>NC_134687.1:65896879-66531324 GCF_050947455.1 Rhinoderma darwinii
GAGATGCCGTTTCACAAAAAATAAATCCTATCATAATCCTACCACCATCATCTCGCTGCAGATCATACAGTGACTACAGTGCTGATTAGAGGCAGAATAAACATTTACATTAAGTGACTCACCAGTGACGTCTCAGATTCTAGTTCTTTTTCTCCATCCGGTCTAGACCTCTATGATGACTTCTCCCAGTCACAGCCCATTTCTGCAGTTTGCCGCTCAGATGTCTTCAGCTTCTCACTTTTCCAACATTTCTGCACCTATAAATAAATATAAAGTTATCATTATACCACACACTACGCCCCTAAATATAATAGCGCCATACAGTGCACCTCTAATTATAATAGCACCATACACCGTGTCCCAGACACACACTGTGCCCCCTGTAGATAGTGCCTGCCATAGAGCCCCTGTAGATAGTGCCCCCATATAGACCACCCCTGTATATGGTGTCCCACAAATAACTCCCCCTATAGTGCTCTACAGATAGCCCACCCCTGTATATAGCCCCCTGTAGATATAGCCCACCCCTGTATATAGAGCTCTACAGATAGCCCACCCCTGTATATAGTGCTCCACATATAGTCCACCCCTGTATATAGTGTTTCACAGATAGCCCACCCCTGTATATAGCCCCCCCTTGTACATATAGTCCACCCCTGTATATAGTGCTCCACTAGATAGTCCACCCCTGTATATAGTGCTCCACAGATAGCCCACCCCTGTATATACTATATACAGGGGTGGGCTATCTGTGGAGCACTATATACAGGGGTGGACTATATGTACAAGGGGGCTATATACAGGGGTGGGCTTTCTGTGGAGCACTATAGGGGGAGCTATTTGTGGGATACTATATACAGGGGTGGGCTATATCTACAGGGGGACTATATACAGGGGTGGGCTATATCTACAGGGGGACCATATCTACAGGGGGACCATATCTACAGGGGGACCATATCTACAGGTCTGGGATATACACAGTGCTGGGATATACACAGGGGGGCTATATCTACAGTGGTGGGCTATACTCAGGGGGGCTATATCTACAGAGGGGGCTATATACAGGGGTGGGCTATACACAGGGGGGCTATATCTATAGAGGGGGGCTATATACAGGGGTGGGCTATACACAGAGGGGCTATATCTACAGGGGTGTACTATACACAGGGGGGCTATATACAGGGGGAATATATCTACAGGGGGCTATATCTACAGGGCTGGGCTATATACAGGGCGACTATATCTACAGGGGGGGCTATATACTGGGGTGGGCTATCTATGGAGCACCATATACAGGGGTGGGCTATATCTACAGGGGGCTATATACTATATAGCCCACCCCTGTATATGGTGCTCTATAGACAGCCCACTCCAGTATATAGCCCCCCTGTAGATATAGCCCCCCTGTAGATATAGTCCCCCTGTATATAGCCCCCCTGTAGATATAGTCCCCCTGTATATAGTCCCCCTGTATATAGCCCAGCAGATATAGTCCCCCTGTATATAGCCCAGCCCTGTAGATATAGTCCCCCTGTATATAGCCCAGCCCTGTAGATATAGTCCCCCTGTATATAGCCCAGCCCTGTAGATATAGTCCCCCTGTATATAGCCCAGCCCTGTAGATATAGTCCCCCTGTATATAGCCCAGCCCTGTAGATATAGTCCCCCTGTAGATATAGTCCCCCTGTATATAGCCCCCCTGTAGATATAGTCCCCCTGTATATAGCCCCCCTGTAGATATAGTCCCCCTGTATATAGCCCAGCAGATATAGTCCCCCTGTATATAGCCCCGCTGTAGATATAGTCCCCCTGTATATAGCCCCCCTGTAGATATAGTCCCCCTGTATATAGCCCAGCAGATATAGGTCCCCTGTATATAGCCCAGCCCTGTAGATATAGTCCCCCTGTATATAGCCCAGCCCTGTAGATATAGTACCCCTGTATATAGCCCCCCTGTAGATATAGTCCCCCTGTATATAGCCCAGCAGATATAGTCCCCCTGTATATAGCCCAGCCCTGTAGATATAGTCCCCCTGTATATAGCCCAGCCCTGTAGATATAGTCCCCCTGTATATAGCCCAGCCCTGTAGATATAGTCCCCCTGTAGATAGACACCCCCGTAGATAAAGTCCCCCGTGTAGACAAAGTCCCCCCCGCAGATACAGCCACACACTTCTATTACAATTTAAAAAAAATAAAAAATAAAATTTCAAACTCACCTTATTCCCGCTCCCACGTCGTCCGGCAGCCATGGAGACCTGCTCTCTTCTGCGCAGGTCTCCAGGGGGTTGAACGCAGCGTCTATGAAAGGCGCTGATTGGCTGGGCAGGATGACTTTCCCTGTCAGTCAGTCAGATATACACAGTGCTGGGATATACACAGGGGGGCTATAGCTACAGGGGTGGGCTATATACAGGGGTGAGCTATACACAGGGGGGCTATATCTATAGAGGGGGGCTATATACAGGGGTGGGCTATACACAGGGGGGCTATATCTACAGGGGTGTACTATACACAGGGGGGCTATATACAGGGGGAATATATCTACAGGGGGCTATATCTACAGGGCTGGGCTATATACAGGGCGACTATATCTACAGGGGGGGCTATATACTGGGGTGGGCTATCTATGGAGCACCATATACAGGGGTGGGCTATATCTACAGGGGGCTATTAACTATATAGCCCACCCCTGTATATGGTGCTCTATAGACAGCCCACTCAAGTATATAGCCCCCCTGTAGATATAGCCCCCCTGTAGATATAGTCCCCCTGTATATAGCCCCCCTGTAGATATAGTCCCCCTGTATATAGCCCAGAAGATATAGTCCCCCTGTATATAGCCCAGCCCTGTAGATATAGTCCCCCTGTATATAGCCCAGCCCTGTAGATATAGTCCCCCTGTATATAGCCCAGCCCTGTAGATATAGTCCCCCTGTATATAGCCCAGCCCTGTAGATATAGCCCCCCTGTAGATATAGTCCCCCTGTATATAGCCCCCCTGTAGATATAGTCCCCCTGTATATAGCCCAGCAGATATAGTCCCCCTGTATATAGCCCAGCAGATATAGTCCCCCTGTATATAGCCCAGCCCTGTAGATATAGTCCCCCTGTATATAGCCCAGCCCTGTAGATATAGTCCCCCTGTATATAGCCCCGCTGTAGATATAGTCCCCCTGTATATAGCCCCCTGTAGATATAGTCCCCCTGTATATAGCCCAGCAGATATAGTCCCCCTGTATATAGCCCAGCCCTGTAGATATAGTCCCCCTGTATATAGCCCAGCCCTGTAGATATAGTCCCTCTGTATATAGCCCAGCCCTGTAGATATAGTCCCCCTGTAGATAGACACCCCCGTAGATAAAGTCCCCCGTGTAGACAAAGTCCCCCCCCCGCAGATACAGCCACACACTTCTATTACAATTTAAAAAAAATTAAAAATAAAATTTCAAACTCACCTTATTCCCGCTCCCACGTCGTCCGGCAGCCATGGAGACCTGCTCTCTTCTGCGCAGGTCTCCAGGGGGTTGAACGCAGCGTCTATGAAAGGCGCTGATTGGCTGGGCAGGATGACTTTCCATGTCAGTCAGTCAGCGCCTTTCATCGACGGAAGCTTCACTGGTACAAAAGGTACCAGTCGCTTCATTCGCGGAAAGGCGCTGAATGGCCGGGCACGGAACGTGCCCGGTCATTCATTGCTTCTGATTGTACCTGTGTCCTTGCGACACAGGTACAATTATAGTGCAGGAGGAGGTGGCGCTGGCGCCCCCCTCTGAACTGCGCCCGGGGCACATGCCCCGCCTTCCCCCCCCAGCTACGCCCCTGCTGATACCCATGGATGGACATTTGAACAGTAGGGCTTTCCTAAACATTGTGACCGACTTAGTTCATCCCTTAATGGCAGCTTTTTGCCCTATGGCAGGAGGACAACAGCGAGAAGCTATCCTGTCTGCATGGGCCAATAGTCCTGCAGAGCAATTTCAATACCTAGTGTAATCTATGCCACGAAGAATTGCAGTGGTTCTGAAGTCCAAGGAAGGTCCAACAAAGACCCCACATCATCTAAAGAAAAAGTAATAATAATAATTAGAAAAAACTAAGTGGGGTTACCTGTATTTTTCATAACCAGCCACATGTAACATAGCAGCAGTTGTACTTAAGAAACACCTAGCCACTTTACCTAGTCGCCTTGTGAGACTAATGTTTATTATAGCAGCAGCAGGCTAGCATTACCAGGGTGTCAGGGCCACTGTTTTTGGACTTTCCCAGCTTAAAGAGGCTCTGTCACCACATTATAAGTGCCCTATCTCCTACATAATGAGATCCGCGCTGTAATGTAGGTAACAGCAGTGTTTTTTTATTTAGATTGTCACCAAGTTATGAGTGATTTTAGCTTTATGCGATTTACTTAATGCCCAATTGGGCGTGTTTTTACTTTTGACCAAGTGGGCGTTGTAAAGAAGTGTATAACGCTGACCAATCAACGTCATACACTTCTCTCCATTCATGCAATCAGCACATAGTGATCCTGCGTTGTTCACTATGTGCTGTCACATACTCACACATTAACATTACTGAAGTGTCTTGACAGTGAATAGACATCACCTCCAGCCAGAACGCAATGTCTATTCGGTAACGTTTGTGTGGGACTTACAGCACAGCAAGACATCCCGTCCTGGCTGGAGGTGATGTCTATTCACTGTCAAGACACTTCAGTAACGTTAATGTGTGAGTATGTGACGGCACATAGTGAACAACGCAGGATCACTATGTGCTGATTACATGAAGGGAGAGAAGTGTATGACGCTGATTGGTCAGCATCATACACTTTTTTACAATGCCCAGTTGGGCATTAAGTAAATAGCATAAAGCTAAAATCACTCATAACTTGGTGAAAGTAGATAGGTTATCTAAATAAAAAAACACTGCTGTTACCTACATTACAGCGCCAATCTCATTATGTAGAAGATAGGGCACTTATAATGTGGTGACAGAACCTCTTTAATACCAGCCTGCGGCCGCCCCAGAGCCCATCCATCACTACAGATGGTCTGGTACGGGATCCTGGCACCCCTGGTAGCGGTGGGTACTGGGGTAATAATGGGGAGGTTAGTGCTAGCCTTTTCACCAGCTAACATTAAGCCCCGCCTTAGTAATAGACATTGTCAATCAGCCAGCGGCCATTACTAAGGCGGTAGTAATAAAGTTTTTAAAAAAAATACAAGGACATAGAAAAAATATTTTATTGAAATGAAAAACCCCACACAACCCTTGTTAACCATTTTATTGAGAATAAAAAAAACGCCATCATTGAAGTAGTCTTCCAATCTGAAGTAGTCCAACAACCGAACCTGTAAAAAAACACAAACACAAAATAAACTACCAACACATAAAAAAGCAAAGCAATTATTATACTTACCTTTCCTGGATCCAGTTCTGGAGCCACAATGTCAGCGAGCTGGGCCCCATATCTAATCCTATCATGTGTGATACTGTCTGCTGACCCACTGTATCTAATCCTATGCACAGCTATAGGGTCGTAGTGTTATAGACCTGCAATCTCATATATATACACGTTTTTAAAACCTTACCGACACCCCTGGCTGCTAGTGCTGCATCGTTGGGTCACCAAGGAGATGTCGTCCATGAGAAGAAGTTGGGGGAGGGCAAGACAGACTTTTGCATCGAGGCCCATGAGCCTTTAGCTACGCCCCTGGATGGGTGTCTCTAATAAAGTATTTTCAGTGTATTTTGCAGTATACTGTCCTAAATAACAGATGCAAAAACTGTGTAACTGTTAAAATACAAGAACTTATGGACTGGTGTCATATGAAAGCTTTATCCTGGAAGGGTGAAGAAGGAAAGGCATCTAAGCGGGAATCTGAAGAGCACGCTGTGACATTCTCAAGTATCAGTGATGCATACAATCCAAATCTTTACAAATACATTTGCCTTGGAGCTGGCAGAGCACAGTTCAGCCTGTACTTTGTCTCTCTGCATGTACTGTTCGCGTATGGTCATTATGATGTCTTGCAGCATTATGTACTCTCACATATTTAGCTCTATTAATGAGAAAAATACTTGGTAACTTGTTTTTTTAAAGGCGTTAAACCTAAAAACCTAACTTTTCATCACTGGACACCAGATATAATCATTTGCATTATATCTATAAACATACAATATACGTACCTTTTATTTGCCTTGAGAAAACCTGACATCTCCCATTATATTAAAGCAAATCTGACTTCAATGGTCAAAAGCACTGCAGTAAAACACATGAATTTCACAATTGTGGCACCTTATCTTATATCACTCATTACCTTGAAGGAGATGGATGTGCAGAATGAAGATGGAAGCTGATGGGGATTATGATTATATATGATGCCCTTCAAATGTGCGTTTGTAGACCATTACTTCTGGCTATCCTCTATTTTTACTTATTTGTAGCACCATCATGTTCTGTGGCGCTGTATAATGTATAACAAACAAGCACATAAACAAAATAATGCATCCCTGAAATAAACCCCAGCCCAAACTAGGTTACGAACTGCAGGGCTTGCTGTGATAGGGATGTGGGATTATTAACCCAGTGTTGTCAGACTGTAGGACATTCATTGGACTTTTTGTAAAACGTCTTTCTAGGATGAGGTCAGACAACACATCTGACAGTCTTATAAATAAATATTGAAGTGACAAATATGTGGATATGAAGTCATTAGTAGATTCAGCACAAATAAGTTCCCAGCAGCAGATCATTGAATCGTGGGCCGTGATTACGGGCACTGCAATGTGCATGAGACCTTACTCATATGATGTATACACAAATGTATACAGGGTGAGATTTTGGCTTTATCATATGTGGTATCGGCAGGAGGGGGGCCAAAGCTGAACTTTTGCACCAGGGCCCATGAGCCTTTAGCTATGCCTCTGAATATAAATGAAGATCATCTTGAAAAGTCCCAGAAAAAGGTCTGCCCCCATGGTCACTACTAATCTTGTGTATCTTCAGTTCTTAGGACCTCCATAACCATTTATATATATAAAGTGTATGTGAATGATTTAAGCTGCAGAGTTGGACCTTAATAGCTATGTACACCTTGTATCTGTGTTTTTTGTACAACTTTCTAAATACTTTTTATTAAAAATAATTTTTACTTTTTGAGATACAGCTGCTTTGTATTCTGTATACAGAGCAGCTATATCGCGCGCTGAGACCTGAATCCGTCAGGTCAGCAGCACTTACTGGTTCAGTGTCAGCAGGTCCTACGCATCTCTGACATGCATGACCCACCTGTTATCGATCACATCTAAGTTGTGAACTTAGATGTGATCGATAACCGCTCGATCACGCAGGACCCGCTGTCATTGAACCGGTCAGAGTCGCTGACCTGACTGGTTTTAGCGCTAGATACATCTGATCTGTATACAATGCAGCTGTATTTCAAAAAGTAAACATTGTTATTCATAAAAAGTATTTAGACAGTTGCACCAATCACACTGATATACATTTTTATTTATTTTTAAAAAGTTTTCAAAGGTGTACATAGCCTTTAATATGACATTACAGGACTCCACAGTATCAGGAGCCCCAGTGAATAATGTCCACCCTTTGAGTCTTGTGGTACTCCTCTTTATTGTTTGTATTGATGTTACATACTAACAAATGAATATCGGGATAGTCCATATCTAAAAAGAGCTTTATTTGTTCATTTTTTAAAAGTCCATAGAGGACACAGGAAAGGCGTGTTACCGCTTACGCATTTCGAACAGAAGTGTTCTTACTCATAGTATGGTAAGCGGTAACACACCTTACCTGTGTCCTCTATGGACTTTTAAAAAATGACCAAATAAAGGTCTTTTTATACTACACACTGGGGATGTGCTGAGGAATATCTCCTTTTTTTCCCCCCGAAATATTGAATTCCTTGTCTGCCTACAAGCCCCCCCTTCCAATTTCACTCCTTTGAGGAACTATAGATCTCAGGACAAAATATTGGGTGAGCACATTTGTGGCTTTTGCTTCTGTCTTTTTTTTTTTCTCTTGTTCATATTCAATATATATTAAAATACCAGCTTTATGTTTATAGGTTGTTCATTAGTCTTGTGTGACCCTGAGATTTGCCAATGACACTCGCTGTGCACTCCCTTATGATATACTTATTATACATGTGCACATCTTCTGTTTGTTTTGGTGTGTCTAATATCAAAATCTAGTATTTCTTTGTGTAGTAAATTAGCTTTGTATATACTTTATGACTTAATTAAATCACTATGCAATAGTTTATAGTTCACACTGCTTGCGTATACTGCAACTGTTCTCTAATGCAGCGTATTGGCCGCCAAGGTTTAGGAACCCAATGGTAACTGATCCTTCTGTACCACCCTCCCTCATTTATAAGCTGAACTTTTATAAACTGATGGGTTTCAGGATTGTTTATTTAAACCAACACCTTCAGACAATGTATCTAAATTTAGTAGCAATAAATATATCTTTTTTCTAAAATTCTCCTAAAGTTGTACAAAACTTTCCACAATGAACAGTTCAGCAGAGCTCCCCAAGCTTTGAAATTTTAAGACTTGCATAACTTTCAAAGCAGATGTTTTCTGTAAAGTAACTTATTACTGCACATGAAGCGAGCACATCAAACAAAACTTCATGTGATATTATAAATTAAAGGCGAGCAATCGTTCGATGTAATCTATACTTTCGCAGACAGTAAAAACTGTTTATAATGGACCCCCAACCATAGGAATGCCTGTTCTGGTCAGTGACTTCCTTGTTTGTATAAAACCTGACAGTGGAACATGCCAGCGCGGCGTTGTACATAACAGCCGGACGTTGGAGTCTGCCAAAAATGTGAAGGTATTGGTTTTATTTTCCTTTTTGTTGAAAGGAAAGAGGAGGAGGGAAAGTCTTATTAATGGAGAGGAAGGGATACTTGTGGTGCAGCTCTTACGAAGAAAAGCACTATTGACGATGCAAAAATGTAGTAATGCCTTATGTAACGTTATCCATTGCTTTGTAAGCTCATGGTGGCAGACCTGACTAGACCACCCTACGTGCTTCTTGCTCAGCACCCACTCTTATTAATTGAGTGGTTCATTCAAATTTAACCTGGATCTTTTCCCCCGTAGACTTGTTTCTCTAGAACGGACATAAGCCCAGGATTAGATTTATCAAGGTAATGAAATCTCTGAGAAACAATAGAGTCTTTGGCTCTACTGAATGCATGCAGCAGTTATTAAGCTCAAGATTGGCTCAACTTTCATTTTTGCAGCTGCTAGACATTGATATAAGCTCCAGAAGTAGAACATCTGGAGCACCTGGACTAGCAGGCTGTACATGCAATGCCTGTATGAGTGGTCCAATAATATAATAGTTATATCAGTATTACTCCCACAGTGTACTGTACAAGGAGTGCACCGTAATGTAAAACATAGGACATTTTCCATAAGGGTATGTGCACACACACTAATTACGTCCGTAATTGACGGACGTATTTCGGCCGCAAGTCCCGGACCGAACACAGTGCAGGGAGCCGGGCTCCTAGCATCATAGTTATGTACGATGCTAGGAGTCCCTGCCTCGCTGCGGGACAACTGTCCCGTACTGTAATCATGTTTTCAGTACGAGACAGTTGTCCTGCAGCGAGGCAGGGACTCCTAGCATCGTACATAAGTATGATGCTAGGAGCCCGGCTCCCTGCACTGTGTTCGGTCCGGTACTTGCGGCCGAAATACGTCCGTCAATTACGGACGTAATTAGTGTGTGTGCACATACCCTAACCATTATATCAAGAGGAAAGCAGCAGGAAATGATTTTCAGAAGTGTATAAACTGTGCATAACTATCACAGCTTGGATTCTAAATTGCTAAATTGGTGTCCCCCTAGAGTTTGAAATAGAAAATATAAATGTTGACCTATGACCGCGCATTCCATAGTGTTTAGCGTAAATGTGAATTTTTTTTGTATTGCACAAAATTCTACCCCATTAGAAGGGCCAACAGTGCCCCTTCTTCTATTGGCTTCTCTGGGCTTCACTTTGGCCGGCCAGCATTTCTCCTTAGAGTACAACTGACCCTTCTCCCTATTTTCTTCTCTTTCCCTTCCAGATTGTTCATCTTGTTACTTGTTTCTGAAGTAGTTGTTCCAATGACAGACTATTTTACATTGACAGAAATTTTTTTTAGTTTAGGTTTTTTCCTCTAAAATAAAAATTCTTGAGTAGAATTTCTTTATCTTGACGTCTATCTGACCTGCATGATCATGCTCTAGTAAATTTTCCTGAAACTTCATAATTTTTTTTTTAAAATCAGATAATTTTTTTATTGAAGTTTCAAAATTATATCGTACAAAACATATTAAACAAACCCTATCCCAAACCCTCCCCCCAGGCACCGTCACAAAATTCCAAATTAGATCATATATAAAATAGAAATTGTACCAAATATCGAATACATTATTCACAAAATACAAGGTACATTATGAGAAGTGTATGACACTGATTCTGATCACTGATTGGTCAGCCTCATACACTCCTCTGTACAACACCCAGTTGGTAAAAAGTAAAAACACGCCCAGTTGTCCATTGAGAAACTCATTAGCATAAATCTAAAATAGCTCATAACTTGCTCAAAAATGATCGTTTTTCAAAATAAAAACCACTGTTGTTATCTACATTACAGCGCCTATCAGATTATGTAGGAGATAGGGCACTTATAATCTGGTGACAGAGCCTCTTTAAAGGCCCCTCTGCCACATAGGAAGATACGGTTATTATCAATAGGACATGGATATTTGGGGGATCTTGTTACTTTTCTTGCATTGGGGCCCAAATTACGCCTCTGCAATAACGAATACACTTTTAGAGTGGCAGCCTATAATAGATATTCCCTATGCCCTGTGTAGAATAAAATGAAATGCTATAATAGATTGCATTTTATTTGCAGTCATCTTAAGTGCTCCTCTTTGGGCATGGAAGAGGCTGAGAGATAAGAACATGTCTTAGATAAGAACTTCCTCGGAAAAAAAACCTGTGGATTGCCGTTGTTAAATTTTGAGATTTTGCTCTTATTTCAGAGCTCGGGATTAGACTTGCTACAATTAGAGACATGTTAACCTTGGAATGACTTCACAGATAATGTAGTAACAAGGCTATTGAGGTAAAATGTTATAGTAAAATTGGCAGCATTTAAAATGAAGCATTTCTGTTCCTGCTTTTCTTTCTTCTGCCTCCTAAACGTACAGTGATCCGAGAGATTTAAGGGAAATCTGCTTAATACCTAGGAAACGAATGGATGTATTTCAGCACCTTATTGCTGGTAAGGTTTCCATTTTCGGCTATTAATAGCAGTGACGCATTGTTATTGGTCTTGTGGTTGTGGATGGAAGCAGCTGTTGTCCTCCTTACCAGTAGCAGAGATTAGGTTACAGGTTCCTAGATGTAATGGGAAGATACTAGAATTGTAAGCAAAGCAGCTAATGTGTCTGTGAGCGCTCCGATCTGGATTGTTAGAAAAAAGGACCCGAAAAACCCTGTACTGTCTGCGGAGCACAAGAGCGTATTCAGAAAGCATCGTCCCATGTAAAGGTCCACTGTATAATGAGCACTACTAGTGTAATGCATTAAAATGTACAATAATGCAGTGCTCAAAAACATTCGTGGTAGTTCATTGTGGGTAAATCGAAATTTTTTTTTTTTCAACAAACCAATTCAATGTTATAATCTTTCATTTAACTCTATAGAGTTTCTGGGGCAGATTTATTTATAAAATTCTGCTGCAATGTGAAAATTCTATCCCTATTATATTCTAACCCCCATCATAATGTAGCGACATCACCCCCCCCCCCCCCCCCCCCTTCCACATACACTCAAGACAAATCTAACTGGTGTCTTACAGTAGAAAGCAGCAGACAGGGTCATGACTTGCCACTTCTAGATCTTCCAGACTGCTTCCCACGTACATTAGGGCAAGTTCACACCTTTCCGTTTAACCTTTCCATCAGAGGAACAGATGAACGGAAAGCCGAATGGAAACTATAGCTTTCGTTTGCATTATCATTGATTTCAATGGTAATTCTTCCGATTCAGTTTTTCTTTTTCTTACCGTTCAGTAAAGTTTCCATTTTTTGTTTTCCACAGACACAATAATGTTGTCTACTACGCTATTGTTTTTGTGAGAAAAACTGAAGCTTTACAGAGCGAAAACAAACTTAAACGGAAGCATTACTATTGAAATCAATGGTAATACAAACGAAAGCTATAGTTTCCGTTCGGCTATCCGTTCCTCTGATGGAAAGGTTGAACAGAACCCTAATGCTAATGTGAAAAGGCCCCTAGATGGCCTCTAGTGACAACAGCAGATCACACAGGTTGATGGAGATCTGCCATTGTCATATGCATGCATAGACTGTAGCTATTCAACACCTGGGAAATGTGTCCAACACTTTGTTTCTTTAATAATTAATCCATAAAAGCATCACAAAATAGCATAAAAAAGGAATTCAACACTTGCGATGTTCGATCGCCGACCCCGTTCTTATTTATAGGTATTTGATCTTGGTTTAAGATTGGGTAAGATGGTGCATACCCCACAGGGATGTCTCGAAAAAACTTGAAACAGGGCAGGAATTAGAGTGCTGAACTAAAAAAACAAACAAAAAAACAACACTTTACTTGCACTTTTAAAATATATACAATTTTGACCATCACTGATGATGCACATGGTCATTGCCAATATATAGAGTTTTTACCACTCTGGGAGGCACAACGTAGTTATAGTATTTACAATTCTTCTCACTGCTGAGAGGCACAAACTTCTTTAGGGTACAGGCAGGCAAGATGATTGGCTTGTTCTGATGTGACTGGCAGACACTGGGTTGAGGGCACCCCTCCTTAATACAAGGACTATCTGCTTGGGCCTAGTAGGTCTTAAGATGGTGGCTGCTACTGCGTACTTCAGGCCTAGTCCCCCTTTGTCTTGGTGGTTGCGGACTG
Source organism: Rhinoderma darwinii (assembly GCF_050947455.1). Taxonomy (NCBI): domain Eukaryota; kingdom Metazoa; phylum Chordata; class Amphibia; order Anura; family Rhinodermatidae; genus Rhinoderma; species Rhinoderma darwinii. Next base: position 65,909,878 of record NC_134687.1, read on the forward strand.
CAGTAGTATGGGCATAGAGTGGCATAGGTCACTCATTGACTCCCATTGTAAAGAAATGTAAACCGCACAGTGTGCTTTCTTTTTTTTCACTGTATCGAATAGTGCACCAGACTATTCTTTCCAATACAGTAACAACGTATACTAGCCCTACATATGCCAAAAGGACACTTAGACACTATTCACATCTTATTTTTGCCCTAAACCTCTAAGATACCATATAAAGTTGCACCAATAAAGTAACCAACTTTGACGCCATTGAATTCTTAATTTGGGGTGCAAATTATAGCACGTGGTACAAACAATTAATTGAATGACTGAGTCTTCTAAGCCAGAATTTAAATCTTTTTGGTGCGTCTGACTTACTAGAATGGCCCAGTGAGAGGCAGCACACTCTTACAGTAGATGCTCATGTTGCACTGTTGAAATAATTTTTTTAAACATTATAGACCTATCTCTGGCTCCTAACATCAAAGGGGTAACGTAAAGCTCCTGGGACCTAAAGCAAAATCTGTAACCGGGCCCTCAACTATAATGTGTCACTTATAGCACTGGTCTCCTCATAGGGACCTTTTGGGTTCCATCAGGCTTTAGTGCACAACTATAATCTCTCCAACCACCCCTAAAGTTGCGCTCCTGTTAAGCGTGGGGAATTAACAAAAAGGGAAATATTTATATTGTACACTTTCGCAATAGATTATTATTGTATTTGTCAAATATTATTTTTCATATTGCCTATATGCTTGTTAGTATGACCCTTCATATGGGTGCAGTTTTTACAAATATCTGTAGTAACAATCATTGGATTTGCACAGCTTTACAAATGTATTTGGCTTTTTAGATGTGAAGGAAAACCAAATGCAGTTATCTTTTTGGATGTGTAATCTAAAAGAAGAAAAATGACCCCCATATACAGCAAAACAAATTACCACGTCTATTCAGTGAGGAATTATCTTTTGTGCCTGGTACAAAGATAATAGGGGAATAAATTAGTGTGGTTTGTAGAAAAAGCCCTTTGTCCCCTTCTGCAGATCCGTCATGCAGATGTGTAAGCCAGGAATTTGTTGTTTGGAAGAAACAGCGATAACATTTTCGATTGATGTGTCCTCAGAGCGCTGTGTAATGAAATTTAAATTGCATAGCAAGACCACCCGGCCCCTTCATTTATTGGAAGCCGCTGAGATGCATTGTTTTTTTATTTTACTCGTTGCCAGAACAGTGAATTGTGTATGCGGCAGGACCTCGCGGTCACTTAATACCTGTTGAGCAGTGAATATACTTAGGGATTTTACATAGGGGAAGTTTACTATAAGAATCCTGATTCTACTCTACATACATATGTTGGGTTTTACCAAGATGACATTGATTGACCCCAATATTAAAATAATTTGATATAGACTATTGCTTTTTTTTTTGTGTTTTGTTTTATTAAGCTTGACTTGTTTCACCTACCCTAAGATTGATGGTTGTTTTATAGCCCATCTCTGTTTGCTACTCAGAAGGAGCGTAGCTATAGGGGATGCTGATGTAGCACCCAAACCCTGGTGCCTCAGGGGGCTCGAAGGCCGGTCCACCACGTCAGAAGACACTAGTATTATAAATGGCACATGATAGATGGGGGATCCTGTTTTTGCATATGTCCCAGGAACTTCATGTTACGCCTCTGCTACTCATTTTCTAAGGACGGAGAGTGTGTGTTAGGGCCTGTTCACATCAGCGTTGGCTTTCCGTTCAGTGGTTCCGTCGGAGGTATCCGTCGGGTGAACCCCGCAACGGAAAGTCAAACTGAAACCACAGTTTCCGTCACCGTTGATATCAATGGTGACGGAAACATTGCTAATGGTTTCCGTTCGTTACCATTCCGGCAGTTTTCTGTTTTAATGACGGAATCAATATCGTGGTCAACTGCGCTATTGATTCCGTCGGAAAAACAGAAACCTGCCAGAACGGTGATGAACAGAAACCATTAGCAATGTTTCTGTCACCATTGATATCAGTTGTGATGGAAACGGAAACTGTGGTTTCAGTTTGACTTTCCGTTGCGGGGTTCACCCGACGGATACCTCCGACGGAACCACGGAACGGAAAGCCAGCACTGATGTGAACAGGCCCTAACACACACTCTCCGTCTCATTGCATGGATAGCACATAACCATATTTTTTTATAAATCCAAAAACTTCATGATATATAGTGTAGTTTTATTATTTTTATGTTATCCATAAGGGATCTAAAGATTTAGGTGAAGATGCATTGAAACTCGTGCAAAGGAAAAGTGGAACAGTTGCCCGTTACAACCAATCAGATTGCTTTATTTATTTTAAAAAGGCCTCCCAAAGTCAGAGCTGGAGGTGGATTGATTGTTATGGGCAACTCTTCCACTTTTCCTTTGCATTATTTTTTATAAATCTGCTCCATTGCATTTTGTATTGCCGTTGAGCTTCCTACATGTGTTAAGGGAGGTCACTCAGACGGGAAGTTATGTGGTTGCTAGGCAACCTGTTCTCATACACCTGTAGAATACAGTAAGGGGAAACGGAAAAGATTACAGAGGCCTCCTTTAGTGACTTAGTAGAATTGAGCTTTAAGGCCATGTTCACATGTTCAGGATTTGACGTATGATTTAGAAGAACTGCACAGAACTTGAGCTATTAAATTCTGTAGTCATGTGACTATTTAACATAACCAAGGAACATGATGCCACTACGCGTGGAGTGCAGCGGGGCACAGGAATGCCCTTTTTTAAAGGGCAATTTTTTTCTTGCAAATTGATTTGAAGGCAGACGATGATAAGGGGGAAATAAACGGAAAGGAAGCTCCACTTGCTCTTTCGGATCTGTCCAGTCTAGTAGATATTTTGATAGTCCATTTCTGTTGATGGTCCCTTAATGGCATCTTAGAAACAAATGCTCTAGTCCCACGTGGATGTTATCTCTATATAAATGCTATTTTCCTGGAGGTGTTCTTTAAGGATGACAGCAGCCTGTACTTGCTGGTAGGGTGCGCATGGAACCTCTGTGTTTTGTAGAACCAGTGTGCATTGTGTGAATATTGTTCAAGGAGCTATGAGAGATATTCTCCAGGATGAGGACAGTGTCGGTCTGTGGGATCAGGAAGAATAAAGAACTAAAGATGATCTGAGGAGACGGTGCCAGCCAGGCCGCTGTAACCCGAGTTGCAGGTCTGTTGGGTATCAGCTTGGCTGAGATGCAGCAATACCTTTTCACTATGTGTACAATTAACCCTGTGTATTTCTATACGGTATTCATTTCTTTATTAAAGGAGCATTTCCCTCCTAAAAATATATATTAAATCCCCTATAGCTAAAGTATAAGCATCCTGTGTTAAGTTGTTAAAAATATATCCCCACTTCTTTTTGTAATATCTGGATTATATTTGTAAATCAGAAATTGGAGCAGTAGCCAAAATTCTGTAATTCTCTCTCTTCAGTTGTGGTAGCCATGTTTGCAATAGTGACTACAGGAGGTGCAGTCATATTAGTTGTCACCTCTAAGTGAGTTTCTCAAAAACTGATGGCCCATACTGACAACGTTATAGTTGGTCTACAGTTTCCACATATTGGGTGAAAATGCCCATGTAGGTAGGTAGGCATAGATGTCTCACCAAATGGATGAACAATCAATATGGATAGGATATGAGAATATGCACTCTGTACATACGATATATTGCTACAACCAGAACACTATTCCCCATGGTAGAAAAAAAAACATGAGAACTAATCTCATACAATATCCTATACTGAGCCTGTAAATATGCCGAGAATAGGAGACTGACAAATGGCTATAAATATCATGATTTTAGGTTGAAAAGATGCGATCTGCAGTTCTGATCTTCAGTGAAATGTCTGGCATGACTTTATTGCCTTTGGATAGAGACGCTTAGTATGCTGCTTATGTGCCAAGATCCGCAAACCGAGATATTTTATTTGTGTGAAGTTTACCTGGGTTGTCTGGACACCTCAATTAAACATCTTTTCTCTAGGGGTAGCTTCATCAGGGTGGCTTGGTCAAAAGGATATACACATATTTATCTCTACGTGCAATACACACAACATAACCCTGTGTGCTAGAGCCATATTGTTTCTATTGAAGTTACTTGTCACATTTTTGCTGCGCACCATTCTTATGAGAAGTGATAAATGTTCTTAAATGTTTCAGTCCCCCTATGGGCCAGTTTGTCTTCTGTGGCTGCGGGCAGCCACACATCCACTTTCATGAACTACAGGGCATGCTTCATGATACCTGGGCCATCTCATCCATATCAGAAGGATGTGGTGTATGGTGCCCACCAAAAATCCATGGTATATAAGTGGCACAAATGGTACAGAGATCAGCTTGGATGCAAACAGCCCATAACCAGCTAGCTGCATCTAGGTTTTCACTGCTGAGAGCCACGATGTAAGTCCCTGGTTTTATTGCTGCATTACCAGGTGGCCATTAAAATCAGTAAATATTATGTACTCATTGGAAGCCGCCGGTCTAAACTCAGTTAGGGACCTCCTGACTGTGGGAACTCCCTTTATTAGAGCAATATGCACTAATAGATCACCTAATGGTGGGTTGTTTTAAACCGAAAACCCATTTTAAAGCAGAAAGGTGACAATTAATTTAGATCTTTTTTTTGTTACATACTCTGGGATATATGTTCGTAAAATAAATTCCATACAGTTAAAAAATGCAGTTTTAGTTTGTTCCTTCCTCCTTTGACTTTGTCCGAGGAGTTAATAAAATAATTTCTGGTGCAACATAAAATGGAGCAAAAAATGTTAAGATTGCCTTTTACTAATAAATGAAAAGTTTAGTAATTATGAACGCTTTACTTACAGAGATAATTGAATTTTTCTGTTTAGTTGCTGCTGCCATGTTTGCAAAAATGACAACAGGAAGTGCAGCCATTTTGGTTGTCATCTTTGTATCAGTTTCTTAATAAATTTACACTTTATTGAATCCCAAAATAATAGCCAAACATCTATGCCTGTGAGGACACATTAATAGGTTAAGGTATATTCCAAGTAGAAGCATTTATCACCTAGCTTGGTGGGGGTCCATCGGCCAAATCACTGATTGCTAGATTGGGGGACCCTGGTTGTTTGTCTCTCCCAATGCTATACTCGGCTGCTTTCGTAACTCTTGTAGAGTTTGTATGGCACTGCAGCACACATGCTCGACCACCGCTCCATATAAACTCCGCAACACTGCAGTCGGGTGAAGGGGGACAGTGGTCTCCCATTCTCGCAATCAGTGGGGTCCCAGCGGTCAGACCCGCACCGATCAAACAGTTGTCGTCTATCCTGTCTACCCCATTATATAACTACATTATTCCTTAGACGTTTAATTATTCTCGAGACATATAAAGTTTGTTATTGTGGATGTCCATGTGACGGCAGGGGTTATCAGATCTAGTCTAATGTCTCCTTTTCTAGTGTTTAATACCTTGACTTGTATATAGCAGCTATAAATCTTGGTTATTGCTAACATTAAATAGATTTCTGAAAAAATAATCTCTACAAACTGAACCGAGAGATAACCGAGGATCAATGAAAAGAAACGCATTTTGCCTGCTTGTATAAAACAATAGGAACATTTTCTGATTCATCAGTGTCCCTACAATGGCAAGAAGTAAGCCCCTTACCTGGACTGCTTTGTGATCAGACTGTTATGGGATAATGTTTCTTATGTAAAACCACAGACCACGTACAGTATTGTGGGAAATGTCCAAATAGCAAACTCCGCTCTGGTACATCTATAGTGATGACCAAAGATCAGCAGCACCAGATGAATATATAGGGTGGGTGCACGGTGCACGCCTCTGGGGTCACAGTTCAATGGACATACAGTATAGACAAAAGTAGAGAGTGAGACCGCACGACCAATTCAGCGAAAAAATAGTGATCCTGTTTATTCCAACCGCAACGTTTCAGCTCAATACGAGCCTTTCTCAAGCATAACAATGTAACAAAGTGAACACCCATATATATGTTTCACAATTACAAATCTCATTAAAAACATTAAATATCAAAACTAGTAAAAAAAATGCATAAATTGCATATTGCAAATTACTTACACTGCAATCGTATAAATAGGTATGACCACATATTAGTGGATATTGTGTAAGTGAAGTGTACATACAGTATTAGAATTATATTGTGTTAATAGGATTAATACAATTCACAACATATGTATATAGTCGTGGATATTGCATACTCAGGTGCCTAAAACATAAACTAAAATGACTTCACCACGTCTGGGAAGCTGTCGGCGTCCCATACTATCTATTGCGCATGTGCACTAATTAGACTATGTAAAATTTAGCGCAGATATAGCACCGAGCACAACGGGTGCCATATTGTATAAGGGCACAACCACTGCCGAAAGTCATCAATAGTGGCTAGAGGGCAGCCATATTAGTAAATCGGCAGCCATATTGGAACACCTCAAATCACAATCGCCATCTTGATATACCCCAGGACTTATTACGGATTTAAATTTGAGTTTAATATATACAAGTTTTAGTACACATTCAAAGACTATGTACGAAAAATATCCAAAGCTACTCAATATAGTTCACACAATGCTACACTGATCACAATCTTATACCGTAAAAAAATGCTTTTCGGATGGGATACAAAGTGTATTCCAAAAGGAAGTCCCTAACACAACAGGTACTTTCAAAGAAATAGAATGTAAATTATTATAGTGAGTAGATATTAGACAAATGTATTTATAAGTAATCACCATACAAAGCGGGTATCAAGATAAATCTGATAAATCTATGTATATAGAAATATACCGTTGGTATAGAAATAAGGGTCCAAAGATTATGGTGCTCAGAGAAAATAGATATATTTAATAGCTATTTTGGCCAATGGACGTCAAAGGCAGTATAAGGACGCTTTCAGCCAATCCCATAAATGAAACTTGAGGGCAAAATTCTCTAAAGAGAAAGAAAAGAACAATTTTAGGTAATATTATATTTATCAAAGTGGCTAGAATACAATTATTCGATAAAAACATTAAAGAAGAATTATTAAAGAAATCTATACACTGTTATAGTTCTCAAAATACATAGGGAGGGTGTGACCGTACAGTCCCACTAGGGAAAAGGGGCAAGTGATCAAATCACAATTTTCTTGACAAGGTATTGAGGAACTTCGCCACGTCGGCAAAGTCATACATTCAGGACACCACAGAATGATGACTTTCGGCAGTGGTTGTGCCCTTATACAGTATGGCACCCGTTGTTCTCAGTGCTATATATGCACATATGCGAAATGATAAGTAACGTCAGGACGCATACAAGCGCAAAATTTTACGTAGTATAATTAGTGGACATGCGCAAAAGACAGTATGGGACGCCAACCACTTCCCGGACGTGGTGAAGTAATTTTAATTTATGTTTTAGGCACCTGAGTATGTAATATCCACGTCTATATACATATGTTGTGAATTGTATTAATCCTATTCACAGAATATAATTCTAATACTGTATGTACACTTCACTTACACAATATCCACTAATATGTGGTCATACCTATTTATACGATTGCAGTGTAATTCATTTTATATGGAATTTATGCACTTTTTTTTTACTAGTTTTGATACGTAATGTTTTAATGAGATTTGTAATTGTGAAACATGTGTATGGGTGTTCAATCTGTTATGCTTGAGAAAGGCTCGTATTGAGCTGAAACGTTGCGGTTGGAATAAACAGGATCACAATTTTTTCCCGGAATTGGTCGTGCGGTCTCACTCTCTGCTTTTGTTTATAGTGATGACAAAGTAAAATCCATAAAGTCATCTTAACTAGGCTTACTTCTAATATCTCCCATACAGAAGTGATGCCTATAAACTACAAAGCCTTATTTTATCAGCACCTCCTTAAATCTGTTGGTTAAGATTTACACATCGCAGCCAACTGGCAGATTCACAAAGGGCCTTGTAAACATTTCAGCTATTAACATGGATGCAGATTCTTTTAACTGCATTTTAAGTTTTGTTTTTGTCTATCTGTCAAATTAAGCCAAATTAACTTTCATTTGAAGCCAATAAACTGTGATAATTCGCCAAAACTAGTAATCTTATTATTAGTAGGAGCCAACTTTTTCTTTCTAAACAGGAATGCTAAACCTGTTTGTCGGACTGAAGTCTAAATAAACTTTTTTTTCTACATTTAGTGCTTCTGATTTTTATGCGGGGGGTCTAGAGGGGTCTATATGATACACTGATTCCTATTCACTTTCCTGCAACCCAGACTCTATACTATACTACCATACAGCTGAAATTCTTAATTCCATGTACCGTAATCTCTTTTTCTCTAATGCCGTCATTTTATGATGTTTGGTAATGGCTACCACCTTTTACATTCTACTAGGTGACCTGCTGTGCTAACTTTTATATGGTGGGAAATAACTTTCCAGTTCGGTCATCTTGACATCCATGGGACATAAGTTGCATATAATGTCACGGATTGCATTCATTAGAAATGTCATGACATCTGTTCTTTATCTAACTAAAAGATCAATATGCAATTTAATTACGCTTATTTGATATGCTAATACCCTGCTCTTCAGGTTTGTCATGTGGTAACACATAAACTTCTATAACAAAAAGCCACGATGTAATCGGTCTCTTGCGGGTTGAAATCTAAAAAGTTTATTGGTTATACTCTACTTTAGGACATACTGGTAGACCTATTACACTTCATAACCACTCTGGGTAGATGCGTTGGGGGCACAGAAAATCAACAAACCCTCCCTCAATTTTCTGCAGCCAAAATTAAATCAAGTCACGGTTGGAGTCTAGATCTCCGAAACCACAAAGTATCAAACCCAATTTCGAAATGTCTTGTGGTTGGTCTAGGTCACAGTAAAATGTCACAAACGATGTTTGTGTTAAAGGCAATATGCCCTCCGATGCCATCTATTCCTGTTTTTTGCTCCTCATATATAAAACATCAGTTTCTCCACCATTGAAGTATTCGGTCATCCCAAATTGATTTCTAGGAAAAAAAAATGTTTTAACGATAGACAACTTTAACATTATAATAAATGGGCTCATGGATGGAGAAATTAGATGTCATAATTGAATTTGTTGTGGTCGTCCCATTGAATTCAATGTTATAGGTGTTGTGCAGCACCTCTTTCTTTAGACCGATCTCACCACAGGCGTGGAGAGCGGCTGCTGCACGCCTGGCAAGACTGGTGTCATGGCAACCGGCTGATGCCCGGCAGGTATGCTGTGCGCATTCTATTAAAGGTATCTTCGCACGGCATATGTGTAATGCTGAAAAATACGAGGCTGGTTTCAAAAGAAAACCGCCTCTCAATCCAGGCGTTTTATAGGCTGATTTTCAAAGCCTTTTTTGATTTTTGCAAGCGTTTTTGAAGCTTATTTTCAAAGTATTTTTTTTAGTGTTAATGGATAATCAGCTTGTAAAACAATTCAAGTAGTAACTTGTCACTTCTTTTTTTACAAAGCATATTTCTACGAGGTGTTTTTTAATTCATCAACGTAAAAATACACTTCATATGAACTACGCAATGTACTTACCATTAAAATAAATGCAAACTTGTTTGCTGGTGAATTTCAAATGTATTTCGGAGCTTAATACGAGCGTTTTACAGTCTGAAATAAGCCTGAAAATAAGCCATGCAAACAAACCCCATTTAGAATAGGCTGCATCCAAGATGCCTGCCGGGCGGCTGACTGTTGCCTTATTCCGCCTGTCACGCAGCAGTGTTTCTCCATTGCTAATGTCAGATCAGGCAGAAGAGAGAGGCGCTGCACAAGCTCTTTAAATCCATAGGTGGGATGAATGGACGCATTTGCACCTGCATGACATTATCTGTCTTAAATGGTGTCAGAAGACGGCGCCAGTGACAATCCCAGCTGCTTGCCTCCATCTCTGTTCCTGGTGACATCTAATACACTTTTTGTCAATGCAGAATTTTATTGACCTATAATTGGGCATTTATGTGACTTTAGCCCAGATTGATAGCTATTTCTTGTGATCAATTCTGATTTGTCTGTTGTGCCCTTGGTTATTTTTAGGTTGTCCAATAGTTATGTGTTGAATAAGTGTCCAAACATGACCCATTATGCCAGGTCTCACAGAACCTGTTCAGCTTCTTACATTAAAATAATGTCTTGCTTCTACCATAGTGAACAGTTTGTATAGAAAAAGAGTTTCCGGGGAACCAGAACCAATAATCCTGAAGCCAAAATGTTTAAAGTCTATCTTTTTACACATACTGTACTTCTTAAATTCGTTGATGATGTATAAACATTTTATTGCGGATGTTCAAACGGTCGTCTTACACAAAGAACTTAATCCTGGAACTATGTTCGCAAACTCTAACATTACCATATATAGTTCCCATTACACCTTGAGCACATCACAAACATCTGGGATATGTGGATGTTTTCTAGGTGGTAATCTATATAAAATATCAGTGTAGGAATCATGATTCAGAGCAACACTATTTAGACAACTTGACGGGTTCTCCGGAATCCTGTTCTTTAAAGTGCAATTCAAGTCTGTGGGGTTATGTTTAGCGGGTCCTCATACAGGCAAGAGTGTGAAGAGTAGAGATTATGGCATCTGGAATGTCATTTTGTTTTTAATACCCAAGAATGTGAACATTTCCTTTTTAAACACAACAAAAAGGTAAAACCATGCAGAGATATTGAGTAGAGGAAATCTGTCAGGGCAGAATTTCAGAACAAAGATGTTCTGGCTGCCAAAAGGATGGAAATGTAATTAAAACAGTATACATGTAGACCTCTATAAAGGGCATGTCCGCTTTGGACAACTCCTTGTTAGAACGGTACCTTGACAATTCACTGATCATAAGGTGTCTTCCTGTTGGGATCCCCAACGATCAGCTGTGATCCATGGGGGGACATGGGAGTAAGTGTTTCTCTGCAGCACCACCACAGGGGATATTAAGCATTACACACTGCCCTTTCAAATCAATAGGTTATTTGTCTAAGGCCGGATTCACACGAGCGTGTGCGTTTTGCGCACGCAAAAAATGCGGCATTTTGCGTGCGCAAAAGGCACTTAACAGGTCCGTGTGTCATCACCATATGATGCGCGGCTGCGTGTTTTTCGCGCAGCCGCCATCATGATGACACTCTGTTTGGATGATTGTAAACAGAAAAGCACGTGGTGCTTTTCTGTTTTCATTCATACTTTTCACTGCTGTTGCGCGAATCACGCGCGTCCCACGGAAGTGCTTCCGTGTGGTGCGCGTGATTTTCACTCACCCATTGACTTCAATGGGTGCGTGATGCGCAAAATACGCACAAAGAACGGACATGTCGTGAGTTTTACGCAGCGGACTCATGCTGCGCAAAAATCACTGACTCTCTGCACGGCCCCATAGACTAACATAGGTCCGTGCGAGGCGCGTGAAAATCACGCCCGTTGCACGGACGTATTTTACGTTCCTCTGAATAAGCCCTAATACAGAACAAGACAGGTCCTCCACCGCAAGAAACAATCATTATAACCACTTTCCACTCTGGCCAAGAGATAAGGATTCTGAACAGAGGACCCTCCCCCATCTATTAACTAAGAATTCTCTAATAGGGTATATGAAAATAGGTTTTCTAAACTACACAATGGAATCCTTCAGCGTGGTCTAGTGTTTGGATACCTTCAATTATATACAGATTATATCATGGAAACTAGATCATTAGCAGCTCTACAATTTACAGCTAGTAATGTTTTTGATCTCGACAAATAACCAGAGAAAATGCACCTTGTCAAGCTCGTATATTGACTTTGTCATTATAGGGTATTGAGTGCAGAATGATGATGGGGGTAAACTTGAATTTTTTTTATTTTAGCACAAAGCCTCAACATAACATAAAATGTGAAAAAATTGAAAGGGGATGAGGACTTTCCGAATTCATTGTACCATTTGAAGCAGGATCTGAGTCTGCTATGGAATCCATAACTCAGATTGACCCCGTCTCCCTTCCTTTATTAGTACCGTGAACACATAAGACCCATCTCCACAGCCATCACAGCATTAGGAAACAATGGGAGAGGGTGCCTTTCCAACAGCTACACTTTCTAAAAGTGAAGGGGGGGGGGGGTGCGGTAGGTTAGCAAGCGCCTTTCTTTCCAAGGACATGAGAGGATGTAGTGGTATGGATATTTATTTTTTTATAGTAACTTTCATTCAGTTCCATAGGCTGATTATGTATACATTTTATGATGGTAATTATAGTTTAGTATACTGGGCTATTCTTGCTGTCCAAGACACCTGAATTCTGAAAAAACCTGACAGATCGCATTGTAAGCCAATGGGATCCGTCATTGCTTGTTGGGATCCGTTTGAACACAAAATTTTCATTGGTCCATTAAGAATTTAAAGCATGGTCCTGGTGTCAGCAGAGCCGTATAATATGTATACCAGGGTGTAGAGAATGTTTGGGATGCTTAGCTTTCACATGCACCCAATTAAACTAGTGTAGAAGCACAGAATATGTATTTTTATGTTTTTGAACCTTTGGTGAATGAAGAGGCATTGCAAAGGGTGAAATCCGCAGCAAATCCACAACAAAATTGCCATGTAAAACGTGCAGACTTCACAGGAGATTTGCTTTGGCCAAATCCATGGTGTAAAAATACGTCATGTGTGAATCCAGACTTAAACTGTATTCTCGAGATCCACTCTTCCTGGTCCAGTTGCATAAAGCTTTAAGCTGATAACATTGCTAAAATGATGGGGAAAAAAATAAACCTTTTGTAATTCTTCTAACACACTGTATTTCTTCCTACCGATTAGTAATTGCACCAGAGAGCTTTTTTTATTTGTAATTTTATTATATAAATATGAGTTCTTTCACTGATATTTTATACAAAGTATTTATTACTTTTATTTTCTTTATTTTTGATCTAAGCAAAATCCATTATATTTGTATATAAGTATTGTGTGTGTGTGTGTGTGTGTGTGTGTGTGTGTGTGTGTGTGTGTGTGTGTGTGTATATATATATATATATATATATGTGTGTGTATGTATATATATATGTGTGTGTATATATGTGTGTGTGTGTATGTATGTATATATATGTATGTGTGTGTTTTATTTTAATTATATTTGTATATATTTATCACAAATTACAATGCACATATAAGTATACATATATATTCATTTACTATGATTTATCTATTGTAGGATAATGTAACATTATTCTTACGGGGCTGTAAAGAACTTGGTCTGAAAGAATCACAGCTTTTTGATCCAGGTGATCTGCAGGACAACTCGAACAGAACAACAGTCAGGTGGGTATAGTGGAGTGATTCATGTCTTGTATTTAGAATGACCATAGCATAATGTTTTCATGCATACAGAGATTTTGCCAAATGTAGAATTCAACAGTAGATGGATAATAGTAGATTTATATTTCTTAAGAAAAAAGGTTTATTGCATTTTCAAAAATAATGCAATTTCTACATGGAATGTAAAGACTGCCTACATGTAAGGGGCTTATCCGGGGGACTGTGAATAGTCACTTACTAATGTACTTTAATTTTTAATTCTGTACTGAATCATGCAGTTAAACCCGGTGAGTTCTCTATCGCTGGAGTCCCCGAGCAGAACTTCAGCTGATGTTCTGCTCGGGGACTCCAGTGATGGGGAACTCCTGATGTCACTGTCCATATATGGACAGTGGCTTCAGGAGCAGTGCTGGAGTCCAGGGCAGAGCGCTAGCTGATGCTCTGCTCAGGGTCTCCAGCAATGGGCAATTGCAGTCATGTGCTTGATAACGCGCCGACACAAACAGCGCAGGAAGCAAGCCCTCAGTCAAGTGGTGCCATGTCGGTGCGTCATCAATATTAGGAAAATGACAGGACTTCCGGCACTCCTTCACCGGGTTTGAACTGATTCGGTACAGAATTAAAAATTAAAGTACATTAGTAATGACTTCTTTTCACATAAAAAATATCAATCCAAAGCAATTTTTGGTCCCCGGTTAACCCCACTAATGAAGTTGTAGATTGTTTGCAGGAAAGGTACTGTATAAATGGTTCTAAACCTTCACATTTCATATATGGATAGTGATGTCAGGATGTTGCTAATGCAGGAGTTCCTGGGCAAAGAAGTGGAAGTGCTCTGCCCGCGATCTTTGACCTTAGAGAAGCTCCTGGCATCACTATCCATATATGGAGCTTTCCCAGGGCCAGTGTCCCCTGCCAGAGCGCTTGCAAGTCTCTGGCCGGGCCCCTGGCATTGTAGCTCCTGACATCACTGTCCATATATGGACAGTAAGGTCAAGGGCTTCTCCAGAGCCGAAGTCCCCAGCCAAAGCACTACCGACACTCTGGCCAGAAAGTCCAGCATTGTAGCTCATGACATTATTGTCTCTATATCGACAGTGATGTCAAGGTCTTCTCCAGAGCCGAAGTAACCAGCCAGAGTGCTTTCGATGCTCGGGTCGGGGACTATGGAATTGCATATATGGACAGTGACATCAGTAGCTTTCCCGAGTACAGAGCTTAAGGTAGCGCTTTGCCCAGCGGGTTCTGGCGCCACATCCCTCTTTATGCCTAGAAGACGTAATGTAAAGCGGGACTCATGCAAAGTGTTAATTCAGTTGATGAGAAAAACAATACGTATACTGCAACACACTTCACACAGTAGGGGCTTTATGTAATGGAACCATTGGGTTGGATCACCCTTGTTGAAAGTCCATATAGAATATTAATTTACGAACGTACAGTATTTATGCTGCTTATATAGCGCCAAAATATTCTGCAGCACTCTACAGAAGTTGCCATCACTCACTGTCGCCAGAGGGGTCACAATCTAAATTCCCTATCTGTATGGGTTTTTTTTGGGGGGGGGGGGGTGGGGGAAATACATTGGGGGTGGGCCCTATACAGTCTCACTGTCAGCCCTGATTGGACATGGTCAGACTGTGTATTGACACACCTCCTTGACAAAGGGATTGGTAACTCCCAGTTGTCCATTTATTTATAAATTTCTAGTAGGAATAACAGAGGAATGGCACAACGCAGAGTTCTGAGTAAAGCTGTTCTGGAATTGCTAGGTGCCAGGAGAGGTGAGAGGTCCTCTTTGAGATCTCATAACTGTGTAAAATCACGGACACTTAATATCCATACCCTCTTTTCTCCCTTTATCGTCATTGCATGTAGTTCCTACGTCTCACTTATTTATTAATTTGAAGAACTGGGAAAGTTAAAATAATTCTTAGAACCATTTTGGTCCTTATTTGGTCCTTACACTAAACTGCCTGAACTTTAGTCCACCCGTTTTCTACCACAGCTCTGTGAATCTCAGCTCTCTATAATGAGGAGTTTAATGGAGCAGTTGGCTTCTCCTGACCTTGTATCCACGGGCATGTGTGCACAGATATTCTTGGCACCTCTCTGCTGTCTCTATAGCTTGCAGCAGGTTTAGATATTTTCTTCGCCAAAAGAATTTCTCTGGTTTGATTAATTGCTCTCATGCTGTTGAATTGATTTAAAGTATACCTATTGTCTGCCACACTCTTATTCAGCCTGGCACTGCCAGCTAAGCGCTAGCAACATTGTTTTATTTATACAGAGCTAACGTTTTATTCGGGTTTGTTTGTTTTTTTTCATCATAAACCTGTTATCGAAGGGAAATCTAATTCTAAGCCTAATCAGAAAATTTTTGCATGAACCCGTCTTTTTTTTCTCTCCTTTTTTTTTTTGCGTACATTGCAGTAATCCAAATTTTTAAGAAAGTTTGTAGTTTATATTATATGTATTGTATTTTTTGCATAGTATACTGGAATCTAAACTTCCCAACAAGGATTTAAAGTGATTTCAGCTTTCTTGTATTTTTTTCCTGCCTGAACTGACTCGGAGTACACTAGAGAAGAAGCTGGGCATGACAAATACTGCTCCTACAGAGCATGGCCAGCGACACCACATTTAAAATTTGGACACGTTAAAAAAACAAAAACCTCTGGATATTATTTAACCGGTTCAGGACCAGGCACCGTTTAGCTATTTTTACCACGTGTTATTTATACATCCATAACTTTATTTTTTGAGCTAGTGACATGATTATTGTGATGTTTTTTTTTTCAGGGATGAATGCAGGTTTCTTTTCGTATAATTTTTATACACATAATTTTGGCTTTTTAGCATTTTTAGGCTTATACTCTGAAAACACAATAGTAAAATAAGCTTTTTAGCTATTTTTTTTCCAGGTAATACAGGGATACCAAAAAATAGACTTTTGTTATGTGAATATCATTGTTTACCATCAATTTTGATATATTACATGTCTGTTTTAGGGAAATTGGGTCAGGGCTAGGGTTACGGTTACGAAAATGATAGGCGGAGGGATTTCATGTGTAGTTTTTATATTATTTATTTTTACTTTTATTTTTTTAATTATTATGGCCCGTCCGTCAAAGGTCAGAAAAGACCTTCGGGGACTTTATTTTTTTAATTTTGTTTTTATACTCTATACTTTTCCAATGTAATTGGTGCTGCACATCAGCCCCAGTTACTGGAGAAATCAGCCCTGTTATAGTGACTATGGTCACTGTTAGGGCTGTTCTGGGTCTAGTAAGACCCAGAAGCAGTCTCCTACTTTTGGCATCCTTGCGATCATGTGACCAGTCACATGACCACAGGCACCAACAACCGCTTCTGTCTTCTCTCCAGGGTCTCTGATTGCTGGGCACTGGAAATTCTGTTTGGTCAGCAAGCTTACACTCGCAGCGTCTATATACAGTCGGCGATCCTTAAACAGTTACAGAAAAAATCCAACCTAATAGTGAAATAATAAAGAAATAAGATAGAATGATAGAAATGAAAGATGATAGTTTCTCTATAATGTAAATTCCTTTAACCAAATGTTATTAATGTTCTCCTAAAACTGGCCAAAGGCGTTAAATTATTGTTGGAAGATCCTTTGACAATGTTATGTCTGTGGGGCCTGGCAGACGGTGCCCCAGAATTAAGCTGCTTGAATGTAGTCTAATACCATATTTTTTCCCACATGCAGAATCTCTGATTGCAGCAGAAAACTGAGAAATGTGAGTATATTAATCCTAAAAATGTGTGTTAATGCGCAACGATGAGATCTTTGTTGTGTAGATGTGTATGTTTTAGTGATGAGAACAATTATAATAATGGTATCTTGCGTAGTTCACACAGGAACTTGGGCACATAAGTACTTGGCTGATGAAACTCCCTGCCATGTTCTAGAGCAGACTAAGGCGATGTTCACATCTGCACTAAGAATTGTGTTCTTCTGTTCTGTCATAGGAGCAGAAAAACAATTCAACGCCGTGGCAGATCAGTTATGTGACAGGCAACGATGGCGTCCGGCGGCCCTCAGTGACTTTATGACTTTAATAGGTTCCTTCGGGTTTCCTTCATGGTGTCCGTGCTGTGCTATATTTTTCCGCCCTTTTTCTTACAGAATTTGCAGCTGAGATTTTTAGCGGAGCCTCTAACACAGATGTGATCTAGGACTTCTAAGCTAGAAGTCAATGTCAGACTTTACAGAGTGAATGTAGCGCTCACACAGGTGTGTGTGTGTGTGTGTGTGTGTGTTTGTATAGGGTTCCTTCTAATAGCAGGCAAGCGGGATTGTATCAGTAACCTTGCATGTGTATTATTGGATCTCTTCTGTTGCTAAAGGGAGCGTTATTAGGAATTTAGATGAATGTAATCTTAAAGTATTTTTTAGGGAATTACATAAAGAGTGATCCCCAGGGCATTGGTGTAAATTGGCAGCGTACCTTTTCAGGTGACTTTTCAGAATAAGATGTATTCTGCACTTATTTTATTTAGCAGTTTTCCCTTCTGCAGGCTTTATCTCTAATTTTAGGTTGTCCCTGAGCTAGTCGGTTGAGCCTAATGGCTATCATGTCTTCTATTCACTTGACACAGAGGAGAGGAGAATCTTACTCTCATATCTTTATCACATATATAGAAGCTGCAGCAGCATGGGAATGGACATCATGCAGCAGTAATGAGCAGTGTAGCTGAGAATCCACTACTGGTTTGAGATGTAATGCTTACTAGGGAGATGCTTCAGCATATCTGTGTCTCTCTGCCTCTCTCGCTCTTCTCCTGCTCCCTTCTCCCCCTCCCCTCTCTATAAACATCTATGAGCAGCTTTAACCTGTTCCCTCAGTGACCTGGTAGTCCATTTTGTCTTAAATAGACGTAAAACACAGTAAATTGAACAGTAAGAAGAGAAAAGGGGGGGGGGAAATGAGTAAGTGGAGACAGAGGATTTTTTTAAAAATAAGATACAGTATATTACAAAGTTTCTTATATTCGCTCGTACTATTGATTTATGCAGAGTTTGTTGAAAAGTTAGTGACCTTTTCTAGCTCCTAAACACCACTGTAGGATCTGTAAAAGGGCCCTCAAACTACCATGCCCTATTTATAATACTGGCATCTTTTTATGGGGCAGAGTGGCCTGCTACCTCTGCACTCCTTATAGCTATACTGATCTTGGGAGGACCCCAAGGTGTTCTTCTTTATTGTGACATTTTATTTGCTACAAGTATTATGCATTTGCTACTTGGAATTGTTGGGTATAGGAATGAAGTTGGGAAACCCGGTTCTAAATCTTGTCAGTTTAGTGGACAGCACTTCTCACACACATCATTTGATCTGATTGAATTCTTTCAGGCTTGCTTCTTCTCTGGCAGAGCATTTCTGACAAAAGAATTACACTTCTGGTGCCTGATCTGGAAGAGATTAGAAGCCGCCCATTCTGGCAGCAGAAAAAGTACTGTACAAATGGAACTTGCCAGAAGCTGAGTAATTATTCCTTTGCAGTAAATCATATTAAATGATGTGCCATAACTCGCCTCGTAGGGTTCATTGGGGCAAACCAATTTTTAAAACAGAGCCAGCGTCAGTCAAATTTATTCTGCCTTGCAAGGCGGGATCCTGACTGAGCTGTCATACTCTATGTAACTTTTCATAGTGGATTTGACTTTTTCTCTTTCAAAGCAATGTTCACATTTGTCAACAGGAGGGTTTTTTCTAAAGGATTGAGCACTAATCCAATTGACTATAATTCTCTGTTGATTTATGCCAGGAGAAGCACTAATGATTGTAGATGTGTGCTGGGAACGGATCGCTGTGTGTTGTATCTGAATGGCGAGATTCTCCAGGCAGTAGACAGGGCTGCTGCCACGCTTGCTTCCAACTATTGATGTTTATGGATGTTGCTTATCTTAACCACTAGAGATGGCTAAATTATCAAGTTCACAATCTGGTAACAATGAGTGCAGGTGAAGAGGGGAACACATCATTTATCCAAAAAATGGCGGGGGTCAAATAAAATTTAAGTTTGTAGTAACTTAAAACAGAGCATCTAGTTCACCCAGAGGACACACAAGACCTTTTATACATTTTAGTACATTATCTTAAAGACGTTGTATTGCGGAATTTCTCAACTGCACTATAGTTAGCAGTAGGTTGGGGTCACACACCTGCATCGGTGTGGGCTGGTGTTACTTGTATGATGCACATTGTGGTATTCAATCTATAATTTTTGCATATTTATTTTTTTCAGCCATTGTATATCCCTCGAGGTTTTTTTTCATGCCTTTATGTATGAGAAACTGATTTGGGGTGTTTACAAATCTCTAGCCCTCTATTGCACCCAAAAATGCATGTACTTTTGAATTAAAAAGGTGGGTGTGTTCTGACATTCAAATGTACAATTGTTGCGAGTAGCTAGGGGGGGGCCACTGGGGCATGGGTGCCAGGGGGAGAAGGAGTGCCAACAAGCCACTTTGCCTTTTCCAGTGTATTAATATACAGTGAAGGAAATAAGTATTTGATCCCTTGCTGATTTTGTAAGTTTGCCCACTGTCAAAGACATGAACAGTCTAGAATTTTTAGGCTAGGTTAATTTTACCAGTGAGAGATAGATTATATAAAAAAAAAAAAACAGAAAATCACATAGTCAAAATAATATATATTTATTTGCATTGTGCACAGAGAAATAAGTATTTGATCCCTTTGGCAAACAAGACTTAATACTTGGTGGCAAAACCCTTGTTGGCAAGCACAGCAGTCAGACGTTTTTAGTAGTTGATGATGAGGTTTGCACACATGTTAGATGGAATTTTGGCCCACTCCTCTTTGCAGATCATCTGTAAATCATTAAGATTTCGAGACTGTCGCTTGGCAACTCGGATCTTCAGCTCCCTCCATAAGTTTTCGATGGGATTAAGGTCTGGAGACTGGCTAGGCCACTCCATGACCTTAATGTGCTTCTTTTTGAGCCACTCCTTTGTTGCCTTGGCTGTATGTTTCGGGTCATTGTCGTACTGGAAGACCCAGCCACGAGCCATTTTTAATGTCCTGGTGGAGGGAAGGAGGTTGTCACTCAGGATTTGACGGTACATGGCTCCATCCATTCTCCCATTGATGCGGTGAAGTAGTCCTGTGCCCTTAGCAGAGAAACACCACCAAAACATAATGTTTCCACCTCCATGCTCGACAGTGGGGACGGTGTTCTTTGGGTCATAGGCAGCATTTCTCTTCCTCCAAACACGGCGAGTTGAGTTAATGCCAAAGAGCTAAATTTTAGTCTCATCTGACCACAGCACCTTCTCCCAATCACTCTCAGAATCATCCAGATGTTCATTTGCAAACTTCAGACGGGCCTGTACATGTGCCTTCTTGAGCAGGGGGACCTTGCGGGCACTGCATGATTTTAATCCATTACGGCGTAATGTGTTACCAATGGTTTTCTTGGTGACTGTGGTCCCAGCTGCCTTGAGATCATTAACAAGTTCCCCCCGTATAGTTTTCGGCTGAGCTTTCACCTTCCTCAGGATCAATGATACCCCACAAGGTGAGATTTTGCATGGAGCCCCAGACCGATGTCGATTGACAGTCATTTTGTATGTCTTCCATTTTCTTACTATTGCACCAACAGTTGTCTCCTTCTCACCCAGCGTCTTACTTATGGTTTTGTAGCCCATTCCAGCCTTGTGCAGGTCTATGATCTTGTCCCTGACATCCTTAGAAAGCTCTTTGGTTTTGCCCATGTTGTAGAGGTTAGAGTCAGACTGATTCATTGAGTCTGTGGACAGGAGTCTTTTATACAGGTGACCATGTAAGAGCGGTCTATAATGCAGGCACCAAGTTGATTTGGAGCGTGTAACTGGTCTGGAGGAGGCTGAACTCTTAATGGTTGGCAGGGGATCAAATACTTATTTCTCTGTGCACATTGCAAATAAATATATATAATTTTGACTATGTGATTTTCTTTTTTTTTTTTAATATATATAATCTATCTCTCACTGGTAAAATTAACCTAGCCTAAAAATTCTAGACTGTTCATGACTTTGACAGTGGGCAAACTTACAAAATCAGCAAGGGATCAAATACTTATTTCCTTCACTGTACAGGTCTAGGGCAAACTGAATCTTCTCCCCTGCTGAAGGAAAGCATAGATACGGTTCTAGCTACTAGGGTAGCAGGTAAACAACTGCTATAAGGAGGTGAGGTGCAGTTAGTGATGAGTATGGATGATTAAAATGGATGAAAATTGGATGAATGGATGAAAATTAAATGCAGATCACTATGAGACCATGAAAAGAGCAAAAGACATAGGGAACAAAATAATCTTAAAGAGAGCCTTTCACCTGCCCATATATGTGCAGCTGAGTGCGCCATGTAATAGGCAGTGCTGCACAAACCCTGTCTCAATTTACATTTTTTTCCTACCCTCCTCCGTTATTTAGATATCGTTGCCATTATATTTGGGGCCTGATATGTAAATAACCCCCAGAACTGTCAATGGGGTGCGTAAATGGCAAGGGGGTGAGTTGCTATTGCTGTGACACTGTCCAATGTGATATGGATAGTGTCACAGCTGCTTGTGCTGTGTGAACTCTCTCGCGAGATCACAGAGTCTTTCCTTCTCTGTCTGACGAGATTGAGAGGAGAGCGTGCGCACGGACGCACAGCGACGCCGCCGCATGGAACAGAAGAGGAGAAGAAGAATGTGAATTCTTCTGTTCAGTGGTGCCGGGAGTATCATCGGCAGTGGATTTGGAGCTGTGCGCGCAGAGATTGCGGGAGATCACAGGCTTGTCGTCCTTGTCTGCCGAGAGCTGAAAAGTGAGAGCATGCGCGCGTGCACAGCTCCGATGCCGCTGCGGACGATACTCCTGCCACCACCGAACAGAAGAAGAATAATTCACAATCTTCTTCTCCGCTTCTGTTCGGTGGTGGCAGCTGAGCTGTGTATGTGTGTGCGCGCACGCTCTCCTCTCCATCACTTGTCAGACAGTGAAGAAAAGACTGTGTGATCTCGCAAGACAGATCACACAGCACAAGCAGCTGTGACACTGTCCGTAGCTGATGGGTCAGTGTCACAGCGATAGCAATATGCCCCTTGCCATTTACAGGCCCCATTGACCGTTCAGGGTGTTATTTACATATCGGGCACCAAATATAACGGCACCGATATCTAAATAACGAAGGAGGATAGGAATCAAATGTGTGGTAGGGTTTGTTCAGCACTGCCTATTACATGCTGCACAGAGCTGCACATGTATGAGTAGGTAAAAGGTTCTCTCTAAGCCTTTCCTGTCTTATTCGAGCAGAGCCCCATTCTAAGTTTTGCTATGCGGCCCCATGGTTACTTGTTATACTGGTTACACCTCTCGTGGTTGACCATTATTAATTATATCCAAGGTGGTGCCACCCTATTAAGATACTAGAAATAGTCTAGATTGTTTGAGGTGACATAATCTTGATCAAATCCGAGTATAAATATTTTAGGAAAATAATGGAGAGAAGATGCTACAGCTCGGTTACCTCTAGCCGTGACTTTGACTTGTGTAAACCGTGCTATCTTCTGTAGAGGGGTGCTCAGCACAAATAGATTCCTATTGAGGAAGTTTATGTTGTAATGATGTAATTGACAGAACATTACACAGCAGCTGTTTAATATTGTCAAGTTGTGTGAAATTCTTCCACATTTGAGGCTGCATAGACATCTCCAGCCTGTCTATCCTAAGCCCTATGGCACCAGCCTGTCTACTAGTAATGCACCTTCCATTTCAGGTATGCAGGCCCTGACTTTCCTGGTACTTACTTATTTTTACTTGCCATCTTATCGCTATATTACGTGTAGGCTGGCACTGGATTTTCAGCTGCCTTTTTAATTAACCAGCTTATTCCATATAACATAAGTTTATGTTTTCTGCCTGTTCTTATTTGTTACATCTGTCCCTATTGGTTAAAAGGGGTCAAATACAAAGTTTTATAGTGAATCTCCACCTTTTATTATCATCAGCATTTTTAGGTTCAAACTTCTGTGCTGATTAATTTGTCTATATATCTTTATAACGGTCGGAGCTTTGTTTTTCTGATACAAAGCTCCAAAATTCTCTTCATAGACATATATTTAAAAGAACTATTCTGGCTGCCTGCACTCACCACTAGAGGGAACTTAGGGGCTTGTGTATACGTTTTTATTATGGAGTTACATGTATAAAAAGTATGCAGTAATCTCTGAAGCTCCCTCTAGTGGTGGCTGCAGAGAGCTATCATGTTATCTTTTACATCTATTTGGAGGTCTGATCAGAAAAACGGACTTCCAACCACTATACAAATATATTAAATTAATCAGAGCAGAATTTTGAACATATTTACATTAAAAAAAATGTACTTAAGGATGGACCTTAACTTTAAGCCTTCAAAGAACACAACTGTATTACAGATTCATGTTGTACAGACCCATAATACAGCAGCCATAGAAATTTATAGGCACATACTCTACCTCCAATTTTATAAAATGTATATAGAATATGTTAGAAAAAACCTGGTGGTGTGTACCATCCTGCGGCGTATTATAGAGGTGCCACAAGGAGCACCTATAGGTCCGTAATATGGAACATTAGGAACTCCATGTGCTGGCGTACAGGCTCCATGCACACGGCCTTGCTGAGGCCTTATGCTGATTTTTCTATTAGTTCTAATATAAGATGTTTAGTTCTAAAAGTAGTCTTATCATTTTTAGCGAAACATTGCAAGTGCCAAGTGAAACTCATCGTCTTAATTTTCTTAGTGTAAATGCCATGACGTCCACAATCTTAATAGGAAACCGTACAATCTACATTGGGAAAGGGTGTGTTTGTGTTCTGTATAAATTATCTTAGGGAAACTTTAATCAAATATATATATATGTTCTATAATTCCATGAGAAGGGTTTCAAGTTTGTCTTCCTTACAGTGTATAGTTATTATGCTTCAGCTTCATTATATCTCTGGCCAGAGACAGAATGATAATTTTTTTAATGATGAAATCTGAATTTATTAGCATTTGGTTGTTACTGATTAAACGTCATTTTGATAATCGCGTTTAATTAGCTCTTAGACAAGAAAAGGCTTGTATAGCAACGTACAGTATGTGAGCAAGATTTACAACTGTGGGAACGATATTCTCCATATAATGTGTTCCTATTTATCAACGTAGCAACAGTGAAATTTTGGTACGCTTGGCAGATGTTGACAAGTTCGTATTTGTGGTCTGAAAGACCAATTTAGAAATACCGATAATGGTAACGATTATAAATGATGTATTGTGTATACATAAAAATTATCTGTATCATTAGCTGTATAGGTAAATGTCACTTATTTTACATTTACAATACACATGCCGCAACGGATCACCTTGGGTGTCAGAAATTGTGGCATTTGTACAATCATTATATAGATGGTAATGACCATGAGAGACCTGGAACAACTTTTCAAATCACCAATTTTGTCTGTGGTTGGGAAAATTGCTACTTGTAAATGTCACTTAAGACCGCCCATGTTATTGACTGTAGCCTGTGATGTGTGTCTATAAGCTTTTCTGTGAGGTCAAAAATCTATGTCTACTGGTGGATTGTTTCCTTTGGGCTATTCATGATTTGGTTGTGTATGAGACATATAAAGCTAAGACTGTCCAAGGGAACAATACACCATGAAATAACATTGTATAGAAACCAGCATATAAACAATAGAGCGGTCTCCGGAGAAACCAGAAATTAAAGCGTACCTAACTTAAACAGTGTAGCTGAGAATCCAGCTCTAGCGGTGACATAGAAAGCTTACCAGAAGCTGCAACACATCTGTCTGTGTTTTTCTCACTCTGCTACTGCTCCCCCTCCCCGCTCCATAGACTTGCATTTGCAGCGTGTCTGTCTCTTTCTCTCCCTGCTCCCTCCTCCTGCTCCCCCTCCCCTCTTGACAGAATTGTATTGGCAGCACGTCTGTGTCTTTCTCTCCCTACTCCTTCCTCCTGCTCCCGCCTCCCATCTTCATAGACTTATATAGGCAGGCAGTGAAGAGACACACTGACCTACTGCATCCCCTCAATTCTGCTATGTAAACAGGGATGGACTTCACTTGACAACCAGGGGTGGACAGCAGATTACAGGTAGGGAGATACCTAGTGACCGTAACTTCACACACAATTTACATGCATAAAACAACTAAATTTAACAGTAAGTAAATTAAAAAGTTGATCTTCATCAGGTTTACTATAAGATTAGCATAAGTTGTTTTAAAAGTTAGTGTCCAAGTTGGATAACAGGTAGAGCACATTAGAAAAACTAGGTGAATAAGTAAATGGAGGATGTTGGAAGAAGGTCCTGCACTCTGGAGTGGATATGAACTCAGTGGTACACGAACTGTAAGTCCTGATGAAGTAATGGACACTGGCCAGGAGGGGAGTATACAGTCACATAAAAGACCCATATTCAAGAGTGTATGTGAAGTTGTACCAGCTCCACCTTGTCTTTAAAAGGGTTGTATGAGACTATAAAAACATATCATCTTTGTCCATAGGCTGTATCTGGAATTACAGCTCAAAATTCACTATAATGAGGTTGAGCTGCAATGCCACGGACAAGAGTTTTGTTATTTCTGGAAGAAAGCAGACATGTTTTTCTATTCTTAGGCAATCCCCTTAAGATACATATTGAAGGATTATGTAATATCTCCCGTAACTCCTCCATTCTTTTGGATGAAATTGATTCCATTGAACCAGTTTGATGCAGGGGTAGTGCTGTCAACAAGCGAACATACTTTCTGGACTATTGGAAGCTGGATTAACGGACTCCTTGCTTTCCTAAGATAACTTCCTCAGGTTGTTTCTACCTGTACACTAGAGAGAATTCTGCAATTATTATTTTTTTTGATACATAGGACCCTTGATGTCTTCATTAGAGGCTTCAGTAATGTAACATTTATAGGATAAATACTTTCACTAGTATTCTGCACGTTGTGTCCATGCTGGTGCCCCCTCGGGACCCTGTGACTTATTCACTATCTGTGCACTTCTCTCAACCAGTCTGCCTGGGCGGTGCAATAATTGCTTGATAAAGTGGTATGAGTGGTGTCGACACGTTGACTTCCACTGAGAGTCAAGCTTATCAAACTTGTTTGAAGGATGAGTTTGACCTAGACTGTATACATTCCCCACCCTTCCTGTTCAGTATCATGTACACCAATGTGATCTATGTAAACCTTGTGTAACGCCATCTGCAGCACATAATGGAATAATGAGCAGAATTGTGTTTTGCCAGTAATTCCCATGCACCAGCCCTAAAACATAATGTTTTATGCTATACTGCTGGCAGCATGTCATTCATCTGCACATTTATCCAAATGGCAGACAATGGTGTGAAGTCATCTTACATTTTATTCTTCTTAATAAATTCCTGATGTTTCTAGGATTACTTACGGTCATATTCTATTCTTCTTTTCCTGGTTGAATGTTGAAGCTTCATAAATCCCAACTTTGTTTCAAACATTTATTATAAATTTGATTTTCTTTTTTAATTGTTTTTTATATCTATTTTTTTTTTTTTTGCTTCAGGTACTAGTCACTGTATATTGGCTTGGGAAAGCGGCCAACAGCTGTGCTTCCTACAGTGGAAATCACTTGGATTTAAAGGAGTTTGAGAGTCTGCTGGCACAGATGAGAAAGGTATGGTACGAGTAAGTCAAGGAATGAGCGCCAATCCAATGAGTTATATTAATAAAGAAATGAGACTCAATTGACCTGTATGCTTTTTTTTCTTACAAGATGGGCTATTATTCCTGCATGATTATTATGACTTGAATTATATACAGACTGTTACCTGTGTAGCAGATCTAGTCTGAATGTCTTATCCTGCCAATTCATATTCTATTGCAACTTAAAGGTCGACCTAGTAAAAATATCAGCGTGACTGTGAAATGTCCAGAGCAGCCACAATTAATCAATATTGCAGATACAATATAAGAAAAGTGCGATTTGCCAGATTTTGTAGATGAAGTATTTCACCCGGAGGAGGGGGATCACCCATATTTAATGGAAGAAGGATCCTGCTGGCAGGATAATGAAAAGTTATACAATTTTCCAATAAACGTTCTGTTTTAAATCCTTGCGATTTTCAAGATCTCTGCTTGCAGTCATTCAATAGGAGCCTTTATTGTTTACTCCCAGGTTAATAACAATCTGTTCTGGTCATGTGATGGACACACAGGTGCTTGGCTCATTACCGTACAGTTATCAGAGCTGTGTCTTGTAACGAGCCGTGCACCTGTGTCCGTCACATGACCATGTTCAGATATTTATCGGGTGGGAATAAGCAATGAAAATTTCTATTCAATGACCGGAAGCAGAGATCTTGATAACCTAAAGGAATTAATACCGAAAGTTTATTGGAATTTTTTTTTTTTTCCTAGCGAAGCCTCCGAACCCAGATGTGAACGGAGCCTAACCTGTTTTTCTTTTACGGAAGCCATTATAGGTTATATGGCATGCTTTAATTTGAAAGGTTATGATGTAAGGTTAAGTGTAAGCTCGCACATACTGTAAATACTGCAGATTTTCCGCAACGTATTTCATTGCGGAAAATCCACAGCATAATACAGTAGCGGCAAACGCTGCGTAAATGATGAGCGGAAAAATGCTCAGAAATGGACCTGCGGTGCGTTTTTTTTAATCCGCAGCATGTCAATTGTATTTGCGTAATCTCTTAAGTAGCAGATGTTGCGATTTTTGCAGCGGAAAAGTTGCAATTCTACCACAAAAATCGCAACTCAGAAAAAAACAATTTATGCTTACCCAGAATTCTGTGCTTCTTCATCCAGGCTGGTTTACTGGGATGGCGTTTCATCCCATGTGACCGCTGCAGCCAATCACAGGCTGCAGCTGTCACACTGCAGCGGTCACATGGGATGAAACGTCATCTCAGGAGGCCGGCCTGCTGGATGGCAGAGAGATGTGTCGCCATGGCTGCGTAGGTATGAAACTTTCTTTACTTTCAGGTGCAGTTTTCCGCAGCGGACATTCCGGACAAAAAACTGCACCACAATTTGTGCGGGTTTTTCGCTCAGAATTACCTGCTACCGCCAGGGCGTATACGCTGTGTAGTTTTATACATCGTATCCGCCCCCTGTGAACATAGCCTAAATATGTCTTATGTTGCTGTGATGGCGTCCAATAAGTCCAGACTGTACTTGCGGATGCTTTGCCTGTGCACTGCAATGTTCCTGAAGAGAGGATTTGATGGATCACAAACAAATACCTTGAGGGAAATAAGTGGTGACATAATTCTTGTGGGTTTTTTTAAAATTTCCTTGCCTTTCTTTAGAGCACGTAGTGGTAGCTGGAAGACTGGCATGGGGCACGGATAATTCACATTTTGTATATGGATGTAAACATCTTGCGGACATCACTGGTCATGAATGACTCCCTGTTAGACTCGGCCCTCACAATAACGAGCTCCCACAAAGCAGACGGGTCACTACATGTGTCTGTATTTTGCTTTTCCTGTCTGTGCTGTTCTCTATGTGATGCTGGAATAAACAAGGCTTTTATTTGAGAAGAGTGGGTGTTTTTACTGACCTTTCCTCCAAACCATTCCCTCCTTGGCTGAATACTGCTTGCCCTGGGAAAAATGCAGCAAGACTAGACGGTCAAAGGCGACCATTGTGCTTCTACTCAGAATGTGTGGGTCAGCTAAGAGTTCTTGGTCCCCTGCAGTTATGAACTGGAAGAGACTAAACTGTTTTTATGGTTTTTTATATGTTTAGCACTACACGGTCTCTTGAACATCCTTATTAACTATTGAGCCCCCGTATTTATGTGAACATTTTAAATATACATTTTGCAATTGTTGCTTAAGTGACTTGCAGATTATTTCCCCAGTAGTATAATTTTTCCTCCGTCATACACCTTCACCATTGTTCAGATATAAGTGCGCTAACAGCCTCTGCAATCTGCTCTATGAATCCATTTTTTTAAATTGTTCTCATTATTATTTTTTTTAGGAAAATGAAGAGATTGATAGTCCTAAAAGAAGCATCCGTGACAGCGGTTACATAGACTGCTGGGACTCTGAGAGAAGTGACTCTCTATCCCCCCCAAGGCATGGACGAGATGATTCCTTCGATAGCCTAGACTCTTTTGGTTCTCGTTCACAACAGACACCATCTCCAGATGTTATTCTGAGGGGCAGCAGTGATGGTGAGTATATGGTGTATAGCTGTAATCACGGCTACAGGGCATGGCATGAAGTGTAGCTGTTTGTGGTAGCAGTGTAATATCTATATGCTATAAAAGATTATGTATTCAGTTAGGAACTGAAGTTTTTTTTATGTAGGACGCATATTTATCATATAGTTCCCTAATGTTCCATATACACCGTTCAGCCATAACATTGAAACCATTGACAGGTGAAGTGAATAACATTTATTATTATGTTACAATGACTCCTGTCAGAGGGTGGGATATATTAGACAGCTAAATTTTGCATGGACATAAAGGGTCTGAGTACTTATATAAAACTTATATAATACTTCTGTTTTCACTTTGTTATTATAGGGTATTGAGTGCAGAACGATGGTGAAAAACTTAAAATGTTTTTTATTTTAGCACAAGGCCTCAACATAACAAAATGTGAAAAAAATTTAAAGGGACTGAAGAGGAAAGGAATTCATTGTACCTAGTCATAAAGTGGTTACAATTGTATCTGGTCTAGGAAAGGCTCTCTAAACTAAACAGCCTGTATGCCAGACTGATACAGTGTAGCAAACTAGCAGAGAGATCTGTGCGGCTGTGGATGTGTTTAGCTCACAGAGCATTGTCTAGGGTAGTCTGAGTAAAATTGTAGTCCATTCTCAGCTTAGGGCAGGAGTAGATATATATATATATGGGCTTGCTGTCTCTGAATGCAAACAAGAAAGTTCTTATTTATTGACCGTAAACAAAGATCTTAAAATGTTGAGGAATTGAAACCGAAAGTCGATTAAATAATTGTTTAAAAGCTTTCATTTATACCCAGATTAAAGTGGATGCTGTTAGCTGAATATCCTGCTCTATCTAGGGACAGCATATTACAGCTAAAGGGCCGTACTCCTAGAAGTTAAAACAGCACAAACATATTTTTTAGTTCTGAGTCTGCTGTATTCATGAGGGGAGCGCTCCCTCCGCCGTTCAGACTGGTGATTGACAAGCTGCGGTGTATATGTGCCAGTCACCGGATGGGGAGCGCTCCCCTCACAAATACAGTGGACTCTATATAACTCTATAACTATATAAGCTGCTATATTATTTCAGCGCTCCTTTTAGCCAACCGGCACAAAATGTTTTGATGTCATTTTGAGTAGTAGCAGTTCGGTCCTGTAGCAGCATTATGTGGTCCTTTCATTGGGCAGTATATTAAGTTGACAGATCTTATTTCGATATAAAAGAAAAACCTCTTTGTTATGGCCACATCCAAGGCGGCTTTTTAATGCTACCACGATTTTTACAGAAATTTTATCAAAAGTGATCCTGCAACTTCCATCTTTGTTGCTCAGGCTCCTTTCACACTACTGTTATAGTACGTTTAGGACTCTTCCGTCAGAGGAAGAGGTGAATGAGAGTCCAAACGGAAAGCATCGCTTCCATTAGAATTACCATTGATTTCAATGGTAATTCTTTTGCATCAGATGCTTTCCATTTGCCTCCGTTCACTAGGTTTTCATTTTTTTTTTTCACAGAAGCACTAGTGCTGCAGATTGCACTTTTGCTTCCGTCAAAAAAACGGAGACCTAGCGAACGGAGGCAAATGGAAAGCATCTGAAACAAAAGAATTACCATTGAAATCAATGGTAATTCTAATGGAAGCGATGCTTTCCGTTTGGACTCTCGTTCACCTCTTCCTCTGACGGAAGAGAACTAAACGGAGTTTAACGGTAGTGTGAACATAGCCTTACTATACATTTTTGGTAAAGACATATAGTGATGGCAACTGTGTGTTATGCAAGTAGTCCATGGATTTGAATGTAAAATCTGAGGCTTCAAAATTGGACACTTTAGATGTACATATAAAGAAATGTAACCATTATTCTGTTCTGAAGTCTATAAAAAGTTCTATACAATTACATGGCTATTCTTGAGTACAAGAGTTGTGTCAAGAGACCGCATCTAGGCCAGATTATATTGATAACTCAAATACCTGCGCTTAAAGAGGCTCTGTCACCACATTATAAGTGGCATATCTTGTACCTAATGTGATCGGCGCTGTAATGTAGATTACAGCAGTGTTTTTTATTTAGAAAAACGATCATTTTTGAGTTATGACCTAGATTAGCTTTATGCTAATGACTTTCTTAATGGACAACTGGGCGTGTTTTACTTTTTGGCCAAGTGGGCGTTGTGCAGAGAAGTGTATGACGCTGACCAATCAGTGACCAATCCGCGTCATACACTTCTCTCCATTCATTTACACTGCACATAGTGATATAGCTATATCGCTATGTACAGCCACATACACACACATTAACGTTACTGCAGTGTTCTGACAGTGAATATACATTACCTCCAGCCAGGACGTTATGTGTATTCAGAATCCCGACACTTCGCTAACGTCTCTGTGAGATTTACAGCAAGGCAAGATTACGCTGTAAACTGTCATTTAAAACGAGATTACGTTTGCCTTGCTGTAAATATCACAGAAACGTTAGCCAAGTGTCAGGATTCTGAATAGACATCACGTCCTGGCTGGAGGTAATGTATATTCACTGTCCGGACACTTGAGTAACGTTTATTTATGTGTATCTGGCTGCACATAGTGATGTAATAAGAACACTATCTGCTGTGTAAATGAATGGAGAGAAGTATATGACGCTGATTAGTCACTGATTGGTCAGGGTCATACACTTCTCTCCACAACGCCCACTTGGCCAAAAAGTAAAACACGCCCAGTTGTCCATTAAGAAAGTCATTAGAAAATAGGTCATAACTCCATCAAAAATGATCGTTTCTCTAAAAAAAAAACACCTGCTGTAATCTACATTACAGCACCGATCACATTATGTAGAAGATAGGCCACTTATAATGTGGTTACAGAGCCTCTTTAAACAAACAGCTTCCAGGCACCTTTTACAGTTCTAGGGCTGCCTTATATTTACTCAGAATTTATTTGATTTGTGCAGACTAAGGCCACATGCACACGAACATATTTTTTTCCTCCCGTAAATACTGGCGTAAATACGGATCCTTTGTCACACGTATTCGACCCGTATTCCACCAGTATTTACGGACCCGTGCCCGTAAATACGGGTCCGGTGTCACCAGTATTCCACCCGTACTTACGTACCCGTTTTCTCTGCACTAATCGGCAGCCCCTTCTCTTTATCAGTGCTGGAAAGGGAGAAGGGGAAGCCCTTTCGGGCAGAGTTTCCGCAGCGATTGAAAGTAAAAGAAGTTCA
Source organism: Rhinoderma darwinii (assembly GCF_050947455.1). Taxonomy (NCBI): domain Eukaryota; kingdom Metazoa; phylum Chordata; class Amphibia; order Anura; family Rhinodermatidae; genus Rhinoderma; species Rhinoderma darwinii. Next base: position 65,942,653 of record NC_134687.1, read on the forward strand.
TACGTACCGTTGTCTTGGTGACACGTCCCCCTTGACATCCAGTCCGACCTCCCTGGATGACGCGGCAGTCCATGTGACCGCTGCAGCCTGTGATTGGCTGCAGCGGTCACATGGGATGAAACGTCATCCCGGGAGGCCGGACTGGACATAGAAGCAGGTAAGTTAACTATTAATACTATTAACTCCAGCGGTAGTCACTGTCCCAGGTGCTGAAAGAGTTACTGCCGATCAGTTAACTCTTTCAGCACCCTGGACAGTGACTATCCCCTGACGTCACCTAGCAACGCTCCCGTAATCACGGATGCACACACGTAGCCACCCGTAATTACAGGAGCCCCATATGGGCCTGCTCAGGCCGTAATTACGGCCTGAAATAGGACATGTTCTATATTTTTCAATGGCACAGTCACCTTCCCGTATGCATACGGGAAGGTACCCGCGGCCAATAGAAGTCTATGGGCCCATAATTACGGGCCGTAATTACGGCTCGTAATTACAGGGAATTTTAAAAATTTAGGCCTCATGCACACGAACGTAAAAACGCCCGTAATTACGAGCTGTAATTACAGGCCCATAGACTTCTATTGGCCACAGGTACCTTCTCGTATGCTTACGGGAACGTGCCCGTGCCGTTGAAAAATATAGAACATGTCCTATTTCAGGCCGTAATAACGGCACGTGCAGGCCCATAGAAGTCTATTACGGGTGGTTACGTGTGTGCACCCGTAATTACGGGAGCGTTGCTAGACGACGTCAGGGTATAGTCACTGTCCAGGGTGCTGAAACAGTTAACTGATCGGCAGTAACACTTTCAGCACCCGGGACAGTGACTACCGCTGGAGTTAATAGTATTAAAAGTTAACTTACCCAGAACTTTTCTTCTTCTTCTTCTTCCTCCAGTCTGGCCTCCTGGGATGACGTTTCATCCCATGTGACCGCTGCAGCCAATCACAGGCCAATCACAGGCTGGAGGCCGTAGCGGTCACATGGACTGCCGCGTCATCCAGGGAGGTTGGACTAGATGTCAAAAGAAGGACGCGTCACCAAGACAACGGCCGGGGTACGTATAAACTTTTTTTACTTTCAACGCTGTGGAAACTCTGCCCAAAAGGGCTGCACCTTCTCTCTATCCCGATAGAGAAGGGGCTGCCGATTAGTGCAGTGAAAACGGGTCCGTAAATACGGGTGGAATACTGGTGACACCGGACCCGTATTTACGGGCATGGGTCCGTAAATACTGGTGGAATACGGGTCGAATACGTGTGAAAATGGACCCGTATTTACGCGAGGAAAAAAATATCTTCGTGTGCATGGGGCCTTAATGTGTGACATTTTGGTGCATCCAGTAGTGAAGTCCTAAACTGCCACCTTTTTATTTTGTGTTTTCGTATAGTATTTCAGTCAATTCTTCTTTTTTTTTAACCACTAAATTGAAATTATTCAAGCACCATTATAAAGGGGAGCTATTGCCTTTGACTCATTACTAACATTACTATAGGCAAGATATATTCTGTCAATCCAGTTAGCGATCACTGCAGAACAGTTTATATTCTCAAAGGGAACCTGTCATGTGATACATACTGGCTGACATGCAGCATGTTATAGAGCAGGAGGAGGTATATATATATGTAGGTTTGTGGGAAAAGATTCAGGATAACCTATATTTTATTGATCTAAATCCCGGCTCTCTCTGGGTCCAGTGATTGAGCACTATTTCTGTATGCGCACTTATACAGGGAAGGCTGCCAGACCATCCACTGGACTCATGCACCCACAATCAGCAGGCATTCATATAAATAAAATACCGGTTATCCTGAATCTCCTCTCACAAAGCCATATATATATTTTTTATATATATATATATATATATATATATATATATATATATATATATATAATTAATTAATTACTCAGCTCCTCATTTCCCTTTTACAGGCAAATAAATAGAAGTGAGCTGCAATAAGCAAACACAGCCCATAGACAAGAGTGGTGCTGTTTCTGGGGGGGGGGAGGGGAGGGAGCAGGCCTTTTTTCTTTTCCCCTAATTTCCTTTCACCCCTTTAAGACTGCACATACTAAAGAGCTGGATATGCACTCAAAAACAGAGACAAAAAGGGTGCTCTTTTGAGTGGCATGAAATAACATATATACACAGAGTGAAAATAACACCCACCTTCCAAAACTGACAACATTTTTATTGTGGAATACTTTTTTTTTTTTTAAAGAAAAGTTTATAAAAAATATTGTGCTGTTTTGCGTATACAGTTACTACGCAGACCTATATGTCTCCATGGTTACAGACTACAAACAAACCCTGTGTAGTCTGCAGTCATGTGTTGCTCCTTTCCATCTGTCGCTCCCTTCCATCTGCGGTCTGTAGCCTTGTAGGAAGAGGGAGCAAAGTTGTCTCTTAAATGTTGAGAAGATAAAAATATTTCAATGTCGCATAGTATATAAGATATTTATTCTATATTATATATACATCAGTAATTTGCTCTCTTTCTGACTGTGGTCTGTGGTTTCTATGTATTTGTTTCTATAAAGAATCCATAGTGTGAAGTTCATCACTTGTATCTGACACCGTAAACTCATTAACTCTATAAAACTCCAACTTTATTGTAAACTATTTTAAACTTTGGCCACTCTTTCCAAATGCTTACACAACATTGTAATGTCCTCATTAAAGCAGCAGTGGCCAAATAGAGGAATGTAATAAAGTTGAAAACTGCTCAGAAAACAAACAAGCAGTGGAGGAAATAAGACCTAGTGTATATATCTGAAGATCGAGGATTGAGGCTTGGCAGGAAGGCTTGCTAGGATACCCGACATGGAAACAAAGCAAGGTTAAGTGGTTTTACTATAAATCTGCCCACACAAGAGTTGGGTTTCAATGTTGACATTTGCTCAAAACATAGTGAAATATTTAGAAAGCACTTATGTCGATGGCCTGAAAAATGAGCTCTAAATATGTTCGGCAGGAGCTGGAAGGTCTGACGGCTTTAACAAGTCTCAGTATAAATTCTGACAGATTACTTGGAGTCCATGATAAATCTGGCTCCGATCGAAGATTCCATTGACATACCTTATATAACATCTTTAAAATAACCTTCTGCATTCTTGTGTTCTTTTTCACTCTTATATACAAGGGCTACTTCCTACAGGTTTTTTTTTTCGGCAAAGTCTACACCCCCAAGGCAGATATGAAGAATGGGAATTTTGCAGTAGACCTTACCTTCTTACCAATAGCTCAATGTGTGTAGAACTCTGTGTACTCATCTTTTTTTTGTATGTGACCTTTCATGTTTAGGAAGGGGAAGCGATTCAGAGTCTGACTTGCCGCATAGACGACTACCTGATGTTAGGAAAGATGATATGTCTGCCAGACGGGTATCCTTTGGCGAAAACAAAATAATAGTGCCTTTTAACCAGTACCTCCCCAACAAAAGCAACCAGACTTCATACATCCCAGCTCCCCTGCGCAAGAAGAAGGCTGAAAGGGAGGACTACCGGAAAAGCTGGAGTACTGCAACATCACCACTAGGTGGAGAAAGGCCTTTCAGGTAAAAGTTTACTACCATTACCCCTGGGACATACTTTCTTCAAATTCTATTTCTATTTACAGTTATGTCTGATACTTGTAGTACCACTTATCACCAGCACTGGTGCCCAATACTTTAGAAAGATTAATGTAGTCAGAAATAGATGAATAATAGATTAACGTAATAATTTTTGTTTGATTTATTACGTTTATTCATCTTTTACCTAAGTGTGAAGTGAAATAAAATCCTTAAAAACCATTTTAATTTTTTGCAATCTAAATGGGTCCAAAAAGTCTGTGCTGATTAAATTCATAATATATTTTTAAAGTCATCAGAGCTCAGGTTTTTTTTTTAAGAAGGAACTCCAAACTCCTTTGCATAGGCATATAGTTTAATGACAAAACTCTGGCTGTCTGCAGCTGCCAGTAAGGGTGCTTGAGAGCGAACTGTGTGGAGCTCCAGCCACTGTATAGATTTACTAAGTGAAGAGGTTGCAGTTGCACCCAAGCCCCAGTTCCGGAAAGTGCCCAAGGGGCTTTCTGTCACTTAAGAGGACCGCAATGTACTATTATTGGTACATGGTGGTCGCTCGGGGGACCATGGTAAAAGTTTTGCATTGGTGGCCAGGAGCCAGTAATGGCTCTGATCTTTTGCACAACCCTTGTTGAAAACGATGTAATAAACCTTAACTTTCCTTCCCTTCTGGATTCTACTAGCTGTAAGGATGTAATATAACAACCAAAGAAACCAGACTTCAAGAATAGTGGTGACTTCCTGGAAGTCACACTTTTTTGACAATCTGGCTTCATTTTAGGGAAAATCATCCAAAACCCATTTATATGTCTGGTTTTAAAGTTAACTATTTATGAAGTAGCCTGGTTCTATAATGTAGCAGAAAATATGGCTGTGATGTATGTTCTTTTTCACTGTAATATATGACCCACCGTATAAATAGATTATTGCTTCCCGTCCCTGTAATTTGAAGTCCAGATTGTAGAAGTGGTAGAAGGCAGGAATTCTATTGTGATTTTGGAGGCATTACAGTAACATATGTAACTAGCGAAGCATTGAACGCATCTTCGAGGTGACTTCTTTGGTTCCGTTCCAGAAGCTTTATGTGGAGAGGCGTAGTATTCTATAACATGTAACACATTTTTCTCAACAGCAGACCTCTGTGGCATGCAGACAGTTTAACATAAACCATGTCCACATGGTTTATAGAAAAACTGTATTCAAACAGAGTCTTGACCGGAGTAAAATTGAGCCCTCTTAGATTTATTATAACTGTAAGCACTAGAAAAATAGATAGTTGACATAGTTACTTGCTGATTTATATTTGACTAATGCATTGAGTTATTTTGTAGATATTCAAGGTTTGCAAACTTTTTTTTTTTTTTTTCCCTCGCTGGCTTTCCGGTCTATTAGTTTATACATGATGAATATATTAGGCTGGTTTGACAATGATACTGGTAATCCCTCCAAGTCAACTCTCTAGGTGGTCTTATGAACATATGGTATAAAATGGGACAAATGTAATATCTTGAAGCTTAAACCTACCCAATTATTTAGGTGGGATTACCGTTAACCCTTTTATTTAAGCCCCTACCTCCATGTCATACTCAAAGTGTTTCAGGATACTGAGATTTGTAGGTTTGTTTGTCAGGGTATTCACACTGGACACTGATGGTTGCTTCTGAAGCTATTGAAAAAAATAAAAATAGGGACTTTGCAGGGATAAGGATCAAAAATATTCCTCCTAGTTCATTAGTTGTGGAAAGGAAATAACTGGTGAACACTCATGACCATCATCATTCCAGTGTGAAGACCCTGTAAAATAAACTCTCAACACGATGGCTTTTTGGACCTCAGAGTGGGTAATATGGGGATGGATATTGGCGTTAACTGCAGTAAAACCTGGATTTTTAGGTCTTTTGTGGAGCTAGGAGTTAAAGCAAAAGTATGCATTGCTGACTACAATTGGAGAAATGAGAAATTATTCTGATTCCAGCTCCTAGTAAAATGGAAAACAACTTCCTACTTATGGCGTGAGTTCCTAATAACTGCCAACTGCAAATACGTCCTAACCTGCCTGATAAATTTTCTTTCGAACTGGCAGTACAGTGGCAAATGATCTTTTTGGTACCATAGTACCCACATTGGCAGCAAGAGCACTTGTGAGTATGGGTTATATTGGCCAAATAATCTATATGGTTCTGGGCAGCTCTAAGAGAGGATTTGGGAAATGAGGACACTTTCCTTTCATTAAAAAGTTAAGAAAATTTAGGTGTGGTATATCTTTACTAGTAGTTGTTCGCAATAATTGACTATAAATTTACACTTACAAGAATTATGAAGCAGGATCTCTATAAAGATTGTGTTACACCAGTCATATACAAATGAAATTAAATAAACCGTTAAAATCCCCATTAATGTGTAGTTTGTTCTTTACATTTGCGCTGCTCTAACATTATCGTTTTTAATATATGATAACTTATTAGCCCAAATCGCCCAGAAACTATTGAGGAGGAATATAGTGAGGGGCACAATGAGGAAGACGGGACCACTCTAGTGGCTCCCCTTAGAGGGCTTCTTGGAAAAGCCAAGAAGCTTAAGGAGCAGTTTGATCAACAAGAAGAGGATACGAAGGATCAGCCTGATCCGGGTGATGTAGAGGTTCGGAAATTAAAAAGCCTTCAAAAAGTCGGAATTAAGGTCATGCCTGCTGCAAAGCGATATAGCAGGTCAGCTACTCGTATTGGAATGCTTGTCTGGAGTTTGCGTTTTCTTGCTATTGTCTGTCTACATATGTGTGGAACTCGCTGCCTCGTATTGGAGCATGCGTACCGTGAAACTTGGAGACAGCGAGACATGTCAATGAATGCATGTGCACAGCTCAATTCATATAACCTGTTGTGAAATACGTCTGCATGTATTTTATGGCACTGTCAATGTAACTGTCAATTTATGTGAAAATAAACATAGTGTACCAAAATGATGGTTGTCTTTACTCACATTCTAGTACGTTTTTACTGGTATAATAGTAAGCTATTTCATTGTCATCTTCGGCAATGGTACTGAAATGATCTCCATTTGGTTTGCTTTGTTGAGGTGCTTTGTTAACCTCTTGTGGACCTTCTGAATGTATTGTTTGCTGTGGTCTACAGATAACCCTGCAAGGACTTGTAGATATATTCTGCAGAGTTGGCGATTTTATATGAATAATTGTGCAGCTGCAAGAGGGGAAACAGCTGTCAGTGACAGCTGATATGCCGAAGTGGTTTATGATCAGCTCTGCTTTCTCAGTTGCTATTTACACAGTGCTTTAAAGGGATTGTCTCATTATAGACAACCCCTTTAATATAAGAGCCGCTGCGTTGATCAGCTGATCATCTCTGGTCTGGCTCCCGAAACCCTCAGCACGCAGCTGTTTTGGCAGGGGAAATTGCCGTCAGATGCTTGTTTTCCCTGCAGTGGCCACAACAGGAGAAATGTAGCATTACATGCGGCCATTTAAATGAATGGCCATTCATGTAATACATGGACAAACCTGGTCTGCCAGAGTGAGACCTGCTACTTGTTAGAGGCTCTTCACTCTGACTTGTAGAGGGCGGTCCCGAGTGGGGGACCCCATCCTTCCTGTGTAATGTCCATATAACCTATTGGGGCATATGGAATGGGGTTGTCTTCATGAGAAAATCACTTTAATGAGTTCTGTGTACATAATATCTGATACATTATTCCTGCATTAATGTTAGTGATCACATAAGAGGTCATATAAACACCAGGATTCTGATAGGATTACAACACTGCTGAGAATAACAAGACACAAGAGTATCTATGAGTGAGACAGATGTGACACAGCAGCGCGGTTTTATCCTGGAACTGTGGCTCTAGTGTCATCTGCAATCACCTAATGCTCAAAAACCGTATTGTGACTTTTTGGATGTTAATCTTTATGAAAATGTTAAATAAAAAAAGCAACAACTTAAAAAAAGCAAAACAGCAATATATTAAATAACCCCAAAACTGAATTATCTGAAATATCTAAATCACGACACCGAAATCAAATTGCCTGATCTTACCCTTCAGCCCTGTCAGTGAATTCAGCGAATTGAACCTTTTTACAAGAGTCTGCAGTTTATCAGTGGTCTTACTTCTTCTTGTAGTCTGCTGATGGGTCAGAAGGGCAAGTTGTAGATTTTCAATGTACCCCCTTGGAATGCTTGTGCAGCTTCTGAGCATTTCCGATAAAACCATATTTTTTATTTATTTAAAACTACTGTACATGTTGAGCTTCAGTTTAAAATAATGGAGGATCAAAGATTTTTATAATGCACAGTATACTGTATGAACCACATAACACACTTTTAGGTTTACCCCCTGCTAAATTAAATTGGTTACAAGTTAAAAACTTGCTGAAGCCAAGCGTGAGATTAACATGCGTTTGTGGTTTATGCTGCTTCATTCTTTGTTTTACAGGAATAGCTTTATTATTAATCTTATTACATTAATGATTTGTGTTTATGTGGGCATGGCATGGGATGAAGTGCTGTGAATCGTTTTTACCCATGCTTTGTATACTGACTTGTATCATTTTGTATTCTCACTTATTACTAAGTTGCTCTGAATTAGTTATGAATATGTCAAAAATTAAAGAATATGCTCCTGGGGTCGAATATAACGATATACCATATATGATTTGAACAATCGCATTCAAACTCAATATGATTTTATGGAACCCTGTGCCTCATAATTCTTACAGTAAATATTCATTATCTGGAGAAGCTTTGACTTAAATATATATGTTCTTTCATGTCTAAATATGGAGACCGGAAGAGTTGTATTTTTCTGGATATTTCCCTGTTACTAATTGTCTGCTTGTTTGGTAACAAGATTGGAGTGCTTCACATCTAACCATAATGTTCTGCACGTGGGACCTGCATTTTTCAGTTATATTATTCCATTGGACTAGCCGTTTAATGTCATTTTAATTGTCTTAGTCCAAAGCAATCTCTTGAAGACCTTGAACCAGAAATGGTGCTTCAGAAAGAGAACAGTAACCCATCTAATGTCGATTCTGAGGAGGAAGAAGAGTGCAGGGTTCCAGATATTGAACGAGATGACCTGGCCACACGGAGAGCAAGGATGAACCAACCTAAAGTTTCAACACCTTTTAGCCAATATATACATGGCTCCTATATCAATAAATCAAAACCTGCTCAGGATGATTCATTGACTTCCACCACTGCTTCCCCTAAACATACTGTGGATAAAAGGTGAGCAAAAAGTTCTGTAGTTTGTGTACAAATATACCGATCTCCGTATATTAGTGAGCTATGGAATGCACACATACCAAAAAAATCCAATGAGTCTTCGTTTTTTGGAATAGTTCAAAGGACAGTGTTAGGATGCATGTGTGTTTCAGAGCAGCAGAATTTGGCCTTCACAGGAGATCATAGAAGAACGTTCCAAATGTTATTTTGTGTCTTCAAAAATAAAATACGGCTGATAGAGTTGGCATTGTCTTCTGCTTTAAGCAATGTGCATGGTCATAACATAATTAGAACGAAAATGCAACCCCTGACTTAATAATAATAATCTGAATTTTAATGTGCGCAGCAAACATGAAAGTCAAGACCAAACAATAGAAACGGACGCTTTCAGTCTTACGGGCAATATAGCTCATAGACCTGTAGATGTCGAATCAGATCATGAAGAGGAGAAGATTCCGGATATACAGCGAGATGATTTAGCCAAGCGCAAAACTCAGGGAGCTGCCTCATATCAGAAGGAGCCTAAAGTTTTTGGAACAGCCTCGATATCCAAAGCTGACCTAGAAACATGGCAGAGACTTAAGCTTTCATCTGAGGATAGGTGTGTTTCTTCTTGGTTGCGTATTAATCGTTTTTTTACAGTTGCTTTATTAAAAGTGAACCCAATTAGATTTTACAGTGCTGCTGCCTTAAGAGCAGTCTTCTTACACTTGTAATAAGCAGACATAACAGTTGATACACTAAAAAAAATTGTCACTTAACATAAGATATAGTATTTTCCTGTGAGGCTCTTTAGGCAAATTGCTCAGTGGGCTGCACAGAAAACACCCCAATTTGAGGTTACCAATATTCCAAGAAAGACAACACAATGATTTAGGTAATTGTGGTGGTTTTCTGAACTGTACATGATCTAGGTATAAAATCGATATATTACATACAATTTCTAGGGGCTTGTAGGACTTTTTCTGTATGTTCTATTTGGGGTAGTCCCATTTCTGACATGTATGGCATATCCACAGCATATTTCATAAATGTCTGATAGCTGAGTGCGTTTTGCTACGCTGTTTCCAGACCTCCCAGGAACAGTGTAGCACAGCGAGCTCGGCTGGTCATACTCTTGGCAACCTCATAACTTATTGGCCGGAGCCCAGCGACCGCCACAGAAGGCAGTACACTGGTCAGGGGGCATCATTCTAGAGATGGGACCCGCATCTATCGGACATTTTTGGCATATTCTGTGTCATAAATGTCCGAGATGGGAATACCTCTTTTACTGCCCAGTTTGGGAACACTTGATATTCTGGAGTGAGTATCACTGCAGTTACGCAAGTTCCCAGACACTTTTCACAATACAAAGTACTTTTTTCATGTGTACCCTGAAGAAGGTCTTCCAGGTGCACAAGTATGACTAATTTACTACATTTCACCACTTTTCTTAGAAAAATGACAGACATGGCGTTCAGTAGTGGTTATATTCCCAACACACTTACTGCTCTTCTTTCTTAGACTAGCATACCACTTAGCCAGTACGTCAGTCTTTATAAATGACCCCTATTGTGTTTTCAGCACATGTGGGAATGCATTCGGTGAGATGTTCATATGGGGTGTTAGAACCTCGAGCATAGCCGTGCTTGATCAGTTATTACAGATTGTGTTTTTTCATAATTAACCAAGTTTAACAGAGCTAAGAGATGAGTTTTTTCACATTCATTTGTTGTTTCTTCCTTTCATGAAACCAAAGTGAAAATACTACTGCAGTTCATATCCAGGAGAACCATAGTCCCAATATCGATTTGGCCAGAGCAGCAAATGATGACTTTGGCAGACGCAAGTTATCATTGCAAGAGAAGCGGGCCAGAAATAAACAAAAGTTTGTGCGCTTTGGTCCAGTAACAGAAATTGATCAACAAAAGTGGGATAGACTGTGTATTGCTAAGCCTGGCGCTCGCGAAGCAAGTGCTGGGGACGAAAAAGTCTCCGAAATAACATGCACCAAAGCAGTTTTTTCAGACACTTCAAAAGTTGAATTTTTGGAAACAACTCCACTCTTGCAATCCAGTCCAAGGTACATTGCAAAGAGTCAACTAGATACTCGTTTTGAGTTGCATTTACTCTTCTGTATTATCTGTATGTGACCATGGTTTATCCATGAACTTTTTGACATCATAAATTAAATACACCTGTTTTAATTTTATTGAGATTCATATTACTTTTATTCTACGATGTTATATAGCCATAAACAAGTCTTATTCTATATACCAAAATGGATTGTTTTTCAGGATATTTATGAAAAGAATATTGCTTACAATCGTATAGAAATGTGAAGAATGTTTCTCATGTTTGATCCAGTTACAGTTTTGTAATTCACCATTGCTTGAATGTTGTCATGTAAGTAGGGCTGCCAAACCTGAAGTTTGTAGATTACCAGATGTCTCTGCACCTCCTGAAAATGAAGCTGGTGGACCGTTCCTACATACCAAACGGGATGACATGTTGGCACGCAGAATGGGAACTTTTCAGAAGTGTGCCAGACTCGATAATCCTTCAACTGCCTCTGATGACTCACACGGACGTGTAGATCATGGAAAATCAACAGAACAAATGATGGAAGTGAATGGACATAGCCAGCCATTGCCGGATGACATCCAGCTCGTGTGAGCTTCCTGTGTGCTGTGTACTGAACTGAATAATCTGTGGTGTTGTCCAAGCAATAACTCACCAATGCATGCATTTGCTGTGACTATAATTTTTTTTAGATGATTACATTTTTAATACTAATATAATTAGTGACTTCTGGGTTTCATTTGTTGATAACCACCCCTAAAGACAAAGCATGTTGTGTACGTGAGATTTCGCGTTTCAACGTCCTGTCACCTGTTCCTACAGGAGTAAGGTGCCAACTTGCGATTTTGGGAAAGCAAACCTTGCAGATTCTTGTTCCAACCCTGATGTAGAACATCCTGCTATTGTAGAAGATGCATGTAAAGTAGATAGCAACTTGCAGAAGGACAGAAGTACTCCAGACCCGGAAAAAGATGATATGATGGTCCGAAGAATCTCAGTCAGCCAGAAGCCACCTACTGTAACATTAAGTCACTTTCTTCCAATTCCATTTTCTTCCCAACAAAAGGCAGAGGAAAAAAAACACATCTTTCCGCAAAAGGAAAAGAAACCACAGAGGTCAGAAATGATTTTTGTCGAGAGGGCAGTAGCCTCTTTGATCTAATAAGATTATGGTACATGTGGAGTGGTCCAAGTGTTGGTTCACTGTTCTAGAAAATGAGCCATTTTGGGTTTTAATTGAAATATTTTATGCCAAATTGACCAATTATGTAGCAAATTGGTCTCGATTTTAGAGGCCACCAGTGTTCAGTATCTTCTAGTAAAGGGATTTATGGTTAAATGTACTTTACAAAGGTGATCTATATATAATGTAGGCCCATTAGTCACCAAATTAATGAGCTTTTTTCAGTCCGTAGTAATAAGGTATTTGCTGTATAGGCTGAGAACAAACATCCATGTAACATAAATAGTGTTTGAACAAAGTCACTTTGGCTTATATGTTTTTGTGTACCTCATGCTAATAAAGGTGTCCGTCGTGTATCTTGTGTAATAGCCAGTAATATTTAGGCAGTTTTTCTTATAAATCCGTTTGTAAGGCTTTAACATGAATTCCATAATATATAACGATGTGTGAAATTACTTCCATAGCTCCCTTCAAGCAATGACTATTTTGCCACATCGTACTATCCAACCCCCTACCACCTCCAGTTCTGACAATCCATCACAACAGATCGAGCAGGGCAAAGCAGAAGACTCATTTGAATTAAGCAATGATGATTTGACAAGCAAACCAACGTGCAGCCCTATTCCGAACAATTCCATATGTGCAGAGCTCATGTCCCAGCCACAAGAAAATCTTGAAAGGCCTGACCTTGAGTTATTGAGGTCAGAGAACTTGTCATCATTCACTTTTCTGGCTTTTTTTTCTCTTTAACTGAGAATTGTAATACATTACTTATACGTACGTACGTACGTACGTATGTGGATGTGTGCATAAAATGAAGTAAAAATGTAGTAGAGCTAGCTTTGTTAGGTGCACTAGGGCTGCGTTTGTTATTTGGCAAAACTCAAAGTTGGCAAGAAAACTGCAGCCCCGCAAGAGTCTACGGACATTTATGGCATGTCTATTGGATACACCATAAAGTCTTAAATGGCAGGTATCCGAAGAACAATGCCTGGATCTGGCTAGTTTGGCTGGACTTCAGCTGTTTCTATGTCTACCATAAGCTAGCTATTTTGTGGTGAATAAACCAACATCTCTCCATCTTTGAAGTCCTGGTGCTGTTACTTGTTCTCTGGTTTTGCCGTTACGTTTACATATATATATATATATATATATATATATATATATATCAAAGAAAAGAGTCTGGAAGCAGCACTCAGCAAAAAAAATGTGAATTCATTCTGTTGGGTGAATAAATTCACATTTTTTTCGCTGAGTGCTGCTTCCAGACTCTTTGCTTTGATACATGTATGAGGAGCACGTGACTCCTTGATTTTTGAAGCTAGCACCAACCGTTTCTTGGTTATTGAAACAGGGCTGCTCCTATCCCTTGTTCTATTGTATGTATAATGTTTAATGTTGGAAAATAGTTTGCATAAATACAGTTGCCATTTAATTTCATGTTGTAAATACTTTTTACTTTGATTTATTAGTTAGCTGTATTAGCTTAGGGTCTTAGGTATGTAAATCACTCAGTAGCCCATTGGTAGTGGTAAAATAAGTACCATGTGTACTATAAGGGTTGCTATTGGGTCGGCAGATACGCAGTTTTGCACATCTAGATCTACTTCCTTCTTCATGGGCAGCGTGAAAACGTACACGGTTTACTTCTAGACCAGCACTGATGCTACCAAAAAGTGACGAACCAGCCCGACAGTCATGTCATCCTTTTTTCCTAGCAAGTGCTCATGGAATGGTGGGTTTTGTGATATGAGACAACATAAGGAAGGTCTGCATCTCCACTAAATACAAAGTGTGAACGTAAATTTGTAGTTTGGTATGAAGCGCAATATGTTCACAGTAAATTTTGTATATACAAAAGCAGTATAAAGGTAATTATGAGGCACAAAATACTATTTAGTCACATGGAAGAATACCAATTTTTGACACGGTATACCATTTTATTACACAGAGTAATGTACTTTAGCAGATAATATGATCCTGGCAAACCCAAATTATTGGCTGTTCTAAACTTTCATTTTGTGACCCGTCATTTACACAATTTTTTTTATTTGCTTAAAGCATTTGTAGGTACAAAATTTACAAATCTTTGTAGAATTAGACCTCTATGTGGAGAGTCGTGTATTCATCATTGTCAGGATGCTTCTGTTCATACTTCTCCATACAAGTGTATCTAATTGTATATTTGGTCTTGTAGATTCAGCAGCCCACAGTCTGCTCTATCAGATGATGCCGAGTAAGTTATCTTCTGTGCTTGAAGAGTTTAACCACCTAGTGCATGTCTTACCCTTAAAATAATAATCACTATGCAGCCTGTATGCATCTTGTTTTACATACCCCGCAGTACTAAGCAGTATTAATAACCAGTAACATCACCAATAAGAAACATTCAGCATGAAACTAATGTATTCAATTGTCATTTGAGAGTGCTGATACCTTAATGTATTGACTGTGCACGATTCTTGTCTTGGGTACCCCGGCTTCATATGCAAGATATATGAAGCAAGATCCTATTTTTATATCCTGTTAGGATTCTTTCACACCGGGCAATAGTGTGACCGTTCTTTACTTCACTGCTGCTGATCAAATACAATTTGTTTTTTTATGTGGGACTGTGCATTTCTAAGAAATATTCCTAGAACTGTTCTCTATTGCATTATTATTTTGCCATTATATGGTTATATCATTTTCAGCCTTATTTTCCTCCGCTTGTTTAGTTTTTTCAAAAAGTGGTAGGTGCCCCCCCCCAAACAATGTATGACCCAGGGGCCTCGTCATAACTTGATCTGGCCCTACATGCAGAGCTTTATTTGATTCTTTCCTACTATTTTCCTACTAGTTTTTTCTATTCATCAGCCCATGAAATAGTATTAGGTCAACCCACAATAAATAAGAATTCCCAAACCAGCAAATGATTGCTCTTTGTGAATATGACCTTAAAGGCGTTGTCTCATGACCGACATATGTGGTATATTCATAGGATTTGTCAGAAATGTTTGATAGATGTGGGTCCCACACACACCTATCTCCTGAACTGGGGTCCACTGTCCCCGTCCCAACAGATGAAGTAGCCGCTAACTGTTGCCTCCAGGTGGAGAATCAGTGCAGAATAGGATGGGATTCTGGAAACCGCGTACCACAGTGAGCAGAACCTCACCAGGCGGTACTGGGTCAGGGAACTCCTGTATGGGAGATATATGCGGGTTCTAGAGGGAGGACCCGCACCTATCGGACGTTTGTGGCATATCCTGTGGATATGCCATAAATGTCTGTCATGCGACAACCCCTTTAATGTATATCTGTCCGTATAATATGCTGCTCTAGTTAATGGCAGTATATTATCCACCCAGGTCCAATATTTTTTTGTGTACTTCTAGTCTGATAATCCTTTACAACAAATCTGCTAGACTCATGCTTTTTTTTTGTTGAAGAGTCCGAGGAGAGTTCCTGATTTAAAAATATCCTTTTGTTCTGTATCAACAGCTCCTATGCAATCTTGTGTGTCTCCATGGTTACAGACTGCAAACAATCCCTGTGTAGTCTGAACCTGCAGTTCTGTGTTTCTCCCTTCCTTTTGCCTTTTTTTGTTGCTAACCTACAGACAGTAGGAGGGGTGGCAGAGGGAGTGGCGTAACATATGGCTGCAGCAACAGCCCTGGGTTTCTTCCTAGGTCCCCATTTCTGAGTGCAGAGGGATTCCCTGGTCTTCGATTGCGTTACGGAGTTTCCAGTGACGCGATCGAAGAGGGGAGTACCCTTTCATTATGCCACAGTCACGGACCGTGGCGATCAAAGAGTTAAACAGCTGGGGTCGGAATGTTTTCTGATCCCAGCTGTGTTCAGGAGGCTTCTCTAACATCAGGAGCTGTAAGTTACAGCTCCTTTTTAGAGGACGATCACTCACAGGAGCGTTCATCAGCCTCTTCTACAGCGACGCCAAAAGACGTCACTGTAGACAAAGCACCGTTTGTGTTGAAGCACAGTGTTTGTTTTCTAGTCTATATTCATAGGTATACATCGGAGCTTTAGATACAAAAATGTAGCATATCTTATCAAGAGTTTTTCAAAGAAACTTGAGTTTATCTTGCACGTTTTTATTTTTACTTGACCAGAAATTAGAATATGTTTGCAACCTGTATTAAATGAGTTTCTATATTATTCTTCCCCGCTAAAACTTTGTTTTTGAATTCCTACCGTATGATACTGGAGTCTAGTATATCCCTTTCTGTTCTTCCATTTTAGATTATATGCTTCATGGTAGTACAAGAAAGTATTTTATGTTACAGCTCAGAAAAGTAACTTGAAGCTACTTCTCCCCAATGCAAATTCTGTAACAGGGCTCCCATCTACTGGTGTCATCTTAAGTGGTAAAGAGGTCTTTAGGCCTCCTCAGACACCTGTGCGCTGCACCACAGATAGCTTTCCCTGGTTACAGCTCTGCATGTTCTGCTTGTGTTTTGGGTGTGTACACATGCAAGAGAGTACATACTATAAAACATGACCATGCAGCTACTATTGGACCATGGGAGAGAGGCCAAGACCAGGTTTTACAGATTTCCCCTCTCCAGAAGAACTGTATTGTAAGGGGCGAGGAATTGTCCAAAGGTTCATGGTCCTTTGATCCTAGGTTGCTAAACTAGGTACCATTATTTTATCTTTGATGTGGGACACCCCTCTCTTCTTTGTATGCCACAGTCTCCACAATGGTACTGCATGTTGTTTAACCCCTTAATGATGGCCAATACGCCTTTTTACGGTGGTCATTATGGGTATTTATGCCACAGCACCGCCTGTTCACGCCACTGTCCTAGGCCCCGGCATGGGATACCTTGAGTGGGCTTCTGCTTTAACGACCAATGCTTTCCATGGCAGTCGGGGCCTAACAGAGGCTCAGGTCTACTAGCAGTGTATTCCTGTTAGGCATAATACTTCAACACATTAAAAGCGATCAAACGATCGCATAGTGGGACTGAACAAATATGTAAAATTTGGACCAATAAAGCTTATAATAAACAAAAATGAAAAATCCCCCCCCAAAAAACAAAAAAAAGTACAAAATGCTTTATTATGAAAAACAAACAAACAAACAAACAAACAAACAAACCATAATTGGTATTTCCGCACCTGTAACGACCCGAACTATAAAACTATCACATTATTTTAACCTGCATAGAGAATGCTATAAAAAGCAATGCCAGAATTGTTGTTTTCTGTTTATCCCACCTTCCAAAAAACGCAATAAAGAGCGATACAAAACATTGTATGTACCCCAAAATGGTACTAATAAAACTGCAAGTTATTGCCCAAATTAATCCCTCATATAGCCAGCGTAGCTATATGGCTTTTAGTATATGGTAATACAAAAGCAAATACTTTTCTTTAAAAAGTGTTTTTAATGTGCAAAATAGTAGAAAAAAATAGCTACAGTATATAAATTTGGGGTCGTCGTAATTGTAGCACCCTGCAGAATAAAGTTATTAGTTATTTATACCACCTGGTAAACCTTGTCGGTTATGGAAGCGCAAACAGAAAAAAATTGCTTGCTCATTAAGCCCCCAAATAGGCTCATCACTAAAGGGTTAATATCGATATAATCATATAAAGTCAACGTTTAAGTGCACAAGCTGGGACTCTAGTGCTTGAAGGAATATTGGTGCTAATAAATCCTGCCATTGATGTGAACTGTTTGATGTCCAGGAAATATTAGATGGTGTGTAATTTAGTATAAAGGGGATGAAGCGGTCCACTGGTATACATGGCAATCTGCTTTTGTTGCTTGATGAGCTTCAAAGGAGATTATAAAAGTGGCCAATTTGTGGGTGTGTGGTATCCCGAGCCTCAACCTCAAGCCATAGAGCCTGGGCTTCAAATAGGTTGTGTCGCAAAGAGTTCTGCACTCTGTCATTGTGGATAACAGATGAGGGTAGTTAGACTTGGTCGCAATGTCAGGTCTGTGTCCATGATATGGTTAACAAGCTGGTAAGTGAAAGATCAAATATATCTTCTAATACATGCCATATAATAATTTATCCATCATAAGTTGCTAATGCTTTAGTAATGAGACAAACCGGTAAAAGGAAAAGTGGGTATTAACCCTTCTTCTCGCACCCAGTAAAAGCTGCTGCTGGTACCAGTCTAGGAAGAAGATCAGGGGATTTACATCCATCCTGTAGTCAATAATTGGGGAGTGAAGCTGTTAACCAGGAAGAATTAAAAAATATATTTTTTTTATTTATTTTTCCATATGGATATAAAATACTTTGGTAAAAGAGGGACATTTGTGGTTCAATGTGCACAAGATCAACCTTTTCAAGTAAAATGTCTTAATTTTTTTAAATGGCTAAATATATAGGAACACTAAATAACACCATAATAGCATATCAGCACCAAATAGCAATAAATCATAAAATAATACCTAGTGTTTAGTTAGTTTAAGCGAGAGGTGGGCAGAAATTTGTGGTAAGTAAGCTACTTTTTGTCAAGTAACCAACCAACCAACCAACCACCTTTAGATTGGGCCTATGGCTAGGTAGTAGGGAAGAAAAAAGCAGTAAATAAATGTGAAACCATCCTCATGCTCCCAGTGAATGTTTGTTATTTTTCCATTGCCTTTACGTTGACCTCAATGTCCTTAGAGTAAATCACTAGGGTCCTGTGTGTGGCAACCTCAGAGGCTCAACCCGCCACCCCTTATACCGCTTGCTGATGGTGGTGCTGCCCCGCCATACCAATCTCAACCGACTGGCATCTCAACGACATTGCCTGAAGCTGTATCAATCTAGTGGTTAGTGCTCACTAAAATAGTACAAAATGCTATAGGATCACCAACACCCCCCCCCCCACCATCTTTAGTCCTTGCAGTAACTTTCATAAATAAAGCACTGAAGGTGTCAGGTTGTCTAGAAAAAGTTTAAAGATTAGTAGTAGCACATGATTCCAGGAAAGTATAAAGCACAGGAACAGGGTACACAGGTGGAGGTATCTATCACAATTGGGGGTAATCTCTAACATACAGGATGCTATATAAGTCAGTCTAGTGGTGTCCATAATAAGTAAGTGATCTTTTTATTGTTGATAAAGCCAGGTGCGAAACGCGCGTTTGGGGTGCTGGACAGTGTGCAGGCAGTCATTATGGCATATGGTGGGTGAAACTTTTGTCTCTATGTGGTCTTGTGACATAAATATTGAGGTGCCTTGGTCTTATTATTGTGATCTGTTTGAGGTGTCATAATGTTATATATGACTGGCAACATATGATATCCATTTACTTGTATATGTTTGATATTACCACCATTTACGCAAAACACACTGTCCTGTTTTCTGTGCATTTTTGTGTACAATGTGTTTTTATGGGTTAAATTCTTTTAAATTTCTTTTGTGTCTTAATAAAGCATTTGTCATTTTTTGCTGCATTGATTACTTGTATGCATTATATATATCCTTTAGGGAAATATTCTCGGTTTTCTGTATATCGGTGGGTCCCTTGTGCTGAGATGCTGATTTAGTGGATAGACCCGTTTACATTTTTGTATTTTTTTTTGCGGTTTATTAATCTTTTTATTGTTCTTTGGCCGGCACACCGTTGTGTATACGCAGGTCTTGCTCCCTTTATACATGCTAGCCATAAGTCAATGCTCTCTGGTTGTGCCCAATTCTATATTGTACAGTATGTCCTCTGGCCCCTAGCTTTCATGATTTTATAGACATTTATGTAGGTGCTGGCATGCGTATTGTGCTTTTATATATATATTCGCCCAAATATGTGATATTTCTCAGAATGAACTCATACCCCGTGCCCAACACAATGTATACTACAATGGCAGAATCTTTCATTCACACTTGCCAGCATAAACACGTATGACAGCTTCATGCAATGTGAAGTTCTAGTGTATTTGTGCAGGTGTGTGCCGCTGCCACGTGGCGGGAACACTCCACCTCATGACGAAAGACAGGTTTTTAGTGGGTTTATCCTTAAAGGGGTATTTTCGTTTTAGCAAATAAATGTTATTTCTTTGTAAAACGAAAAGATATACCATTTTCCAATATACTTTCTGTATCCATTCATGGTTTTCAATGTATCCCTGCTTGCTGTCACTCATTAGGAACCTTTATTCTTTACCAGGACAGAGTTCTATCCACTGCAAGTAAAGTGATGATACACAAGTCCAGGACTGATTATAGGTACGGTACAGATATCCGAGCGGTCTCTTATTACAAGCCGTGTGCCTGTATCATCATCATCACCACATGACCAGGACAGATTTTTAAACAATGCTTGTTACTATTGAATGACTGCAAGCAGAGCTCTTGACAGCTGCAAGGAATTGATACAGAAAGTATATTGGAAAATGTTATTTTTTTATTATGTAAAAAATAACATTTATTTGCTCAATCCTTTGTCTGTAGTTATTTCTTCAGCGTCATTTTCTTTCTCTACTCGTTTGTATTAGATAAAGCTACTGTATACGTTTCTATTATTATCAGTCTTATTTTTTATTATTTTTATTATTTTATAATTTTATTCAGATTTTACAAGAATAAGTTGTACTAAATGTTCTAGAGGAGGATGTGATTCGATAAGAAAGGAATAGGTTCATGCGGGTGCCTGTAGTAGTTCATTGCTACATACATACATGAGGTATTGAAACAATCACACGCTGGGTGTGTGTTTTTATCTATATGTAGGTATTTATGCTTTTTTTTTTTTTTTTTTTATTTTGCATCGGGCATTAGGCCAACTGCAAAAATGTAATGTTGCTTTATGCCTTGTTTATATGAACGTAGTATTGGGTACTGTCTATATTGGGTCACCTATAACCCTTATTAATCATAATATTTGGTTACAGTGAAGATACTGATCTCTTGCAAATTAATGCTTGCATGTTTTACTTGCGTTGAATTCTATTTCTTCACAAATGTCTCCCCCTACAGGGCTACCATGGAATGCCGAGTTCATAGACTTCTAATCTATGGCTTTATGTTGCTTTGTCATGTAGCACCATCTTGTGGTACATCTACAGAATGCTCGCAAAGGGTTATTAAATGTTTGTATTTGTTTTTGTGTCCTGTGCAGAAGTGTAAGCATGTTGGACATGAGGTATGAAGAAGAGGGAATAATGATGCCGCATAGCAGAGCTCACCAAGAACATCTGCAATTTGTCAACGACCTACTCAAGGAGGAGGATGACACATGGCAGAATGTAGGTAGTTTTGGTCTATCGCTATATATGTCTCTTTCAAGGCTCCCTCACAGCCCACGTATAGCACAAAACTTAAAATCTTTCTTGTTCCTATACATCCCCCGTCCCCCTTATTTTGCATGCTTCCACCTGAAAGCCTGAGTGGGAGAGACCCAAAACAATCCTGTGCAGGATACAGAGGCAGGCTGTTTTATAGCAGATAGAACGTAACCATTCCTGTACTTATAGCTACATGGTGGTTATTCTGACAGGATACACTTAAAGGAACCTGCAAACCGAGAAAAATAATTCTACAAAGGTTTGCGCCTGGCATTGATATTGTGCATTTGGGCAATAAAAAAAGTTTTCAGACATTTATGAATAGGGTTTTATGGGCATAACTTTTTAATATACTTTATAAGATTCTAAGCCACTCCTGTGACACTGGTCTCCTGCGTCCCCTGTCATTCCTTGTTTGGAAGGCTAAGTGATGTCACCTGATTTATTTGTCCATAGTGATATCACAGCGGTGGGCAGTGATTGGCAGTGTCAGTCGAAGGAGACCAGCAGCATGGGAATGGCGTGGGATTTGGTAGGGTGATTATTGGAAAACGTATTTATGTTTATATTTTTGGACCATCTAACCCCATTTAATTGGAAAGCCCCTTTTAAGGATATCTAAACTTTCCATAAATAATTGGAAATGCCAATTTTTTTTAAAGAGGGTAACAAACTGTGCAATATATTGTATATGATTTCACTCCGCTGCCAGTCACAACCTTGCCACTCCTCCGTGCTCATTCACATGTTACGCATAGTGGCGATACACCATGTCATTTATACAGCTCTGTGTTTCTCACGTAAATCGATTTACTAAAATGTGTTTCCATCTAATAAGTTGGTTTGCTTTTTATTTTTTAAATTAGCCACATTTATTTTTCAGTTTTATCTTAAACATTGTTCTAGGATCTTGCTCGATGGAAGACCCGCAGGAGAAGTGCATCACAGGACTTGATCAAGAAAGAAGAAGAAAGGAAAAAGATGGAGAGGCTGCTTAGTGGAGAAAGTGACTCAGCAGAAAGGAGAAAAAGTATAAAAACCTATAAAGAAATAGTGGAGGAAAAGTAAGTTTTCTCTATGGTAATTTATGTGTAGAAAGTTAAGGTACTGTATGTGTCGGATGTCATGTGTCACTGTCAATTTTAAACAGTCCCTTTTAATCAAGCAGATCTCCATTCTGTGACCCCTTCTGATCAGCTGTTACTATTGGGGGACCCACTTGATGGCTGACTATTATATGCAGGGGTGTACATAGCCTTTCTGCTCCCTGAGACGAATAGTGAAATCCACCCTTCCATATCCATATGTTGCAGATTTCCATTGGGAAATGTCGGGAAGCATGACCCCAAAAGCCTCCATGTGTTTGTTGATTTTGAGAGGAATGCCTCTAATACTGAGTGTCTAACATACCGTAGGAGACGTCTCCAATGTTCATAAATTCAAGAGGAATGCCTCTAGCACTTTAGACACTCTAGATAGTCTGCTGAAACACTGGGAAGAATGCCTTCATTTTTCAATATTGACAGTATCCATTATCTTTGATAATTCATAGTAAATGGTGTCTGAATTCTTCCAGGAGGAAAGCCTGCAGTTGCACTCAAACGAACAGACTATTAGTATACCTTTTCTCATATCTAGATGATATAGTGCAGGGGTCTCAAACACGGGGGGCCGCATGCGGCCACGGAGGCGGTCCTCTGCGGACCAGGGGACACAGAGCCGCTAGTATAGGCTCTACTCCGGGACTCTGTGTAATCCCCTGACATCGTTGTCCATATACAGGCAGTGATATCAGGGGCTTCCCCAGAGACGGAGTCCCGGGCCGAGCGCTACAATAGGCTCTGCTCCGGGACTCTGTGGAATCTCCTGACATCACTGTCCATATATGGACAGTGATGTCTGGGGCTTCCCCAGAGCCGGAGTCCTGGGCAGAGCGCTAGTATAGGCTCTGCTCCGGGACTCTGCTGGGGAACTCCGGATCTGGGGTTGCCCCTGACATCACTGTGCATATTTGGACAGTGATGTCAGAAGCAGAGTTGGAGTCCCAGGAAGAGCGCTAGTAGCGCTCAGCACGGAACTCCAGCTCTGGGGTTGTCCCCGACATCTCTGTCAATATATAGGGCAGTGATTGTCAGGAGCAGAGCTGGAATCCCAGGCAGAGTGCTAGAAGCGGCTCTGCTCCGGGACTCCAGCTCTGGGCAAGCCCCTGACATCACTGTCCATATATGGACACTGATGTCAGTGGCTTCCCCAGACTTCCGGAGCAGAGCCTATACTAGTGCTCTGCTCTGGGACAACGGCTCTGGGGTTGCCCCTAACATCACATTCCGGTCCAGGAGGATCCCCTGACAACACTGTCTATGAACCGTGATGTCAGAGGCTCCTGCAGCAGAGGAATCCCCGGCCAAAGCGTCAGCAACGCTCTGGCTGGGGACTCCGCTCCTAGAGGGAGCCCCAATGGAGCTATCTAATTGATTGAGGGGGGGTTTGGCACTATCTCTACAAGGGCTGTGTGTGGCAGTATCTACAGAGGGCACCATGACATTATCTGGGGTAGGGGGTGTGGCAGTATCTACAGAGGGCACTGTGTCAGTATCTACAGAGGGCACTGTGGCACTAAAAAGGGGCTGCCCAATCTTGACATTCATGTGTCTGCCAAATGCTGCCAACTGAGCTGCCGGACTGCATTTAGCGACACTTAAGCTGGAAAACTGGATTGTTAAAATAAGCACGTGGAGTAAAAAAAAACACGCAAATTTCCGTTAAGTTTAAACCTAGCGCTATTATTATAGTAATGTGGTATTATTTTTATTATAGTAATGTAGTATAATTATAGTAATGTAGTGTAATTATAGTAATGTAGTGTAATTATAGTAATGTAGTATTGTTATACTAATGTAGTGTTATTATGTAATGTAGTATTGTTAAAGTAATGTAGTGTTATACTAATGTAGTATTCTAGTAATGTAGTATTCTAGTAATGTAGTATTATATGTAATGTAGTGTTGTTATAGTAATGTAGTGTTATACTAATGTAGTATTATAGTAATGTAGTGTTGTTATACTAATGTAGTATTATAGTAATGTAGTGTTATACTAATGTAGTATTATAGCAATGTAGTGTTGTTATACTAATGTAGTAATGTAGTATTATAGTAATGTAGTGTTATTATGTAATGTATTATTATAGTAATGTAGTGTTGTTAAAGTAATGTAGTATTATTATACTAAAGTAGTGGTATTCTAGTAATGTAGTAGGATTATAGTAATGTAGTATTATTATTATAGTAATGTAGTAGTATTATAGTAATGTAGTAGTATTATAGCTATGTAGTATTATTATTATAGTAATGTAGTAGTATTATAGTAATGTAGTAGTATTATTATAGTAATGTAGTAGTATTATAGCTATGTAGTATTGTTATAGTAATGTAGTAATGTTATAGTAATGTAATATTATAGTAATGTAGTAGTGTTATACTAATGTAGTATTATAGCAATGTATTGTTGTTATACTAATGTAGTAATGTAGTATTGTTATACTAATGTAGTATTATAGTAATGTAGTATTATTATGTAATGTATTATTATAGTAATGTAGTATTATAGTAATGTAGTATTATAGCTATGTAGTATTATTATTATAGTAATGTAGTAGTATTATAGTAATGTAGTAGTATTATAGCTATGTAGTATTATTATTATAGTAATGTAGTAGTATTATAGTAATGTAGTAGTATTATAGTAATGTAGTATTATTATTATAGTAATGTAGTAGTATTATAGTAATGTAGTATTATAGCTATGTAGTATTGTTATAGTAATGTAGTAATGTTATAGTAATGTAATATTATAGTAATGTAGTATAGTAATGTAGTAATGTTATAGTAATGTAGTATTGTTGTAGTAATGTAGTATTGTTGTAGTAATGTAGTATTATTATTATAGTAATATAGTGTTATATTAGTTTAAATAACTAATTGATTAAGAATAATTTTGTATTGTATCAAATTTGAAAGTAATGCGGCCCGTCAACTTCACATTTTTTCTATATGCGGCCCACTTACCCCACCGAGTTTTGAGACCCCTGATATAGTGACTACCTCTTGTCATTGAAACGGACTGTTATTCCTCACAATTGGAGAACTAACTTCAATTCCACACACAAACATAAGTAAACACGTTCTCCTCTCTCCTCTATAAGGTATATCTGCTGATTAGCAGATTCAAAATATAATATTCATATTTTCAAAAATAAGGGACTCCATGTATTCATTTTTAACTCACTTTTGTATGTCCTTGATAGGGTTTAGTTATAATTCTTTTAATGTTTATGAATAAAGATTTATAATCCATTCTCCTGTTAAATATAGGAATATTTGAACAGTTAGTGGGAGTAGATCCTTTGGGTTGTCTGAGCACAATCCTCGTGTTTGAATACAAAACTTAATGCAATACCCCCCCCCCCCTCCCCGTGTATATCTTTGAGACTGGATTTAATCCATTATATTTTGAAGGTCTGATACGGCCACGTCAATAAAAAAAATGGTTATGGTCGCTGAAATGCAGAGAGGCAAAAACGGAAATATTTAGCAGGCCTTTAAGGCCTTTTCGGGCCTGGTCATTAAGGGGATAATCAAATACAATGTAACCTTATGTGCGCAGGTCCTTCTACAGCTCCAGCACATTTGTGCCTTTAGGGATAATTGTACATGCCGTTTTGTTGCAGTTTTTCCTGCCATTCACACAAAAAATGCAACAAAACTACAATGTGCATCAAATTACCAGTAGCACAAATATGTGCAGGATCTGTGCAGGAGTGCGGGGCTGGAGGCCAAGTTGCCGCCTCCCGGAAGTTCTCGTAGAGCACCGCCTGTGGCGTGATGCTTATCTCACCTAATGGCTGGTGCAGCCCCTTATGTGGCATCCATTGAATTCACAGATGCCATAACTAAGGGCTTGTCTACACACAATGGATTTGCTGCAGCAAGTCCTTTGAAAATAGCAGGCTTTCCACTGCGGCAAAAACGCACCATTTCCTGCGTTTTTTTACGGCAGAAAATGGTGCGTATTTTGCTGCGTTTTTTTCAATGATGTGAGATGGTGACATCTCCTCTGAAAAACGCAACAATTCTGTCCACTTTCCACAGCAGGAATTGACGTGCTGCAGTCCGAAAATTACGCACCGCAGGTCAATTTCTGCACAGAATTTTTATTCAGCGTGTGGATGAGATTTGTTAAATCTCATCCACTATGCTGCTACTGTATTCTGCTGCGTTTTTTCTGTCCGCAATTCCGGACGGAAAAAACACAGGAATTCCTGCAGTGTGTGGACGAGCTCTTTGTAAGAGTTTCCAATAGAAATTCATGAATTCACCTGTAATCACAATTTCATTTTATTTCTAGCTAGTCTTTTTTTATACTATTAGTCTCATAGTGTTTGGAAATCAAATGTTGCATATCGGTCTCCAAATTTAAATAAGAGAGACTCTCATGGAGATCTGTTGATTTGGACTTTTTCCTGTGTGTAGTTGCTGTAAGGGGCTCCAACCCTGCTGACCATGATGACGTGTTTCCTTATGTGTGGTGTCTACATCAGAATAGAACAATTATAGAACAATAACTTTCCATAGTTAAAACCAGCATACAATCTTGAGTATCTTTGTAAATACCAAGGGCCTGTTCACATCCGTGTCTAGTTCCGTTCATCGATTTCGTTCAACCTTTCCATCAGAGGAACCGATGAAACTATCGCTTCCATTTGCATTACCATTGCTTTCAATGGTAATGCTTCCATTTCAGTATGTTTGTTTCCATTCTGTAAAGTTTCATTTTTTTTTCACAGAAACAATAGTGCTGTCAACTGCACTATTGTTTCCGCAAAAAAACATAAACCTTACGGAACGGAAACAAACGTAAACTAATTGCAACGGAAGCATTACCATTGAAAGCAATGGTAATGCAAATGGAAGCGATCGTTTCAGTTCGGCATTCTGTTCACCGGTTCCTCTGACGGAAAGGTTGAACAGAACAATGAACGGGACCCGAACGCTGATGTGAACAGGCCCTAAGCTTTATTTATCTTGTAAATGTTTATAGTTACATTATACTTTCTTCTTCATTCATGTCTTAATGGGTTATTCACATGATGGTATGTGATGGGATATTGCTAAGATATTCTATTGCTTTCTGATTGATGGGGGCTGCTTTTACCTCACCGATTTTCAGAATGAAGGAGAAACAATGCCTCTGCTGCACAGATTTTCCCTGCATAGCGACACTTCAAACCACCCTATGACCACCCGCTGTGGAGGAAACTACAATAGCCCCGCATTTACTTGAATGGGCCTGTTTTGCAGCTCCCTGCACAGAGGTGCAGGGAAAAAGCTAAAGGGACTTCGGTCCTTTGTTTTTGTGATTAGCAGGGTTTTCAGTGGTTGGACGCCCACCGATCATAAAGTTATGTCATGTCCTAGTGATATGCCGAAACATAACATGGGAATGCCCCTTTAGGCAAAATTTAGAATTTTGATGATATTCTAGGATTGTGGGAGTTGAGATGGTCGATACACATTTGGAATTAAGCTGTTTTAGTGTAGTAGTTTCCGAGGTCAAACATATGCATATAAATGGAGAAAATGACACAAAATCGTTCCAATTCCATACAAAACCGTAATGCAAAGTAAATCAACTTACTTTGCAGATGTGTGAAATTTTGTAGGGACTTAGAAATTTGGTTTGAGCATGCTTAAAGTTATGAAAAACGGCCTACAATTAAATTAAGCTTGATTTCTGCACTGCCAGTTAAAGGATCCACCACAGCATCTTGTTGTCATCTTAGAGATAGTGACGTCACTACTGCGGCCAGCAGTTGGCTGCTGTGACCTCCATGAACAAAATATCATTGCTCTATGATGACAACAAGACAAACAGGGACACTTTATTTTTGAGCATTTGATACGTATTTATGGGGATTAGAAAACCCCTTTATCCATTTATTTGTATTACATTGTTTGTACATATTCAGCTAAATGTGTTGTTTACTGCATCTGAATTCTTCTCATTGTGTTTGTTTTAATAGAGAGCGCAGAGAAAAGGAGCTGCATGAAGCCTACAAAAACGCTAAGACAAAAGACGAAGCAGACAAGATCTTGCAGAAATACATTGAGAGGTTCACAATTAGTGAAGCTGTACTTGAACGTATAGTGATGCCAAAAATTCTTGAGAGAAGCCACTCAGTGGAGCCAGGCTTGCTCTCCTCAACAGAGGACCCCAACCCTCTTAAGTATCTTAGGCAGCAGTCTTTACCATCTCCTAAATTCACATCTACAGTAGAGGCAACCATATCTCCTACTAGTGATTCAGACTTTAAAGCACCAGCAGGTCGGACATCGCCAACAAAATGTGTGGTCTCTAAGGCAGTGCCTATGCTGTCACCCAAGCCTTACTCCCAGCCCAGGAGTACACAGCAGGTCTTGAAGACGTTCAAGGTAATATTTGTGATCATATACAGTATTCTGATTTTATCAGGTGGACAAAAAGCAATAGAAATACATTTTAAGAGTTGACTTCTGAGAAACGGCATCAGCCAAACTAAAAATTCTGCATAATGCAGGCTGCTATCTGTCTGGTTGAGACAAGCCCTACTTGTTTCCAATGTTAAAGTGTAGCTAAACGTTTAACAAAGAATTTCTATTGAGTCGGTACTTCGATATATTCATTTCTGGAGAAAGCCGAACAGACACAAAGCGGCTGAGTGCTCACACCGGCACTTCTGCCGCTTAGTTTTAGCGATTGGTGGGGGTCTCAGTGCTCGGACCCCCACCAATCAAAACTTCTGACATGTCACTATGATATGTCAGAAGTTTGTTAAATGTTTAGCTACACTTTAAGATGATTTGAGGGGTACCCCTATTATTAGTTGTCACCGGTCTAAGGGGCCTGAAATGAAATTTTACATGGCACCCATTGAAATCAGTTGCGCCATTCATATAAATGAAATAAATTGAGAGCATTCAAATGACTTGTTGCTATGGACAATTGCTCCCCTTTTTCCATGCGTTTCTTTTGATAAAGCTCCCCCAGTGTGTCCTCTCTAGGCAACCTGTTTGATGCAGTTTGACATCTGCTACTGTAGTTGTGGTTATTTAACCTACAGTGCTTGTAATGCACATCCGTAAATTTTAAATCATTTCTATTAAATAGGATTGAGTAACCAAAAAAGAAATAAAAAAAAGTTGGCTTAACTTTTTCCGGTATAAAAAAAAAAAAAGGGCAAGCGGGAAAACACTATTTATGTCTCATGCAGTTTCCATACATGCTTAGTATCTTCTACTGATTTATGTATGGATTAGTATGTACATTTATGTATAGATTGTATCTGTAGTAAAGCAAGGGAAACTTTTTTTTAAAAAAACATTAGTGAATTAATGCTTTCAGGAGTCAAATTTCCTCTTTGGTTTTGGTGCTAGAATAATAGTGGGTGCAACATGAGTGATTGTAGAAGGGGCTTAACTTGCAAACTATCTTATTCTAAATGTGGGGGCACACCTCTATATTCTTTTTTAGCACGTACTTTGTCCTTTCCAGACTTCGTTCTCATCAGTTTTGTATTTGGTAATTCAGGGAGTAAGGTCGCTTTCACGTGGCTGAAATCCTACCACATTTTAGAGTTTTTATTACGGCCACAACATTAAGAACCCACATGTTTCTAACTGAACTAAACGTAAATCAGCACAGGGTTATTTTTAGTCGAGTCCGTAAAACTGCGAGAGACTCAGGTGTTCAGCTGATACACAGGCCCTAAAATGCAACTGGATAATCGCTGTGTGAAACTGGCCTCAATAGAGGTAGTAAGGACTATGTAGTGCCTCTGGTGTAAGGTCTTATATCGGGAGTACATTTTTTTTTTTAATAACCATTTTGGTTTTTCTAAAGAAGATCCCATGATGCAATTTCCAGTTTGATGCATGTTTCAAGTTTTTAGACTATTTAATATCATTATAAACTCAAACTGAGTTCTTTGGTGCCACTGATTACCCTTCTTTGTTTGCTGTCCTTCATTGAATTAAATGGTTACGAACTTTTCAACAAACTTTGCATAAATCAAGAGTACAAGAGAATATAAGAGACTTTGTAATATATCTTATTAGAGAAAATGTCTCTTTCTTCACTTATCAGGCTCCTCCACCTCCTCCTCCTAATTGTTATCTCACTCTGAATTCACTGCTTTTTTTGGGCTATCAACTTACTCAGGGATCAGGTTACTGATGCCCATAGAAGTATATGGAGAGGGAAGGGGGAGGAGGGAGCAGAGTGAGAGAGAGGAGGAGAGACACACAAAAACTATGCTGCAGTTTCTAGTTCGTGTAATATCTCACCTCCGTGCTGGATTCTCAGCTACACTGCACATTACTGCTGTATGATCTCCTCTATGCTGCTGCTGCTGCTATATATATGTATGTGTATGTGTGTGTGTGTGTGTGTGTGTGTGTGTGTGTGTGTGTGTGTGTGTGTGTGTGTGTGTGTATATATATATATATATATATATATATATATATATATGTGTGTGTTATAAATAGAGATAGGAGGGCAGGATTCTCCTCTTCTCTATGTGTGCAGTGTAAAGAAGACATGATGGCAGTTAGATTCCACCCACTTCTCAGGGAAAACTAAGAATTAGAAGTCCTATAATGGCCAGAAATTGTGTTTTTGCTTATGTACACACATGACCGGTTATTCTAAAATGACAGGTACACTTTAACCTGATCACAGCGGTTTTGCATCACCTATTCATTGAGTTTTTTTCTAATACAGATATGTCTTGCCCCTTATTTCTAAGCACACATTTGTTTGATCCCTTTAGGTAGATGGGAAGATAAGTGTAAATGGAGAAGCACTTAATGGCACAGTGGAACAGAAGGAAAGAGGATTCACTGCAACCCAGACCTTTGCTTCTTCTCTGACCAGATCTCAGAGGTTTGAAGGTATTGCCAGAGTGGATATACCAGCGACAGAATTGAAGACAGATGTTTCTTCCATTGAACTTAACCTGACCCGGCCGAATGTGCATAAACCTGAGAAGGATCCAAAAGTAAGGACATCCTTTGTTATTGTGCTGAGCGACACACATCATTGATGCTCAATACGTGGCAGCTGGATTATGTCCTCTGAATGGATATAGTTTGCTATTACAATTTTTATTATTAAGACATATTTTTGGGTATGTTTTCTTTAGGTTTTCTCTGAAGGGATAAACCACTGCAACCAAGTAGATGAAATGGATTCTTCTTTGAAGACAGAAAAGGTCCACACAGAACAGACTAAAGGTTTGCATTGTTTGTTCTATTCAAGACAAATCCATGAGAAACAAACATGTTTAACCCCTTCCCGCTCCTGGACGTACTATTAGGTCATGGTAACTATAGCGTTTGCGCTCCATGACCTAATAGTACGTCTCGGGAATAACGGCCGTTTCGGCCGTCCTCCCGACACATACAGGAGCTGTGACAGCTGTCTTGTTCAGCAGCTGTCACAGCTCCTACAGCGGGGACCGATCGCTGTGTCCCCGCTGATTAACCCCTTAAAAGCCGCGTTCTATAGAGATCGCGGCTTTTTAGGGGTTAAGCTGCCATCGCCGGCCTGCTACACGATAGCGGCCGGCGATGGTGACTATGGCAACCGGACACCAAACAATGGCGTCCGGCTATGCCATAGACGGAAGCCTAGTGGGTCCTGACAACGTCAGGACCCACTATGCTTGCTGTCAGTGAGTAGCTGACACCTCTGATACACTGCACTACGCATGTAGTGCAGTGTATTAGAATAGCGATCAGGGCCTCCTGCCCTCAAGTCCCCTAGTGGGACAAAGTAATAAAGTTAAAAAAAAGTTAAAAAAAGATGTGTAAAAATAAGAAAATAAAAGTTTTAAAAGTGATAAAAGTAAAAATCCCCCTTTTTACCTTATCAGTCATTTATTATTAATAAAAATATATAAACAAACAAATAAACTATACATAATTGGTATCGCCGCGTCCGTAACGGCCTGAACAAAATTATTTCGTTATTTATCCCGCACGGTGAACGCCGTAAAAGAAATAATAATAAACCGTACCACAATCACAATTGTTTGGTCACTTCACCTCCCAAAAAATGGAATAAAAAGAGATCAAAAAGTCGCATGTACCGAAAAATGGTACTGATCGAAACTACAGTTCGTTACGCAAAAAATAGGTCCTCGCACGGCTTTATTGATGGAAAAATAAAAAAGTTCTGGCTCTTAGAATAAGGTAACACAAAAAGTGAATGATTTTTTACAAAACTTATTTTATTGTGCAAACGCCATAAGACATAAAAAAAAACTATAAACATCTGGTATCGCCGTAATCGTATCGCCCCGCAGAATAAAGTGAATATGTAATTTATAGCGCACGGTGAACGCTGTAAAAAAAATAGAATAAAAAAACAATAGTAGAATTGCTGTTTTTTAGTCACCACGCCACCTAAAAATAGAATAAAAACTGATCAAAAAGCCACATGCACCCCAAGAAAACTACAATGCATTCCTCAAGGGGTCTAGTTTCCAAATTGGGGTCACTTTTGGGGGGTTTCCAATGTTTTGGCACCACAAGACCTCTTCAAACCGGACATGGTGCCTAATAAAAAAGAGGCCTCAAAATCCACTAGGTGCGCCTTTGCTTCGGAGGCTGGTGCTTCAGTCCATAACCGCACTAGGGCCACATGTGGGATATTTCTCTAAACTGCAGAATCTGGGCAATACGTATTAAGTTGCGTTTCACTGATAAATCCTTTTGTGTTGTAAAAAAAAATTGGTATAAAAAAATGTAAATTTCACCTCTACTTTGCTCTAAATTCCAGTGAAACACCTAAAGGGTTCATAAACTTTCTAAATGCTGTTGTGAATACTTTGAGGGGTCTAGTTTCTAAAATGGGGGTGTTTGATGGGCGTTTCTAATATATGGGCCCCTCAAAGCAACTTCAGAACTGAACTGGAACCTAAAAAAATAACTAAATTAGGCAATACTTTGCTTCTTACATTGTACTGACACCCCGAGATTACCCCAGTTTTGACCGTTTGTATAAACGGAGACACCTATTAGACCGTTTCAGTGCCCGGTTTTCCCAAGCATACACCCCCGAGAAGTGTATTTCTATTGATGAGTCCTTGGTACATTTTAAAGGGAGGGTTCAATTCCGCGAGTATCTGCCGGGTAAGAGGGCAAGGTATGGCGTGAAGATGTATAAGCTGTGCGAGAGTGCATCAGGGTTTACCTACAGGTTTAGGATATATGAAGGAAAGGCCACCCCCAAACCAGACTGCATCCTGGACTACAATAGGTACATGAGAGGGATGGACTTGTCAGATCAAATCCTGAAGCCCTACAGCGCCATGCGGTGTGGTATAAGAAGCTGGCCGGGCACATCATACAGATGGCTTTGTACAATGCGTACGTGCTACGTCGATGTGCAGGCCAGACGGGAACTTTCCTGGAATTTCAAGAGGTGATTATCAAGAACCTAATCTTTAGGGACCAAGAAGGGGGGGCACCCAGTACTTCTGGAAGCGGGGCCACACGCATCGTACCAGGGCGGCAACACTTTCCAGGAGAAGTTCCCCAAACTGGCAAGAAGGGAAAAAGTCAAGAGGTGCAAAGTCTGCTATAAGGGATGACACAATATATCAATGTGACACGTGTCCCGAATAACCAGAGCTCTGTATGAAAGAGTGTTTTAAAATGTATCATACATCCCTTGGTTTATAATTTACCCCAGTTTTACTTACCCTGATGCACTCCGCACAGCTTATCCCCCCTCGTCTTTCCCCTCTGAGCCCTGCTGTGTGCCCAGGCAGCTGATAACAGCCACATGTAGGGTATTGCCGTACCCAGGAGAACCCACATTACAGTTTATGGGGTGTAGGTCTCTGGTCAAAATGCTCACTACACCTCTAGATGAATGCCTTAAGGGTGTAGTTTTTAAAACGGGGTCACTTCTTGCGGGTTTCAACTGTACTGGTACCTCAGGTGCTTCTGCATACATGACTTCGCACTAGAAAATCCCCAGTAGGCCAAATGGTGGTCCTTTCCATCTGAGCCCTCCCATGGGCCCAAACGGCAGTTTATCACCACAAATGGGGTATTGCGGCACTCAGAACAAATTGTGCAACAGAATGGGGTATTTTGTTTCTTGTGACAATAAGAAATTTTCAGCCAAAACTACATATTATTTGAAAAAAATAATTTTGTTTTCATTCCCAGCCCAATTCAAATAAGTTCTGTGAAAAAACTATGGGGTCTAAATGGTCACAACACCCATAAATGAATTCCTTGAGGGGTGTAGTTTCCAAAATGGGGTCATTTGTGGTTGGTTTCTATTGCTTTGATACCTCTGGGGCTCTGCAAATGTGACATGGCACCCGAAAACCAATCCAGCAAAATCTGGACTCCAAAGAACAAATAGCGCTCCTTTGCTTCTGAGCCCTCCCATGGGCCCAAACAGCAGTTTATCAACACAAATGGGGTATTGCCGCACTCAGGACAAATTGGGCAACAAAATGGAGTATTTTATTTCTTGTGAAAATACGAATTTTTGAGCTAAAATGACATATTATTGGAAAAAATATATATTTTTTTCATTCCCAGCCCAATTCAAATAAGTTCTGTGAAGAAACTATGGGGTCTAAATGGTCACGTTACACATACATGAATTCCTTGAGGGGTGTAGTTTCCAAAATGGGGTCACTTCTGGTGGGTTTCCATTGCTTTGATACCTCTGGGGCTCTGCAAATGTGACATGGCACCCGAAAACCAAACCAGCAAAATCTGCACTCCAAAGAACACACAGCGCTCCTTCCCTTCTGAGGCCTCCCATGAGCCTAAACGGCAGTTTATCACCACAAATGGGGTATTGCTGCACTCAGGAGAAATTGGGCAACAAAATGGGGTATTTTGTTCCCTGTGAAAATAAGAAATTTTGATAAAAAATTACATCTTATTGGAAAAAATGTAATTTTTTTAAATGTCACAGCCCAATTGAAATAGGTGCTGTGAAAAAACTGTGCGGTCAAAATGCTAACAACAACCATAAATGAATTCCTTGAGGGGTGTAGTTTCCAAAATGGGGTCACTTCTGGCGGGTTTCCATTGCTTTGATACCTCTGAGGCTCTGTAAATGCGACATGGCACCCGAAAACCAATCCAGCAAAATCTGGACTCTAACAAACATATAGCGCTCCTTTCCTTCTGAGCCCTCCCATGAGCCCAAACGGCAGTTTATCACCACAAATGGGATATTGCCACACTAAGGACAAATTGGGCAACAAAATGGGGTATTTTGTTCCCTGTGAAAATAAGAAATTTTGATCACAAATGACATTTTATTGGAAAAAATTAAATTTTTTTCATTTCACAGCCCAATTCAAATACGTGCTGTGAAAAAACTGTGCGGTCAAAATGGTAACAACAACCATAAATGAATTCCTTGAGGGGTGTAGTTTCCAAAATGGGGTCACTATTGGGGGAGTCCTACTGTTTTGTCACCTCAACACCTCTTCAAACCTTGGCATGCTGCCTAAAATATATTCTAATAAAAAAGAGGCCTCAATATGCACTAGGTGCTTCTTTGCTTCTAGGGCTTGTGTTTTATTCCACGAGCGCAGTAGAGCCACATGTGGGACATTTCTAAAAACTGCAGAATCTGGACAATACATATTTAGTAGTGTTTCTCTGGTAAAACCTTCTGTGTTACAGAAAAAAAAATGAATAAAATTGAAATTCAGCAAGAAAAATGACATTTGCAAATTTCACATCCACTTTGCTTTAATTCCTGTGAAATGCCTGAAGGGTTAAAAAACTTTCTAAATGCTGTTTTGAATACTTTGAGGGGTCTAGTTTTTAAAATGGGGTGTTTTATCAGGGTTTCTAATACATAGGCCCCTCAAAGCCACTTCAGAACTCAAGAGGTACCTTAAAAAAAATGCTTTTGAAATTTTCTTAAAAATATCAGAAATTGCTGTTTATGTTCTAAGCCTTGTAACGTCCAAGAAAAATAAAATAATGTTCAAAAAACGATGCCAATCCAAAGTAGACATATGGGAAATGTAACTATTTTGGGTGGTATAACCGTCTGTTTTACAAGCAGATGCATTTAAATTCTGAAAAATTTTATTTTTTCAAAATTTTCTCTAAATTTTGCAATTTTTCACCAATAAACACTGAATATATCGACCAAATTTTACCACGAACATGAAGCCCAATGTGTCACGAGAAAACAATCTCAGAATCGCTTGGGTAGGTTTAAGCATTCCGACGTTATTACCACATATAGTGAAATATGTCAGATTTGAAAAATGGGCTCTGAGCCTTAAGGCCAAAACTAGGCTGCGTCCTTAAGGAGTTAATGTGACTTCTATAGTCAGATGCACTACCGTTAAAGTTTGGGGTCACCCAGACAATTTTGTGTTTTCCATGTAAACTCACACTTATATTTATCAAATGAGTTGCAAAATTAATAGAAAATGTAGTCAAGACATTGACAAGGTAAGAAATATTATTTTTTTTCAAATAATAATTTTCTCCTTCAAACTTTGCTTTCGTCAAAGAATGCTCCATTTGCAGCAATTACAGCATTGCAGACCTTTGGCATTCTAGCTGTTAATTTGCTGAGGTAATCGGGAGAAATTTCACCCCATGCTTCCAGAAGCCCCTCCCACAAGTTGGATTGGCTTGATGGGCACTTCTTGCGTACCATACGGTCAAGCTGCTCCCACAGCAGCTCTATGGGGTTGAGATCTGGTGACTGCGCTGGCCACTCCATTACAGATAGAATACCAGCTGCCTGCTTCTTCCCTAAATAGTTCTTGCATAATTTGGAGGTGTACTTTGGGTCATTGTCCTGTTGTAGGATGGAATTGGCTCCAATCAAGCGCTGTCCACAGGGTATTTCATGGCGTTGCAAAATGGAGTGATAGCCTTCCTTATTCAAAATCCCTTTTACCTTGTAGAAATCTCCCACTTTACCAGTACCAAAGCAACCCCAGACCATCACATTACCTCCACCATGCTTGACAGATGGCGTCAGGCACTCTTCCAGCATCTTTTCAGTTGTTCTGCGTCTCACAAATGTTCTTCTGTGTGATTCAAACACCTCAAACTTCGATTCGTCTGTCCATAACACTTTTTTCCAATCTTCCTCTGTCCAATGTCTGTGTGCTTTTGCCCATATTAATCTTTTCCTTTTATTAGCTAGTCTCAGATATGGCTTTTTCTTTGCCACTCTGCCCTGAAGGCCAGCATCCCGGAGTCGCCACTTCACTGTAGATGTTTGACACTGGCGTTTTGCGGGTACTATTTAATGAAGCTGCCAGTTGAGGACCTGTGAGGCGTCTATTTCTCAAACTAGAGACTCTAATGTACTTGTCTTGTTTCTCAGTTGTGCAGCGGTGCCTCCCACTTCTCTTTCTACTATGGTTAGAGCCTGTTTGTGCTGTCCTCTGAAGGGAGTAGTACACACCGTTGTAGGAAATCTTCAGTTTCTTGGCAATTTCTCGCATGGAATAGCCTTCATTTCTAAGAACAAGAATAGACTTTCGAGTTTCACATGAAAGCTCTCTTTTTCTAGCCATTTTGAGAGTTCAATCGAACCCACAAATGTAATTCTCCAGATTCTCAACTAGCTCAAAGGAAGGTCAGTTTAATAGCTCCTCTAAACAGCAAAACTGTTTACAGCGGTGCTAAGATAATTGCACAAGGGTTTTCAAGTGTTTTCTAATCATCCATTAGCCTTCTAACACAGTTAGCAAACACAATGTACCATTAGAACACTGGAGTGATGGTTGCTGGAAATGGGCCTCTATACACCTATGTAGATATTGCATTAAAAGCCAGACGTTTGCAGCTAGAATAGTCATTTAGCACATTAACAATGTATAGAGTGTATTTCTGATTAATTTAATGTTCTCTTCATTGAAAAAAACTGTGCTTTTCTTGCAAAAATAAGGAAATTTCTAAGTGACCCTAAACTTTTGAACGGTAGTGTAGATGCGTTCCCACCTCTGGAACCCACACCTATCTTTAGAACGGGACCCCCTAAACACCATTTTACCTCTCGGTGTTGCAGCTGAAGCGTGTGATTTCCAACCATGAACAAGAAAACCGTTTAGCTCGCTGAGCTACGCTGTTTCCGTAACTCCCATAGTACTGAATGTAAGTTATGGAAGCAGCGTAGCATTCAGTTCTATGGGACTTACTACGGGAACAGGGTAGCTCAACAAGCTACGCTGTTTCCTAAGTCAGGGACGGAAATCACACGTGTCAGACGGAACAGGGAGAGGTAGAACAGGGTTTAGGGGGCCCCATTCCAGAGATAGGTGTGGGTCCCAGAGGTGGGACCTGCGTCTATCTGACATTTATGACCTATCCTGTGGATAGGTCATAAATGTCCCTGATGGGAAACCCCTTTAAATGGGTTTTCTGCTTATGGACTTTGATGACAAATCAGTCAAATATGTCAAATTCACCTTGTAGGGCTGTAACAAGGACCTCACCAATGTTAAAAATAAGCAGGTACTGTTCTTTATTTGTAGTGGTAAAGTGACTGTGCATTAACACACACCTCTCCATTGAAATCATTGAGACTTATTACACGTTGTTCACTACTAATGAGTTGATTGACATGTTAAAAATCCAATAATCGGAGACTCTGTAAGGGTCCATTCACACGTTGAGGTGTGGTTAGAACCGCCTCGAAGAATGGCATACGAAAAATACATTTTTATGCTGCGATTTTGTAAGTTTTTTTTAATGTGGTTGCGTTTTTTAGCCCAACCACACAAAAAATGCACCAAATCGCCGTAAATGACGCATGTGTTTTTCAGATGTGGTTCTAACTGCACATCTAGCGCAACGTGTGAATGGACCCTTAGGCCAGGGCTACAGCCAGACATTCAGCTGCAGTCCACAAGATTTCTTGCAACTCAATGTATTAATTTGGACTGCAGCTGTAGTTCAATAGTTAAAATTAAATCCGTAGCACTACAAATCCTGGCCTAAGGTCTCCTTTACATCTTTTTTCCAGCGTTTTGAAACGCATGTAAAATCGGCATTACTTTTAATTGACTTTCGTTTTTATTGAGTTTTTCACATGCATTTTTTGGTGACATTATTTATTTAGTATAATTTTGTAGAGGTCATTTTTCTGAAGTTTTGGAAGTCCTAATGAGAGAGCCTCAAAAAAAAGTGTGCAGAGAAACTTCACTGAAAACGCAAGTAATTGCTGTGTGGGAATCCAGCCTTAAAGGGATTTTCCCATTAAGGACATTTATGACATATCCACAGGATATGTCATAAATGTCAGATAGATGCAGGTCCCACCTCTTGGACCCGCACCTATCTCGAGAACAGGGCCCCCTAAACCCTGTTCAGCCGCACTGTGTTGCGGCTGAATGAGGTGTTTTCGGACCATGAAAAACTTGATATGGTCGTGAGTTACGTAAACCGCGTAACTCGCTGAGCTGCGCTGTTTTCATAACTCTGATAGTAGTCAATGGCAGTTACAGAAGCAGCGTAGCATGCGAGCTACGCTGTTTCGGTAACTGCCATTAAGTTCGATGAGACTTACAGAAACAGAGTAGCTCAGCTCAAGACCATATAACGCTTTTCATGGTCGGAATTTACCTCATTCAGCCGCAACACAGTGCGGCTGAACAGTGTTTAGGAGGCCTGTTCTAGAGATCACTGCGGGTCCCAGAGGTGGAACCCGCATCTATCTGACATTTATGACATATCCTGTGAATGTGTCATAAATGTCTCTCGTGGGAAAACCCCTTTAATTAGATGTAGAATATTGTAAGTGTGTTTCCTTGAGTTCATGGATGGAAATAGATGTCGTCTTCATCTGTGAATGAACTTGTTGAGTTTTTGTTTTTTTAACTAGTTTCTTTTGTGGAAAGTCTCCTGCTCCTCAAAGTCAGGACTGGATTATAATTAATGAAGAGGTAGTTGGTGATTTAGTCTCCATTCAATGCTTATATACACGTGATGTAGCGCTATTTTTACTTGATTACTGTATAAGTGGAGGTTCTGGTTCCTAGTGTGTGAATTTTGTTGTTAGTTTATTCATGAGAGAAGCCTAAGGTGCAAGGCTATTGTGCTATAGAGTCTTCAGCAATGGTCTTTCTTATACCCCAAGTGCCTAAAGGCTTGTGCACATGACCCTAATATAATTAATCGGCTATGCTCTCTTCCATTCTTTTCTGGAGACTCTGATAATGTATGGATACAGCATAGATGTCAGAGGCTTCTATGGAAAGACAGGTGTTAAAGAAGGAACCAGCCAACGTGGACCATTTCTTACTGGTTGTGTTTCTTCCTTTACCCCTGCCCCCTGTTACTCTACTGTTAGTTGTTAGTCATTTCTGCATTTTATTATGCTTTTTGTTTCATGTCCCATCTTAATTCTGTGATGTATTTTTATGATTTTATTCTAGATTCCACACAGAATCCTATCCTAAGAAAGGAAGAATTCACTGTGACCACATTAAAGTTACTACCAGTCACTGCAACTGAACCCACTGTAAATGGAAAGGATCTAGAAGAAGAACAAAAAGAGGACCCAAAATCACTCGTCGTGCATTGGGTAATGTTTTTTTTTTATTTCACTGTAAGAGGAGATTTAAAGGTTAAAATAAGCCACTCTCTGCTCTGGCAAATTGACGGTGGTTGTAAATAAAGAACCCCCTTTAACTCAGGAATGCCCTAAAAAATAATTTGTACATTAGTTTTCTAAACCAGACTGCCCTTTTATCTCTTATGACCTATGTAGTTGGCATGTAAATGCATCACAGGCCAATTATCAGGCAAATGATAGTGAACGCTCTTTCCCGATCATTTCCCGGTGTAAACATCGGCTGATTGTATCTTTATTTTGCAAAAAATATAGTCGGCAGCACATATCCTTGTGTAAACAGGGAGATGTCCTCCCAACATGACAGAAATGTATAAGGACGAGCGATCGTAGTAATAAGCGCTCTTCCCCAAACATTGCTTCTTCTGAAAGGAGCAAACGAGTGCCGATCAACCAGCTGTCTCATTGATCGGCGCTCATTTACACGGCTCTTGTTTGGCCGTGTAAGGGGATCCTTAGCATAAGTTCACATGTAGCGTAATTGCAGATTTGTGGATGAAAAATCTGCGATGAATTACAGTAGCAGCAAAGTGGAAGAGATTTAAGAATCTGCTGTGGAAAATTTCTGTGGGGAAATTGACCTGTGTTGTGGATTTTTCAATTCGCAGCATGTCAATTTATGCTGTTCAATGGTTGCAGATTTTCCTTATTGAGTTAAAGAGGCTCTGTCACCAGATTTTCAAACCCCTATCTCGTATTGCAGCAGATCGGCGCTGCAATGTAGATAACAGTAAGGTTTTTTTTTTTCAAAAACGAGCATTTTTGGCCAAGTTATGACCATTTTTATATTTATTCAAATTAGCCTTTCTTAAGTACAACTGGGCGTGTTTAAAGTTATGTACAAGTGGGCGTGTATTATGTGCGTACATCTGGGCGTGTATTGTGTGTGTACATCGGGGCGTTTTTACTTGTTTTACTAGCTGGGCGTTGTGAATGGAAGTGGATGATGCTGACGAATCAGCATCATCCACTTCTCTTCGTTAACACCCAGCTTCTGGCAGTGCACAGACACAGCGTGTTCTCGAGAGATCACGCTGTGACGTCACTTCCTGCCCCAGGTCCTGCATCGTGTCGGACGAGCGAGGACACATCGGCACCAGGCGACAGAGGCTACATCGACTTACCTGCAAACGCCGATGCTGCTGCAGAATCAACTGTAGCCTCTGTCGCCTGGTGCCGATGTGTCCTCGCTCGTCCGACACGATGCAGGACCTGGGGCAGGAAGTGACGTCACAGCGTGATCTCTCGAGAACAGCTGTGTGTCTGTGCACTGCCAGAAGCTGGGTGTTAACGAAGAGAAGTGGATGATGCTGATTCGTCACCATCATACACTTCCATTCACAATGCCCAGCTAGTAAAACAAGTAAAAACGCCCAGATGTACACACACAATACACGCCCACTTGTACTTAACTTTAAACACGCCCAGTTGTACTTAACTTTAACCCCTTAATGTCCAGGCCATTTTGCACGTTAATGACCAAGGATTATTTTTTGTTTTTTCATGGTCGCATTCCAAGAGTCGTAACTGTTTTTGTATTCCGTCTATATAGCCGTATAAGGGCTTGTTTTTTGCGGGCCGAGTTGTATTTTGTAATTGTACCATTTTTAGATGCATATAACATATTGATTAACTTTTATTAACTTTATTTTAGGAGAGAATTGAAAATAAGCAGCTACTCTAGCATTAATTTTCACGTTATAAATTTACGCCGTTTACTATGCAGCGTAAATAACATGTTCACTTTATTCTATGGGTCGGCCCGATTACGGGAATACCAAATATGTAAAGGTTTTATATGTTTTCCTGCGTTTGCACAATAAAAAGCCTTTTAGAAAAAAATTACTTGTTTTTGCATCGCCGCATTCCAAGAGACGTAACGTTTTTATTTTTCCGTCGATGTGGCCGTACGTGGGCTTCATTTTTGCGGGCCAATGTGTAGTTTTCATTAGTACTATTTTGGGGTACATAGGACTTATGGATTAACTTTTATTTTATTTTTTATGGGGGGAATGGGAGAAAAGAGAGAATTTTGCCGTTGTTTTTTGCGTTTTCTTTGGACGCCGTTCATCCGGCGGTTTAATTAATGTGTTCATTTTATTGGTCAAGTTGTTACGATCGCGGGGATACCATGTATGTGTATGTGTGATTTGTTTTGACACTTTTACTACATAAAACCACTTTTTGGGCCAAAAAAGTAGTTTTATTTGACTTTGACTGTAATATTTTTTTATTTTTTTTTCACAAACTTTATTTAACTGATTGTCATTTTTTTTTTAAGTCCCATCAGGACACTTCACTATGCGATCTGTTGATCGCATATATAATGCTTTGGTATACTTAGTATACCGAAGCATTATTGCCTGTCAGTGTAAGGGTATGTGCACACGTAGTGACCAAAAACGTCTGAAAATCCAGAGCTGTTTTCAAGGGAAAACAGACCCTGCTTTTCAGACGTTTTTTGAC
Source organism: Rhinoderma darwinii (assembly GCF_050947455.1). NCBI lineage: Eukaryota > Metazoa > Chordata > Amphibia > Anura > Rhinodermatidae > Rhinoderma > Rhinoderma darwinii. The sequence continues at coordinate 65,986,118 of NC_134687.1, forward strand.
CAACTCGCATTTTTCGCGGCGTTTTTCGCGCCGTTTTCGCGGCGTTTTTTACGTCCGTTTTTGGAGCTGTTTTCATTGGAGTCTATGAGAAAACAGCTCCAAAAACGTCCAAAGAAGTGTCCTGCACTTCTTTTGACGAGGCTGTATTAAATGCCGCTGTCAATAGTGACAGCGGCATCTAATGTGTTTGACAGAGGGAGGGAGCTCCCTCTGTCACCCGATCGGCGCCCCCGCAAACAAATCGCGGGTCGCCGTCGGGTTTCCATGACAGCCGGGGGTCTAACAAAGACCCCCAGGTCTGCCTTCAGCATCTGCCTGTTAGGCGATGCCAGAGGCATGACCTAATAGGTTGCCTGTCAGTTTTACACTGACAGGCAATAATGTTTTGGTATACTAAGTATACCAAAGCATTATATATGCGATCGGCACATCGCATAGTGAAGTCCCCTGATGGGACTTTAAAAAAAAATGACAATCAGTTAAATAAAGTTGGTGAAAAAAAAATAAAATAAATTACAGTCAAAGTCAAATAAAACTACTTTTTTGGCCCAAAAAGTGGTTTTATTTAGTAAAACTGTCAAAACAAATCACACATACACATATATGGTATGAGCTAAACACAAGAAATGGTTATAAACAGCTGTCAAATGACGACTCGTAAATAACAGGTCGTCTGCACAGTACGTCGGCAAACACATTCAAATGAATGGGCAGATGTTTGCCGACGTATTGTAGCCCTATTTTCAGACGTAAAACGAGGCATAATTTTTTTTAAATTATGTACATCTAGTTTGAAACAAATGTGTTTTCTCTTTTCCCTTTTCTTTTCCTATAAAAAATCTTTGTATTATGGATAAAATAGGAAAGAGATATATTTATATATGAAAAATCTTTAAAATATATTTTTATATGGAATTTAATAAAAATTTATATAAAATTATTCTTATCCCAAAGAGTGCCTGGTATGTTTTGGAAAATATTTTTTGTTTTTTCTTTTTGAATTATTGCTCTCCGAAACGGCACCGTGCTATATATGAATTGCATATTTTGGGATTTCTATTAGGTATGGTTTATAACCATTTCTTGTGTTTAGCTCATACCATATATGTGTATGTGTGATTTGTTTTGACAGTTTTACTAAATAAAACCACTTTTTGGGCCAAAAAAGTAGTTTTATTTGACTTTGACTGTAATTTATTTTATTTTTTTTTCACCAACTTTATTTAACTGATTGTCATTTTTTTTTAAAGTCCCATCAGGGGACTTCACTATGCGATGTGCCGATCGCATATATAATGCTTTGGTATACTTAGTATACCAAAACATTATTGCCTGTCAGTGTAAAACTGACAGGCAACCTATTAGGTCATGCCTCTGGCATCGCCTAACAGGCAGATGCTGAAGGCAGACCTGGGGGTCTTTGTTAGACCCCCGGCTGTCATGGAAACCCGACGGCGACCCGCGATTTGTTTGCGGGGGCGCCGATCGGGTGACAGAGGGAGCTCCCTCCCTCTGTCAAACACATTAGATGCCGCTGTCACTATTGACAGCGGCATTTAATGGGTTAAACTGCCGGAATCGGCGCGCGCTTCGATTCCGGCAGTTTCAGCAGGAGCCAGGCTGTGTATAACAGCCGTGCTCCTGCCGCTGATCGCGTGGGTACAGTCTCAGTACCCGCGCCATCACAGGACGGATATATCCGTCCTCCTGCGCGAACTAGTAGCTGCTAAGGACGGATATATCCGTCCTTCGGCGTTAAGGAGTTAAACACGCCCAGTTGTACTTAAAAAAGGCTCATTTGCATAAATATAAAAATGCTCATAACTTGGCCAAAAATGCTTGTTTTTGAAAAAAACAAACGTTACTGTAATTACATTGCAGCGCCGATCTGCTGCAATACGAGATAGGAGTTTGAAAATCTGGTGACAGAGCCTCTTTAAATGGGAAAGTAAATACCTGCAACAAATGTCATTTTTGCTGTGGAATAGCTGAATTTCTGCAGGAAAATACCAACTACAAAATAATATAAAAAATGTTTTTAACTTAAAATTAAAAAAAAATTGCAAAATCACCACCCCCGGCCCTCGCTAATTGATGCATCCCTGCTCTTATTTGCTTTTATCTGTTGAGCCGGCCTCCAGAGATGACGTTTTGTCCCATGTGACCGATGCAGCACATCAAAGACTGCAGCGTCACGAGGGATAAGACTTCATACCAGGAGGCAAGCTCAACAGAGAGCAACCAATGGAAGAAGAGACGCATCACTTCCAGAGCACCAGGGTAGGTGAGTATGGTATATATATATTTTTTTTATTATTATTTTTAAATCCCCTTTTCTTCACAGTGGCAAATCCATCCCAAAATCTGAACCAAATCAAACACGGTTAGGGGCAGACTTTCGGACGGAATTCCCTCTGAAATCTGGGTTGGATTCGCTGCGTAGTTTTCTGTATGTATGTGTGTGTATGTAATATATATTATTAAGGCTAAGTTCACACTAGCGTTAGTATACGTTTACCTCTCTTCCGTCAGAAAAAGAGAGGATTGAAAGATTAGACGGAAAGCAACAGTTCCGTTAGAATTACCATTGATTTCAATGTTATATTTTTTTGTTTCAGTTGCTTTCCGTTTGTCTCCGTTCACTAGGTTTCCGTTTTTTTTGGCGGAAGCAAAAGTGCAGTCTGCAGACCTTTTGTTTCTGTTAAAAAAAAACGGAAACCTAGCGAATGGAGATAAACGGAAAGCAACAGAAACAAAATAATTACGATGGAAATCAATGACAATTCTAATGGAACCGTTGCTTTCCGTTTAATCTTTCGACCCTCTCTTCCTCTGACGGAAGAGAGGTAAACATATTTTAACGGTAGTGTGATAGAAGCCTGAGAGTGAGTAATCTATTATTTGAGTCCTGTTTGTATGGGGTCATAGGATTTATATACATATGGATTTAGCACTGGGTTTTAATGTAGTTTTTTGTTTTTTTTAGTCTTTGGATTCCTCTATAAAAGAACAAAATGATACTGCCCTGTGTCAGGACAAGAGAAAGCCTGAAGATGACAAAGATGCACTACAGAAAGAGCAGCATGGTGCGTACATATAGCGCCTTCCCCTGATGGCATGACAAACCATTCACCCACATGGACTGGAATAGGATCGGGGTTGCAATGTTGTAGCAGACATTGTCTGTCATTGTTTTAAGCCATTTCTTATACTTTTTGTACATAAATGAATATGCCTACTATGCAATGTAGCATTGTTTATTCCACTAAATAAAAGCACATTTACAATGATGCCCCAGTGTGAATCTCCAATAACCATCCTGAAGATACTCCAGGAATCTGACCAATGTCCAAAACCATTCTAGATAGTGAGATACGTCCTCAGGTGGACCATCTTGTATGACAGAGAACTTTCTAAAATGGTCAAAAAGTTTCTAAAATGACAAAGACATAGATTTTTGTATTGAAGATTAGATTGGATACCAAGGCGGGAATCTAGACCGTCACTGACTGAGATTTAAGTACTAATTTTTTATATTAGATGGAGCTAAATAAGTTTTTGGAGGGTCTGTGTGGTGAATTGCACCATACAAGCAAACAGAGTGCAATTGTCTATTTACATACAATTCGGTGGCTCTCGTCCTCCCTGACACGGTGTTGTGGAGCCTGCGGGGAAAATGCTTGTGAATGACTTCATTTTAGTCTTCCCGCATAGTCCATTCAGTAATACCTGCGAATGTCTAGGACTACATGCCAGCAGATTCTATGGGGAGATTTAGACTACAGCTTCCACGTATTGTAACTTGGAGGTGGAGCAGTGGTCTAAAGTTTGTGACATCTGACATTTCATGTAGTCACACTGGTGGCAGTTAGCGATTACTATTCAGAAGATAAATTGTTGTATTAATATATCTCTCTTTGTGGAAATAATTATCTGCAGAAATGAGTTGTGTTTTAGTGGTAAGTGAATAGCAGTTCTAAATTCAAAGATTTTTTGTAATTTTCACTAAAGTCTATTGTTACTATTTCTTGTGATCTTTATGGGATGCATAATATATCTTAACATTATATTATTCTTCCTGCTGAAAAAAAAAATCTGTAGAGTACAACTTTGCCCTCCATCTGTATACACTATGTATCATTACTTCAGGTTATTTATGTAGGCTCTCTACTTTGGGTTAAAACAAAAAGTTAATTATTTATATTTTTTTATTGTAAAATTGGTTATGTTAAGGCAATATACCATATGTTGTATTTTGTAGAGTTACTATTTTATTCTATTTTTTTATACAATTTTCCAGTCCTTGCTTCTCAGAATCTCCCCAAAATATCTGCCTAAACGTTACAAAATGTCTGCAGTCTATCCCCATTTTTTTCTCGGTCAGGTAACTGGAGTAACATCGAAGATCTCACGGTGTTCTGCATGTTGTCCTGGTGTTGGTCACACACACAAATCGCCTGTGTTGTGCTTTATCGAGCTGTGTCTGTAGAGATCTCATTTTGAAAAATCACAGGGTTTGTAAAAATGTAGAAAGATATTTGAATCTTAATGTGGAATCACATGTGGCACAAAACCAGGATCATGTAGTTTTGTTGTCACATCTAATTTGTTGATTTTATTTATTACAACAATAATCCATATGCGTTACTTGACTTGATCAGATTTGTTTTGATTTTGGGACACCTATACATTACACCTACAGAAGCTTTTATGACACCTCAAAATCCATAGGCAATAATATGGAGTTGGTCTCTCCTATTGCAGCTAAAACAGCCTCCACGCTTCCGGGAAGGTTTTTTGGAGTGTCTGTGGGAAGTTTTTCCCTTTCATCCAGTAGAGCATTTGTGAGATCAGACACTGATGTTGGAGGAGAGGGCCTGGTTCACAATCTCCATTCTAGTTCATCCCAATGGTATTCGATGGGGTTGAGGTCAGGGCACTGTGCGGGCAATTCAAGTTATACCAAACTCACCCAACCCATGCCTTTGTGGACCTTGCTTTGTGCACTGGGGCACAGTCATTCTGGAACAGAAAAGGAACAAACCCTAAACTGTTCCCACAAAGTTGGCAGCATACAATTGTCCAAAATGTCTTGATATGCTGAAGCATTAAGATTTCCCTTCACTGGAACTAAGAGGCCTAAACCAACTGCTGAAAAACAACCCTATAGCATTATCTCTCCTCCACCAAACTTTACAGCTGACACAAAGTAGTCAGGCAGGTAACGTTCTCCTGGTATTAGCCAAACCTAAACTTGTCCACCAGACCGCCAGATAGAGAAGGGTGATTCATCACCACACAGAACACGTTTCCACTGCTCCAGAGCCAAGTGGCAGCTTTACACCACTCCATCCGATGCTTGGCATTGAGCTTGGTGATGTAAAACTTGCATGCAGCTGCTCGGCCATGGAAACCCGTGCCATGAAGCTCCCGGGGCACAGTTTTTGCACTGATGTCAATTCTAGAGGACGTTTGTAACTCCGCAGCTATTGAGTCAGCAGAGCATTAGCGACTTTTAGGCACTATGCGTCTCAGCACTCGGAGACTATGAGATGTAACTTTATTTGGTCTCCACTTTGTGGCTGAGTTTGTTGTGGTTCCTAAACACCTCCACTTTACAGTAATACCACTCACAGTTGATCATGGAACATCTAAGAGGGAAGAAATTTCAGGAATTGACTTGTTACAATGGTGACATCCTATTACAGTACCACAATGGAATTCAGTGATCTCTTTAGAACGACCCATTCTTTCACAAATGTCAGTAAGGGTCACTGCATGGCTAGGTGCTGGATTTTATACATCTGTGGCAATGGTACTAAATTAAAAACCTGAATTCAATGATTAAGAAATGCGTTCCAATACTTTTGTCCATATAGTGTATTGTCCGTAACGTCAGAACAGCGCACACACACACACACACACACACACACACACACGTTCGTTAAATTATCCACAGTCCTATAGACATTACATATTTGTTGGTAAACCCAATCAACAATTCAGTCTCTATGGGGGCTGCCAGACCTTGTATAAGATCTAAGCTAGGAGAGACCATATTAGACAGGTTGGATTTGCACCACTAGCTGCTCCTCTGCCAGAAACAAATGTCAAGCCAAACAAGTTTTGTTAAAGGGGTTGTGTCATGACAAACATTTATGGCATATCCACAAGTTATGCCATGAATGTCTAATAGATGCCGGACCCACCTCTGAGACCCAAACCCATCTCCTGAATGGGGGTTCCCCCAACCCTTTCCCTTCTGGTGAGGCGGCTGCTGGCCACCGCATCCTGGCAGAGCGTCAGTGCAGAGGAGGACCAGATTTCAGAAACAGCCGAGCTCACTGATTTATGCGGTTTCTGTAACTCCCATAAAAGGGACTAGGAGTTACGGAAACAGCGTAGCGCAATGATCTCCTACGCTGCAGCAACCAGGCCAAAAGGGGTTAGGGCACCTCTGTTCAGGAAATAGGTTTGAGTACCAGAGGTGCAGCTCGTAAATATTCAACATTTATTGTATATCCTGTGCATGTCATGAGACAGCCTCTTCAATGTATAATCAGACACCTTAACTGTTGACCAAGGTTTTTTTTTTATTAACAGTTATTCATGGTTATGACCATCTTTTAACCTCATAGTAAAAGAAACCTAAAGCAGCTTATGTTAATGTATTTAGAGAAGAATTTGATCGCTTTTGTTTTCTAATTGCCCTGTTCAGTCTCACCCAGTAATGGTCAACATATCATAGGAGCCCAATGTGCAACCCTTGACTCTATGGAAGGGCTGCATATTACGGTCATTCTAGGAAGGGACAGAGGATAAATATACACAGACATACATAGCTGGGTAACCTATCCAAATTTGCTGTTTGTGGTTCCTCATATTTTCTTTTGCCAAAAATAGGCAAATTATAAACACAAACTTCAAATAAAGGCATGAAACGGCGCAAGCCGCAGTGGCTCCCATATGTCAGTCCCAGGTAAACACTTATCCTTCACACGCCCCAAGCAATCTAGAAGGAAATTTGAGCATCCAATCACCGGCCGCTCTGTGCCAGGGATAGCAGAGAGAGCCATCGCTCCCTGCTACATATTGGCTCTTGTCTAGGAAAAAGAACAGAGGAACCGATAACAGCGCGTTTTTTTCTCTCCGATCAGCAAGAGCACTTGGTGTACAGGAGTGCCCCAGTCCAATAATCACTCACTGTACACTTATCAACTATTTTCTGCCTTTCCCTGGACCATCAGTTAGGCATCAATGGTCTAACCCATTCTTTTCCCACAGGTACTTCTCCTTGCTTGGTGATCTCCACAGTTGTACTTAAAGGGTGGAAAAACTACACAGACTTAGGTACACGTACACACATATTCATGTTGGATCAACAGTATTACTTTTTCTGAATGGGGCCAAATTGGGCAGAAAATAGCCCAACCTTTCAACTGTGCTAATGAGCAACCAATTATATTCAGTCTTCATCATTCCTTGTCCCAAAGTGGAGACCAAAAGACCTCAAACCTATAGGCGTTTGGGTGCAGAAGATAGTTTTCTGGTCTTTTGTTGGCAGGCCTACTCTTGTGGTTGTTAGAGGTTTGTGCTGCAGGTGACAGGTCTTGGTGCAAACATCCACCATGGTCTTATAGTGAAACCTTCAGTAATGCTTGTGGCTATGGATCTTTAGCTTGCGCTTCATGAAAAGGTAGTTAAGGATAGCAATACATCACACTTCAAAATAAACATTATTGGTCGGCATGTTGTTTAGATTTCCTTTAATATCTGCAAAAGAAAATTCTGAGATATTTGGAAGCAGTTGCTATATCTCTTGCTAGCATTTTCTCTTCTTTAGACATTGTTTCTTGTTTGTAAAGTTATGAGATGACCTCAAAGACGGGTTGGTAGTTTAGGTTGTCTGCAGTCATACTGTTGCTGCTTTCCATGTGCCTAATGATGCCCCCAACTATATTTTTTATAATAAGGTTTGTCAAATGTAGCAATGCTTCAATCATTGGTAGATAATCCTCACATGGAAAAATCACCACCACTTCTGAAAATGTATTTTATTAATGACTGTGCTTACTTGAGTCTTTTTGTGCAAGGGTTAAAAGAATAAAGTTGTTTTGTTCGCTTCTATTTGACAGGAGAGACGGAAGTCAGTGGGAACCCAGCAGTAAGTAATTTTATTTGGCGTGTTTGTGTTGTCGGAGTGCTCAAAACTTTATTTTGCACAGCTGAAGAAGCGGTAAAATATTTCACAGTCTGCCAAGCTAAGATAATAAACCGTAACGTCACACACAATCGCTTATCGGCTATATGAGGTTGTGTTTGACAGATCTGTCAGCAATTACTCCTTCTACCTCCGCGCCTGCTTTAATCCGCTTACTTCAGTAGAGTGTTTAAAGGGATCTTAACCTCTAAAATATTCTTTGTGCTATGCGTAGTACCTCTAACAGTGGCGTATACATTTTAGACGTGTTTTTTTGTCATTTTCTATGCGCAGGCTATAAGCAAATTTTGGGGTTGGGTCATTGTTAATGCTCTGTTGTATTCTATAGAAGATTTCTCCAAATACAAACGCCTGTAAATAAAGACTATTATGATGTCCTTTTTTTAGCAGTTTTTTTTTAACGTTTACTTTTTCTGTAAAGCCTGGTGACCTCCAATATATCTGCTATTTTTTCACCCAGCTTTTCCAGACTAAGGCCGGATTCACACGAGCGTGTGCGTTTTCCACGCGCAAAAGATCCAGAACCGCTCCGTGTGTCAGCAGCGTATGATTCGTGACTGCGTGATTTTCGTGCAGCCGCCATCATTATGACACTCTGTTTGTATGTTTGTAAACAGAAAAGCATGTGGTGCTTTTCTGTTTTCATTCATAGTTTTGACTGCTGTTGCGCGAATCACGCGCGTCACACGGAAGTGCTTCCGTGTGCTGCGCGTGATTTTCACGCAACCATTCATTTCAATGGGTGCGTGATGCGCGGAAAACGCACAAATATAGGACATGTTGTGAATTTTACGCAGCGGACACACGCTGCGTGAAACTCACGGACTGTCTGAACGGCCCCATAGACTAACATAGGTCCGTGCGAGGCGCGTGAAAATCACAGGTGTTGCACGGACGTATATCCCGTTCGTCTGAATAAGCCCTAAGATTGTCATGTACTTGCTCCCATTTTACTGTAGAACAAGGCAGGTTTACCAATCAGGATCTAGGAAATGTGCGTGACAGCAAATGGGGTAGATGTAATAGCCGCCATATTGATGGTCACCAAGCTTTACGGAAACGGTGGTTATAAAAAGTTTACACACCCAGTCAGTCCAAGATGAATCATTTCAGAAGTTTTTCCACCTTTAATGTGACCCATAATCTGTACAATTGTATTGAAAAACAAACTGACATCTTTTAGGGTGGAAAAATAAAAATAAAGAACAAAAATAATGAGGTTGCATAAATATGCACACCCTTAAACTAATACTTTGTTGAATTACCCTTTGACTTTATGACAGCATTCAGTCTTTTTGGGGTAGAAGTCTATCAGCATGGCACATCTTGACTTGGCAATTTTTGCCCACTCTTCCTTGCAAAAGCGCTCCAAAGCTGTCAGGTTGCGAGGGCATCTCCTGTGTACAGCCCTCTTTAGGTCACCCCACAGATTTTCAATGGGATTAAGTTCTGGGCCATTCCAAAACTTTTATCTTCTTCTGGTGAAGCTATTCTTTTGTTGATTTGGAGGTATGCTTTTGGTCGTTGTTGTGCTGAAAAATTTAATTAATCTTCATTTTCAGCTTTTTAGTGGAGGCTGCAGGTTTTGTGCCAATATTGACTGATATTTGGAACTGTTCATAATTCCCTTCACCTTGACTAAAGCCCCAGTTCCAGCTGCAGAAAAACAGCCCCAAAGCATAATGCTGCCTCCCCCATGCTTCACAGTGGGTATGGTGTTCTTTTGTTGATGTGCAGTGTTGGCTTTGCACCAAACATACCTTTTGGAATTATGGCCAAAAATTTCAACCTTGGTCTCATCAGACCATAACACGTTTTCCCACATGCTTTTGGCAGACTTGATGTAAGTCTTTGCAAAACCTAGCCGGCTCGGATGGTTTTCTTTGTTAGAAAAGGCTTACCACCCTACCCCACAGCCCAGACATATGAAGAAAATGGGAGATTGTTGTCACATGCACTACACAACCGGTACCTGTAAGAAAGTCCTGCAGCTCCTTTAATGTTGCTGTAGGCCTCTTGGTAGCCTCCCGGACCAATTTTCGTCTTGTCTTTTCATCAAGTTTTGAGGTACGTCCAGTCCTTGGTAATGTCACTGTTGTGCCAAATGTAATCTACTTCTTCATGACCGTCTTCACTGTGTTCCATGGTATATCTAATGCCTTGGAAATTCTTTGATACCCGTCTCCTGACTGATGCCTTATAACAATCAGATCCCTTTGATGTGTTGTAAGCTCTTTACGGACCATGGCTTTTGTTGTCACATGCAACAAAGAGAATGTCAGGAAAATCCTAATAGAACAGCTGAACTTTATATGGGGTTACTCAGAATCACTTTAAATAATGGCAGCTGTGTACTGACTACCATTTAACATGAGTTTAAATGTGATTGGGTAATTTTGAGCACAACCACATCCCCAATTATAAGAGGGTGTTCACACTTATGCAACCACATTATTGTGGTTTTGTTGTTCCTCCCTAAATGATTTGTTTGTTTTTCAATGGAATTGTACAGATTATCGGTCACATTAAAGGTGGAAAATATTCTGAAATGATTCATCTTGTACTGATTTTTTGACATGACAAAAACCTGGCATTTTAAGGGGTGTGCAGACTTTTTAGAACCACTGTATCTCCATCGAAGAGCTGTATAGAATTTGACCAACAAAAAAAATACCTTTAGAGTGAAATGCTGTTCATTTTTTTAAAAATTTTTAAAAACATTTTTTAGTTGTGAGTACACCCCAATGATGTCACATTCTCTCCTCAAATCACAGCACCACTACCATAACAATGTTGTCTAATGTATTAATGATACATTAAAGTGACTAATCGGAGAACTTGGCAGCAATAAAACTGTTGAGGAAGGGAAGGAAAATAAAGGAACCACCATTCGCCAATTCCTCTGCCAAATTCTTTATACACGTCAATAGAGAGGTGCCCAGGAGTTGTTCTGTAAAGAGCTGAGCAGGCATCTGACATGCCATATGTGCCTCAAATGGGAATATCCCTTGAATTTTAAAGCTATGCCACAGCTGAAGTATCACAGAGTGTTGATAAATAGTACCAATGGGGATGCAGAATAAAGTGTTCTTGTTGCCAGAGTAACCCATCAGAATTCAGCTTTTATGTCATAAACTGCACTGTTAAATGAAATGTGAACCTGCTGGATGGTTGATAAACCAAAGGGTGCAACGACCAGGGTAGCAGACAAAGCACGTGATAAAGGGACCCACATACACTCTCAAAAGTGACCAGAGAAGAAAACGTGAATTGAAGACCATAATAATCATAAGTTATAACACTTAAAGGGGAATTCCAGTTTTAGGACATAAATGTAAATTATTGTATAATGAAAAGGTACAATTTTCCAATAATCTTTCTGTAGGGTTAGCTCAAACAGAGATTTTGCAGGCAGAAAAAAATCTGCCTCAGAATTCCTTCAGGAATGTTGAGACAGATTTTGAACTACCTGCGCTTTTTTTCTGCAGTTTTTGCTGCGTGTTTCGCAAGGACCGCGGGCAAAAAACGCAGCAAAGTACGCTCGGAAACTAGTGCCATGGGTCTTTCCTGCCTCCAATTGATTTGAATAGGAGGTCAAAGGTGGAAACCGCGGCAAGAAAGGACATGCCGCTTTTTGTTCCTGTGAAAGGCCAACAGCTGCCCAGGAAAATCAATGGGGCTATTACGGACGTTTTTTAGCGCTAATTCCGACGTGGTTTCTGAAACCAATTCAGCGCCAAAAAAACGGTGAACAGGGCCTATCAATTCCTTGTGGTTTTTAAGATCTCTGCTTGCTGCCAGTGGATACAAAATTGTCCATGGTACAGGACTGATTTATAGTTACAGTATGTGTATCAGAGCTGTGTCTTCAGAGGTGTAGCTATCGGATAGACGGTTGTCCTGTGCCCAAACATATGGTGGATGGTGGGGCCCAGGGCCGCTCCCCCAGTGTTGGTATGTCTTGGTTTTAACTGTATCTGCATTCTCAGCGACATTATAATCTACGGGGCAGCTATAAAGGCATCCTGTGTGGGGGCAGCTGTAGGGGCAATATCCTGTGTGGGGGCAGCTGTAGGGGCAATATCCTGTGTGGGTGCAGCTGTAGGGGCAATATCCTGCGTGGGGGCAGCTGTAGGGGCAATATCCTGCGTGGGGGCAGCTGTTGAGACATTATTCTGTGTGGGGGCTGCTGTAGGAGCATTATCCTGTGTGGGGGGCAAATATAGGAACATTATCCTGTATGGGGAGCCCACTGGGTTGGGGCCCACTCAGCTGTGTTTCGTCGCCCCTGTGCTAAAACCACAGCTACGCCTCTGTGTGTCTTCTAATTATCCCAGCACCTGTGTGTCTATCACGGGACCATGGACAGATTCTTATTCCCTGGAATGTATTAAAACTTACTATCGAATGACAGCAAGCAGAGATCTTTAGAGGGAACCTCAAAATGATGATACCTCAAAATTGCTGACAGAGCAATATAGGGGAGGGGGAGAGTATTTTAAACATAGCTTTTTTCTCGGTCCTGAAAGCTGCATGACCGAGAAACCGACAATTGGATTCTCCTGGAGCGGCATTTGCAAGTGCCACTCTTTGCTCTGAGTGACGGACAATCAGCAGACCGCTAGATCCGTCACTCATATAGAGGGGTGTGGCTGGCAGTTTGCAGTGCAGGGGCACTTATACATCAAGTCCGGCCTTAGTGGCACTTGCGATCGGCGCACCTGGGGAATTTAACATTGTTTTGTTGGTCATGCAGTTTGTTTAAAATGCCGCCCACTCCCTCTTTATTACTCTGTCAGCAGTTTTGAGGCATCAAAACTGCTGACAGATTCCCTTTAAAACCATAAGGAGTTAAAATAGAAAGTGTATTGGAAAATGTATTCACTTTTATTTATACAATAAATAACGTTTATTTGCGGAGACTGGAATACCTTTAAGGCGGACTGTATGTTACAAAATTGCATTAACTAGTTTATGATGTCCTATTAATTGGCAGTCAATCGCAGGAGAAATACTTAAAACTTGATCATGCCATGCCCACCTCATTTGGTATTCTGGGATCATTTATAATTGGTGCCTTTCATGGATTGTGGTGAAATAAATATTCTTAACAGCCTAAAACATATATTCTATGCACCAATGTTACATCTTACATGTGGAATTAATCTACATAAAAAGTAACTTTGTAAATATATTGTGTTACTTATACTCCGAGCCCGAGTTACAGCCTGTATTATAGTCCAAAGCTTCCTTCTTAATTCTAAAAGCTTCAGAGCTGAAATCTTCCAGCAATCCTTGCTGTGTCGATGTCTGCACAGAGCTTTCTCTGGTGATTAGCGTTTTGGAAAGCGCAGTCTTTATACCAGTCACTATACGATAATCTTATGTGGTAAAAAAAACTAGTGTGTCCATCAAGCCTGTAGACTGTTTCTAATGACAACCAGCAAAATTGTGAATGCAGCTTTAGACTATAATAAAGATTGTAACCCAGGATCAGTACAAGAAAAAAAAAAATTTAGAAAGTCCCTAAATTGTTTACATACATTATTTCTGTATACAGGATAAACTATAAAAATAGTTATATAATATAATAAAGTCTAAACTTTATTTATTTATTTACTTGGAGTGCTGCCTATTTTCTTATTTATGTGTGTGTGTGTGTGTGTGTGTGTGTGTGTGTATATATATGTATATGTGTTTGTATATATGTATGTGTGTGTGTGTGTATATATGTATATGTGTGTGTATGTATGTGTGTGTGTGTGTGTGTATATATATATATATATATATATAGCGAGAGATCTCTAAATATTTTCTAAATACAGAAATATAATTTTGTAAGTGATACCACCCTGCCTTGTTTTAGGAATAACTGGATCATAGGAAAAAAAAAATAGACTATTTTATGTTCTTTGATAGGTTTTTCAGCCCATCCTGAATTCTCCAAGTCGATTTTGTGCTTGGGACCCAGAGGAAGAGCGGCGACGACAAGAACGGTGGCAACAAGAGCAAGAAAGGTTACTTCAGGTATTAGATGCATAATTTTATTTGTAGTAAATACATAAAATAATTAGAGAACTTATATAATTGAAAAAAAAAGAAGCTCTATACAAATGTTTAGTAATAGGGATGTATCTGTTATTTACAAGTATAATAAGGTTAAACAAAATTATGGAGGGTAGAAGTCTGATGACCTTAAAGAGGCTCTGTCAACAGATTTTGCAACCCCTATCTGCTATTGCAGCAGATAGGCGCTGCAATGTAGATTACAGTAACGTAATTACAGCATTTTTGGCCAAGTTATGACCATTTTTGTATTTATGCAAATGAGGCTTGCAAAAGTCCAACTGGGCGTGTTTAAAGTAAAAGTCCAACTTATGTGTGTACATCGGGGCGTTTTTACTTCTTTTACTAGCTGGGCGTTCTGACGAGAAGTATCATCCACTTCTCTTCAGAACGCCCAGCTTCTGGCAGTGCAGACACACAGCGTGTTCTCCAGAGATCACGCTGTGACGTCACTCACTTCCTGCCCCAGGTCCTGCATCGTGTCGGCCACATCGGCACCAGAGGCTACAGTTGATTCTGCAGCAGCATCAGCGTTTGCAGGTAAGTAGCTACATCGACTTACATGCAAACGCTGATGCAGAATCAACTGTAGCCTCTGGTGCCGGTGTCCTCGCTCGTCCGACACGATGCAGGACCTGGGGCAGGAAGTGACATCACAGCGTGATCTCTCGAGAACACGCTGTGTCTGCACTGCCAGAAGCTGGGCGTTCTGAAGAGAAGTGGATGATACTTCTATACACAACGCCCAGCTAGTAAAAGTAGTAAACACGCCCCGATGTACGCACATAATACACGCTCAGTTGGACTTTTACTTTTAAACACACCCACTTGGACTTTTGCAAGCCTCATTTGCATAAATACAAAAATGGTCATAACTTGGCCAAAAATGCTCGTTTTTTAAAAATAAAAACGTTACTGTAATCTACATTGCAGCGCCTATCTGCTGCAATAAAAGATTCAGAAGTGTCAGGATTCTGAGTACACATGACGTCCAGGCTGGATGGTCATGTGTATTCATTATCAGGACACTGTAGTAATGTTAGGGTTTGTGTATGTAGCTGCACATAGTGATATAACTATATCGCTAGTGCAGTGTAAATGAATGGAGAGGAGTGCATGATGCTGATTGGTCAGCGTCATGCACTCCTCTGTACAACGCCCACTTGGTCGAAAGTAAAAGTACGCCCACTTGGGCATTAAGAAAGCTCATTAACATAAACTTAAATCACTCCTAACTTTGTGAAAAAAGATCGGTTTTTTATATAAAAAGCATTACTGTCACCTACATTACAGCGCCAATCTCCTTATATAGGAGATAGGGCACTTATAATGTGGTGACAGAGCCTCTTTAAGATCTTGTTAGGCCCCATGCACACGACCGTGGATTTTATCCGTATTTACGGGCCCATTCATTTCTATGGCTGACTGACACCTTCCTGTATATTTACGGGAGGGTGTTCAGGCCGTAGGAAGTTTCCATGAATAATAGAACATGTCCTATTTTTTTATTTTACGGACTGCGCTCCCATACTTTATAATGGGAGCACGGCCCGCAAATGTGGGTGACTGTCCGCGGCCAACTGTGTGCAGGGGGCCGTGTGATTACGGGCATGGCTGTGTTCAGGGGCCTTAGGGTGAATTCACACAGTGATGTCATATTGCCGCTTTTGCCACAATATGACTTCAACGTTTGAGTACACCCCTAAATTGAAGTGAACAAAGGTATTAAGGAAAACACGGGAGTCTGCAGCCATTTTCCCCCAAGTAATGCAATAAATGTTGGGGCTGTATTAAGAATGTGACATTAATGCTTCTGCAGTATAGTTGGTGACTACTCTGGTGTTCACAGGAGCGTGGAGATACAACATTAACATCCAACACCCGGTTTATCACCCAGAGCCTGTTGTGGTTCAGGATGACCTTTACAGTATAGGACAGCCAGGCAACAGTAGTGATGACTAATGATATTACCGTGTCTACAATAGAGTTCTCCACAGGGGGATGAAAAGTAGTGCAAGGAACGTTTCTCCAGCATCAAAACTGATGCCTTCTGTGACAAAACCGCTCATAGGAAACTATGGAATCAATTTCCCTCCAGGGTTTTCGTACTAAGCAGGAGAAAAATGCAAAGGGGGGGTCTGACATATGTGAACGGGCCCTTAGGTTACATACCCAGTTACAGGTTTAATTGTACTTTGACCGCTGTTGTACCTCTACAGCATCAGCCCAATGTTCTGTTGTAATGAACAGGTCACACCTCTGTGCCGTTCTAGTTCTGTTTTTCCTGTCTTTTGCTGTAAAAGTCGGAAGTAAACTGACATCTAAACTAGTCCTATTGTTTTAAATAGACCAAAATTGACCAAAAAAATTCTTGCAACATTTCTGTGTTCATCATTAATATTAATGGAGGACCAGATTGGAATGATCTGGCTCCTCCTTTTAAGCCAGTTTTAGAAGCAGAGGGGGACTAGATTTCTCCCTGACAGGTATGAGAACAGGGCCCTTAACTGGATCTGTAAAATATTAATCTAATAGATAGTTTCTATCTTCTTATGTATTGTATATTTCTCCTAATTCTAACAGGAGAGGTACCTAAAAGAGCAGGAGAAATTAAAGGAGGAGTGGGAAAAGGCTCAGAAGGAGGTGGAAGAGGAGGAACGTAAATACTATGAGGAGGTATTTATAGACGGAACTGTAATACGTAGTCACTTTTTTATAAATTCAATTTTAATTCCATTTTTACAACCAAGACACTTTCATTGGATATTAAGCTGTATCAGCCGTAAGTGAAGTCACAGAGAAGAATAGTCCGTAATAGCTGTCTAGAAAACATCTATGAAGCTGTGGGCAATGGACTAAGCTATTTTGGAATACGAAATATATAAACAAACTATGTAATACTTGTAGCTGTGATATGCCGTGTACAAGCTCTAAAATAGCATAGACTAGTGATCGGCGCAACCTAGAACACGAATTCACAGTGCATATAGAATAACTACTTTGAAGAGATATAACCTCTCCCTGTCCTTTGTGGAAGATATGGGGCTAGCATTCACAAAGAGGCCACAGAGGGAAAGATTCTTATTGCAAGGTCAACTAACCATAAAATAAGTGAGCGCTACCAACAAATTAAAATCTTATAGTGAAGAATAGTTAGAAAGTTCAACAGTCCCATCAGTAAGTGGGGAATAGCAGGTTGACCAGGGATGCTGTCCCAAGATCAGGCTAAGTCCACCATATTCGTATTGAGGCCTGTGCAAACGTCCAATAGATCAGAGGGGTATTGAGTGTATGCACGTTGTTGGTAGCAGACACACACAGTGCACAAGACTAGCCTCAGCGTTCAGAAGGCTTTGTTCTTGTAGCTGCAACGGAACAGATCAAAGCTGCAGGGTATGGCGTTTATGATGGGAGAATAGAGACATAGCAGCCCCATCAAACAGAAAAGGCCTGGTGTTTCCGTGGCAGTTAATATAAAGTAAATTTACAGAAGCACATATTTCTCGTGAATATCATTGGGGGACACAGCACCATCGGTATAGGCCCTTGCCACTAGGAGGCTCACACTAGGTAAGAAAGAGTTATGGCTTCCCCCAGGCAGGCTGTTCTTTTCCCGCAGACACTGGCTTATTCTGTTTTTAGCCTAGTTTTCTTAGGAGGTAGACATGACGTTCTTCTCAGGTCTGCGTCTATTTTTTTTATTTTTTATTTTAGTTTTCTTTGTTCCTCCTTAGCAGTAGGGTGGTTATCAGCCTAGTCAACACCTTGTGGGTGCTGGAAAATCAGGCAGTTCTCTGCACCACTGGTCAGTTAACCTTTTCTATGCTTCCATTGGTACCCTCGATATATGTGCAAGGTTACGGAAGAGGTGATTCTACCCTGCGCTCAGCATTTACCTCTTCATGGATTAGTAAGGCCTGCTCCGTATGGGCTAATCGACTTGATCATGGTATCTTAGAAGGAGCGCCACAGGAAGATCTAGCTGATCTTGTCTCTCAGATTATCCATGCTTCCAAGATTTTAAGTAAATTCTTCCTCGAGTCTGCCTATTTTGCTTCCAGGATAACGGCTAATTTAGTAGCTACCCGACACTCAATTTAAAAACCTCAATCGTCCAAGGTATACCATCTTATGTGGAAAGCTTATTTCCGTTTGTGTGGACAACCCAGTTTCCACTCCATGGTATGTTCTACCTCTAGGATCCTGTCCTTGCTTTATCAGAGAAAAGGCTTAGCTTCTCTTAAGGGCTAGGTCTTTGCTCTGTCTATCCTTTTCCAGCGACCTTTGGCCTTCCATTCTCAGATGAAGACCTTCTTTCTGGGAGTAGCCCATGCTGTCTCTCCCTTCAGACATCCCACTGAGTCTTGGGATCTTAGCTTGGTCCTGGTACCCTTCTGGTATCTCCCTTCAAATCATTGTGGGAAATTATGCTACGTTGCCTTTCCTGGAGTGTTGCTTTTCTGTGGCCATTACTTCCATTAGACTGGTTTTAGAACTGGCTGTTCTGTCCTGCAAGTCTCCTTTTCTAGTCATCCATAGGGATAAAGTAGTGTTCTACCCCTTCTTTCCTCCCAAAGGTGGTCTCTGGTGATGTGGTGTTCCACATTAATGAGAACATTGTCCTCCCTTCTTTCTGCCTCTCCTCATCTCATTTTGGGCAGTGGTCTCTCCATGTGGTAAGAGCAATCTGCATCTATGGCTGTGACTGTGCAGTTCTGACTCTGTTTTTATTCTTTCTGAATGACTTGGTGGAGTCTAAGGCCATCATTGCTCATTGGATCCAGTCTGTCATTTTGGAAACCTATCGGTCCAAGTGTAAAGTTCCTTTAGTTCAGGTTACTGCCCATTCCATGAGGGCTGTTTGTGCATTCTGGGCGGTACAGGACCAATCTGCAATCTCTCAGGTTTGCAAGGCTGCTACCTGGGCTTCCGTTCAAACCTTTATAACTCTACCAGATTCATTCCTTGGCCCCATCTGATGTCAGGCACCTGTGTGTTAGTTTGGTCGTTCCAACCATCTGCGTGTTAGTCGGGTCGCACAGCTAATTTTATTTATTTATTTTTGCTCCCCCCCCCCTGGGGCTGCTTTAGAACGTCTCATGGTGCTGTGTCCCCCAATGATATTAAAGAGAAAATGTAAAAAAAAAATTTGTACTCCCTGTAAAATCGCTTTTTCACTGAATTCATTGGAGGACACAGATCCCTCCCAGTTCTGTTTCCAGGCCCGAGACCTTGGCTCGGGTTGGTTGTTTGTTGTGTTTTATCCCAGGTTCTTGGATATGTTCTTGTGGGTTTTGTTGTATTCTACTGCTTGTGTATAAACTGAATAAGCCAGTGTCTGCTGAAGGGCATGGCCTGCCAGGGCACAGTCAATTCTTTTTCCTACCTAGTGTCAGCCTCCCAGTGTCAAGGGCCTGTCTGGAAAGATGTAATAACCAAAAATGTATGTGATTCTAGGAAAGGAAGATTATAGAAGACACAGTGTTGCCATTGACAGTGTCACCAGGCAGCAGTGTTAATCATGGTTTATCTGAAACAAATGGAAGTTCAATCTCCAACCACAGTGAACCAGGACCTGGAGTACAGGGAGAGGTATGTTCTTTCTCCATGCAAACAACAGTGTAGACATGGGAAACGATGCTCACTGTATGTTACACTTTAATATTGGCCATCCCACTATAGATCTAACAATTTATTGATAAGGCTACTGTCTTATGCACACGATAGTATAACGGATCCTTGTTGAAAGGATCCTTAATAAGGCACTCAAAATAATGTTAGTGCTCTCAATCCTCTAGTACATGGGGGGGGGGGTTGCATCCTTTTCTGTTATACATTTAATTTTAGCAATATTCAGTTATGGGAAGGTACTGGTTCTCCTTGAAGAGATCACCTGGTGTAAGGAGTCTTACAGGCAATGTTCCCTGGGAAAAGTATGCAAATTACAGTAGCTCTCCTCCAGGAGCAAGACAACTGTATCTCTTGAGTGCTACCTATAGGTAGCTTCCCTGTAATTCAATGTTACACTTAATTAAAGAGCCTTGATACATGATACATCCCATAGAATCTATCTGCCTGTGAGGCTGGGTTCACACGACCTATTTTCAGACGTAAACTAGGCGTATTATGCCTCGTTTTACGTCTGAAAATAGGGCTACAATATGTCGGCAAACATCTGCCCATTCATTTGAATGGGTTTGCCGACGTACTGTGCAGACGACCTGTCATTTACGCGTCGTCGTTTGAAAGCTGTCAAACGACGACACGTAAAAATACAGCCTCGTCAAAAGAAGTGCAGGACACTTCTTTCAGACGTAATTTGAGCCGTACTTCATTGAACTCAATGAAGCACAGCTCAAAATTTACGGCTGTCAGACAAGCCTCGCAAAATGCGAGGAGGAGGAATTACGGCTGAAACGAGGCAGCTGTTTTCTCCTGAAAACAGTCTGTCATTTCAGCCGTAAAAGCCTCTCATCGTGTGCACATACCCTAAGACTCCCTATACCAGCTGAATCCCTGCAAAGAGAATCAGTACCTCCCCATAGCTTCATCTAAGGCATCTCATCCAGCCAATCTGAACTCTACACTGTACTGATGAGGTGCACGAACTGTGAACCCGCTATTTACAAATGGGTTTCCCTGGTTTGGCTGATATCCATAGTCATGTTTCAAGGCTCTTTCATGAGTCAGACATTGACTTAGAGGGTAGCCAGCCATAAGTGGCACTAGAGAGAGAGTCTTCTTTCTTCTGGAGGAGAACTAATTTGCATCAATATTCACTGAAATTTCTTTAAACCAACATCTGATAATATAAAATCGAACAACCTAGGCTTAGTTTCCAGAGCAGCACTGAAATAAAATCTGGAAGTCTATGAAATTAATAAATGTATTTTAAAGTGTTGAGTCTTATCTATGTGCTTTGCTAATGTGTTATTGTCTAACATTTTCTCAATATAATCTGTTTATTTACAGCACTGGACACAAGACAGTAATAATTTAATGGATGATTCACACTTAGCTGAAGACAAACTACAAACTGAGTTATTGACCATAGAAGGGGCTGTTCATAGGGCAGACGAGGATCAAACAAGAAGAAACAGGTATGTATTCAGGGGCGTATGGAAGGGCTTATTTTATAACGAAGGCCCTGTTCACATTTGCATCCGGGATGTTTGTTTTTCTGCTCCGTCCTAGAAGCAGGACAACTAAATTTATGGCAGTAATATATCTGTCTTGCAGTGACGGACACCAACGGCACTTGACGGACCACATTGACTATAATGGGGGTATGTCAGTTTTCCGCCATGGTGTCTGTCATTTTAGTAGCATTCTGCGCTATTTTGACTGGTATTTTTGACCGGATCTGCGATGGCGGCTCCTAAAGAAGCCTCCAATGCAGATTAGAACACAGGTTAATTGCAGAGAGAAAATCAAACTTGCAGATTAGGCTGTGTCTGGATATAAACAAGAATATTTTTATTCATTAACCGCAAGCATAGATATAGAAATAGTGTGGAATTGGAAGAGTATAATAGGAAGTTGCAGAACTTTTCATTATAAAATGTTGAAGCTTTATTTACATAAGACGTTAAATTTAATAAAGGTTTTAGCAGCCACTTTTTCACAACATATATTGGATACCAAGGCCTCTGACCTACTATGGTTCTGTGTTGTACTGATCCGTAATACTGTGCCCAAGGTCTGTTATTGGCCCATACTATGCCTCCTTGTGCCTCCGATTTTATATGAAAGTCTTGCTCTAGTGGTGGCACGACATTATTATGGAGGTATTCTCCCCTAGAGTCATTGCTTATTAGGCCTCATGCACACGACCGTATTTTTTCCCACCCGTAAATACTGGCGTAAATACGGGTCCGGTGTCGCACGTATTCCACCCGTTTGGCACCAGTATTTACGAACCCGTGCCCGTAAATATGGGTCCGGTGTCACCCGTATTCCACCCGTATTTACGAGCACGTTTTTGGCGGCAAAATAGCACTGCACTAATCGGCAGCCCCTTCTCTCTATCAGTGCAGGATAAAGAGAAGGGACAGCCTTTTCTGTAATAAAAGTTAAAGAAATTCATACTTACCCGGCCGTTGCCTTGGTGACGCGTCCCTCTCTTCACATCCAGCCCGACATCCCTGGATGACGCGGCAGTCCATGTGACCGCTGCAGCCTGTGATTGACCTGTGATTGGCTGCAGCGGTCACATGGCCTGAAACGTCATCCAGGACGTCGGGCCGGATGTCGAGAGGGACGCGTCACCAAGGCAACGGGCGGGAGACCGGACTGGAGGAAGCAGGAAGTTGTCGGTAAGTATGAACGTCTTTTATTTTTATTTTTTACAGGTTTATACTGATCGGTAGTCACTGTCCAGGGTGCTGAAAGAGTTACTGCCGATCAGTTAACTCTTTCAGCTCCCTGGACAGTGACTATTTACTGACGTCGCTTAGCAACGCTGCCGTAATGACGGGTGCACACATGTAGCCACCCGTCATTACGAGAGCTCCATAGACTTCTATGGACTGTCCGTGCCGTTATTACGGCCTGAAATAGGACATGTTCTATCTTTTTCAACGGCACGGGCACCTTCCCGTGAGAAAACGGGAAGGCACCCGTCGCCAATAGAAGTCTATGAGCCCGTTATTACGGGTCGTAATTACGACCCGTAATAACGGGAGTTTTTACGGTCGTGTGAATGAGGCCTCGAGAATACGGTGTCAAATGAAGGCTATAATACAGAATTATAGGGACTCCGTGTGCTGCCATACAAGGTTTGTGCTTGCGACAATGCAATGTGCAATGGACTCTTAGATAAAGTGGTACTGATGTGTGGGAGATGTAGTGTCCTCACATGATTTACCCACTGTCTGTATATTATGATGTCTCGTAGCACTCCAGATTGTTTTAGAATTATTCTTCTATGGTAAATGTTCCCTGTCTATCATTCTCAGCAGTACTTTAATTGAAGAGAACACGTCTACAAACGAAATGGAGCAAAAGTCAGGGCAGCAGTACAATACTTCCACCAAACTTCACCTTCAGTTAGGTAAGCCATGTCTTCCTTTAGCGTACCAGTCTAAAAGCTCTGTTTTCCAGTGGCATAATATGTCAGATTATTATTTACTGTACATGTTCCTTAAAAGATTTATGTTGCATGAATATATCCCTTACACAGGTGGATTATGTGGTTGTTAGGAAGCTAAATACATCACCTGTACTACTGGGAGGAAACACCCAAGACTTGTACTCTTTAGGGAAACATGAAGTCATGATATGATACATCACAGGAACATGTATTTAATAATAGTAATTCAGAATTCTAGTTAATTTTCTCCGCTTCAACACTTTGGGGCAGATTTATACAAAATTGGTGTTTCATACCCCAGTCTTAATATAAAGAGCGCTGGAGTAAGATGCACCTAATTTATTAAGAGGTGCATGTATGTCCATCCATGAGACTGAAAGGGAAATCTTCACCAGACACTGTGATCCTGAACCAGTGTATCAAAGTCTTGTTGCAGAAAACCGTGTAGCGCTACATTTTCTGTTATATAATGTTTACCTGCTATTTGAAATAATTTCACTTACTTTTAAAGGTTGTTTGTTTTTTTCTATACTCATATACCTATTTTATATTTTAGTTCGAATTTTCCTATCAGCTGAAACTTTATTTTTGTCTTAGTGTTGTGTTTGTGTGCCACAACCAAGAATAATGCCATAGGCAGCTTGACTGGTCCAAGGTTCTAAATTATTATTTAACTTTACTTAGTTGCTAGTAATGTCAGTCTTGCTTTCAAAGGATATCCATAAAAAACAATTAAAAAAATATTTTTTTCCCCATCTAGTTTAGGCTTGTTGAGTGTTGAGCTAATAGTCGCTAATAGTTCTGAGATGTTTCTGATTAAACACAGCTTAGGCTGCTTGTAGCATTGCTTGTACATACATTTTATATTGTTTTCCGTTCCACAGATCTTTAAAATTATTTTCTTAATATTTAAACAATTTTATATTTGGCAGGATTGACCACAGAACCACACTTATCTGGGGATGACAATAACTGTGTGGATAATAATAGTGTCCACCAGAGGACGCCTTATTTGGATTCAAAAGGGTGAGATGTTGGCTCATTTATTATGCTTAACTGTCTGAAGTATGATATAATTTGTAGGTTTTCATAGCACTTTTTGGTAAAATTAAAGTTTGTTCATTACTTTATCACTGTTTTAAAGATGTTACTAGAACCTCTGAGCTGGTCATACTTTTGTGTCCCAAGGAAGAATATAACTAACAATCTCGTTCAGGTGTCAATAGTTTTGTTTGTATCAGAAATTTATTTTAATTAAATGTGCCTCATATTTATAAACAATGTTGTAGGACACTTCATAAATTTGTTGAAACCTGAACTGAAGGAAAGACTGTGTGACCGCTCTAGCCTGCCGCACATATAAATTATTATATATTCATTAGAAGTTGTATGAGACTAGACAATAAATTATGTCTGTTTTCTAGAAACCACACCATTCTTATCCATGGGCCGTGCTGATAAGGAAATCTTAAACAAACTTCCTTTTCTCACGGTAAACTTAAATGAAAGCTTTTATTGTAAAGAAAATTACAATAATAAGTTAAGAGAGAGAAGTAAGAAATAAGAAAGACATGGCCACGGAGGTAATCTCAAGAGTTAGACAGAAGACCTCAAGATTGACTATTAGATTAACCTTTTAAAGGTCAATTCTGGCTAACTGCCATCATGGAACCCCCTTACAAGTTATTAGCCACATAAGAAATGAATACTAATAAAACATCATTCTATGTACAAGCTTTATGTTGTGTAGAATATCATGTCTGTCTTCAGTTAACTTGTCAGTCTTATATCAAAACGGCCTTGAAGTCCTGGTAAGGAGGCCAGCAGTCTGATATTCAGAGAATAGTATTTAAAGAGACTCTGTCACCACATTATAAGTGCCCTGTCTCCTACATAAGGAGATGGGCGCTGTAATGTAGGTGACAATAATGCTTTTTATTTAAAAAAATGATCTTTTTTCACAAAGTTAGGAGCGATTTAAGTTTATGCTAATGAGCTTTCTTAATGCCCAAGTGGGCGTACTTTTACTTTCGACCAAGTGGGCGTTGTACAGAGGAGTGTATGACGCTGACCAATCAGCATCATGCACTGCTCTCCATTCATTTACACTGCACTAGCGATATAGATATATCGCTATGTGCAGCCTCATACACAAGCCCTAACATTACTAGTGTCCTGATAATGAATACACATGAAATCCAGCCTGGACGTCATGTGTACTCAGAATCCTGACACTTCTGAATCTTTTTTTGTGAGATTCCGGCAAGTGAAACCAAATCTCGTTTAGCTCCGAGATCTCGCGAGATTTCGTATCCGTTGCTGGAATCTCACAAAAAAGATTCAGAAGTGTCAGGATTCTGAGTACACATGACGTCCAGGCTGAATGGTCATGTGTATTCATTATCAGGACACTGTAGTAATGTTAGGGCTTGTGTATGTAGCTGCACACAGTGATATAACTATATCGCTAGTGCAGTGTAAATGAATGGAGAGGAGTGCATGATGCCGATTGGTCAGTGTCATGCACTCCTCTGTACAACGCCCACTTGGTCGAAAGTAAAAGTACGCCCACTTGGGCATTAAGAAAGCTCATTAGCATAAACTTAAATCGCTCCTAACTTTGTGAAAAAAAGATCGGTTTTTTAAATAAAAAGCATTACTGTCACCTACATTACAGCGCCCATCTCCTTATGTAGGAGATATGACACTTATAATGTGGTGACGCCACACAGCCCCTCTTGTAGATAGAACCACACAGCCCCCCTCTTGTAGATAGCACCACACAGCACCCCCACTTGTAGATAGCGCCACACAACATCCCTCTTGTAGATAGCGCCACACAAAGCTCCCCCTTTTTAGATAGTGCCACACACAACCCCCCTCTTCTAGATAGCGCCACACAGCCCCCCTCGTGTAGATAGCGCCACACAGCCCCCCTCGTGTAGATAGTGCCACACAGCCCCCTTCTTGCAGATAGCGCCACACGGCCGCCCTCTTGTAGATAGCGCCACACGGCCGCCCTCTTGTAGATGGCGCCACACGGCCGCCCTCTTGTAGATAGCGCCACACGGCCGCCCTCTTGTAGATAGCACCACACAGCATCCCTCTTGTAGATAGCACCACACAGCACCCCTCTTGTAGATAGCGCCACACAAAGCTCCTCCTTTTTAGATAGTGCCACACATCATCCCCCTTGTAGATAGCGCCACACAGCCCCCCTCTTGTAGATAGTGCCACATAGCCCCCTCTTGTAGATAGTGCCACATAGCCCCCTCTTGTAGATAGTGCCACATAGCCCCCTCTTGTAGATAGTGCCACATAGCCCCCTCTTGTAGATGGCGCCACACAGCATCCCTCTTGTAGATAGCGCCACACAAAGCTCCCCCTTTTTAGATAGTGCCACACACAGCCACCCCTCTTGTAGATAGCGCCACACGGCCGCCCTCTTGTAGATAGCGCCACACGGCCGCCCTCTTGTAGATAGCGCCACACGGCCGCCCTCTTGTAGATAGCGCCACACGGCCGCCCTCTTGTAGATAGCGCCACACGGCACCCCTCTTGTAGATAGCGCCACACAAAGCTCCTCCTTTTTAGATAGTGCCACACAGCATCCCCCTTGTAGATAGCGCCACAAAGCACCCCCTCTAGTAGATAGCGCCACACAGCATCCCTCTTGTAGATAGTGCCACACAAAGCTCCCCCTTTTTAGATAGTGCCACACAGCATCCCCCTTGTAGATAGCGCCACAAAGCACCCCCTCTAGTAGATAGCGCCACACAGCCCCCCTCTTGTAGATAGCACCACACAGCCCCCCTCTTGTAGATAGCGCCACATAGCCCCCTCTTGTAGATAGTGCCACATAGCCCCCTCTTGTAGATGGCGCCACACAGCCCCCGCTCTTGTAGATAGCGCCACACAGCATCCATCTTGTAGATAGCGCCACACAGCACCCCTCTTGTAGATAACGCCACACACAGCCCCCACTCTTTTAGATGGCACCACACAGCCCCCACTCTTGTAGATAGCGCCACACAGCCACATCTTGTAGATAGCGCCACACAGAACCGCTCTTGTAGATAGGGCCACACAGCACCCCCTCTTGTAGATAGCGCCACACAGCATCCCTCTTGTAGATAGCGCCACACAAAGCTGCCCCTTTTTAGATAGTGCCACACAGCATCCCTCTTGTAGATAGCGCCACACAGCATCCCTCTTGTAGATAGCGCCACACAAAGCTCCCCCTTTTTAAATAGTGCCACACAGCATCCCCCTTGTAGATAGCGCCACACAGCCCCCCTCTTGTAGATAACGCCACACACAGCCCCCACTCTTTTAGATGGCACCACACAGCCCCCACTCTTGTAGATAGCGCCACACAGCCCCATCTTGTAGATAGCGCCACACAGAACCGCTCTTGTAGATAGGGCCACACAGCACCCCCTCTTGTAGATAGCGCCACACAGCATCCCTCTTGTAGATAGCGCCACACAAAGCTGCCCCTTTTTAGATAGTGCCACACAGCATCCCTCTTGTAGATAGCGCCACACAGCATCCCTCTTGTAGATAGCGCCACACAAAGCTCCCCCTTTTTAGATAGTGCCACACAGCATCCCTCTTGTAGATAGCACCACACAGCCGCCTCTTGTAGATAGCGCCACACAGCCCCCTCTTGTAGATGGCGCCACACAGCCCCCACTCTTGTAGATAGCGCCACACAGCCCCGCTCTTGTAGATAGGGCCACACAGCACCCCCTCTTGTAGATAGCGCCACACGGCGGCCCTCTTGTAGATAGCGCCACACGGCCGCCCTCTTGTAGATAGCACCACACAGCACCCCTCTTGTAGATAGCGCCACACAAAGCTCCTCCTTTTTAGATAGTGCCACACAGCATCCCCCTTGTAGATAGCGCCACAAAGCACCCCCTCTAGTAGATAGCGCCACACAGCATCCCTCTTGTAGATAGTGCCACACAAAGCTCCCCCTTTTTAGATAGTGCCACACAGCATCCCCCTTGTAGATAGTGCCACAAAGCACCCCCTCTAGTAGATAGCGCCACACAGCCCCCCTCTTGTAGATAGCGCCACACAGCCCCCCTCTTGTAGATAGTGCCACATAGCCCCCTCTTGTAGATAGTGCCACATAGCCCCCTCTTGTAGATGGCGCCACACAGCCCCCACTCTTGTAGGTAGCGCCACACAGCCCCGCTCTTGTAGATAGTGCCACACAGCATCCATCTTGTAGATAGCGCCACACAGCACCCCTCTTGTAGATAGCGCCACACAAAGCTCCTCCTTTTTAAATAGTGCCACACATCATCCCCCTTGTAGATGGCGCCACACAGCCCCCCTCTTGTAGATAACGCCACACACAGCCCCCCTCTTTTAGATAACGCCACACACAGCCCCCACTCTTTTAGATGGCACCACACAGCCCCCACTCTTGTAGATAGCGCCACACAGCCCCCTCTTGTAGATAGCGCCACACAGCATCCCTCTTGTAGATAGCGCCACACAAAGCTGCCCCTTTTTAGATAGTGCCACACAGCATCCCTCTTGTAGATAGCGCCACACAGCATCCCTCTTGTAGATAGCGCCACACAGCATCCCTCTTGTAGATAGCGCCACACAAAGCTCCCCCTTTTTAGATAGTGCCACACAGCATCCCTCTTGTAGATAGCACCACACAGCCGCCTCTTGTAGATAGCGCCACACAGCCCCCTCTTGTAGATGGCGCCACACAGCCCCCACTCTTGTAGATAGCGCCACACAGCCCCGCTCTTGTAGATAGGGCCACACAGCATCCCCTCTTGTAGATAGTGCCACACAGCATCCGTCTTATAGATAGCGCCACACAGCACCCCTCTTGTAGATAGCGCCACACAAAGCTCCTCCTTTTTAAATAGTGCCACACAGCATCCCCCTTGTAGATAGTGCCACACAGCCCCCCCTCTTGTAGATAGCGCCACACAGCCCCCTCTTGTAGATGGCGCCACACAGCCCCCACTCTTGTATATAGCGCCACACAGCCCCCGCTCTTGTAGATAACACCACACAGCCCCCTCTTGTAGATAATGCCACACACAGCCCCCCTCTTTTAGATAACGCCACACAGCCCCCACTCTTTTAGATGGCACTACACAGCCCCCACTCTTTTAGATGGCACTACACAGCCCCCACTCTTTTAGATGGCACTACACAGCCCCCACTCTTGTAGATAGCGCCACCCACAGCTCCCCTCTTGTAGATAGTGCCACACACAGCCCCCCTCTTGTAGATAGCGCCACACACAACACCCCTCTTGTAGATAGCGCCACACACAGCCTCCCTCTTGTAGATAGCGCCACACCCAACCCCCTCTTGTAGATAGCACCACACACAGCCCCCCTCTTGTAGATAGCGCCACACAGCCCCCCTCTTGTAGATAGCGCCACACAGCCCCCCTCTTGTAGATAGCGCCACACAGCCCCGCTCTTGTAGATAGCGCCACACAGCCCCGCTCTTGTAGATAGGGCCACACAGCACCCCCTCTTGAAGATAGGGCCACACAGCACCCCCTCTTGAAGATAGGGCCACACAGCACCCCCTCTTGAAGATAGCACCACACAGCACCCCCTCTTGTAGATAGAGCCACACAGCACCCCCTCTTGTAGATAGCGCCACACAAAGCTCCTCCTTTTTAGATAGTGCCACACAGCATCCCTCTAGTAGATAGCGCCACACTGCATCCCTCTTGTAGATAGCGCCACACAAAGCTCCCCCTTTTTAGATAGTGCCACACACAGCCCCCCTCTTGTAGATAGCGCCACACACAACCCCCCTCTTGTAGATAGCGCCACACACAGCCCCCCTTTTGTAGATATCGCCACACACAGCCCCCCTCTTGTAGATATTGTCACACCGCCCCCCTCTTATTTGTAGCGCCACACAGCCCCCCTCTTATATGTAGCACCACACAGCCCCCCTCTTATATGTAGCGCCACACAGCCCCCCTCTTATATGTAGCGCCACAAAGCCCCCCTCCTGTAGATAGCGCCACACAGCCCCCCTCTTGTAGATAGCGCCACACACTTCACCCTTGTAGATTATGCCACACACTGCCCCCCTTGTAGATTGTGCCACACACTGCCCCCCTTGTAGATTGTGCCACACACTGCCCCCCTTGTAGATTGTGCCACACACTGCCCCCTTGTAGATTGTGCCACACACTCCTCCACTTGTAGATTGTGCCACACACTGCCCCACTTGTAGATGGTGCCGCACACTGCCCCACTTGTAGATGGTGCCGCACACTGCCCCCCTTGTAGATGGTGCCGCACACTGCACCCCCTTGTATATGGTGCCACACTGCACCCCCTTGTAGATGGTGCCACACTGCACCTCCCTGTAGATGGTGCCACACAGCGCCCCCCTGTAGATGGTGCCACACAGCCCCCCTTGCAGATGGTGCCACATAGCCGCTTCTTGGAGGTGATGCCACACAGCCCCCCTGTAGATGGTGCCACACAGCCCCCCCCCCCTTCATGTAGAAACAAATAAAAATAATTTACTTACCTAGTCTGTTCCCTTCTCCACGCCGAGGTGGAACCCTTCGGAAGGCCGGACTGAGACAGTGACGTCATCATGCCGGCCCGCGCTGGGACTAGTAATGGCAGAGCAGGAAGCTGCTCAGCCATAGTATTCAATTGTCTCTGCGCCTTGAGTACGCAGATACAATTGAATGTGGCAGCCCCAAGCATAAATGTAATGGGCGGCACCGACCCCGTAGCAACAGGGGACCCTGAGAGGTTGGGACTGCCGCATTAAAACAGCTGATCGCTTATGCAGCCGCCCCGCATACAGGGCGCCTATCGGTAGCAATCTGCTGTAGTAGCAGCAGCTGTGTCAGATGTGCCCGGGGCAAATGCCCCGCCTGCCCCCCCCCCCCTAGCTAGACCCCTGCATATTTGTAGCATAAGCGTATAATAATGGCACTTGATTATTAGCAAAACCTATAATGGTTATTTTTCTTTATCAGTATCTAGTATTGCATTTAAATCACATTAAAGTAAATGGGGCTGAGCTGCAATACCATGCACAGCCCAAGAAAAAGAGTGTCAATGTCTTTGGGAAAAAAAAGCAGACCCTTTTTATAGCTCTACATACATTCTCTTTAATATGCAACATATGTTACATATATAATATCATAGTAAAGAAGGGGAACAAGCTTTAGCCATATTTCTGGTGTATTTACTCCTTTTTTTTTGTGGTCAAATTACATTTAATTAATGACCATTAATATTTTTCTGCCTAAACTAAGACTACTATATCCGCAGTTTGTTATGTATACCATGTACATTTGGTCACTCAATGGACATAATACCTAGATTGCTTGGTATGATTTTCCCCATATCCAGAGCAGCCTAACGATTTGAAATATGTGTAATTAACTGCACACTTGCCAACTTTCCCAAAATGTCTGGGAGACGCCAAAAAAAGAGGAGACCTCCTGGACTCCCAGAAAAACAGGCTAATCTCCCGGGTACCCCGTGTCCTCTCTAAATACCCACCTCTCCTCTTTCCTGTTGCTTGTAATCCTCTTCACTCCTAGACGCCACTGCAGACATCAGGATGTCTTTTTGCATCTGGCCCAGAAGTGAAGGAAGTGTAACCGCTATACGTCCCACTGCAGCTGTATTCCCTGAAATCAGTGTTTTTGGGCCAAATTTTATTAGGACGTAGGAACAAAACTAGTACCATCTTCGTTCAGAAAATCCAGAATTTCCATGGTTGTCAATCTGACTTGCTGGACAACAGGAAGCTACTTTGTGTCTGTACAGGCATCTAGCAGTAATTCTGTGTAAGACTGAGGATTTGCTCAAGTAAACGGAGATGACTATTGCCTATGATGAATGCATGTTTGAAAATCTCCATGCAGTTAAAGGAAAGGATGACATTTACCATTAAGCGTTCCTATATTTCTTCTGTCCTTTTAATAATATTTTGTATTGTAAAACAGATCTGACTCCCAGGACAGCCCCGGGGATATTGGCTACTCCTCCCCATCTCCAACGTCACTGGGCCAGTCACTCAACAGGTACCATAGACCAATCGTATAAAATAATTTTTTATTTATTATTTTAAGTTGACACTAAGCTGTTGAAACTTTTTGGATCTTGTTGTCTATATCACTGGACTTGCTGTCTTTAAGGTCTGTGAGCGGAAAGAAATTGTGCTCTACGTGTGGACTTCCTCTTGGCAAGGGGGCAGCCATGATAATTGAAACACTCAGCCTGTATTTTCACATCCAGTGCTTCAAGGTTTGTTTTCTTATGTGTTTTTCAAAGTAATTGTTACGAAAGTGTCGACCATGTGACATGAGATGTCCTGTTTCAAGAGCTTAATCTTTACCCAAGTCCAAAACGTGAAGGTTTTTTTTTCTGGTTATTAAACAAGAATCCTAAAAAAAAACATACCATTGTGATTCCTTCCTCTTCCTACTTTGCGTCTCTGTGAGTCTTACACTAACTCTGTGTGTACTCGAGCATGGTGACGTGTCCTCCTTACTGACGACATGTCATGTGACTGCACCGGCCAATCATGGCCCACAGAAGTGACAGCACTACGAGCAATACATCGCTGAGGCAAGTGAAAGCATCAATATGGATGATATTTCATCATACTCCCGTAAAAACTGACCCATCCCAAAGAGTCGCAGACCTTGAAAACCAAGCAAAAGTTAAAGATGTATCCAAGTTTATCTTGACTCTGATTACTTGCTGCAGCGTGATATTACACAACAAAAGCCATTGAAAAAGTTAAGTTAAAGTTTCTTGCCACTGTGTATTTAATGCGTTAAAAGTCAAGGTAAAGATGGCTACATCTGTGTAACCTTTAATTATATACCAGACTATAGGTAAAGGTCCTCTTTACTTGTCATGCCTCCACAGTGTGCACTAAACAGAATCTGATGTGCTCACCACAATACAGAGAACTGTATCCATAGGGCACCATTCACTCGACAGATGCCCAAAACGTTTCCTCAGAATTTTTGGGTAGTTACCACTTGAACAGCAGTTCGACCGTTTTTATTTTTAATGCTCCCGTTCTGGAGGGTTTTATATTGCAAGAATAAGAATCTACTGTGAGCCACTCATAGTTTTGGGTTATTGCAGCGATATAATCTGTCAAAGTATTCAAGATTGAGATATTTTTGCACCTCTTGATTGGACATCTCTGTATTTCAGTAATCATTCTTTGCTTGTTTTTAGTGTGGAATCTGTAAGGGACAGCTTGGTGGAGCAACTACTGGAACAGACGTCAGGATTCGCAATGGCCTATTAAACTGCAATGATTGTTACGCAAGATCTAGAAGTGAGTTTTCTTTTCACTTTCTCATATATAGCTGCATTTAATATCAAATGCTAATTTTACTGTTAGGACCTTTTTCTATCCCCACTTACCTCCATCCCCTTCCTCTTCTCGGAACACTGTCCTTATCACATGCCGTCCTGTCCTTACTAACCTAATGACATGATTGGACAGGACACAATATTAGCCCAATCCCCTTCTGCTGGTGTGACCATTCTTATGTGTCCGTATTAGAACATGAAGATTAGTAAATATTATTTTAATACATGATCAGAAAATTGCCAGTCTTGGGATTCTAATGGGATTTTTCACCATTCCAAAAGCAAACTGACTGGTCTCCCTAGAATGTTGTATGCAGGTACACGCAGGCCACGGTGTAAGTACCATACAATTTTTCTTTTGGTCAGGATAGGTCTCTTATGACCCTCAGGGGGAGTAACTATTCATAAGTTTATTATCCAAACAAGATTGTGTAGACACACAAGCCAAAAATGTACTCCCACTAACTGTGTGGCAATAATTCTATAAAAATAGGAAGAATCTTTATTGACGTCACTAATATGAAGATATATTAAATGTATTCACCACATACAAAACAGACAAAAGTGTCCATGGACTGCTATTAGTTAGGGATATTTATTACAGTCTCAATAAAAGGATAACAGAGGACAAATATTTTCGATTAATCCCCTTTTATTGAAAAAAAAATTTTTATATTTTTACTTTCCTGAAGAATTTGATAGACTAATAAATATCAAATGGAGGCATTCCACCCAATAGTACCATAAGCTCATACAATAGTACCATAGATTAATGGATTGCTAAATAGCAGATGGAGGCATTCCTCCCAATAGTATCATACGCTAATACAGAGGGACAATTTTTTTAATATTGCTCTATGGTTGTGAACGTTGGAATTGTCACTAAGTCAAACGAATTTGCTACCTAGAAAAATGGAGGCATTCCTCCCATTCAGCAAGCTGAGCTCAATGCTCGCTTCTATCTCTGCCCTAGATAAGTACCTATGGATTGTCTGGCCAGTTTACATGGATTTGTGAATTGAAAAGATCCCTAATGCAGCCTCCCTACATGTTTCCCCACCTATAGTGGCATCTTCAGGGGTGATGGCGGTTTGCATTACAGTGAAGACACCACTATTAAATTATTCAGGAAAGTAAAAATAGAAAAAAATGTTTTCAATAAATGGGGATTAATCGAAAATATTTGTCCTCTGTTACCCTATTATTGAGGCTGTAATAAATACCGCTACTACTGGCAGTCCATGGATACTTTTTAACACACAATTGTCTGTTTTGTATGTTGTGAATACATGAATTAAATATATCTTCATATTCGTGTCGTTAATATCGATTTTTCTTATTTTTATAGAATTATTGCCACACAGTTAGTGGGAGTACATTTTTGGCTTGTGTGTCTACCCAATCTTGTTGTCTGATAAGTACCATAGAGGCATACCATGAAGCTGCTATTGGGCTGCTGGAGAGAGGTGGCCCATTCCCTTCACCACTAGGTGTCGATAACTTGTGCAGGACTCCTCTTAACAGGGGGCAGGTAATTGGCCAAGGAGTAATGAAAAGGGTGTGGAGGGGGAAACAAACACTAGACCCACTGTGCTGGGTGGCAAAACCCGGCACCACAATGGGGGGGGGGGGGTATTTAAATTTTTGCTATGGGGCTTTCTCTCTTCTATGTACGTCACTGTATATAGCTGTAAGGGAATGCAGCGATGTGGAAATAAAACACTTGCATTTTGTTATACTCTTTTATGCAGATACCTGCATATGGATATACCCTAAGGGGACCAGTATGTTTACTGTAACCCACGTGGGTGGAAGGGGGAGAAAGTGAACAACTTCTTAAAGAGGTTTTCCCACAAATTACAATTATCACCTTTCTCTCCTTGTATGTAATTGGACATTGGCTACCACTGCATACTTTCAACTTTTACCATATTAGAGGAAATGGGGGATAAGACTCCCACCAATCTAACATTTATCACTTATCAAATGGATAAATGTTATTTATGGGAATACCGC
This sequence comes from Rhinoderma darwinii, assembly GCF_050947455.1. Classification (NCBI taxonomy): domain Eukaryota; kingdom Metazoa; phylum Chordata; class Amphibia; order Anura; family Rhinodermatidae; genus Rhinoderma; species Rhinoderma darwinii. The sequence goes on from NC_134687.1 coordinate 66,021,900, forward strand.
TTTAGATGTTCACTAGTTTCAACAAACGTTGCATAAACCCATAGTACAGGCGAATATAAGAAACTTTGTAATATATTTACTGTATCTAATTAGAGAAAATTGCCTTATTCCCCACTTGTGAAACACCTTTTCCCCTTCCCCATGCCTTCTACACTGATCGTTCATTCTCAATTCACTGCTAAAACCTGCTCAAGGTGGGTTATCAACGCACTGAGGGATCAGATAGTAGTCTATGGGCAAGGGGAGGGAGCTGCTGGAGGAAGACCAAGACAGGCACACTGAGATGCTTCTGCAGCTTCTAGTGAGTGTTCTATCTTTCCCTAGTGCTGGATTAACAGCTACACTGCTCATTACTGATGTAACATGTCCTCCATGCTGCTTCTGAAGGTGTGCAACAAAGAAATAGATTTGCAGGATTTTTCTTTTTTTGACTGTGTGCAGTGTATGGGAGACATCATAGCGGCTTGTCTCCACCGCTTTGGAGCTGATCTCAAGGATCACTGACAAATGCAGAATACAAGTCATATAATGGTCATAAATAGTGTTATTCCTCATGTCCACACATATGACAGCTTTAAATTAAACTCCCTTGCTGAAAATTTAGAACTCTGTTAAGAGACTGCAGTTCATTTCTGTCACTTTTAAAAATCATGTTACACACATGTCATACCTTGACCACAGACCAATATGTAATTGTAATATAGTCAAGTGTTTTAATAAGGTTAATAAATAATTGTGTTATCTCATGTGAAACCTCATTTCTTCCAGCAGCGGGCCATCCTACCCCATTGTGATTCCCGCATTTGCCATAAAGAGCTTCCATAGAGAAGAGCTTACACTCTCCATGAAGGCGGACTTCAGACAATCACTTTTACCTGCAGAGATCCTGACACTCATCTCATGTCGAGAATGGAGAACTGTGTGTGGTGTTTGCTGGTGTACTACACGATTTGCTTAACATATGCAGATGTTCATTTGCAAAACAAATCCAGTAAATATAAGTCTAACAAACACCACAAAGGAGTATTGCGTATTTGCCAAGAAGAGTTAAGTCAGGCCCTGGTTTACAAATACCCCACACGCTGTTGTGGGGAGAGGCTTTGATTAGTGACCTGCCCCAGTGGTGCCCCTCTTTAATCTACATAAGGTGCAACTGATTGTATTTCTACTCATAGGGCTACATCATACGCACATGTTACATTACATGTAACCAGCAAACACCTCTATACTTACATGATATTAATGACACTACTTAGACCTGAGAAGTAGAGGCTCCAGGTCCTGCTTACTAGAGTCTGGTGGTTTGCACCTTCATTGCTTATGGGCTTTGTAAGTGATGAAACGTCAAGTTTAGGTTAGTTTTCGGTAACATTGAGTGCGCCACGAGTCTTAGATACAAGGAACATATATGCTTCAATCTTAAGTCACCTGACGCAATCCTTCCAGCATTTAAAAACAATAGTGATGTATCTGTGTGAAACTTGTAAACTTTGCACACAGCTGATGGATGTGAATGTTATTGCATATAGACATTCTAGCACAATAAAAGTACTTTGCTATTTCAGCCTCTATAGAAACTATGATCATAGAATGTAATCACAATTGGAATGTGTTGAATGCATATGCTAGTGTGATTGATGCCTTATCATATGTCATATGTTGAGCAGGACTTCTAATGTTTCATTACATGTGGGTAAAAATATGAATTTTCAGCTGCATTTATTCATTGTGGCACTAGATGGCGCTATCACACTGAAGATAGTGCTAGTGGCCATTGGTGCTTTGTCCACTATATAATGAGGTATAGACTGATTAAAAGAATTTGTGTTTACACTGCGTATTGGGTTTGGCACAAAGATAACTGTTTTACATCTATAGCGTTGTGGACTGACAAGACTGCCGGGCTTTACATTCCGATGGCATTTGTACAGGACAAGCCGGGTCTCTTAACTAACGTGCACTAGGAAATATTTGATTGAATGCTGATGAGACAGACGATAATTCTAGCTGTCTCTATTTCCAAAAAGTTCATGTGAACCTTTGCTGTGTAGAAAAAGGAGACAGAACCGTTTATGTATTCGGGAATATGATTTTCTAATGTCTGGTAACCTGAGTCCTCAGATGAATTTGCAGTTTCAGCTTGACCTTCACTTTCTAAAGGAGAAACATATGATCAGCAGCTTGGGAATAGTGTTAGAATCCTGAGCCGGTTGGGTTAAGACTACAAGACTGGGTGGGTAACACCTGTACTAGCACATGGCACCCTAAGAAGTAACTGTACCTATATACACAAGTGGCTATTGGATGACCTACCTTGGAAACAATGGTGTCCATAGTGTGTAATAGACCGTGTATCGTGTCTATGTTTCCCAGTGTGTGTAAGAGAATAGAATACACATCTGCAATAATATGTCTTCTTAAGCTGGTAACAAGTATTTATTTTAGCGCTAGCACTGATTATTTTGCATGTGGTCCTAGTCGTCACTAGATAGGTCCTTTATCATGTATTGATCATGTACATCTGCAGCACTAGCTATATATTGCAACATACAAATGGTGCCTTAAAATGCAAAACTGTTGCGTGATTCTGCCGATGCAACAGATGCAATAAAGCTACATTATTAGGTAAGGTGAGGGAGACCGGATGGGGTCTAAACTTTGCTCTGGGCTTGTCCTAAAGCTGTAAATGAAAAAAAAAAAAAAAAAAAGTTTTTGAGTTTTGTTTTTCTTTTTTCTGCTGTGTTTTGCATGGTTCCAGTTTTCCATAACTGATGTTTACACTTTGCATGGTGTCTATGGACTTTATACCTTATTCCTGCATCGCACAAAACATGCCCAGTATAGTCATCGTTTTCTAACCAGGATTCTGTTCTGTGTCAGGGCTGTAGTTAACGCTATACGGATGATTTCTTGCTTAGTTTCTCATCTGTGCTTTTTTATTGGAGGGGATTTAATATTTATCTGCATTATAACACATGGTGCAGTATGTACATAACAGCAGAAAGTCCATGCTTTTAAGAAACCGGTCACCAGCACAACGTAAGCCTTTGGTTTTCTATGGTCTCTTTACCAGCTCACTTGATACAGTGCATTGATGTGTTCGTTACATCACAGCCGTCTTTTCCGACACCTCTTGAATGGACAGTTGAATAATAAGGCGGCACTACAAACCCCAACATTCAGGTGCAACCCTAATATCTCAACTGCCCCATGTATAAACATAATGTCCCAGGAAGCTTGTATGTAGGGTTATTTGGAGGGGTCTCCCCACTGTAGTGCTACTTTAGCTGCCCCTCTTCCGGCCAGTGACATGGAGAGAACAAGGCACTGCAGGACTACATAGCCAAAAATCTATTTTCTTAACCCTGTGCCTCTATTTTGTTTGTCAAGGAACGATAAGCACCTGTGATCAGTCTCCTACAGCAATGCGATGACCCCAACAAACAGCCACTATATCTCAACTTCCTATTCCCCTATAATATAGAATTTGGGGAAGGTGTATCGGGATGTTCTACAGTCACATCTGCATATTTTGGTTGTGGGTGTAGTTCGATTTTAAGGCAGATTCACTTGTCCTATTTCCAGCATCCTTGTGACTTCTTATAAATAATATTTTACAGTCAGGCTTACTGACTACGGGGCTAGCGTGTGACTACATTGTATATTTTGCTAACAAAGTGTATCGGTGTGCAATGTGCTGCTGACCCTTGTGGCAGTGACATGAAATCTTTGATTCGCTGTACTTCTGGTGTTGCTGAGTACTAACCTGGCCAGTACTATTGGAGTTGTATGTTTGGTGTTTTTTTTTTTTTTTTAATACTAACGCGCTGATGAGTTTTTCACCAAAAGAACAGGCCTGTTCTTACGACATCCTATTGCTCCATGCTAAGTGTTTAGAGATACCAGGTACATCAGCCAGCCACTGTCTGTGTTCATTTTGTCTATTGTGATGTTAAACTGGTTTGGTGCATATTGCCTTAACTGACGAACAATGTTGTGTCGGGTTCCCATGTCCTGTTTGGTTCATATAACACTAGAAATTTGGAAAATAGATGAAAAAAATAAAAACATGCAACAGCTTTTATAGTAAATGTATGTTTATAAATAAAACATTGGACAACACGTCAGACTCCGAGTGATATTTTTTTTTTGTGATAATTATTCCAAAAATATGGTGATATTGTAGAAAATTGAACGAAGTTGTAGAAACTTCACCTGCAGTTGCACCCGCAGAGCTATTTCCATATTGATAGCTCAGCAGCACTTTACACTGGGGCTAGACCTAGAATTTTTTTTGGAGTGAGCAATAAATTTCTGTCTATAGGAATACATTAGTCTAGGGCTATTTATCTTGCGACAAAAATCGCTGTGATATCACTCACTACAAAAAAAGTGCTGTTGACCTGGGGATGATCGGTTGTAGTAACGATCGCTCGTCCCTATGCATTGCTTCTTGTGAAAGGACCAAACGAGCACCAATCAACGAGCTGTCTCGTTAATCGGCGCTCGTTTACACAGCCCATGTCAGGCCCTGTTAGTGGACCCGAACCCTACTCTTCTTACCTACCCGTCCCCTCCCCCTTCTTCATTCTCCCAGTCCTTATCTAGTTTCCTCCCTTCCATGATGTTCACTGTTTGTGAGCTACAACAATTTCCGCTTTCTGTTTTGGCCTCATAAATGGTCCAATTACTTTCTGGTTTTATTCGGTATTTTGTACATCTTATCACCTCAATTGCTATGGTTTGTTTCCTTCTTCCTACTGCACCAGGCTAGGCTTGTACTTTCCCATTACCCGGCCTACACCCCTGTTCTCCCCTACATAGGAAAACCGTTCGATAAACAGTAAATTGAAGAAAAGAAAATGTGGCCCCTTAAATTATGTATGTATCTCTCTCTGGGAAAACCACGAAAGAAAGATAGTCTGTCATTGAAATGCATTTAATGGTGTGGGCCCTCAATTAAGGCTACGATCAGGGATAACTGACCCACTAAAACTTAAAGAAGCACTCCCAAGCTTTTTTTCCCCCATTGTTAGATAATACAGTGCATTCATCGTTCACGCTTTCTTTTATAATTTTTACCTTTGTCCTCTTTCATTGTGTAATTGCCCACGTATCATTCCGTGTCCAGCACCACGTGACCACAATCAGACTCATTAAACTGTTCTTAAAGTAATGGCCGGATGAGATTGCAGTTTGAGCGAACGTCGGGCAGATCTGTACTACAGCGTGACGTCGCTCAGAGCCGGCGCCCCTCCCGTGCTCCGCCCCCAGTGCCCATGTAGATGGCGCCACACGCCCCCTGTAGATAGCTCCACATACATCCCCCATATTCGCACCTGGAGGATACCCGTCGACTACGCTCTGGCTGGGGATTCTGCTCCCACAGGAAGGGGGAGCAATATATGCAGGGGGTTGTGTGTGGCTATCTACAGGGTGTGGGGGGTGTGGCGCTATTTACAGGGGGGATGTGTGGCGCCAGGGGCGGACATACCATTGGTGCAACATGTCAGCAGCACACTGGCCCGGTAGATGATCGGGCCCACTGTCACCTTAAAGCAGCCTCCTTCTGTGTATTAGATTGCATGTAAATATCGGAGGTAATAAATTTTATGACTAACAATTACTGATAGATTTTTAGAGCGACAAAAGGTGGTGATCTATGATAAGATATTGTAGAACAAGGGGCCCATATACTCTTCTTCCACAGGGGCCCCGGGCTGTCTGTGTCCGCTACTGTGTGGCGCTATCTTCATGGGGGGTATGGCACTAACTACATGGGAACTGTGGCACTATATGGGCACTATCTACAGGGGACACTTACTGTTTTTTGGTGTGGGTTGATGGGCTTACCTATCATATAGGACTTGAGGTCACAGCCCTGGAAGAACGGGAGCAAGAACTCGGCTAGACAAGCCTCTAGCTGTCTCTCCCCTGTGTATGAGGCATTATGGGAGCTGTAGGAAGGAGAGACATGTGTGGGGACGCAAGTTTCACGCTGCAGCAGCCATATCCGGACCAGAGAGAAGGAGAAAATAACAGATAAAGATGGCGGCGGAGCAGTAAGAATGGTAAGACGAAATTTCTATTGCCAGTGGTCCAAAACAAAAGGCTGTAACATTACATTACTTGGGGTAAGATGACAGGCAGCCTTAGCAAAAAAAAGCTTTTGCAACGGCTGGGTTTGGAAAAACCTCCAATCCCTGCCGTTTAACCCCTTAAATTTTGTGGTCAATAGAAACCGCGGCATTTAAATGGTTTGACAGAGGGAGGGAGCTCCCTCTGTCACCAATCAGCGCCCCGCGAACGAGATCACCAACGGGTTGCCATGGCAGCCGAGAGCCTAACAAAGGACCCCAGGACTGCCCTGGCTATATGCCTATTGGGCCGTGCCGGAGGCATGGCCTTATAGATTGACTGTCAGTTTTACACTGACAGGCAGTAATGCTTTGGTATACGGAGTATACAAAGCATTATATAAGTGATCAGAAAATTGCATTTTAAAGTCCCCTAGTAGAAAAAATAAATAAAATTTAAACCGTTAACTAAAGTTAAACAAAAATGTAAAAAAATGACAGTAAAAATTAAAATAAAACTACTTTTTCCATAAAAATTGTTATTTAATAGAAGTGTAAAAACAAAGAAACAAATATATGGTATTGTCGTGATCGTAACGACCTGATTAATAAAGTTAACACATTAATTAAACTGCCAGGTGAGTGCCATACAAAAAAAAGAAATGGCGAAAATCATTTTTTTTTTTCCATTCCTCTCACCAAAAGAAATTAAATAAAAGTTAATCAATAAGTCCCATGTACCGCAAAATGATACCAATGAAAACTACATCTTGTCCCGCAAAGAACAAGCCCACATATGGCTGCATCAACGGAAAAAATAAAAAGTTATGTCTCTTGGAAAGCGGCGAAGCAGAAACTAATAATTTTTGTTTAAAGCAGGTATTCATTGACTATAACAATAGAGCCGCAGGGGGAGTGTTACGAGGTATATAGTAAAAGTTCTATGTGAGATTTATTTGAAACGGCAGTCTTAGGGCGGATTCACACAAACGTGATTTGCGTCCGTGCAGCCCGCGTGGTTTTCACGCGGCTCACGCAGACCAATACAAGTCTATGGGGCAGTGCAAACAGTCCGTGTTTTTTGCGCAGCATTAGTCCGCTGCGTAAAACTTGCGACATGTTCTATATTTCTGCGTTTTTCGATGCATTACGCACCCATTGAAGTCAATGGGTGCGTGAAAATCACGCATGCTACACGGAGGCACCTCCGTGGAACGCGCGTTTTTCACGCCAGACTGGTTGTCTCTATGCTAATGAGTTAGAGCAAACTTGTCAAAACCAGAAGCAAGCAGGAAGTGGTTTAGAGCCCTGGTTTGAAAATACAACATAGCGGACTCCAGCAGCACAAGCAAGTTGCAGCCATGCGACGCCACATGGATGTGGAGCAGCTCATAAGTTTAGTGCAGGAAAGGCCGGAGGTATGGAACACCCGCGCGGAGTCATACCATGACCGGACACTGAAGGAGGTTGCATGGGAGCAGATTGCGGAGGCACTCTTCCAGCAGGATTGGTCCAAGAGCACCTCCCGCGACCGTCAACGCCTTGGTGAGTCGATGTCTTTATAGATATATGTGTAATGTCATCCATATTCACTAGTGTGTCCCTGTGGTAACATTTCCTCTCATGCCCAACGTTTCGGGTCAGTCGCAGCTATTTCAGCTTCAGTAATGTCTGTTCTTCTGTGTAGGTGTCGTCCTCTCGTTTCTAAGCAGTGCCTGTGTGGGCAGTAACATCATGTGTGTCCATTTTTTGTTCTGTTCATTCTACAGTGGATGATGTGAAGACACGGTGGCGTAGCACACGCGACCAGTTCCGCCAGGAATATGGGTCCAGAGGGTGCAGCGGAGATGGTGGCACCAAGAAGCGCTGCTATATCTATTACGACCAGCTGTTGTTCCTGAGAGACATCATGGACATGCGACAGTAAGTAATCGACCTTTCACCGTTTTGAAAAAGTGACCTCGCTGAAATGTCATATACGGCAAGGAGGCTGGGTTTTCCAACAGTAAAATGTGTTACACAACAATCGTTTATATTATTCTAGAACTAGCAACAATCTGGACGACTCTCAAGAGGAGGTACGGGCCGAGTCGTCTCAGGCGTCCGAAGCCGCCGCTCCCCTGTTGACCCTAACCCCGGATCCGACAGCAGAGGAGCCTGCCCCAGTAGCCTCGGCACCAAAAGCAGGCCCACCAGAGGAAGTGGCACCTACGCCTGCAGCACCCTGACACAGACGGCCAATGAACCCAGCCGCAGGTGGACGCTCGGGTCCTGGACTACCTGCGCCGCGCCGCAGATGAGGACAACTGTGATTTTTTTCTGCCGCAGCATGGGCCCATTAATCCGCCGGGTACCGGAGCATAGGCTGGGGCGCCTCCAGTCCAACATTCTGTCGCTGATAGACAGTGCTACACCCCCGCATAGACCAGGGCGGTGCTTCTCTGCAATCGAGCATTGGCGTACTGTCCCAGTGCCCTCGGCGGAGTCCCATTTCGCTGGGCCCTCACAACCGGCCCCCCCCCATCGCTCATATGCCGCAATATCTCCCAGGGCCTAGCCACTTCTCCCCTGGTCCTATGGCTGGCCCTGCCCGGCATTTACCTCCCTACTCCAGACCCGCCAAAACCTATCCGCCTCCCATACAGCCTCACGGCTACCAGCCCCAGTTTCATCATCACTATGCTGTTCAGGAACATCCTCATCAGGGCCGTGGACAGCATAGTGGTGCTGATATGTCCGCCTACAACTCTCCGCCGCATTCCTACCATGATTTGTAGGTGTGCGTTGTCAAGGCCTTTGATGTGAAATAGTGGAAACCCTTCACAGGGTTGTGTTATGTTTTATACGTTTATAGCATCATGTTGGTGCAAAAATCCCAGTGTGTATTTCATACAACTATGTTGTTTGTATTTTGTGGGTTTGTGTGCCAAGAACATAAACTCTGAAGTTATTTGTTTAAATCCGTGTGGACAATCCTTCTTTGACATATCTCACAAATTATTATTGCTTCTCACGGTATGAGGTCACATGTCCTAACAGGTTTGCAGGGTACCACATTTATCTACGCCATGCTTGAGGTATTAGTTTATCGGTAGGGGTTTGTAATTGCAGGTACTAAGGTGTTAGTATTTTGTCGCCAACAACTAGCTTACCACGGGCTGAAAGGGCCGCTGACATAGGATAGGAAATCATTGGTCTAGACAAGGGTATGTTGTTTCAATGACTTGGTGGGCACAAAAATGGGAACTACAAACCCCTACAGATTTTTAAGCTCGCAACCCACGTCAAGGGTCCTCAGTATTGCGAGTCCCTAACACAACTACCCCCCCCCCCCCAAAACAAAAAAGGACAAGGGTGAGAAACGAAATTTCTCTACAATAATGATAACTTAGCAACACTTTAAATGCCAACGTGCTGCCAGGGCTGTCAAAATACTCTGCAAATTGCTGACGCACTCGGAGACCAGATGTTTGTGGGCGCCCTGCTCGAACAGGCTGCACAATGTTGGTGGTGGGTGCAGTTGTTAACAGATATTCCCCATCATAACTGGCATCATGGATACGGGTAAAGTTATGCAGAACAACACACGCTTTGATCACACGTGTCACATTGGCCGGGGACATTTGCATTGATGTCATAAAGACCCTTCACTTGTTTGATATGATGCCAAAGGCGCATTCCACGCATCTTCGTGCTCTGCTTAGCCGGTTATTGAACATGCGCCTACGGTCATCCAAGCCCCTCCTCGCAAATGGACGCATTACTTGTCTTGTCAGGGCAAAACCCTCATCTGCAACCATAACATATGGGATTGGTGGGCCGCTGGAGCCAGGGAGGATGTTAGGTTCGGGAACATCAAGTTGGTTTGACATTAGGTGCTGGGCCATTCTGGACAAGCGAAATATGCGGGCATCAGCAGAGCTTCCATACGACCCGATGTCTACTATGGTAAAGCATAAATTACTGTCTGCCAAGGCCAACAAGACTATCGAAAAAAACTGCTTGTAGTTGTAGTATCTCGAGCCAGAGTGGGGGGGTTTCTTCACACGAATGTGCTTCCCATCGAGGGCACCAATACAGTGTGGAAATTGGGTGTCGGTAACAAACTGCTGGGCTATTCGAAGCCAGTGTTGGGCCGTTGGCTGAGGCATCACGGTGCTCTTCAATCTCAGCCACAGGACGACACAGGTTGATGTGACAATGCCGGAAATTGTGGACACCCCAAGCAGGAATTCGAAATGAAGCGAATGGTAGCTATTGCCTGTGGCCAAAAATCTACATGAAGTCAGAAACACAAACAACAAAGCAGACATGTTAGGTAGGACATGAAGCACATAAACCACTGTGTAAGCTGGATTAACACACATCACATACCGCAAGGTGACAAGGAGCCGCTCCTCTGGGGAAATGCAGCGCCGCATGTTTTTGTCCTGGTAAGTTTTTCCTTGCCGAACCAGCTCAAGCAGCATATCAAAGGCGCCTACAGTCAGGCGGCAAAAGGAGCGAAATTTATCAGGGTGACGACGGAGGTCAGCATACAGGGTATGAAAATAGCCTTTGGAGGTGCGTTGGGCCACAATTGGATGAACCCAAATCCTACCTCTTCTACGCCGGTGTGGCAGTAGCATGGTACGGCGTTCCCCAGATCTACGGGAAACCATCCATGCTAGCAGAGCACGGGCCAGTGAGCTAGATGGTATCAATGCAGTTGAGCATGCAAAATAACCACAAATAGGGGTTGTCAGAAACACTCTTTCGCACAAAGGTCAAAAATGCTGCATTACAGGTGCGCACATTAAGCAGGGGTGTGGCATTGTTGGCCTTTTTGTAGGCTGGCAAAAACCTAACACCTCCTTGCGTTTTTTCCACGCGCGTGTAAAAACGCATGTCGTACGTGCGTATTCAACGCACAAACGCACCAAATACGCATGCCACAAGCTGCTGCCACGCTTGCAAAACGCAGCGCTTTTTTGCACGCGCAAAACGCACACGTTCGTCTGAATCTGGCCTTAGGCTAAGTTTACATGGGACGGATACGCTGTGTAATAGCACGCAGCATATCCGTCCTGTGCGTTGCAGGGAATTCCACCAAACTGTGGAGCAGTTTTTCGCCCGGAATGTCCGCTGCGTTTCATCCCAGGAGACCGCTGCAGCCTATGATTGGCTGCAGCGGCGGTCACATGGGATGAAGTGTAGACTTCTGGGTAAGTATCAGTCTTTTTTTTTTCGGCGTTGCCAACCCCCTCCCGCGAAAAAAAACAACAACTGCTATTTGTTGTGGGATTTAGCTCCCCATTGAATACAAATCAGCAGCATTTACGCAAATACAATTGACATGCCGCAGAATAAAATTCTGCACCGCAGGTAAGTTCCTGAGTGTTTTTTTCCGCTCAGTATTTACACAGAGTTTGGCTGAGATTTGTTCAATCTCATCCACTTTGCTGCTACTGTATTCTGCTGCTTTTTTTTCCGGACGGGAAAAATTGCAGCAATTCCGCAAAGTGTGGACAAGCCCTTTGGCTGAATTCACACGGGATGGATACACTGTGTAATAGCACGCAGCATATCCGCCCTGTGCACCGCAGGGAATTCCAGGCAAAAAAGTTTTCCGCCCCTGAATGTCCGCTGCGAAAACTGCAGCATTTAGCCAGCCGGCTGGCCGGCCTCCTGTGATGACATCTCATGTGATTGGCTGCAGCGGTGGTCAGATGGGATGAAGCGACATCCCAGGAGGATGAAACACAGACTCCTAGGTAAGTTTAATATATTTTTTGTTTTCTGAGTTGCGTTTTTTGCGGCAGGATCGCTGCGAACCCACTGCAAAAAATGGAACAACTGCTATTTGATGCAGGATTTACTGCACCGGAGGTCAATTTCCGAATGTTTTTTCTGCTCAGTATTTACGCAGCGTGTGGTTGACATTTGTTTTATCTCATCCACTCTGCTGCTACTGTAATTGCTGTGAAATGAAACCCGTTGCGGAAAATCTGCAGTATTTACGCAACGTGTGAACTGACCCTTAACCTCTCAACGCCGAAGGACGGATATATCCGTCCTCTGCAGCTGCTAGTTCGCGCAGGAGGACGGATATATCCGTCCTGTGATGGCGCGGGTACTGGCACTGTACCCACGCGATCAGCGGCAGGAGCACGGCTGTTATACACAGCCTGGCTCCTGCTGCAACTGCCGGAATCGAAGCGCGCTCCGATTCCGGCAGTTTAGCCCATTAAATGCCGCTGTCAATAGCGACAGCGACATCTAATGTGTTTGACAGAGGGAGGGAGCTCCCTCTGTCACCGCATCGGCGCCCCGCAAAGAAATCGCGGGTCGCCGTCGGGTTTCCATGGCAGCCGGGGGCCTAACAAAGACCCCCAGGTCTGCCTACAGCAAATGCCTGTTAGGCGATGCCGGAGGCATGGCCTAATAGATTGCCTGTCAGTTTTACACTGACAGGCAATAATGCTTTGGTATACTAAGTATACCAAAGCATTATATATGCGATCAGCAGATCGCATAGTGAAGTCCCCTGGTGGGACAAAAAAAAAAATGTAAATCAGTTAGATAAAGTTTGTGAAAAAAAAATAAAAAAAAAATTACAGTGAAAATCAAATAAAACTACTTTTTTTTGCCCAAAAAGTGGTTTTATTTAGTAAAAGTGTCAAAATAAATCACACATACACATATATGGTATCCCCGCGATCATAACAACTTGAACAATAAAATGAACACATTAATTAAACCGCCAGATGAACGGCGTCCAAAAAAACAGCAAAAAACAACGGCAAAATTCTCTCTTTTCTTCCATTCCCCCCATAAAAAATTAAATAAAAATGAATCTATAAGTCCTATGTACCCCAAAATAGTACTAATGAAAACTACACATTGGCCTGCAAAAATCAAGCCCACATACGGCCACATTGACGGAAAAATAAAAACGTTACGGCTCTTGGAATGCGGCGATGCAAAAACAAGTAATTTTTTTCCAAAAGGCTTTTTATTGTGCAAACGTTGAAAAACATATAAAACCTTTACATATTTGTTATCCCCGTAATCGTGCCGACCCATAGAATAAAGTTAACATGTTATTTACGCTGCATAGTAAACGGCGTAAATTTATAACGTGAAAATCAATGCTGGAATAGCTGCTTATTTTCAATTCTATCCTAAAATAAAGTTAATAAAAGTTAATCAATATATTATAAGCATCTAAAAATGGTACAATTACAAAATACAACTCGTCCCGCAAAAAACAAGCCCTTATACGGCTATGTCGACGGTATAAAAAAAAAAGTTACGACTCTTGGAATGCGACCGTGAAGAAACAAAAAATAATCCTTGGTCATTAACGTGCAAAATGGCCTGGTCATTAAGGGGTTAATATAAAGATTGCTGGAGTGAGATGCACCTAATTTAAAAGAGGCATATGCCTCTAAATGAATTAGGGGCATCTCTGATCGTCCAGGTGCCTGAAAGTCAAATCTACTCCAACTACAAGCTGGAGTAGATTTGCACTATAATTTTCCAGTTTGTAGCAAAAATGTTAGTAAATATGGACTGCAACTTTTTTCTAAGCCAGATAACTTGTGTAGAAAAAATATATAAATCCCCCCTCTGTGCTTAGAGAATATCTAAGGCTTCGTTCACATCTGTTGCAGGGCTCAGTTCATGGGTTCTGTCTGAGCTTTCCATCAGAGGAACCCATGAATGGAATCCAAACTGAAACAAATGTCACCGTTGTGTAAGGGTATGTGCACACACACTAATTACGTCCCTAATTTACGGCCGCAAGTCCCGGACCGAAGACAGTGCAAGGAGCCGGGCTCCTAGCATCATACTTATGTACGATGCTAGGAGTCCCTGCCTCGCTGCAGGACAACTGTCACGTACTGTAAACATGATTATACTATGGGACAGTTGTCCTACAGCAAGGCAGGGACTCCTAGCGTCGTACATAAGTATGATGCTAGGAGCCCGGCTCCCTGCACTGTGTTCGGTCCGGGACTTGCAGCCGAAATACGTCCGTCAATTACGGACGTAATTAGTGTGTGTGCACATACCCTTAGGGTTCCGTCGTTTCATCGAAATCAATACCGCAGTTGACTACACTATTCATTCTGTCAAAATGACGGAACCCTTACACAACGGTGACAAACGAAAACCATTTGCACTGGATCCGTCACCATTGAAATCAACGGTGATGGAAGCCTATAGTCTCCATTTGTTTAAACTTGGTTTCCATTCATGGGTTCCCCTGATGGAAAGCTCCGACGGAACCCATGAACCGAGCCCTGCAACAGATGTGAACGAAGCCTAACCTGTCATTTACAGACTTTTGATCAAAGTTTTGACCTGTTTTTTGTAGACATTGTAGCACAATCTAGTTACAGCCATGCCAGGACCTTCCTTATCGATGGCATCACCACAGAACTAACTTTCACTGCGTTCCTTTGAGGGGGAGGGGGTGTGATTATCATTGCACAGAGTGGTCTGTGCTTGTTTGTCTCTGTATGGGCTTGTCCACACACAACGGAATTGCTGCAGAAAATTTCTGCAGCAATTCCTTTGAAAAATGCAGACATTCGGCTGCGGCAAAAACGCACCATTTCCTGCGGTTTATATGGCAGAAAATGGTGCGTATTTTGCTGTGTTTTTCACAATGTAAGGCCTCATGCACACGACCGTATTTTTTCCCACCCGTAAATACTGGCGTAAATACGGGTCCGGTGTCACACGTATTCCACCCGTATTTACGAGCACGTTTTTGTCGGCAAAATAGCACTGCACTAATCGGCAGCCCCTTCTTTCTATCAGTGCAGGATAGAGAGAAGGGACAGCCTTTTCTGTAATAAAAGTTAAAGAAATTCATACTTACCGGCCGTTGTCTTGGTGACGCGTCCCTCTCTTCACATCCAGCCCGACATCCCTGGATGACGCGGCAGTCCATGTGACCGCTGCAGCCTGTGATTGACCTGTGATTGGCTGCAGCGGTCACATGGCCTGAAACGTCATCCAGGACGTCGGGCCGGATGTCGAGAGGGACGCGTCACCAAGGCAACGGGCGGGAGACCGGACTGGAGGAAGCAGGAAGTTGTCGGTAAGTATGAACGTCTTTTATTTTTATTTTTTACAGGTTTATACTGATCGGTAGTCACTGTCCAGGGTGCTGAAAGAGTTACTGCCGATCAGTTAACGCTTTCAGCTCCCTGGACAGTGACTATTTACTGACGTCGCCTAGCAACGCTGCCGTAATGGCGGGTGCACACATGTAGCCACCCGTTATTACGAGAGCTCCATAGACTTCTATGGACTGTCCGTGCCGTTATTACGGCCTGAAATAGGACATGTTCTATCTTTTTCAACGGCACGGGCACCTTCCCGTGAGAAAACGGGAAGGCACCCGTCGCCAATAGAAGTCTATGAGCCCGTTATTACGGGTCGTGATTACGACCCGTAATAACGGGAGTTTTTACGGTCGTGTGCATGAGGCCGGAGATGGAGACATCTCCCCTGAAAAACTCAGCAATTCTGGCCACTATCCGCAGCAGGAATTGCCATGCTGCAGTATATACGCACCGCAGCTCAATTTCTGCTCTCAATTTTTACGCAGCGTGTGGATGAGATTTGATAAATCTCATCCACTCTGCTGCTACTGTATTCTGCTCCGTTTTTTCTGTATGAAATTCCAGCTGGAAAAGCGCGACTATTCCGCAGCGTGTGGACGAGCCGGCAGATTTTCTTGTAGAATTTTCTATGACTAAAAATCAGTTTTATTCATCAGAATAAGGTTGGATTTACACAAGTGTGTGGGTTTTGCGCGCGCAAAAGGCACTTAATAGCTCTGTGTGTCATCCCTGTATGATGCGCGGCTGCGTGATTTTCGCGCAGCCGCCATCATATGACACTGTTTATATGTTTGTAAACAGAAAAGCACGTGGTGCTTTTGTGTTTCCATTCATAGTTTTTACTGCTGTTGCGCGAATCACGCTCATCCCACGGAAGTGCTTCCGTGTGACCGGCGTGATTTTCACGCACCCATTGACTTCAATGGGTGCGTGATGCGCGAACAACGCACAAATATAGGACATGTCGTGAGTTTTACACAGCGGACACACGCTGCTTGAAGCTCACAGACAGTCTGCACGGCCCCATAGACTTACATAGGTCCGTGCGAGGCGCGTGAAAATCACGCACGTAGCACAGAGGTATTATACGTTCGTCTGAATAAGCCCTGATTAGTCAGAAGTCCATGTACCTGCTGCTGAAACAACTCTATTCAGATGAATGAACCTGATTTTCAATTTCTGCAACTAAGGCCTTATGCACACGGACATGTCCGTTTTGCGCGTGCAAAAGGTCCGTGTGTCTTCAGCATATGGTGCGCGGCTGCGTGATTTTCGTGCAGCCGGCATCATGATGACACTCTGGTTTTCTGTTTACAAACAGAAAAGCACGTGGTGCTTTTCTGTTTTCATTCATTGTTTTTACTACTGTAGCGCGCATCACCCGGAAGTGCTTCCGTGTGCCAAGCGCGATTTGCACGCACCCATTGACTTCAATGGGTGCATGCAGCGCGAAACACAGGCAAATATAGGACATGTCATGAGTTTCACGTAGCGCACATATGCTCCGTGAAATTCACTGACAGTCTGAACGGCCCCATTCATTAACATAGGTCCGTTCGGCGCACGTGAAAATCACGCGCGTAGCACAGACGTATAACACGTTCGTGTGAATAAGGTATTAATCTGCCATATGTGACTGCTCCCTAAGGCCCTGTTCACACTGAGTTTTTTGCAGGCAGAAAAAAAACTGCGTCAGAATTCCTTCCGGAATTTTGAGGCAGATTTTGACCTGCCTGCATTTTTTTGCCACGGTTTTAGTTGTCTTTTTTTGTGGCGCTTTTCGCCCGTGGCCATTGCAGCTAATACAAGGACCGCAGGCAAAAAATGCTCGGAAACAAGCGACGCAGATTTTTTCTGCTTCCCATTGATTTCAATGGCAATCAGAGGCGCAAACAATGGCAAGAAAGAACATGCTGCTTTTTTCCCCCCGTGAGCGGCTAAAAGCCGCCTGGGGAAAAACCCGCCTCTGCCTCCCATTGAAATCAATGGGGTGTGATTTTGGTCACTTTTTGGTGCTGATTTCGATGCATTATCCGTGTGCAGATCAGTGCCAAAAAACTCTGTGTGAACGGAGCCTAAATGTCTTTCTATACCTAAAAGGAAACAGCAGGGACATGCAATGGAAGGAACGGCACTGATTGACAGGGTAAATGATGACGTTATTATGCAGGTTTGTAGGATGAAGTACAGACTACACCGCTGACTTTTACACACGTCCTGGTATTAAGGGCATGTTCACACGTGGCGGAATTGCAGTGGAATTCTCCAGCGGACGTTTTTTACAGTTGTTTCCATACATTTTTAGGCAAGTTAGTTCAGACATTTGCGGAATACTCCGCTGCGGACCATAGGCTGCGGTGCGGAATTTTCCCTCCGCAGCATGCACTATCTGTTGTGGAGATGAAGCGGAATTTCACTGCAGATTTGAGCCTTTGCAATGCAAAAACTGAAATCTGTGGCAAGTCCGCTGTGATATCTGCAATGTCTGAATTACCTGTCAAATATGCAAATGTTGGTGCAGATTCCTTGCGTAATTGCCCCAAATCTGCACCAACATTTGCAGCGGGAAAAATATTTCACATACTTGTGTATCCTGGAACAATGTGAGTTTTTCTTTGGAGGTACACATTTTATTATAGGAAAGTTGTATAACTAATATAGAGACCCAAGAATTGGAGCAGTGGGAAACTAGCGTTACAGCGGACGCATAAAGCCCTCATGTTCTCTTCCTGAAGTGACTGGCTCCTCTTCCATCTATGTACTATACTAAACATTGTGTACAGTACACAGTTCTGTGTCATACACTGCACAATGTAACAGAGGAGTGGATGTACACAGGGCAGTACTGATTGAACTGTGTAATGACATGCCCCATTGATTAGTGGACCGGTAACACCCAGTTGTCAATCTATTCATAGATTTCCAGGAGGAATAACAGAGGGACACCACAACACAATTCTAAAAAAGATGCTCCATTCCTGTTATTTCATGGAGAATAGAAGTATTTACTAAAACAGGCATGTTAGGAGAGATCACATGTTCTTTTTGAGTGGTACCCAGGCGTATAGTTCTGCTTCTCTATTTCCGTGGGCTGGCTCACTAAGCAGCGTTAGCTAATAAATGATTTCTCTTCTGAAATGCTTGCTCAGGACATTCGGTGAGGTTATCACTAAAGGCTTCTCCTCCTTGCATAACACATTGTGGTGACAGCTTGCATTAAATTAATGACAAATACCTTACTTTAAGATTACACATGTTTTGGCTTTTAATGCAAGAGCTAAATTGAAATCCCAAACAGGTGATTACTACATTTTGGCTTCCTCAGCGAAACAGCCATTAAGGACAGTGTGATGGTCCAAGGGCCATACTTCCAGCAGGCATTTGGCTCAGACGCTCAGGAACATGGACCAAGTTTTAATTCGATTTCCATGAGATGATGGATGTTGTTCTTTAATGCAAGAATATGTGCTACATTAACAAGACTCTGTTTCATTTCCATCTGCAGCCGCACAAAGACCCAACTCTGCTGGTATCTAGACATGAAGCATTCAAATATTCAATCAAATTCTTTCTGGTTTCATCTTTTTTTGCAGATGGAAAATTTTGGCGTCTCGCCCATAGTTTTATTAGACTGGTTTTATTCTTTTTCAGTCAGAGGGTTTTTACTAGGACTTTGGGAGGGCTGTGATCAGACTTTTTCCTCCTTAATACCAAAAGCTTTACAAAAAAAGTTTAAAGACAAGAAGGTCCAACACTTAGGGCAAAGCCACACGTGGCGGAATTGCTCTTGAATTCCGCTGCGGACACTCCGCAGCGTTAATCCGCAGCGGAGCCGTTTCTCCATTGACTTCCACTTCTTTTTAGTAGGCTTCGTTTAGACGAGGCTGAAAATTCCGCTGCGGAGCATAGGCTGCGGTGCGGAATTTGGTGTCCGCAGCATGCTCTGTCTGTTGCGGAGCAGTGGCGGACTGGTTGTGGACTCATTGCGGAAGTTCTCCATTGACTTCAATGGAGAATCTAAATTCCGCAATGAAGTCCGCAGCTGTCATGCACATGTTATGTGTGCTGCGGATGCGTCTTGCTTTTTTAACATGACATTTCTTCATTCTGGCTGGACCTATGTATTTCTAGGTCTACAGCCAGACTGAGGAAGTCAATGGGGTTCCCGTAATTACGGGAGCGTTGCTAGGAGACGTCAGTAAATAGTCACTGTCCAGGGTGCTGAAAGAGTTAAGCGATCGGCAGTAACTGTTTCTGCACCCGGGACAGTGACTACCGATCCCACTATACAGCAACCTGTCAAAAAAATAGAAGTTCATACTTACCGAGAACTCCCTGCTTCTGTCTCCAGGCCGGCTTCCCAGGATGACGTTTCAGGCTAAGTGACGGCTGCAGCCAATCACAGGCCAAGCACAGGCTGCAGCGGTCACATGGACTGCCGCGTCATCCAGGGAGGTCGGGCTGGATGCAGAAAGAGGGACGCGTCACCAAAACAACGGCCGGTAAGTATGAAATTCGTTTACTTTCACTAGGGAAAGTGCTGTCCCTTCTCTCTATCCTGCACTGATAGAGAGAAGGGAAGCACTTTTACCGCAGTCCGCAGCAGCTAGTCCGCATCAATTTACTGCACATTTTGGGCAGATCCGCCACAGAATCTGCAACGCAGATTCTGTGCGGCATTGATGCGGACAGTTGCGGAGGAAAACCGCCACGTGTGGGCATGCCCTTATGAAGAGTTCAAGCTTCATTAGAAAGATACAACCACCAATAATTGTTCTGCAAGACTCATGAACCTCATAGTTCCTGCATCTAAATTTGACCTTAAATAACTAGAACATCATAAAAGTCATAAAAATGCCTAATAAAATGACAAACACACAACATTATATGATACTCAATGTTTCTTTTTTATTAGAGTCTTTCTGTAAAGAGTATATAATAATCGTATAAAACACCTAGAAATTACCTGGGTTCTCCACGTGTGTTTTACTATATTATAAAGCTTTTTTTGAGTGATGGTTTTCCAAATTTAAAAAACAGTTTTTCAGAATCCAAAAGAGCAATATAAATCTGCTTTGTTATTTTGCTACCCGCCCATCCACAGTTCTGTATTTTTTAGCATTCTATTCATGTACCAGGTAGCAAAGAATGACCCGTCTTTATGCCCTTTTCAGATCCATGAATGTGAAGTGAATAAAATTGTGGGAGCAATAATGAGTGGTCGTAACAGCCAAACTCACCCCATCAATACTAAAATATTACCATATTTTCTGGATTACATTGTCTGTAATAGTCTTAGGCCCTGTTCACACCGTTTTTTTGCAGGCAGAAAAATCTGCCTCCTTCCTTCAGGAATTTTGAGGCAGATTTGAACCTGCTTGCACTCTCTTTGTTGCGTTTTTTGCGGCGTTTTTCTCTGCGTTTTTCTGCTTCGGCCATTAAGCACTGTGGCCAAAAAAGCGCTGCGAAAACAGCTTTCTCTGCCACCGATTGAGGTCAATGGGAGGTCAGACACCGAAACGCCTGATGAAAGGGCATGTTGCTTGTTTTTCCTCTGAGTTCACACAGAGTTTTTTGGCACGGTTTTTGATGTGGAAACCGCATTGGAAATTGGGGCCAAAAAATTTCTGAAATCGCCTCCGATTGATTTCAATGGGAGGCGGAGGTGTTTTTTTCCCATGAGCAGGAAAAAACGCCTCCGCCTCCCATTGAAATCAATCGGAGGTGATTTCAGCCATTTTTTGGCCCTGTTTTTCGAACGTGGTTTCCATGTCAAGAACCGTGCCAAAAAACTCTGCGTGAACTAGGCCTTATTATGAAATATCGACAGAGAAGCCTACGGTGTTATATTACTAACTTGTCAACACAACCCAATTAATAAGTATTATAGTCTATAACAACTATGTACAAAAAAAAAAAAGCAAAAAACTACATGAAAGAAAAAAGGCCTGTAAGGGTGTGTTCACACATGGCAGATTTGTTGCAGAGAATTCTACCGCTTTCCCATTCATCTAAAGGGAATTTGCGGAAATCCATGCACATCTTTCAAAATAAACCTTATTAAGGCACAATTCGTATCGCGGTTTTGGCCTATGTCTAGTGAACACGACGGGAAAAGCTCACAAAGTATGTCAGGTGTGGGCTGTGACAGATGCCGAACAGTAGAATCTGTCACCGATAGACTATTATGGGATACGTTTAACAGATATGTCATGAACGCTCATAATTTTTCAAACCCGCAGGACACTCTATTGGGCTAATGGAGCCCTATGGATATGTTTAGCGTGTACAGTATGACGGAAGCTTCGGATGTGTAAGAAATGAATGTATTTCTGCAACAAATCTGTCACGTGTGAACAAACCCTAAATATCAGAACAACAGCATACTTAAGAGAATAGGCTAGTACCACTGAACGTACAAGAGAGGATGCTTGATGAAAATATAAGGGCATGACCACACATGGCGGAATTCCTCCGCAACTGTCCGCATCAATGCCGCACCTAATCCGGGTTGCGGATTACGGCTGCGGATCTGCACAAAATGTGCAGAAAATTGATGCGGACTGGCCGCTGCGGACTGCAGGAAAAGTGCTTCCCTTCTCTCTATCAGTGCAGGATAGAGAGAAGGGACAGCACTTTCCCTAGTGAAAGTAAAAGAAATTCATACTTACCGCCCGTTGTCTTGATGACGCGTCCCTCCTTCGGCATCCAGCCCGACCTCCCTGGATGACGCGCCAGTCCATGTGACCGCTGCAGCCTGTGCTTGGCCTGTGATTGGCTGCAGCCGTCACTTCCACTGAAACGTCATCCTGGGAGGCCGGACTGGAGACAGAAACAGGGAGTTCTCGGTAAGTATGAACTTATATGTTTTTTTACAGATACATGTATATTGGGATCGGTAGTCACTGTCCCGGGTGCAGAAACAGTTACTGCCGATCGCTTAACTCTTTCAGCACCCTGGACAGTGACTATTTACTGACGTCTCCTAGCAACGCTCCCGTCATTACGGGAGCCCCATTGACTTCCTCAGTCTGGCTGTAGACCTAGAAATACATAGGTCCAGCCAGAATGAAGAAATGTCATGTTAAAAAACCAATACGCTCCGCACCACACATAACATGTGCATGACAGCTGCGGACTTCATTGCGGAACTTTGAATCTCCATTGAAGTCAATGGAGAAATTCCGCCATGAGTCCGCCACTGCTCCGCAACAGACAGAGCATGCTGCGGACACCACATTCCGCTCCGCAGCCTATGCTCCGCAGCGGAATTGTACGCATCGTGTAAACGAACACTGCTAAATTAAAGTGAAAGTCAATGGAGAAACGGCTCCGCTGCGGATTAACGCTGCGGAGTGTCCGCAGCGGAATTTAAGTGAAAATCCGCCATGTGTGAACCCGCCCTAACTGGAGTGCTCAATGTCAATTTGCAGCAGCAAAGTTAGTGAGGTATTTATTATCAATGATAGAAGATATTGGTAAATTGTGTCCTATGACGTCCAAGCATCTAATTATTAGAAGGTAATATTCAGATACTATTGTAAAAATTAAAATCAATAATTGTCTCATGAATGTTTCCTGTTGACAGGGGTTTGAGATAATGCTTTCTGGGGGAAAGCTTTACCCCCCCCCCCTTCTGGGGCAGATTCTATTTAAAGGGTATGTCTGCTGTAGAAAATCCCTTTTCAAATACTCTGTTTGGGAATTCTGTGTTAACAGGGGGGGGGGGGGTCTCCCGTTCAATTAGCCAAAGGGAAAACCGGCAACAAAGTGTGTGTCTCGCTCAGGAGGATCCGACACATCAGTGTATTACATGGATAACCCATTGAATGCTGCCGAGTTTCACCACATATTACAGCTGATCGTTGGGGGTCCCATCTGTGATCAGCATATTGGGGGACCTTTCTAACAAAAAAAAATTTGGCCAATGTGGCAGCCCCTTTAAATGAGAGGGTAAGCCAAGATTAAAGCAAAACTGGCTTTTTGCCAGGTAACCTCTGTAAGGATGTTCAGACAAGTAAAACGTACCATCTGCCCTCCTTTCGGATCCCTCACTGCGTATAGGACCCGGCCTACCCATGACTTCTTTTCATAAGTCACTCCTCTTAAACGATAGAATAGATTAGATAGATAGATAGATAGATAGATAGATAGATAGATAGATAGATAGATAGATAGATAGATAGATAGATAGATAGATAGATAGATAGATAGATAGATAGATAGATAGATAGATAGATAGATAGATAGATAGATAGATAGATTAGTATTTAATCCTGTAAATGTTGCTAGTCCTCAGGGTTTTCTATACTTTCCCCACTAGAGGGCACCACTTACCTTGATTCTATTTCTTGTTCTGCTGTATTTGTATTATTCTTACTTCTATATTACAAAAATATTGCATGTTTTTCCTTCTTTTGTAAAAAAATCCAAACTGGACAACTGGTGGATTAAATTATTATTTTGATTTTTTAGTTAAAGAATAAAGACATAAAAAAAAAAACCATAAAACAAAGTGCCAGTATGGAGAGGGACCGTGCCACATTCTCTGTCCTGGCATTACAATGATGGTAGATGACTGTGTTGGTAATGAACACTATTCCTCTTGTTGGAGTGGATTTTAACCCTACGATTCTGTGTGCGATCCGATTAAGGTGTCAGGCCCACAGAGTCCCTCTATCTCCACTCTACAGCGGTAAATGTTCTCTGCTGTATGGCGCTCTGTACAGCGCCATATTACGGAGTTATTGCTCTTAGGGGAGACTACCTCCATAATACTGCATCCGATGGAACATGCACATTTTTATTCTGTCATTCATATAGAATTCAAGAGAAAAAAACTGTGTTTCTTAGTATGAAATCGGAGGCATGCGGAGGTACAATAGGTCCCCATAGACTTCTGTTGGTGACATATTACAGCTTGCAGAAATCCATGCACCTTCCGCAGAAACAACCTCCTACAGATGAATGGAACTGATTTTTATTCTCAGAAAATTCTGCAACAAAATCTGCTGCATGTGAATCCTCCCTAACACAGCCACATGCATTAAGGCCTAATACTCACTGCACCTCGAGCTACTCGTGTGACTCAAGGTAATCTCTTTCATAATCTAAATTAATCTGACATGTGAGATTGTGTTCACATATCCCTGAGGGAACAATTGCCTCCACCTTAAAGAAAATACAAAAATCTTGCTGGATTGGGTATATTGGACCCATATGTGGTACCTGTTGTACCCCTACAGCAGGACATTAAAGCCAGTGGACTCACCGCCCTCTTAGGCTATGTTCACACGGAGTATTTTGGGGGAGGAATATCTGCCTCAAAGCTCCAAACGGAATTTTGAGGCAGATATTCCTCCCCCAAAATACTCCGTGTGAATAGCAATTATCGCGCCGTTTTTCGCCCACGGCCATTGAGCGCCGCGGGCAGAAAACACGCTTTCTCCTGCCTCCCATTGAAGTCAATGGGAGGTCGGAGGCGGAAGCGCCCGAAGATAGGGCATGTCGCTTCTTTTTCCCGCGAGGCAGTTTTACTGCTCGCGGGAAAAAGACGCCGACGCCTCCCATTGAAATCAATGGGAGGCGTTCTCGGGCCGTTTCTGCCGAGTTTTGCGACGCGGTTTCCGCGTCAAAAAACTCGGCAAAAGACCCCGTGTGAACATAGCCTTAGTATGCCATGCTCCTGTAAGGGAACAATCACGCGCGTCGCACGGACCTATGTTAGTCAATGGGGCCGTTCAGACAGTCTGTAATTTTCACGCAGCATGTGTCCGCTGAGTAAGGGGGGATTCACACGAGCGTGTATTCGGTCCGTGCGGGCCGCGTGGTTTTCACGCGGCACGCATGGACCAATACAAGTCTATGGGGCAGTACAGACAGTCCGTGCTTTTTGCGCAGCGTTTGTCTGCTGCGCAAAAAGCGCGACAGGTTCAATAACTCTGCGTATTTCGCGCATCACGCACCCATTGAAGTCAATGGGTGCGTGAAAACCACGCAGGTTGCACGGAAGCACTTCCCTGCGAACCGACTGAAACAGCGCACCAGCTGTCAAAAGGATGAATGTAAACAGAAAAGCACCACGTGCTTTTCTGTTTCCGAACATCCAAACGGAGTGTCTTTGCGATGAGCGAAGCCGGACAAGCGAACCGAACTTCACCGGGTTCGGCCAAACTCGTTTTGGCTGAACCCGGCAAAAAAATTATTGGTACGCTACGTCAGGAGATAGTCACTGTCCATGGTGCTGAAAGAGTTAAACTGTTTCAGCACCATGGACAGTGACTTCCGATCCCAATATACATGAACCTGTAGAAAAAAAAACGAAGTTCTGACTTACCGATAACTCCCGGCGTCTTCCTCCAGTCTGACCTCCCGGGATGACAATTCAGTCCAAGTGACAGCTCCAGCCAATCACAGGCCAAGCACAGGCTGCAGCGGTCACATGGACTGGCGCGTCATCCAGGGAGGTGGGGCCCGATGTCGAGAGGCGCGTCACCAAGGACGCGTCACCAAGGAAACGGCCGGGAAGTTCTCGGTAAGTACGAACTTTTTCTTTTTTTTCAACAGGTTTTTCGATATTGTGTTCGGCATTCACTGTCGAGGATGCTGAAAGAGTTAGCTCTTTCAGCACCTTGGACAGTGACGGGCGTCGACTAGCCTCATCTCTATAATGGCGGCTGCGCGAAAATCATGCAGCCGCGCATCAGACACGGATGACACACGCAGCTGTCAAATGTTTTTTGCGCGCGCAAAACGCAGCGTTGTTTGCGCGCGCAAAAACGCAACGTTCGTGTGTATCTGCCCTAAAACTCACGACATGTCCTATACTTGGCCGTTTTTCGCGCATCACGCACCTATTGAAGTCAATGGGTATGTGAAAATCGCGCACGGCACACAGAAGCACTTCCATGTGTTGCGCGGGATTCGCGCAACAGTAGATAAAGAAATTAAGGAAAAAATAAAAGCACTTCCTTAATTTATTTTTCTAAACATCAAAACCGCGTGTCATAATGATGGCATATGCGTGAAAATCACACAGCCACGCACCATTCACTGATGACACACGGAACTGCAACGCGCGTAAAACGCACACGCTCGTGTGAATCCGGCCAAGGGGTGAGTGAAAATCACGGACAGCACACGGACAACAGTTGCTAAAGAAATGATGCTGAAAAAAGAACACCTTCAGTTTATTTTGCTGACGTAAAAAACGCAGACATGGACTGTACACGGATGTCACATGGAATTGCAACGCAAGAAAAACACGTTTTTTGCGTGAGCAAAACAGACACGTTTGTGTGAATAAGACCTTAGAGATATTACCCCTTAGTACCGTTGCTTCCAGGGAGAGAAAACTGTACTAAGTGGAGGGAACATATGGCAGCACCCAGATCAATACAGACTGTAGGGACTCCATGTACCACCATACCGGGTCTGAGCATGAGCTCTACGGCTAAATTTGCTTTGGAATGTTTTTGTGGGGAAAAAAAAACTGACCATGATGGATCCTAATAATTTCTATGGGATTTAAACGTATTTTTTGTGTACTGCATGTTACATATGTGCAGATAGGATTGCACAACATTTATTTTTTTATGTTGGATTGCTATGAAAAAAAATTGGAAGCATACAGAGGTGCAGTTGAGGGCTCATGAACACACCTCTGTGGCAGACCTATTAGGGCACAGCCAGACATGGCAGAGTTTTTCCGCTGCAAATGTTGGTGCAGATTTGGGGCAATTACGCAACAATCTGCACCAACATTTGCATATTTGACAGGTAATTCAGACGTTGCAGATATCACAGCAGACTTGCCACAGATTTCAGTTTTTGCATTGCAAAGGCTGAAATCCGCAGTGAAATTCCGCTTCTTCTCCGCAACAGACAGTGCATGCTGCGGAGGGAAAATTTACGCACCGCAGTCTATGGTCCACAGCGGAGTTTTCTGCCACGTCTGAACTAACTTTCCTAAAAATGTATTGAAACAACTGTAAAAAATGTCCGCTGGAGAATTCCACTGCGAACTGCCCGCAGCGGAATTCCACAACAATTCCGCCACGTGTGACCATGCCCTAAGGGTATATTCGCATGCCACAAATTGGAGACATACTACAGTCATGTGCATGAGCAGTGTGAACAAAGTAAGAAAAAAGGTGTCTCTCCTAAACAACACATACTTTACCTAATGGTTTTATCCTACTGAAGTCAATGAAGAACGGATTGTACTATAATATAATATATTATAAGACAAACAATATATCATTTGTGCCATTTCATCCACACATAATAACATACAGACTCTGGGAATCCATCCTGACTGGAGTATTTTCCAGTCATCAGCGAAGGAATGACTGACATCAGACTGCGATCAATAATATAATGGAATAGTTCCCATTATACTGTAATATCATCAGATCTTCACATAGTAGCAGCATGCAGTGGTATAAGAGATCACATTGGAAGCTGCGCTATATCTGACCAGTTCCCCCATTTTTACCACCAGTTATTCTTACTGTAGGGTTATTATACCAGTGCTGTCTCTCATCTTCCATTATACTGAGCAGGGGATATTTCTTGTGTCAGCCGCTCTCATAGGAGCAGCAATTGTCTTAAGACACAGAAATGAAGAAAATACTGCAGAAAATATGGCTGACAGTTATCCCACATGTACTACCTTTATCTCAGGCATTCCTGTTATACATCATGGGTGTGACAGTGTTACTGTATATGTGTGATAGACTAGACCTGTTCTATAGACTTTCCAATATGCAACTAATATATGAACTTTATAAATATGTTGTAGGATCCCCAGCATCTAATATAATACAAACGTTTCCTACAAATCTCCATATAGATACATGAGATCTATAGTGAATGTCTGGTCAATCTGATATATCACATATGGTCCTCATACAGACACTAGTGTTGCAGTCTACATCATACAATGTACAGATAACATGCAACATAGACCATACAGATCCGAGATTTCTGTAACATGTTTCATTTTATATTGTGAAAAATAATAATATTAATAATCATAATCATAATACGCACCTGTTTACAGTATAGTCTTTGAGACATGTGAACCTATATGTTTTTATCTCAGAAAGAGACTGGAGGGAAAAAAGGCAATCTTTACTCACTTATTTTTAACGTTAATAAAAATTAAAAATAAAAATGGGAAAAAGTGTAAAAATTTTTTGAGAGTCATATGCTTTTCCCTAGGTTGTCAGATATTAAGCTGAATTGAGTAAGGATAGGACAACTGATGCAAACATTTTTCACACCTTAAAATGTACAGGTTCACATGTGTAAGTAGATGCAAGTCTGAGTGTGGTGTCATAATAATAATAATAATAATAATAATAATATTTATAGTTATAATCATATTAATCATACTATTTATACTATAACAATATAATAAGTTATAGAAACCTAATAATATGATAACGTTATTATAATAATTATAATAATAATAATAATAATAATAATAGTATAATTATAATAACCATCCACATTCAACTGCCCCTCAACAAAAGGTGTATCCAAACGACATTATTATTATTAATAATAATAATAATAATAATAATAATAATAATAATAATAATATGATGATGAATGATATTAAAAATACTATCATGATAATAATGGAAATAATAATAGTAACAATAACCTGAATATCATAATACTATAATAATAGTAGAGTTCTATTATTTAAATACTCTTAATATGATTCAATATTACTTTTATTAATAATAATATAAATATCATAACGGTGCAATGAAGATAAAACATATTACACTAGGAAATAATAGTATGATTATTAATACATGTGACTACACTGAAAATGCACCGGCTGTCAAATAAGAGTCTGCGTCGTTTCCTCAATACATAACAATGACAATAATAATAATAATATGATTATTATTATTATTTCTATATATAATTTTGTATTATTATTATCATCATAATTCATCATTATTATTATTAGTAGTAGTAGAAGTAGTAGTAATAAAAAGAACAACACAATGTTGTAACCTGCAGGAAATAATGTTGCGCCGTCTGTCTCGGTCCAGTCCGGCATTTGTCGCTATGTGATCCGCAGAAGCCGGTGCAGAGGAATGCCAATATTTGGGAAAGATGTGGGAGAGATCACATTACAGAACAGACTGTAAGCGAATACCGGCATTAGTATATTATTAATTGTATCATTACTGTAACTAATAAAGACATAGCCATACATATGTCTGAATATATATATATGAAAAAGCAAAGTATAGGAGCTGCACCGTAGCATGCAGTGAGGGTGCTATCCTCAGGGGAGACTTGACATGAAACCCCAAATACGCACAACCGCAATCCAGAGGAAAAGAGGTAGCGCTCCAATATTATAAAGATACAACATTTTTATTCACCCAAATGTTGGATCTTTATAATATTGGAGCGCTGCCTCTTTTCCTCCGGATTGCGATTAATATATATATGAATCATTATCCAATGTGGATCCATTGACTGATAAATAGGCCATAGAAAGTAAATGTATACAGGACGCCTTGAAGTGACAAGACTGAGCGGCAGGCACAGTAGAATCACCTGATGGAATGAGTAGTGTATGCAGCGACTGTGCGGGTATGAGGTGTGTGGAGGTCATGCAGTATTTGGGGCATTGTGTAGTGTAAATATGCATTGTGGTATATACATCAAAGGAGCGAATCTGTGTGCTCCGGGGTGGTACAGGGCATGTGTACTAGTGGGGCATCTATAGGGTAGACAGGCTACTCAGTAATGCCAGTATGAACTGTGATATTTACAGTGCACGAAAAGGCTGTAATGGCATGAAGGGCTGTGTTGTAGCAATGGGTATATAAAGATCATGCAGGGATGTGCAGTGGCAATGGGTATATAAAGGGCAGGCAGCGCCGTGCAGTGGCAATTGGTATATAAAGGGCAAGCAGGGCTGTGTGATGTGACAGGATGAGGCAAGGGTTCTATGTATATTACTGTAGATGAGGGCACTTGAAGTGAATGATTTGCACTCGGTGGTAGAGCTGGTAGAGGTCAATGGCTCCATTCATTTAAATCTATGCAAAGCTTAATTGATGCTAATCTCCTCTGCAAGACTGATTACTGGTGTTACATAAAATACACACTAAAGTCACCCCTCATTCATACTCTGCGATCATTCACAGCAAACATCTTCTTTACAGGTCAATAATACAAAGAATAATCGAATACAACAAAAGTGCTTCAATACAATATGTAACACAACCAATGAATTCATAATATTTAAAATAAAAAATGTGTCCTCGCTTACTGTATGTAAAAGCAGTATCTGATAAATTATATATATATATATATATATATATATATATATGTATATATATATATATATATATATATATATATATATATACATATATGTGTGTGTGTAGATTTAATAATTTCTACATTTCATATTTTGTATAAAGCTATATATATATATATATATATATATATATATATATATATAGATATATATATATAGATAGATATAGATAGATATATATTAAAATATTGTTAATAAATTATTAACTGTATAGTAATAATATTATCAATTAAAAAAAACTAGACTAACAAAGAAAATACGCATTTGTAAAATTAATTTCTTAAATAAAATGTAAAATATTTTTTTAATAATAATTTATAAAAATTTATTTTACACAATATCAAACTGGTTGACACTTCTAGATTACATAAATGTATTATACACGGTAAATCAATCCTATTTGTGCCTAAATCTACATGTCTTGAAATTTAAAATTATATGGTATTGTAATATTAAGAATAATATATGTATGTATGTATATATATATATATATATATATATATATATATATATATATATATATATATATGTTATTTTTTTTATTTAAATAGAAATACAAGGCATTTTATTTGCATTTTCATTTTTTATTATCAACAATCAAATAAATGGCACACTTTTCTTTTGGAAAACAAAATGCACATGTAAAAATTGTTCCCTTTTAAATAGGCATTCATAATAACTACATATAAATAACTGAACCCCCTGAACATTCAATCCTCGTGGTTAATATGCTCAGGACTGGGAAAAAATAAAAGACAACATGCAGATTTTAGGAAAAAAATAGAAATGTGTGAAATCCATTTGAATAAAAAAATACATAAAAAAAGAAATAAATAAAAATCTCAACAAACAAACAAACAAAAAACAAACAAACAAACGAACAAACAAACATAAGAGGACCCAAATCCTTTTCTCCATAGAGACATTGAATAGACTAAGGTATTCCACATTTTTTACTTCAACAATTGTCGACATTGTGTACTTATAATAACACCATACAACTGTCACATTATAACACTGCTGGAAAAGACACAGAAATAGAAAGCATCAACATCCAACTAATATCTAGAAGTCTTGTGCCTTTAAAAATGAATAGAAACAAAACAAACAAAAAACAACCATTTGAATGGGAAACAATGTAATAAATAGAATGTTATTACACTCAATCCAGAATAAGACAAGACCCTGCAACACTGTGCAAATTATTCCTGTCAATGTAATGTCCAGCAAATAATAGCCATAGGACATAATGTACGAATGTAGAAAGCAGTTAAACACAGTGCTAATAATTCATATATCAGACAAGAAGAAGAGGGGAACGGGGTCTTCAGTGCCTTGTTTAACCCTTCCACTGCCTCAGTGGCCTGTCCCGTTGGCAGTGAAGGAGTTAAATTGTCTATACAGCTAAAAAGTGTCCTTTTTTTTTTTTAGATGATTTTGTGGAGGTCTGGGAGGTCTAGAAGGAATCTGCTGCTGGGCGCTCAGGCTTTTGGCATCCTCACCACACCAAGTAGGTGGTCATGTTAAAGCCCTGGGTACCAGTCTATGATACTATCTGCTGGAGTCTGCACTCAACCTTCTTTCCCTGAAGCCAAGTTTCACCTGTGTGATCCAGAAAGTCCACCAGATGTGGTTCCACCTGCTGGGTGAGCCTGGGTCTGAGTTGTCCTGGACAGGCAGCTGAGATGGACAGGTGTCCCTCATCATCATCATCGTCATTATTATTCTGAGTAGTCTCACTAAGAACAATAACAGCAGGCAACGACTGACCTTGCAGATCTCAGCACTAGTGCTCATGCTGGCTAGTTCAGAACATGCCCTTGACTAGAGTGGCTTTGGTACTGTTGGGTCTTTGCAGGGAGGATAACACACTGGCGAAGGGGCCTCCTAAGGAGTCAGGGATGGAGGTGATGGTGCCGCCTGGACCAGTGGCCCAACCTTGTGCCCCTCCTGTGACCCCTATCACCGCTGCAGATGACAGGCCTCCAGGTCCTTGAATTCCGCCTTTGACTTGTTCTGTTTGGCCAACAGATCCCTGGGATCCTGTAGGGCTGGGGCCACCACCGCAGCTTGGGGCTGAGTTGGGGTTGTTACCTGGGCCCCCAGTGCTGTCAGGGTCGGTTATCTTGGCTTCTTTACTCTCATCATCTCTTAAGGAATCGGATTTTTTCCCAGATGAACCGTTCTTGGCTGCGGCAGCTGCAGCTGCTGCTGCTCTTTCTTGCTTCCTAAACTTCGCCCGACGATTTTGGAACCAGACCTAGTTGTGGGTAAAAGGAGACGAGACAAGGGGTAGTTGGGGGGAGGGGTTGGAGTATGGGTCATATTAGTATGAGGTAGTGATGGGTGGTAGTGTTTGGAGGTGTTCAGGAATTGTATAGAAGAGTGGAATATCATTGTGAGAAATCAAGTTTATATAGTGACATTTAAGGACACCAGTAAGTGGTTGTCAGAATAGTAGAAGAATGTATGAGGAATATGGTATTAAATGTTATATTTAGAGGATTGAAAGGAAGAAGAGTGGGGAGGGGGTAAATGCCGGAAGAGGGAGGAAAATTGAAAAGAAATAAAATAATTTATTAGATATGATTCATGAATATTTATTACATGTACATTTTATTCATGTACTGCAAGAGCATTACTGCCCCAGCTACAATGCAGAACATTCTCTGAAGATAGATTCATTATAAATATATTGATATAACAATCAACGTAATTACCCCTATTTAATGCAAATTTATATATACCCACACACCTACATATGCAATATGTTATATGTGTTACTATAATATATTCTGGTATATGGGTGTATATTATACCTGAACTCTGGCTTCAGTGAGGTCTATCTTCAAAGCCAGCTCTTCTCTTGTATAAATGTCAGGATAATGGGTCTCAGCAAACACCCTCTCCAGCTCCTTCAGCTGAGCGCTGGTGAATGTGGTCCTGATCCTCCTCTGCTTCCTCTTCTCATTGAGACCACCATGGTCAGTGAACAGCTTGTAAGGAACTGCAAGAACCAAAGAAACATCCAGTTCGAAATAAAGGAAACCAAAAAAAACATACAAAAATACAACAAAATGTAACTATATATAAATGCATCTAAATATAAAAACTATAATATATATAGAAAAGTGTTGTGGAATAATGTGTGTACAAAATGTATTATATTATTGATGTAGTCACGCTATAGTAATATATATTGTCACTGAAGGGTGTATATAGAGCAGGTTCACTGCAAAAGAATCTCTTAAAATAATGAGATTAAAAAAAACTCGATATAGTGTCATCTATTGTCAAATATCTCTCCTATGCGGCAGCAAATTTGTGAAATCCTGATAAAGTGGGCAATAATGTTAAAGGTGATGCCCAGGTATGAAGTGTGGTGGGCAGCAACAGCAGTAGAAGTCCAGCAGAGTCCCAGCATTTTAGGACAGTGTCTTCTAGTGTGATGAGTCTTTCTCTTGGGTTATTTAATTATTTGCTAAGCTTTACGTCTCATCCCAGAGTAAATAAATTATGCCTATCATTTTGGCAGCTTAAGATAATTTTGTTGGCGGTTCGGGTGTGACTACCAGGATAGTGTAACCCTGTAACTGAATTACTCCTCGCCTGCAATCGCTTCTAACGTGATAAATTCTTTCATTTGTGTAAGCAAATTTCGTTTGGTAAATACTAAACACATTTCCATTTTCAAATGCAATCAAGGATTCCTATATACAAGGGGAGAAGCTCCTTGCAAGGATTAGGGTGGGGGAAGAAGAGCTTGGAGAAGACCTCCTTACCTGCTGCATAAGGGCTGCTCTGGTGATCCCTGAGAGTTCCAAGACTGCAAGATCCTGGGGTGAGGGATGGACAGCCTGAGGTGGCCCCAAAACTGGTCCTAATAGGGTTGTACTGGAAGCCACTGGCTTGGCTGCAGGAGCTGAAGTCTGCATAGGCAGATGCCAGGCTGGAGGTGTCCATGCCAGCCATACAGGACTCATAGGCAGAGGAGTTAAGGTAAGAATATTCCATTTTATACATTGAAAAGGCTCTGGAAGTCTCACCAAGGAGGAAAAGAAGAGACTGAGAGATGAGGGCTGGTGGTGATGACTTGGAGGAGGTGATGTGTTCTGCTCCACGCCTGCCTCAGCACTGGCCTCCTTACTTGCAGCAGAGCCTAGTTTTATGAAAAAGCCTCCTATGAGATGCCTTGCCTGAGGTCTCCAGAGCATAGAGTACTCATAATAAACTTGGCTCTTTCCACTTGGACAATAGCAAAGCGGTTGGTCTTATTGCTGGCGCTTTTTACATGACAATAACTCATCAGTCTATTGGGCTGGCACTGGGGGGACTTAGCTGTCCAACCTCCCTATCATTGATTCCTGCATCTCTAATTAGAATTTAATAGCACACCATCCTCTCCCTTCTAAGCAGCTCCCTGCCCTTTAATTCAATCATACTCTTTGCAAATAATGAAAGTTGGGTGACGATTTTCCCTGATCCAATTTCCCCCGCTAGCTTTTAACCGATCATATATACCTTTGGCAATAAATTGAGACGCTGTGTTTTTAACTCTTATTTGCTGTGTTTTTTCTCCCCCCCCCCCCTTTGCAGGCATCCGGTCACAGCAGCTATAATGTAAGGGTTACACACTCAGCTACACAAGTGCCCAAAACGACATGCACTGCCAAGGAGGCAGGGGCACCATGGAGGAATCAGCACCTTGGTCAGGGCACTAAGGCTCTATGTGCTGTATCCTGGGTGCTGTGGGAAATGCTATTCTCCTACAAGGCTTGCAATAAACACATAGATGGTCTAAGAAAACAAGAATATAGTTAGTATCTGTTTGCATCGCACTGTATATTATATTATATATATATATATATATATATATATATATATATATACATACATACATATATGTATAGACTGAAACAAACAAAATCCAGCAGCACCGGTAAAATGTGGGTGCATGCCCTGGGGAACAGACCAAGATCCTAGCTATACACTATGTATATATATATATATATATATATATATATATATATATATATATATATATATATGAGATAAGCTTTTCTAAACTGACAAGCTCAGCTCAGCTCTGCTACATCTGAATCCCCATATATGGTATATATGCATTGTTATTGCTTATTATTATTATTACTATTATTATTGTTATTATTAGATTTAGTGGCTGTGTCCTTGCAGTGCATCTCTTTCTTGCCACCAAGAACCTTCTGCTTTAAATTGCAAAGCAAGTGACATTATTACACAGAGATGATCGTTCCCATTCCAATGCCTGGGGTGGATCTTATGAGGAAGAAAACATTCATTATTCTCTTCATTTCCCCAGCACACAATTTCATTTTGGAGTCATTTGTATCAGTTTGGCAGCATGTACTGTGCTCACTGTGATATGTCTAGATCATCCTTTCTTCTCAGGCCACCAGTGGGTGAGGCACCTGCAAAGGAAAAAAATCCTTGTAAACAAACTGTGGGTATTTTGCATGATCCTAACATGTGGATAATTAGTTCAAGTGCATTCATTACCCCCTATAACAAGTGCATAATTAAAGCAACACACTCATAAAGGCTTAATGGGGGGATTTAAGTGGTACAGTACTTACCAGCTTAATTCACAGCGAGAGTCAATAGGCAAAAACAAGCACATTAAGATGACACTTTGTAGCTACCGGGTGTTTTATTGTATTTGATAAAATAAAGTCTCTCACAAGAGTCCTTGTCTAAAACAAAGATACACTTTGGAGTCACAAGGAGTCATATAAAGTTAGTAGAGTTTTATGGCACAGGCTGATAGGTTTATGGCCTCGGATTGGAGCCCAGGGTGTCTGGGATGATAGAGGAAGGCTTTGCTGGCTGCTGCCTGGCACCATGGTGGCAGGGATGGGAGGAGAATAAATGAGGACAAGGTTTTAATGACAAATTGCAGGATTCTTCATGTGCTCTATTTTTCTTTTCTGGTGGCCTGGACAGCAGGGGAGAATAGCTGCAGAGGCATCAGTCTTCTCCCCTAGTCCCTATGTAAAGACCTGCAAAGACTAATGTGAATCCAAACACACTTACTACAACTATTTATCTTTATGCATTCTTGCCCTCATGAATATCAATACACATTTTGGTCCCCTCTGCAGAAACTATTTTTTTTTTTTTTACCCCCAACAAAGAATCGCAAACACTGAGATTTGCTGAAATTAGTCTTTGTTTTCTACTTTAATTTAATGTGAACTCGGATATAACTTGGCCGCGAGTTGTATATTAAATAAGGAATGAGTCTATAAAAAAGGTCTATGGAGCTTACAATTACTTAATTTTTCATCTGGATTTTTTCTTGTTTTTT
The DNA here is from genome assembly GCF_050947455.1 of Rhinoderma darwinii. Lineage (NCBI taxonomy): Eukaryota > Metazoa > Chordata > Amphibia > Anura > Rhinodermatidae > Rhinoderma > Rhinoderma darwinii. The sequence continues at coordinate 66,058,806 of NC_134687.1, forward strand.
ATTAACTCTAAATAACCTTTTTACTTGAGCTTATTTTAAACATTATTTAAATGCAGTTTAGTCTATCTATCTATCTATCTATCTATCTATCTATCTATCTATCTATCTATCTATCTATCTATCTATCTATCTATCTATCTATCTATCTATCTATCTATCTATCTATCTATCTATCTATCTATCTATCTATCTATCTATCTATCTATCTACATACAACGGTTTAATATACACACAATGGTTTATAATATTAAGCAAGCCACAGCATGATATATCTAAAACATTATCTATTTGTTAAATCGTTCATTACATTTAGTTTATTCCTAAAATATACGAAAATAGAATTATCTATCTATCTATCTATCTATCTATCTATCTATCTATCTATCTATCTATCTATCTATCTATCTATCTATCTATCTATCTATCTATCTATCTATCTATCTATCTATCTATCTATCTATCTATCTATCTATCTATCTATCTAATCTATCTATGTATTATATATTTTTCCGTGTGTTGTATTTTCCCTTTTATATCTGATATTTGTTAATAAGAATTTTTAGGACCAATGAAAACAATATATAATGCATAAACCGTACACACACACACACACACACACACACACACACACACACACACACACACACACACACACACACACACACACACACACACACACACACACACACACACCGTATATATATATATACGGTTTATGCATTATATATTGTTTCATTAGTCCTAAAAATTCTTATATATATTTTTTTCTCTTGTCTATAGTGTATGCTGTCCCTGGCTGTAATATGTGGCCATAAATCTTAAATAGATGTTCCCTTTGAAGTATGTCAGAATTAATAGATGTAATTATTACAAGTATTATTATTCAGTTTCATTAGCGATAATAAAAGGGAATCATTCATTGTATTAGAATTGGTTAATCATTAGACCTTATAACGATTACATTTTTATATTAAATGCCTATGCTTATTAATAATTGTCGTATCTAATATTGATTTTTAATATTTTTATTTTTTATATTATAAATCATATTTTATATATAAAACATATATTTTTTTACATTTGTATATTTAACGAACCTCATGGTTTATATAACCAACATGTCTGTTATTCATCCAGTCTTTGCTTTGATTATTCTGTAATATCTATACTTAAAAATGAAAGCAAAAAGGTACAAGGAAAATAAAAAAAACTCAAATATCTGCAATAAAATACTACTCCTCCGTGTAAGTCTGCGCCATATGACTTATGATTTTTTTTTTTGCTTTATTGTATCTTATATTCACATAAACCTGTTTGTATATTCTCCAGTATTTCATTAGTGACATCTTCTCATGGGATCTCTTTTTGTTTCCACTAGAAACTCACAGTCATTTGCAAGGAGACTTCCCCGGGTTTATAACTAGCAACCAATGAGTTCAATTAGTGCTAATCCAGTTACCTATCCCAGCGTCCTCATAATAACATTTATCGGTACAGTAGAGTACCTTGTGGTATAAAACAAAAGTACTCCTGTGACTGGGAGTTGCTTTAGTTACGCTTGGGTTGAGTATGTAGGTCGCTAGGTGGCGCTGTTTCTCAGTGTGTGTATAGAATGTTTATGGAAAGTGTTTATGGGAAGTAAACAGGGGTTACAGTAAATGAATAGTAGAAACTTTGTTTCTAGAGCGTGAAAAGTCAGATATATTTATACTCATATTACATCTTTGTAACAATATTCACCAATGATACATAGCAGGGATTTTATAAATATAGACACCCCGGACAGGAGCTAAAGAATTATTTATTTACCCTTTTGATTTTTTTGTGCTACCTGCTTGTAGGATCCAGTAAAAAATCTATTAGTTTATTAATTTATACTATTTAGTTTATTCCTAAAATATACGAAAATATAACTATCTATCTATCTATCTATCTATCTATCTATCTATCTATCTATCTATCTATCTATCTATCTATCTATCTATCTATCTATCTATCTATCTATCTATCTATCTATCTATCTATCTATCCATCCAGCTATCTCTCTCTCTCTCTCTCTCTCTCTCTCTCTCTCTCTCTCTCTCTGTCTCTCTCTCTCTCAAGAGGAGACATCATTGACTTTACAGGGAATAATACAATTATTATGGAAGCAAATAAAATATCCTATAGTTATTTAGTGTCTATTTTTTTCCCCATTCACAACAAGCCTCAAATAGGAAGTGCCTGTTTTTGGTTTCTACAGAAATAAACACTATTTCACAGTCTATTCAGTCAATACTTTACTTTTCAGATTCATATTTGAGGCCCCTTTATTGTAACAGTCTTATGAAACCCCCCATAAGCACTACTACTAAGCACACAGTAATTGAGTCCCTGTGGGTCTGTATTGTGGAACTGTGGGCACTCTTTATGCCCCCGTATGGTGCCTACATGAAGCAATGCATCTAGGGGAGAATACCTCCATAACACAGCATGCCATAGAACATGCCATAAAATTTTTCTCATAAGTTATCCATGAGAAAAAACTGCCTTTCACTTCCTAATAAAATTGGAGGCACACACAGCTACAATATAGAACTATGAGAACTGTAATCTGAATCCATACCACGTAAATCTATAATACAGCTGTGATCATGAGCCCGGGCTGACACTCAGCGTTTTTCCATTCACATGCAGAGGTTATTTTAAGGTCCTATTCATACATTGCACATTTGTTCAGTATTTTGCATCAAAGCCAACAGGGGATCCTAAACATAGGGGAAATATAATGGAAAGATTTACACATTTTTCCTCTTCTTTCCATTAACTCCTGAATTTGACTTAAAAATACTGACGTATAACAAATTTGCGATATGTGAATAAGGCCTTAGAGTGCAATAATTGGGCAATTTTGAGTATGCTGTTGTCTTGTGTCGTTTTTCTCATCGACTTCTATGGGGAAAAATTGGAAACTGAAATATATGCATAAGCAGTTTTCACCACGCGTTTTAATTTTTTCTTTTTAGTGACAGTTCTATGGACATTGCGTAAAACTGTATCTTTAAACAGAAAACAATCCCACAGTCGCAGAAAAAATTACAGTTGTTTGCAGTTTGGCGCACTTTTTTGGTGTGAGAGGTTTTTGCCTTTAATAGCTGATTTGAGCCAATTAACAGTACCAAGCACATAATTTCTACCTGGAAATCCTCCTTCCGTGTGCGTTAAATACACAAGACCCTTTTTTCCTTACTCTTCACCCACCCCTTTCTAATGAATTTTCACCGGTCCTCCCTCTATCAGTAGCTTTGAACCTTTTTACTATGGTTCGGTGAGCAAATGTGCTGTGGACTTCATCTCTCCCTTTGTAATGTCTGTAGGTTTGTTTTTCTGTGTAAAACCCATTGTTGCCATCTGAAATCTCTGTAAGGGTAAAAGTTGGGGAGGGTTTATTGCAGCCTGACAGACCCCAGCCCACTGTTTTGTTAGAGTTGTGCTTTCTACATGTGAGCCCTCACTAAATTTGTACCAAATGGTTAATTTGATTATTTAAACTATAGGCCAACTGCTTCACCAGCCTTCCACCACGCGTCTGGAAGGGAAAAAGAAACCATCTCTGAGGAATAATCTAATAAAACTCAAGTGTGGAAAAAAAGGCCTCTGATTTCCAAGCGGCACAAATAGAATTAGAGCTTTAGAATTCTCTATCCAAAATAGGCCCTTTGTGTGCTGCGCAGAACCACATTTATCTAGCGAGAGCCCATGGACAGGTTCTCGGTTTGTTTGTCACGTCTTTACATGTAAAGTCAGGAAAAAATAAAATTACGTTGGGACGCCATCTATCAAGGGACTATGTAGTAGGCCGGCTCACCCCACAACAAAGACCTCAGTTGTGATCAAAATATCAGATAAGATGCCAATCTCCATAATGCCTCAATAAATGAATTTCCATTGAATATTTTAGGCAGTTCTGTATTCATTGATTGGACTGTGGATTTCCAGAAGCAGATCTATTCTGTTAAACTCAATAATATAGATTTTTTTTTCTCTTAAATTATATAAGAATCCTATAGATAATGGGGCTAAATTCTATCAAATACGATTTTTTTATATAGATATGTAGCAGATTTGCCTTGGTTGATTAACTCATATGGTGAAACATACTGTATATGCACTAGTATAACTAAAATATGCATATTAAGGTCGATTTACTATTCTGCACTGTGTATCCTGATTGTCCTTTTCTGTTGCATTTTATCCTAATATATACAGTACATGTGGGGCCGTTACTGTTACAGTTGTATCTCCTATCTATCTATCTATCTATCTATCTATCTATCTATCTATCTATCTATCTATCTATCTATCTATCTATCTATCTATCTATCTATCTATCTATCTATCTATCTATCTATCTATCTATCTATCTATCTATCTATCTATCACTCTCTATCTATCTATCTATCTATCTATCTATCTATCTATCTATCTATCTATCTATCTATCTATCTATCTATCTATCTATCTATCTATCTATCTATCTATCTATCTATCTATCTATCTATCTATCTATCTATCTATCTATCTATCTATCACTCTCTCTCTCTATCTATCTATCTATCTATCTATCTATCTATCTATCTATCTATCTATCTATCTATCTATCTATCTATCTATCTAGCTATCTATCTATCTATCTATCTATCTATCTATCTATCTATGAAGGAAAAGTTTTGGAATTGTGGAAATCACAGGATCGATAGACATGTTAATGATATGCAAATGAAAAAAAAAATGGAAACAAAATATTCTTAAATATTTTGATTAATTCGGTATTGAGTATGAGCCACACTTACACGCCTTGGCATGCTATCAATAAGGTTATTAATGATTGAGGAATGTTATGCCACACTGAATGCACTTGGGCACACAAATCATCAAGATTGGCTGCTGGCAGCTCCTTTTGCAATTGCCGACCAATGACATCCCAGATGTGCTCGATGGGAGACAAGTCCAGAGACGCTGCAGGCCACAGTAGCACGTTTAGGCCACGCAGGCTGCTCACAGTAGAACGAGCAACATGCGGCCTGGCGTTGTCCTGTTGAAAACGGCTTCTGGGACACTTTGGAGAACTGGCCGTACCACTGGTTCCATGACCAAATCAATGTAACGCTGAGCTGTTAATGTACCTGAAATGAAGACTAGAGGGGTCTGGCTAACATGCATTATACCACTCCACATCATAATCCAGGGAGTAGGACCGATGTGATGTTCCCTGGTGAAGACTCCTTCATGGCATTGCCCACGTGGTCTCCAGATCAATCTCTGGCTATTATTGTGTCCAAGACAAAAGCGGAACTCATTGCTCAAGAGGATAGACCTCCATTCCAGCCTCCATTGTCGTCTTGCTGTGCACCATGATAGCCTTTGAGAGCGGTGGCGTGTGGTCAATGGAATCACCTGTAGCTGGACATCAGGCTCATTGCCCAATGAGCTGCAAACACCTTCTGATGGTTTGTGTCGACATTGGTTGCTGCCCTAGGCTTGGGATGTGAAGTCCAATTTCACTTATATTACAGAATGGATCACTACACGCCATTCTTCCAATCAGCCAATCGATCCGTGCAGAGGTTCGCCTCTGCACACCTCTTGATGTCATTCCCATTGTAGTTCTCCCAACCTACGGGACACACAACATTGAACAGTGCTGATATCTCGGCCTAGGTACATAGCGAGTGATAAACCAAGCTCTCAGTTCAGGGATTCTGTCCCTCTCAGTATGTGACAAGTGGCGATTACTGGCACGTCGAGGAACAGGAGGCATCTCACAATCATCCCACCCCACTTGATCCGATTGTTTAGGTTTCATGTGGCTACAAAAGCTTACAATCTGGCTTTTATGAGCCCACATACCATAGATTGTAGCTAGGTGATGGAAAATTTGATCATTAGCAGATCTTAGCGACACCTGCTACTTCCTCGATTTACATAACTTTATGGCTTGTCCTTCTTGGTTTTGCCATTTTAATGTTGAAGAGTGTATGTACTATGGTCAATTTCATAGGAAGTTATTTATCCTATCAGTATGTTTTTGGGTTGTGAAAATAAACCAGACTACCTAGTACCTCGGATAAATGCACCAAACATTGGGAGAACATATAAATTCAATGCCCTGGTACACTAGAATCCGGGTACACCTGTACTGCTGAAACAAAAAAGGGTCAGTGAGGGATTTTATACATACCGTATTTTTCGGACTATAAGACGCAGTTTTTAGCAAAAAATCAATCTTGCTAAAAAGTCCCTGCGTCTTATAGTTGGCTGCGCCGGTGCCCCTCACCACTACTTACTTAACCCCTTCCCGACCCATGAAATGCCAGCACATCAGCGGGGGAATGATGTTTCGAGTGGGCTCACGTGCTGAGCCCACACGATACACTGCAGGTATCAGCTGTGTTTTACAGCTGACACATGCTCTAATGGCCGGGAACAGCGATCATGCTGTTTCTGGCCGTTTAACTAGATAAATGCAGCGATCAATAGTGACTGTGGCATTTATAGAGGTTTTTCCATGAAGGAAGGATGTGGATCTGTCATAAATGTCAGATAGATGCGGGTCCCACCTCTGGGGCCCGCACATATGTCTAGGACTGGGACCCCTAACCCCCGTTCCAGCTTTATGTGCTCTCCCGGCCACTTAATGATTACAGAAGCAGCGTAGCATGCGAGCTACGTTGTTTCCGTAACTACTCTTCAGTTCTATGGGAGTTACGTAAACAGTGTAACTCGCTGAGCTACACTGTTTCCGTAACTTCCATAGAACTGAATAGTAGTTACGGAAACAGAGTAGCTCGCATTCTACTTTGCCGCCGTAATTGCCATTCACTACTAAGGGGGTTATGCTGTTTCAATAACTCATCCATGTATTGCAGTGTATTGTACAAGCGATCTAACGATTGCTGGTTCACGTCCCCTAGGGGAACTAATAAAATGTGTAAGAAACAAAAAAAAATTAGTAATATTTCAGGAGTGTAGAAAAAATAAAAAAATATTAAAAGTAAAAAAAAAGGCCTTTTCCCATTTTTCCCAAAGCACAATGTAAAAAATAAAAAAATTGGTATTACTGCGTCCGTAAAAGTCTGAACTGTTACAATATATCATTATTGAACTCGCGCGGTGAACGCCGTAAAAAAATAAAATTTAAAACACCAGAATCATTGTTTTTTGTTCACCTCACACGGCTCAATTGATGAAAAAATATAACAGTTATGGCTCTCAGAATGAAACAGAACAATTTTTTTTTTTAACAAATAGTCTTTTCTTTGTAAAAGTAGTAAAATATGGAATCATTTTTTCCTATTTTCTGTTGTCTAAAACCTGGGTGTGTCTTATAGTCAGTTGCGTCTTATAGTCCGAAAAATAATATATATATATATATATATATATATATATATATATATATATATATGAGAATTATGCGTTTTGAACCCTTCTGGACCAATGTCTTTAGATGCCTGAATGTCCACAGCAAAGTTTCACCTTTTGGAATGACACATTCCAAAAGTGAATATTTGTGTTTTCTTTTGTACTTTAGCTAAATATTTTTTCCTTTTTTTGAGGCAAATGTGGGGCTTTGTTGTGGTTCCAAAGCAATGGCAGTATATGATTATTTTTTTTTTACATAGGGCAAAAATAGAATTTATTTTAGATTTTTTTTAGATTTGGGGTAGCATATTTTTGATGATTTGGACGCATTATTACAAGGGTGCAAGAAGCCCATGTAACGTGCTTCCATTTAATAGAGTATGCTCCTGATGATACAGGCAAGTTCAGAGGATGGGATATATTTTACATTTTTATTATTTTAAATTTTTAACATTTTGAATTTTTTTTAAATTTATTTATTTTTTACTGGATTTATTTATTTCCCACTTGTTACCCTGGTACTGGAGTAAGCTGGGATGGCATGATCTATTTCCACCCAGCATCCCCTAGATCGCATATAATAAGGATCTAATGTCTGCTGGGCATTAGATCACAATTAGCATTGATCTGTGCACAGAGGGATGCTGGGAGGACACAGATCATGTCCTCCCAGCATGCTACTCTCCTCCATGTCACAGTTGAAGGCCTGTGACATCATCGTGACGTTACGGGTTTACGTGGCAACGGCCCGAATGCAGGGAGGAAGTTTCCTGCATTTAAGTTCCAGTATTAAACACAGTGCTCACTTTGGCAGAGTGCTATACAGCGCAATCTGCCATTAAAGTTAGGACTGTAGATATACGCCTTGGTTGCGGCGGGAAGGGGTTAATACTATTATACTGTTCTTAAAAAGTCAAATCCACTGATAGTGATCTTCTGACATTTCGGGCTTATGGGATCATGGGATTATGGGACAAGACCTCAGCAGTTCCATGAACAAATAGGCTGTGGCCTAAAGAACACCTTAAAGAGGCTCTGTCACCAGATTCTCTAACCCCTATCTCCTATTGCAGGTGATCGGCGCTGCAATGTAGATAACAGTAACATTTTTTTTTTTAAAACGTTCATTTTTGGCCAAGTTATGAGCTATTTTATATATATGCAAATGAGCTTTGAAATGCACATGAAATCCAGCCTGGACGTCATGTGTACTCAGAATCCTGACACTTCTGAATCTTTTCTGTGAGATTGCAGCAAGCCACTCGTAATCTCTTGCTGGAAATCTCAGAGAAAAGATTCAGAAGTGTCAGGATTCTCAATACACATGACGTCCAGGCTGGATGGTCATGTGTATTCATTATCAGGACACTTGATTAACGTTAATCTAGTGTCCTGATCAGGGGCGTAACTAGGAAAGACTGGGCCCCATAGCAAACTTTTGACTGGGGCCCCCCCTCCCCCGGGTGTCACACAACCCCCCCCTTGTAGATAGTGCCTTTTTTACAAACCCCCCCTTTTGATAACGCCATACAGCCCCCTTTGTAGATATCTACAGAGGGGGCTGTATGGCGCTATCTACAGAGGGGGCTGTATGGCGTTATGTATGGGGGGGCTGTATGGCGTTATCTACGGGGGGACTGTCTGGCGTTCCCTACAGGGGGGGGACTGTATGGCGTTCCCTACAGGGGGGAACTGTATGGCTTTCCCTACAGGGGGGGCTGTATGGCGCTATCTATAGGGGGGGGGCTGTATGGCGCTATCTACAGGAGGGGCTGTATGGCGCTATATACAGGGGGGGCTGTATGGCGCTATCTACAGGGGGGCTGTATGGCGCTATCTACAGGGGGGCTGTATGGCGTTATCTACAGAGGGGACTGTATGGCGCTATCTACAGGGGCACTGTATGGCGCTATCTACAGAGGGGGCTGTATGGCGTTATCTAGAGGGGGGCTGTATGGCGTTATCTACGGGGGGGGGGGCTGTATGGCGTTATCTACGGGGGGGGCTGTATGGCGTTATCTACAGGGAGTCTGTATGGCGTTCCCTACAGGGGGGGGTCTGTAGGGAACGCCATACAGCCCACCCTGTAGGGAACGCCATACAGCCCCCCCCTATAGGGAACGCCATACAGCCCCCCTGTAGGGAACGCCATACAGCGTCGTCGTCCCCCCTGTAGGGAACGCCATACAGCGTTCCCCCCTGTAGGGAACGCCATACAGCCCCATCCCCTGTAGGGAACGCCATACAGCCCCATCCCCTGTAGGGAACGCCATACAGCATCCCCCCTCCCAAAAAAATGCGACCTACAGTGTGTCCTAATAAAAGACATGTATCCCCTATCCACAGGAAAGGGGATACATGTGTGATCGCTGGCATTGATAGGGAGAACGGGGGACTGAAAGTCCCCTGAAGTTCTCCATCACTCACCTCTGACTTCCGGGGTCTGTGTCGGCAGCTCAATAAAAATGAAAGGAGCGCTGGTCACGCATGCGCACAAGCGGGACCGGCGCTCCATTCAATTCTCCGGAGCTGCCGACACAGACCCCGGAAGTCCGAGGTTTGTGATGAGAACTTCAGGGGACTTTCAGTCCCCCGTTCTCCTTATCGCTGCCAGCGATCACACATGTATCCCCTATCCTGTGGATATCCTGTGGAGAGGGGATACATGTCTTTTGTTTAATGGCAGAGCGGGGAGATACCTCCCTGCTCTGCCGTACTGTTCAGTGGCGTCCCGCTGTAGCCACCATAGCGGCTGCTAGCGGAGCCTGCGGCCATGGTGGGGGCCCGTGCCGGCGGGCGACACGGGCCCCCTCATGCCGCGGGCCCCGTAGCAGCCGCTACTGCTGCTACGGCGGTAGTTACGCCACTGGTCCTGATAATGAATACACATGACCATCCAGCCTGGATGTCATGTGTATTGAGAATCCTGACACTTCTGACTATCAAGAGAAACAAAATCTTGTTTAGCTACGTAATCTCACGAGATTTCGTTTCTCTTGCTGCAATCTCACAGAAAAGATTCAGAAGTGTCAGGATTCTGAATACACATGACATCCAGGCTGGAGGTCATGTATATTCATTATCAGGACACTTGTGTATCTGGCTGCACATCGTTCTAGTAAGAACGCTGTGCTGCTTGTAAATGAATGGAGATGAGTGTATGATGCTGACTGGTCACTGATTGGCCAGCGTCATACACATAAACATGCCCAGTTAAAAACACAATACACGCCCAGTTGGACATAACGAAGAAAAAAAAACGCCCAGTTGTCCATTTCAAAGCTCATTTGCATATATATAAAATAGCTCATAACTTGGCCAAAAATGAACGTCTTTTAAAAAAAAAACGTTTCTGTTATCTACATTGCAGCGCCGATCACATGCAATAGCGGTTAGAGAATCTGGTGACAGAGCCTCTTTAAGAAGCGCCATTTGTGTCAGGGTGATGCACTGCCACCGTCTTCTGAAATGATCTTCTGTTATGGATTTTTATGAGGTTGAATGATTGTTTATATATAGAGAAGTTCTATATATTGGTGAAACCATATATACCATTGGTGCAACCCGTGCAGCCTCGCATGCGCCCAGTAGCTAAGGGGGCCAACTGCCACCTTATAGGCAGCTGGCAGTTTCCTACTGTCTATAGATCACAATTACTGGTAAATTGCTATGGAGACATAAGAGGAGGTGTTCTATGATGAGTATAAGAGAGCAAGGGGCCTATATACTGTTCTAAACTGTCTGTTTCCACCCCAAGAGAACCATCAGAAGTCCGGAATTACAATTCTGATCACTAAACGAATAACTGAATTGCATAGTCTGCCATTCTGTATGTAAAAGATGGACTTTTTCTGTTCTAAACCAGATTAAACAGGACCTGTCACTAGGTCATATAAGTTGAACTTGTTAACTGACCTGAATAGCACTGTCTCCCTGATTCCAGCGCTGTTTTTTTTATCTGGACCCCCCGTTCCAGAGATATGACCCACTGTCGTGTTGGCTCCCTATGTGCTAATCTGCTGTAGTTAGCCAACTGGGTGGAGCTAGCTTCCCTGCCTCAGATGCTGACCAATCAACATTAGGCTTAAGGGTAGTTCATGGTAGTTTAATGGACACCAGCAGTTTACCAAATCTTAGAATCAAGACTAATACGTTTCTCTGCTCTGGATATAAGAGGGGGTCCAAATAGGGGCCCTTCCTCTTTTACCTTGCCATGTCAGAAGAGCGCAATTTTAACTGAATTATTAAATCCCTTTATTATAAATAGTGCTATTAATACGTTTACAGTGGTTGGGAATTATTTTATTTTTTTGTTTATGGAATATTTTTGATCTACAGGGTAGATTTATAAAATCATATACATTTATAGAAAGATGAGTCATTTTGAAAATTATAAAGGCAGAATTGTAATAAAAAAAACAAACATTTAAAATGTCACTATTTATTTAAACCGAATAATCATCCAGATTAAGCAGCATTTTCTGGGGAAAAACTGGTGTGAATTCAATGAACCATAAACTTGAACTGTTGAAGCTCATATGGACTGAACCTTTCTTTTAACCCTTTGCATGTGCAGTAAAATTGCCAATTATACAAATAGAATTCTTGTCTAAGGACTATTCCAAACATCGGGATTAGTGAGAACATCCCAATATAGAGCTAGGTCCATTCAACTAAACCGACTCATTCTGTACAATTGTACTTTATGAAATGGAGATTTACTCTCTCACAGATTCTTGCTAGTGGAGACATATTATGATTGGTTTAAAAACAAAGAGTTTTGCCCCCAAACCGATAAATAGCAACATCTGGACTCTACACATCACTTTTTTAATGGACAAATCCGTTGTCACTTTTTTTAATGGAAAAATCGTTCCCATTTTAACAAAACATAACTTTCCTATTCTTCATCATAGAGTCTTTTCTCTAGTACCATGCATTTAAAGAGGCTCTGTCACCAGATTTTGCAACCCCTATCTCCTATTGCAGCAGATCGGCGCTGCAATGTAGATAAGAGTAACGTTTTGTTTTTTTTTAAAACGAGCATTTTTGGCCAAGTTATGACCATTTTTATATTTATGCAAATGAGGCTTTCTAAAGTACAACTGGGCGTGTTTAAAGTAAAAGTCCAACTGGGCGTGTATTCTGTATGTACATCTGGGCGTTTTTACTTCTTTTACTAGCTGAGCGTTGTGAATAGAAGTGTATGATGCTGACGAATCAGCATCATCCACTTCTCTCGTTACTACCCAGCTTCTGGCAGTGCACAGACACACAGCGTGTTCTCGAGAGATCACGCTGTGACGTCACTTCCTGCCCCAGGTCCTGCATCGTGTCGGACGAGCGAGGACACATCGGCACCAGAGGCTACACTTGATTCTGCAGCAGCATCAGCGTTTGCAGGTAAGTCGATGTAGCTACTTACCTGCAAACGCTGATGCTGCTGCAGAATCAACTGTAGCCTCTGGTGCCGATGTGGCCGACACGATGCAGGACCTGGGGCAGGAAGTGACGTCACAGCGTGATCTCTCGAGAACACGCTGTGTGTCTGTGCACTGCCAGAAGCTGGGTAGTAACGAAGAGAAGTGGATGATGCTGATTCGTCAGCATCATACACTTCTATTCACAACGCCCAGCTAGTAAAAGTAGTAAAAACGCCCAGATGTACACACACAATACACGCCCAGTTGTACTTTTACTTTAAACACGCCCAGTTGTACTTTAGAAAGGCTCATTTGCATAAATATAAAAATGGTCATAACTTGGCCAAAAATGCTTGTTTTTTAAAAAACAAACAAAAAACTTTACTCTTATCTACATTGCAGCGCCGATCTGCTGCAATAGGAGATAGGGGTTGCAAAATCTGGTGACAGAGCCTCTTTAAGTAAGAAGGGATCGTAGCAAATATTAAATCAGACCCCTTATCTGGTGCTGGTAAACATCACTATACCTCTAACCACCTGGGACAGGGGGAAACTTGGTGTTTATTTACCACCCCATCTACTTTCCATGATCTTTGGGTTAATCCTTTACACCCTTCTTTGCTAACATTGTAAAGCCTATGGAGGGGGGATCCCTGTGCAGGTTATTATAGCCATTAAAATAAGAGATGCAGCCAACCTGTGCTGGGCGCTCTCACTAGATGCTCCATAGCAGCCACATGGACTATCTTTATAGTATGTATGACCTTGCTTCAATCATAGCGATAACTGTGATTGTCAAAGAAAAATGATAAGGACAGATTTCCTGGAATGCCTATTAACACATGGGCGTCATGAGAGACAATTATTACTATGACTTGCTGAAGATTGTTGGATTATACTATAAGAAATGGGCTGAGGCTTGTTGTTTGATGACGTATTTGCGCTTAAATATTCACTTATTAGGCGTTTGTTGGCTTGTCCAATACTCTTGAAATTGCTTCTCATCAGTTGTCAATGCACAAGTGACACCATCGCTAATACAAGCAATTCCCTACATCAGTGATGTCTTTGTTTTCTATGACTTGACATGTGACAGTGCAATAGATGAATCAACAATCCAGGGGCATATCTTGAAGCCATATCTGGACCCATCATGTCAGCACCAATGACATAACTTATTTCTATTTATAAACTCATAACTTTGTATAGGATTAATATTCTCATTTCTATAGTGCAATCTCTGCAGCCCCTATTGCCACATCATTGCAACAAACCTTTACATAATCCATGTGTTTAGATGCCATGAAAATGCACATTTAGGTCATTATCTCTTGGTTCTCCAACGGTTCTATGATGTTGACGCATCAACACGAATCTGCATGTGTGTCAGAACGGTTGGGTTGTGGACCCGCAGGGTTAGCCAAGGGAGGATGTGGACCCATGGGTGAGTTGCCATAGTCCTGCTGCTATGGAGTGATGGTGGAGCAGTAGGACTATCCGGTAAGTTCCTGATAACTGCATACTAGATTTGCAGGGCCAGATTTGACTGAAAATATGTATAAATGTATAGTCTAAGAACATTATTACAAGGGAATGGTGTATGAGTAATGACTTTACAATCCGTGGCCACTACTAAAGCCTGGTTATCTATGGAGGGGATTGTAGAGTTGAATGGCTGCATATAGGAATCTGGTGAATGCTATTTTCCATGATAATGAAATATTTACAGGCTATGTGGAACTAACACGAAGAAAGGTTGAAAGTTTAAAAGACACTTTTCTCCTCATTCTTTGCCTTTCAGGAGTTTTCTATCCCCCTTGAAAATTTAGAAGGAATGTTAGGGAACAATGACACAAAACAGGGGACAAAATGCCATTGTGCTGGGCTAGCGATTCATGAGCAAACACTTGTCAAGGAGCACATAATGTCTCACTTTTACCAGCCTCATTTCACCGCAGGCAAAGTACAATGACATGGAGATGAATACAGCATTAACCCCTTTCCCCCAGCAGAGCAGCAATTTGCAGTTACCGGCGCTCATGACCTGTCATTTCTGTTGTTTTTTTTTTATCTGGTCTCCCAAGTGGGAGAAAAGGTAATAAGGGATCTGCAGAAACGAGGCTATGGGCAGATAATTCAACATTATGAGAAATGCAAAACTGGGATGTTCAAGACTGTTATCTGTGAAAATGGGACAAAGGAGTCTTATATATTAAAGAAGCAATCTAGAGGGAGTAACAAAAAAATTGTAGAATAGCACATCCCTACTGAGAAACGAAACATAGTTGTGTTGAGACGTCTTCTAGTTTTGTCACATGTTTTCTGTTTTTCTTTCAGTTATCCGCTGGATATTTTCATCCTCCTGTAGCATAACAGGAAGATTCTCACCAGACATTTTTAGCAGCTACAGCATTATCTTTTTGTCACAGTGTCACCCATGCATCATATAAAATCATAGTCCCTCCTCCTATCATACATACATTTATTACCTGAAATGTAATATACCAGAAGAAAATTGTTATCGTATAGTATTAGGGCATGGATTAAGTTAGTATCTATCTATCTATCTATCTATCTATCTATCTATCTATCTATCTATCTATCTATCTATCTATCTATCTATCTATCTATCTATCTATCTATCTATCTATCTATCTATCTATCTATCTATCCATCCATCCATCCATCCATCCATCCATCCATCCATCCATCCATCCATCCATCCAGCTATCTATCTATCTATCTATCTATCTATCTATCTATCTATCTATCTATCTATCTATCTATCTATCTATCTATCTATCTATCTATCTATCTATCTATCTATCTATCTATCTATCTATCTATCTATCCATCCATCCATCCATCCATCCATCCATCCATCCATCCATCCATCCATCCATCCAGCTATCTATCTATCTATCTATCTATCTATCTATCTATCTATCTATCTATCTATCTATCTATCTATCTATCTATCTATCTATCTATCTATCTATCTATCTATCTATCTATCTATCTATCTATCTATCTATCTATCTCAAACATACACATATACTATGGCCAATTTCATAGGAAATTATTTAACCTATCAGTATGCTTTTGGGTTGTGAAAAGAAACCAGACTACCTCCGATAAATCCACCATACATTTGGAGAACATATAAATTCAATGCCCTGGTTACGCTAGAATCCGGGACCCCAGTACTGTTGAAACAAAAAAAGGGGCAGTGAGTAATTATATTTTGGAGAATGGATTAAGGTCAAATATTTTCAGGATTTTTAAACAGGTCCAGCTGGTTTCCACTTATCACCCATAGATATGAAAATATAAAGTTATTATTTTGCATTGTCTTTGACGTAATACTTTTTAGAGTGAAACATTGCATTTATTTCTATACATATGTAGATCATAAGAAAACATTGGGGACCCTCAAAATGTAGAATTAAAGTTAAGTAACCTTTTTGAAGCTAAAGATTATGTCACTATGACATGTCAAAAGTTTAGTTACCCTTAAAACAGGATTTAAACATATACAATTCATTTTCATGTATATCGTTATATATATATGTATATGTATATATATGTATATATACATATATATATATATATATATATATATATATATATATATATATATATAATTATTATTATTGTAAAGGAAGAAAGGAAAGTGGTATAAGGAATAAGCGCCATGGGTTTCAAGAAGGGAAATCGGTACTGGGGTGTGGGGCCTGAGGTTTTGGCTGTATGGGGCCCAGAAATTCCTGATGGCGGACCTGGTTAAGTCCATAATGTCCTGATTCCCTTTGTTGCAAGTGAGGTGTGCAAACTGTTACTGATCTGTCTGTACTGTACATTAACCTATGACACATAATGCAGAATGTATGAAAGTGCCCTTGGTGTCTAAGAAGCCGGTGTAGCTTTTCCCCCACGCATTGATTTTCTCTGTGCTGTGTTAAGTGTAGTGGTAGACTAAACTAGGTGCTATTGATTTCTTAGACACATTAAAGGGCAGAAGAGCAGAACATCTCGAGAATGAACAATTTCTTGCTTCCATTTTTTTCTTCATCCATACATTAGGTGTTATCTACTGGAAGTGATCCAATGTGTTCATATGTATAATGCAATAAGAACATTGCCGCCTCTTGGCTTAGAATGAGCTGTACTTACAGCCAAGTTTTAGATACTAACTTGTATAATGTTTCATATCATGCAGATTATAAACAATCTGGATCGTGCCCGTCTTCAGGTAACTGAGGAAAAGTGTCTTAAAGGGAAACACCAATAAAAACGGAATTTCCTATTGTAATTATGGGGATTCTTCAGACTCTATAATAAATAATCTCTCTGTTTCTTCAGCAGTAGGTAAAATATCCTGCTTGGCAACAGGCGACTTAGCCTGGGTGGAGAGGGAAAACCTGAGGGGGGGGCCTAAAAAAAACCAACATGGGATATGTCATTTCCAAAGTATCTCAGGATCGACATTTTAGAGGCAGAAAAGGGCAAAATTTTACATTATAAAGGTGTGAATGACCAATTTGCCTTTCTGTCTCTTAATCTAACAGTAGTGGCCATTATTCATATATATTAGTTTGTAGCAGTTTGTATATGAAGGGTCTGATGGAAATGACGAGTATCGGAATTTCCCTGAAGAGGCTCAGCTGTATTTTAGGATTACTCCATTAACTCACAGCAGTGATTATGTTGGTCACATTAGAGGATTGCTATTTGTCATTTCCTAATAAATCCCATAAAATGTATCCAGAAGTGGCGATAACCCCTCTCTCATGCCAACCATACACGTTTTAGAAAGGTGAAGGAATATTTGTGGACAGGAGGAATAACAATCAGGATGGCAGGCATGACAGCTGCTATGGGGCCCAAAAGTGGAAGGGGCACATCTCCTCTCATAAAGGTGAACTTTAAGTGGCATGTTCCTTGAGAGATGGGTGTGGAGGGTTCCTCTCTGATGCTCAAGTAGACAGAGTGGGCTTAACTAACAGTTGTTGTTTTTGCTATAGGACCTATGATTAATTGCTACACCCCTGAATGTATGCTTTGTACGAGGGCCAGGAGTAGCTTAGGGGAGAGGGTTGATAAAAATTTGATGTCTCCCTACCTGATTTTTTGAAACATCTTTTTAAATCTCAACTTTTGTGCATTTTTGGAAAAATCATGGACAACCTCATGCAAATTCTATTTCAACCAATAGTTTTTTTTTGTTAGTTTTTTTTTATTGTCCCTGTCAGATCACCTTCTATATTGTTTATTGGTTTGTTCCCCACACAGTGTGTTTGTGATATCAGAAAAATTTTATTTTTTTTATTTTTTTGGAGGTTATTTTGTAATGTCATTAGCACAAGTATCTAATAGAATTTGACAGGAATTTACAATAATTGACATCCTAAGTCTAAATAGCTCTTGCTGCTTGTATAGTTTATATGTGATTCCAGTTATAATATTTTCACTTCAATCTTTTTACTTATCAATTAAAATAATTTTTTTCAAATAAAAAGAGAATTACAAAATTAAAATGACAAAATGAAAGGGAAAAGTTCAGTAAAAACATACTCAAATACTTGAAATAATGTTAATAAAATAATGAAAGGAAGAAAAAAAGCATAAAATATAGTTTTCCAAGATCCCCCAATCCTACAAATAGAACTCACTTAAAATTAAAACTAGGGTTAGATAATGTTTAAATATTTGTTTTCAAGCCACATAAAGTTAAAGGGGTTTTCCCATGAGAGACATTTATTACGTATCCATAGGATATGTCATAAATGTCAGAAAGATGCGGGTCACACCTCTGGGATCCGCACCTATCTCCAGAACGGGGCCCCCTAAACCCCATTCTGCCGCTCTGTGCTCTCGCTGCCTCCCGGCCACTTCCTGGTTATATGGTCGGGAGTTACGAAAACAGCGTAACTCACTGAGCTATACTGTTACCGTTTCTCCTATAGTAGTGAATGGCAGTTACGGAAGCAACGTAGCATGCGAGCTATGCTGTTTCCGTAACTACCGTTCAGTTCTATGGGACTTAAGGAAACAGTATAGCTCAGCGAGTTACGCTGTTTACTTAAAGAGGCTCTGTCACCAGATTTTGCAAGCCCTATCTGCTATTGCAGCAGATAGGCGCTGCAATGTAGATTACAGTAACATTTTTATTTTAAAAAAACGAGCATTTTTGGCCAAGTTATGACCATTTTTGTATTTATGCAAATGAGGCTTGCAAAAGTACAACTGGGCGTGTTGAAAAGTAAAAGTACAACTGGGCGTGTATTATGTGCGTACATCGGGGCGTGTTTACTACTTTTACTAGCTGGGCTTTCTGACGAGAAATATCATCCACTTCTCTTCAGAACGCCCAGCTTCTGGCAGTGCAGACACAGCCGTGTTCTCGAGAGATCACGCTGTGACGTCACTTCCCCAGGTCCTGCATCGTGTCAGACGAGCGAGGACACATCGGCACCAGAGGCTACAGATGATTCTGCAGCAGCATCGGCGTTTGCAGGTAAGTCGATGTAGCTACTTACCTGCAAACGCTGATGCTGCTGCAGAATCAACTGTAGCCTCTGGTGCCGATGTGGCCGACACGATGCAGGACCTGTGAGTGACGTCACAGATCTGCACTGCCAGAAGCTGGGCGTTCTGAAGAGAAGTGGATGATACTTCTCATCAGAACGCCCAGCTAGTAAAAGTAGTAAACACGCCCCGATGTACGCACATAATACACGCCCACTTGTACTTTTACTTTTCAACACGCCCAGTTGTACATTTGCAAGCCTCATTTGCATAAATACAAAAATGGCCATAACTTGGCCAAAAATGTTCGTTTTTTAAAAATAAAAACGTTACTGTAATCTACATTGCAGCGCCGATCTGCTGCAATAGCAGATAGGGGTTGCAAAATCTGGTGACAGATGTGGCTCAGAACAGCTTTCTGCAGCTTCGATGAACTGTAAGAGTCAGTTCACACGTTTTGTAAATACGGCAGATTTTTTGCAGTGGAATTTGTTGTCGAAAATCTGCAACAAATACAGTAGCAGTAGAGTGGGTGAGATTGAACAAATCTCATCCACACACTGCGTAAATACAGAGCGGGAAAAAACGCTCAGAAATTGACATGCAGAGTGGAATTTTATTCCGCAGCATGTCAATTGTATTTGCGTAAAAGTTGCTTATTTGGGTAACTCAATGGGGAGGTAAAACCCCAAACAAATAGCTGTTGTTGTGTTTTTTTTTTGTGGTGGCTCCGCAGCGATTCCACCGCAAAGAAAGCAACTCAGAACATATAAAAACGTATACTTACCCAGAAGTCTGTGTTTCTTCCTCAAGGGCGGCGCCCTGGGATGACATTTTATCCCATCCGACCGCAGCAGTCAATCACAGGCTGTAGTGGTGGTCACATGGGATGAAACCTCATCCCAGGAGGCCGGCCTTGATGACGTCAGAGGGCTGGCCTCCTGGGATGACGCTTTATCCCATGTGACCGCTGCTGCAGCCAATCACAAGCGGCCGGCCTGCTAGAATGCGGGCTAAATGTTGCAGTTTTCCGCAGTGGACATTCCGGGCGAAAAACTGCACCACAGTTTGTTGCGGTTTTTCTCCCAAAATTCCCTGCAGCGCACAGGGCGGATACACTGCATGCTTTTATGCAGCATATCTGCCCTTTATGAACTCAGCCTAATACATAGAAGCTGCATAAGTGAAACAGTGCATTTAAAAAAAAAAATAATAAAAGTCAATTACAAATGTTTTTTTCCCCCCAAAGAAATACATTTCAATAAATTTCTATAGGCTTTAAGTTAATTTGTGTTTTCTGTGACTTAATACTGATCTGTGGGGGTCCGACTCCTGGCACCCCTGCCAATCTACTGAATGAATGGGCTGCAGCGCCACGTCCTCTTCAATGTTTACCCACACACAGCGGCATACATACGGTTGTGACTGTGTCTGCTACTGCAGCTCAGTTTCATTCACTTGAATGGGACTGAACTGCACCATTACTTTGCATTGACTTTTTGGAAGTTTTTTTTAAAATGCAGTGACAAAACCATAAAGCATTATGATGGCTCTCATAAGGACCACCACAGGAAAGCACAGAGGCCAAATAAATGCCATTCAAAAGCAGTAGACACAGTTCAACATCATCTCTTTAGAGGAGACATTGCTAATGAGGCCTTCATTGTAACATTACCGCAAAGAAACCACTACTGAAGGAGAAAAATAAGAAGAGACTTGGACTTTGGTTGACATTAGATCAGTGGAAACCTGATCTTTTGTTTGATGAGTTAAAATCTGAAGTTTTAGGTTTCAATCTTCATGAGATCTAGAGACAGGATTTGAATCCAGAAACTCCTGTGTCCGAGGTCAACAGCTCCTTTTATTGAATCATCTGAAATGCTGGACAGCTCCACTCCTGAATCTGTTTTCTAGGATCTCTTTTGCCTCAATAACTGGCCATTCACATAAGATGTATGTCGGCCGAACCCCCGGTCAGCGGGAACGGCCGACCATCTAATATGCACGCAGGCGTCCAATCTCTTCCCCAATGGCAGATGGAGGAGTCGTCAGAAAAGTCTAAAGTGTATGGTCAGCATATGGATTCCTTGCCTTGATTTCTTGATTTGTCTCACCCTTTTGGCTTACTATATCAGACTGGCCCTTTCTGATTGCTAGACTATTGAGCTTTTTTCCGGTAGTCTAGTTCCTGGCTGTCGCTCTACAAACTATTGCTGCTCATTCAGGGCCGTCCCATGCGTCCACCCACTTTTCTACGCTCGCCAGAGTTGCTCGTCAGCAAAGACGTAGCTATAGGGTTTGCATTGTTTGCAGTTGCGACTGGGTCCTCGCACCATGTCTGTTAACAGTTACTGTAGGCCCTGTATCTAAGCATATCATGTGCGATACTGTCTGCTGCAGCCCTGTATCTAAGCTTATTATATGTGATACTGTCTTCTGGGGTCTGTATCTAAGATTATCATGTATGACATGGTCTGCTGGGGCTCTGTATCTAAGCCTATCATGTGTGATACTGTCTGCTGGGGCCCGTTATCTATGCCTATTGTGTTATACTATCTGCTGGGGCCCTGTATCTAAGCATATTATGTGTGATACCATCTGCTGCAGTCTGTATCTAAGCCTGTTGTGTGTGATACTGTCTGCTGGGTCCTGTATCTATGCCTATCATGTGTGATATTGTTTGCTGGGGCCCTGTATCTAAGCCTATTATGTGTAATACTGTCTGCTGGGCCCTGTATCTAAGCCTATCATGTGTGATATCATCTGCTCGGGGCCTGTACCTAAGCCTATAACGTGTGATACTGTCTGCTGTGACCCAGGATCTAATAATATCATGTGTTAATGAAATGACTACGTCAAATGGACAGCATCCCCACAAATCCTCAACTAGTGCCTTGCCGGGCAATCTGGTGGCTGGTTTTCCCTAAAACAAGCTAACCCCAGGCTCTTGGTTCACCTGTACTAGTGGAAATCAGTCCAGGCTGTGTAATGCTGGGACTGGTTGAGTAATTGGGGGCGCCCCATGCTGTTCATTTGATTATTTATGTACTGGTTTATTCTTTAACGGAGCACAGTGAATGGTAAATGTTTTATTTGCCATTCACATATTTCTTTCTTTGCTTATACTATACTAGCTTTTATACCCGGTGTTGCTCGGGAGGTTGACTTACGGTATAGATAGAGTAAAAGCTCACTATTTAAATACCCAATTATGTGTTGTAAGGCCCCATGCAAAGGACGGTAGAATTCGTCCGTAATTACGGACCCATTCACATCTATTGCCCATGGACACCTTCCTGTATATTTACAGGAAGGTGTCCGTGCCGTAGAAAGGCTCCGCAAAAGATAGGACATGTCCTGTTTTTGCATTTTACGGACCGTGCTCCCATACTTTATATGGGAGCATGACCCGCATAATAATTAGAGAGCATTAAAAGTTAACTTACCTGCTTCTTCCTCCAGTCCGGCCTCCCGGGATGACGTTTCATCCCATGTGACCGCTGCAGCCAATCACAGGCCAATCACAGGCTGCAGCGGTCACATGGACTGCCGCGTCATCCAGGGAGGTCGGACTGGATGTCAAGAAGGACGCGTCACCAAGACAACGGTACGTATGAATTTCTTTTACTTTCAATCGCTGCGAAAACTCTGCCCGAATCTCTCTTACCAGCACTGATAGAGAGAAGGGGCTGCCGATTAGTGCAGAGAAAACGGGTCCGTAAGTACGGGTGGAATACTGGTGACACCGGACCCAATGTTATTGGAAGCACCATTAAATATCCTTAACACTATGATCACATGATCAAAAAATTTGTATTCCCTTTAGGAAATAAAAGTCCTAAGCCAGAGCTCCTAGACTAAACTACGAAGTGGTGCATGAGGGGCGGGGACTTCTGATTCATGCCTATTTGGCATAGATGTTTTATATTCCAGTTATATTGTGTTTTATATTCGTTATATTATATATATTTTATATTCGTTATATTATATGTTTTATATTCCAGTTATGTATCGTTATACACCAGTTGCAGGTATTTTATGTATATATGATATACCAGTTATTCTATATTTCACTTATGTTATATACGTCATCACCTTATATATATTTTTTTTATTCTTAATAAAATGAGTTTTTGCAGTCCTGTCACTGTATTTCTGGTCTCTGCGGGTGGTGCGGCCACATGCAGGGAGTTGTAGTTTCACACAATACAGATGACGTGTCTATTTAATAGATGAGCAGCTCTGCACCTGAGGAGGTACTACAACCACCTGAGGAGGTACTACAACCCTCAGCATGCCCTCAGTGAGAGGATACATAGAGGACTACTGTACTAGGGGTAACCACTACTCCCCCTAGTAATCCTTTCACTGTCCAGACCGCGTCCTGCAGTGATATGACATTCACCATCAGTGGAGGGAAACGCAGAGCCCCCGGTGTACCTCAAACTCCACACATAATGTGACCCCAAAACTGAGGCAGCGCCGCTCACCCGACTCACCTGCTTCATGTGAGGACGCGACAGCGCGGGAAACTGGGGACGTCACGTGACACATTTGGTGCGCATGAGAAGCGGCTGCAGGACGGAGCTGAGGCGGCTGCACACAATGATGGAGGGCAGAGCCTGGGAACAAAGGTGTGAGGTACAAATTCAATGTGTTTTTTTCTTCGTAGCTAAAAATCATGAGGGTCTCATCTCTGATGGGATTATTCAGTAGCGGTCGTGGCGTTTTGCAGCGACTTTGCGACATATGAATGGGACAGCTACAGTTCTGTACATCTGAATAAGAGTTTCTGCGGCAGCTGTGTTTTATATAAGAACACGTTATACAGATGTCACTGACATCGCTGTGTGATCTGCATGCGGTATTACTGCGGTGCTTGATTATAAATGACCAGTGATAGGGATTAGTCCTTACTGCAGGTCCCAGAAGTCATCGAATGATGTACGTTGCAGCCTATTATGGGCTGCCATGTCATCAATAGGGGCGGAGCCTGTCATTGCAATCCATTACCTGGGGAACGCGTGTCCAATCAAAAATAGCTATTCCCTGATTTTAAACCAATGAAAAATCGGGCTTCAAACAAACTTTCGAAAATATATATAAGGCTAGCTTTTAAACCCGGCGTTGCACGGGAGGTTGACTTACGGTATAGATAGAGTAAAAGCTCACTATTTAAATTATGTGTTGTAAGGCCCCATGCAAACGACCGTAGAATTCGTGTGTAATTATGGACCCATTCACTTCTATTGCCCATGGACACCTTCCTGTATATTTACAGGAAGGCGTCTGTGCCATAGAAAGACTTCGCAAAAGATAGGACATGTCTATAGGACTTTATATGGGAGGACGACCAGCATAATAATTAGAGATAATAATTAATTTACCTGTTTCTTCCTCCAGTACGTCCTCCCAGGATAACGTTTCATCCCATGTGACCCCGCTGCAGCCAATCACAGGCCAATCACAGGCTGCAGTGGTCACATGGACTGCCGCGTCATCCAGGGAGGTCGGACTGGATGTCAAGAGGGACGCGTCATCAAGACAACGGTACGTATGAACTTCTTTTACTTTCAACGGTACGTATGAACTTCTTTTGCTTACTCATTGCTTCTCCATTCATTTTAGTCCCTCAATTATACGAGACAGGACATCTGTCCTGCCTCTGTGTAAACCCGTGGTGGCCAACATTGCAGTGCTGCTGTGTTAGGCAATTCAGCGAGGAATGATGTACGTTGCAGCCAATTATGGGCTGCCACATCATCAATAGGGGCAGAGCCTATTCCCTGATTTTAAACCAATGAAAAATCAGGCTTTAAACAAACTATCGAAAATATATTTAAGATAGTAGTATTCTCAAAAGATTGGTGATTTTTGTGAAGTGCAGGGGGCTCTACCATTAACTGTTGCCCTGGGCCCCAAAAAGGCTGAGGACGGTCCTTGTACTGAACATTGGATTGTTTCCTGATCATGTCTATGCCTCACGGTACAACCTGTTGCCACTTATCTGTGTACCGAACTTGGACTGTTTCATGACCACATCTCTGTCTCATGCTACAACCTGTTGCTGCTTATTTGTGTGCCAAACTTGGATTGTTTCCTGACCTCCTGTCTGTTACAGGCCTTGACAGGATAGTCTGGCCCAATATGGAGTCAGCTGGAATAAGTCCTTTGACAACCATGAAGCAACAAATTGCCGATATACAAGAATTTGGCACCACTTATCAAGAATAATTTTCTCAGCTGCAAAATCTAGTGCGAGATCAACAAAGAGAAATGATTGAATTTCAAGAAAACCTTCTGGATGTGCATGGCTCAGCCACAGATTCAAGTTCCTGTGTGCCACTACCATCAAAGTTTAGTGCTGTTCATCGACTTTACCAATGTTTTCTTTACCAATGCCACATATATTTTTTAAATGCAACCTGCTCCATTTACTTGTGAAAGGAAAAAGGTATTGTTTATATTCAATCTTCTGACAGATGAAGCTCTATCGTGGTCCTCTCCTTATGTAGAAAAGAATAGTACTCTCCTTAATGTTTTAGATACCTCTATCAATGCTTTGAATCAAATGTTTGATGATCCTAATCGTTGTGCCACAGCTGAAGCGAAATGGCATAATATGCGACAAGGAAAGCTATGGATAGCTGATACCTCGTGGACCCTAGTAGGTCATAAAAGCCAATTTTGGTGAGGGCTTTAAGAGAAAGATCAACTGGAGTGGCAACCCCATATAAATTGGAGGAATTAATTCAATTGTGCATTCAAACTGATAAGAACTTACTGAAAGAAAAAAGGAAATAATCCTGCCTTCTCTTTCGTTCACTTAACACTGAAGACACAGCAAAATACTGAATCTATATCTGAACCTATGCAAATGGATGTTATACGAAAACCTTCTACTACAGCACAAAAAGAGACATGATGTACAGAAAATCTTTGCCTTTATTGCGGGGGTTCAGGGCACTATGCTGTTTATTACCCAAATAAGATTTGTAGGTCAATCACTGTCACTGATGTAGAAGAACAGATGAAACTGTCCCGGGCAGGAGTAACATCTGACCCACTTTTAGGTCCTGTTCACACTGAGTTTTTGCCACGATTTTTGCCGTGGAAACCGAGACAAAAAACGGCCGAAATTGACTCCCATTGATCTCAATGGGAGGTGGAGGCGTTTTTTCCCACGAGCTCATGGGTAGAAGAAGCAACATGCCCTATCTTGAGACATTTTTCGCCTCAAAAACCCCATTGAAATCAATGGGAGACGAAAATAAACGCTTTTTTTGCCACGATTTTTGATGCTCGCGGTTTCTCCTTTGTCTGTTGAAGACATAGGGAAAAAAAAACCGGCGTACAAAAAACGTGGCAAAACCCTTGTCAAAAATCGTGTGTGGTGCAAAACCACTAAAAAAATCTCACTGTGAACATACCCTTAGAACGGCAGCAGTAAATCGCTATGGGATGAGATCAGAGGTTCAAACAGCTATTCCACCGGTAGTGAGTATAAAGTCGGCACTAAGGGCGGATTTACACGAACGTGTAATACGTCCGTGCAACGCGCGTGTTTTTCACTCGCGTCGCACGGACCTATGCTAGTCTATGGGGCAGTGCAGACTGTCAGTGATTTTTGCGCAGCGTGAGTTCGTATATTTCTGCATTTTCGCGCATCACGCACCCATTGAAGTCTATGGGTGCGTGAAAATCACGTGCACCACACGGAAGCACTTCCGTGGGACGCGCGTGTTTCGCGCAACAGCAATCAAAAGTATGTTTGCAAACAGAAAAGCACCATGTGCTTTTCTGTTTACAAACATCTAAACAAACATCTAAACAGAGTGCATAATGATGGCGGCTGCGCGAAAATCACGCAGCCGCACATCCTATGTGATGACACACGGAGCTGATAAGTGCAGACAAATATAATTTGGCCTACGGACTTGAGAAAGCGTCACAGCACGTGAAATGGCCAGATTGGACAGAGCCCCCGCCACCGCTCTTTATCAGAGGAGGCCCATATCCTGATTTTGTTCACCCAATCCCGCCTCAACCCGGAGTCGGGCCAACCGAGCTTCGGACCTCAGGACCGCGAACCCCATGCAGAGACTGATCTACTACATCCTTCTTGTGTAGCCTAGTGCCTTTCACTGGGACACAGGCTATGGTTGAACGTTATTTGCACTTACCTCCTTTTTTCGCAGGGTTCTTCAAGAGATGCAGAGGACGGCATTGATGGTGTTCTTGAATGGGACATTTGCACAGGATGCTGGTCTGGGGGTTGTTCCAGTGGGGGATTTTCAACTGTTTAGTCAAGCGGGGGAGAGTAGGTTTCCACTGTAGTTAACCGGGTGAGTCCGGGGTTTCACTGAGCTCAATTTGAGATTGCTAGTTAATTGTGATATTTTTGTGGAATTGTTTGTCACATCGCTGCCTTTCTTCGTTTCCCATTAGGGTTCCGTGTTGCTTTGTCGCGGTCGGAATGTATTTTTCCTTCTGAGGACGACATAGCACACGACGAGTTGTTGAGGGGTTTTGTACTCCGCTATTAGATGGACTGAGTTCTTCCGCAGCTCCGGTACTTCTGTCCCTGTAAAGGGGCTTTTCTTTTTCTATCTTTCTTCCCCTTCCCACCTCTGTCTTCTGGGGGAGGAATTGAATGTCACCTTGGATCCCGCAATAGATTCCTCACGAGGGCATTCATCTTTATCCAGGCCAGCTCACCGTCGTATACGTCAGCTGTTGCATGAGCATCAAATAGTCGATATGAGGCGGCTCCTGCATCCCTCGACCAAAGACTACACGTTCTTTTCGGCTCCCCACAACTCATATTCCTGAATAGACTACTTTTTTCTACGCCATTCAAATCTTCCCAGCCTCACATCTGCCTCCATAGACGATATTACATTCTCTGTCCATGCTTTTATTACTCTTACCCTCTTTCTCCCAATGGTCCACCCTCACTCCTGGCAGTGGCGCTTGAATGAATCGCTCTTGCAGGATTCGACGGTGGTTTCGGACATTCGCAGGGACCTCGTGGAGTACTTTGCCACAAATGCTTCGCCGGGAGTTGACCCGTTTTGCATTTGGGAGGCACATAAATGTTTAGTGCGTGGTTCCTTCCTTCATATTGGTTCCAAACTAAAGAAGGAGCGGATGGCACACCTCCTGGACCTATTGTCCCGTATACACAGATTGGAACAGTCCTACAAGGTTTCCCAGGACCGGGTTGTGGAAGCGGAGCTGGGGCAGTTGAGAGTGCAGGTTCGTTCACTCTGTCTTTCCAAGGCTAGGGCCTCCTTAGTAAAATGCAGGTGGCACTTTTACGAATTCAGTAACAAACCTGGTAGGACCCTGGCACTTAGGAAAACACGTTCTCGCACCTATGTCCCCCATGTTCAAACCTCACACAATAGGCGCCTGCAGCTCCCACACGACATCTCGGAGGCCTTCCGTTCCTATTACCACTCTCTTTATAATCTCCCTCGGGAACCTTCTTCTCCGGATGGAGGGAGCCACTTGGAGAGGATTGAGACTTATCTCCGGTACTCGGGGATGAAATGTATCCCCCAGGAGGCTATTGCTGCCCTGGAGGCTCCTATTTCATTGGAGGGGTTGTCGTGGGCACTGAAGGACTCTCCTGCGGGGAAGGCACTGGGCCCGGATGGACTACCTTTACAATATTATAAGGCCTGCTCAGATCTGCTCTCGCCCCATTTTCTACACGCCTTCAATTCACTCACGGAGGGGAGTTCCCTTCCTCAAGACACGTTGACGGCCCACATCACAGTGATACCCAAAGAGGGGAAGGACCCATCCATGTGCCAAAATTATCGCCCCATATCTCTGTTAAACGTCGATCTAAAGCTGTTTGCTAAGATTCTGGCCCATAGGATGACCCCACTACTACATACTGTGATACATAACGACCAGGTGGGCTTCATGCCCCTAAGGGAAGCCCGAGATAATACCACTCTGGTAATTAACCTGATGTATCATGCGGCTGTCTCGGCCCTTCCCACTTGCTTTCTGTAGACAAATGCGGAGAAGGCCTCCGACAGAGTCAACTGGGATTTTATGCTGGCTACTTTGCGGTATGTGGGACTGGGCACGCATATGATTAAATGGATTTCGGGTCTCTACTCCTCCCCATCGGCCCAGGTTAAGGTCAACGGTCACTTCTCCTCCTCACTCGCTATCTCTAATGGTACGAGGCAAGGCTGTCCTTTGTCCCCCTTAATTTTCATTTTATGTTTGGAGCCCTTTTTGTGCCATATTCGCTCCAATCCAGATATAGCGGGTGTAGCTTTGGGAGGACCTGCTCTTTTTTTTCTCACCGCACCCAGGATCTCCTTGCCCAACCTGATGGCGGAGTTGAGTAGATACTCGAAATTGTCCAACTTCAAGATCAACTACCAGAAGTCGGAGGCTCTCAATATCTCATTGCCACAGACCCTGGTGGATGATCTGCCTGAGTCCTTCTCCTTTAAATGGGCTAGAGATTCGCTTATTATTTGGGTGTTGCGTCACGGCTCTTTCCCCCGAAAGAGATTTCTCCGTCTCCCTCCCCTTTTCCTATGTTGGGAAATCCGGTATTCCCAGCGGGGCGGAAAAGGGGCCCCTTCCAGCTCTGGTTGAGGGCGGGTAGGGGACGTGCCGCCCACTCTATGCAGAATGAGACATGGATGACTAGCTCACAGTTGGAGTCTTTGTCAGACCCTATCTCCTTTACTATGAATATATAGACTCTAAACAGAGTTGTGTTACTGGCTAGGGACTGCTTTAAAGCATCACTGTCCCCCCAAAAAATCATCTAGGCAGCTCCATACACAGATAGTTATGACACAAGAAGAAAATAGAGCTTTTGACGCCAGTATGTCAATATATAAAAAGTTATAAATTTATTTGAACAGACAACATATACATTTAAAATTAATACAAAAAGTATGACTCTAGAAAATTACGGAGACCGTACTCACAAGGTGCTACACAAAATGGTCTATGGGCAAGTAAAATACCCAGCACTGTATGGACCACCGCACATTTTTGAAGTCAAAGACAATGCATAACATAGGGTTTAAATGGTCAAATCTAGGGACTTACCCATGTGTGAGACAGAGAGTATACGCCGTATACTTTTTGTATTAATTTTAAATGTATATGTTGTCTGTTCAAATAAATTTATAACTTTTTATATATTGACATACTGGCGTCAAAAGCTCTATTTTCTTCTTGTGTCATACCTATCTCCTTTACTACATGGCTGGTCACCTAGTTGAGACACTTCCTCGCGTCCCTACCTAACGCATCGGTATACTCACGAGATAGTTCCCCTTTTGAACTCCTTTGCACGGGCTCGGGCACGGTGCGTCACTCGTTGTCCAGACTTTATGCTCTCCTGATCTCTCCATCCAATCTTTCCACACCTTCCTACTTGCTTAGCTGGGAGAGGGACTTGGGGTCTAACATTCACTACGGAACATAAGGATCGCTTGTTCACTATGATGCATAAATCCTCTATAGCTAGCAGATTTCAGGAGGTGGGATTTAAGATCTTGTCGCGATGGTATAGAGTGCCTTCCAGATTGCATGCGATGATACCTGCGGTCTCGCCGTTGTGTTGGAGATGTGGTGACCATGTGGGTACAATTTTACACATTTTTTGGTATTGCGCGCAGTTGACCGATTTCTGGTCTGAGGTGTGGCGCATTTCCTCGAAATTTATGGATTTCCCCCTTCCGCGATCTCCGGGCCTTTGCCTGCTCAATCTGTGTGATGTTCCATTATCTACGTACCGACACTCAGAGGTTCGCAATTTGGTGAATGCAGCTAGAGCGTGCGTCCCCGCGCTGTGGAGACAATCTTGCCCAACGTCAGTGGGCATGTGGTTCAGCAAGATCCAGGAGATTATGAGAATGGAGGACCTCACGGCATCAATGAGAGAATCCCACGCTAAATTTCTTAAAACATGGCGTGACTGGATTAGTTTTCAATCGTCTGTGGAGTATAGGACCATCATGGCCCCTTGAGCATAATCCCTAGGCTCAATACGTAAGGTCAGTTCTCTCTCCTTCCTTTTTCCTTTCTGTCCCCTCTTCTCTTTCGGTTCTCTCTATCTCTTTCCAGTTCTCTTACGGGTTATTATGCATGGCTGTGGGTTCAGGGTGCATACAAGAGTTTTTTTATCAATATCGATTTCAGCTGTACGTTGTTGTTCTTTGTGTTTCTTTGCACTCATTGTAATTACATATACTGGCCTGTGGGCCGAAGTCTGTGCTGCATATGTCTGCACCATTATATTTGTGTGTTGGAAAACTTAAAAATAAAAGAATTTGAAAAAAATAAATTGTAAAGGTGATGCCTTATCCAGGTTGTTCTCTGAGGCCACACAGAAAGACAAGCTTAAAGAGGCTCTGTCACCACATTATAAGTGCCCTATCTCCTACATAAGGAGATGGGCGCTATAATGTAAGTGACAGCAGTGCTTTTTATTTTAAAAAACGATCTATTTTTACCACTTTATTAGCGTTTTTAGATTTATGCTAATGAGTTGCTTAATGCCCAAGTGGGCGTATTTTTACTTTAGACCAAGTGGGCGTTGTACAGGGGAGTGTATGACGCTGACCAATCAGCATCATGCACTCCTCTCCATTCATTTACACAGCGCATAGGGATCCTGTTAGATTGCTATGTGCTGTCTTACACATTAACAATACTGAAGTGTTTAGACAGTGAATAGACATTCCACGGAATGTCTATTCACAATCTCTGCACTTCGTTACTCTGTCTGTGGTAGTTACAACAGAGGATCGTTTTTAAAAAATAAAAAGCACTGCTGTCATCTACATTATAGCGCCCATCTCCTTATGTAGGAGATAGGGCACTTATAATGTGGTGACAGAGCCTCTTTAAAGGGAGTCTGTCACCAGATGTCCGTATTGCACTACCAACTACATCCTACATCCAGTAATGCCGATTTGAACGATGAGCGTAAAGATTACACTGTGCATGCGCTGATTAGGATACGCCGCATGCGCAGTACAACCTTTAAGTCACCGTTCTAATCGCATACGCCAATTCCTTGCGAGTGTTCACTACACTGCAGGACCAGGCGTGGCCCCTGTCAATCAAAGGAAGCAGGGGGGTTGAACTGGGGATTGACGAGAGAGGATTTTGGTGACGCCCTGCACGTGCCGCCAGACAGGAACAGGGGAACAGGAGAGTAGAAGAGTAGGACGGTGAGGTTAGTGTGGTACTGCCCATTCATCCTCCTGCCCCAGTCAAAATTAAAGTGATCAGCCGATGCTAGTGGGGGGGGGGGGGGAATAGCAAGGGGGGGGGGTCTAACCATCTAATTGACTGCAGAGGGCTCAATGGGGGGATAATAATTTCCCCCATAGAACCCTCAGCAGTCAGTTAGATGCTCAAACCCCCCATCTTGCAGTTTAACAACTACTGAGGGCTCTATGGGGATGGGGGGATTATTCCCCCCTTCTTATAGCCCTCTGCAGTCAGTTAGATGGCTAGACCCACCTTGCAGTTGTTTTCTCCTGATCCCATAGAGCCCTCAGTAGTTATTATATTGCAAGGGGAGGTCAGATTGTCTCACTGACTGCTGAGGACTCTATAGGGGGGGGGGGTCTGAGCATCTGACTGACTGCTGAGGGCTCTATTGGGGGTTCTGACACAATATAATCCACCCAAACAGCCCTCAGCAGTTATTTTACTGCAAGGGGAGGTGTGTCTAACTGCTTATCAGTCTCTATCAGTGTGTTTGGTGCAACTTTCTGAATACTCTTTATTAAAAAATATTTGTACTTTTTCAGATAGAGCTTCTTTGTATCCTGTATACAGAGCAGCCGTATCAAGCGCTAAAACCTGTATCCGTCAGGTCAGTGGCACTAACGGGTACAGTGTCAGCGGGTTGGGGGGGGGGTTGTATTGCGTGTGAGGGGGAAATCATGGACAACCTCATGCAAATTCAATTTCAACCAATAGTTGTTTTTGTTTTTTTTGTCCCTGTCAGATCACCCTCTATATTGTTTATTGGTTTGTTCCCCACACAGTGTGTGTGTGTGATATCAGGAAAAAGGTGTTTTTTTTCTTCGTTTGGAGGTTATTTTGTAATGTCATTAGCACAAGTATCTAATAGAATTTGACAGTAATTTACAATAATTGACATCCTAAGTCTAAATAGCTCTTGTCGCTTGTATAGTTTATATGTGATTCCAGTTATAATATTTTGACTTCAATCTTTTTACTTGTTATCAATTAAAATTAGTTTTTTCAAATAAAAAGAGAATTACAAAATTAAAATGACAAAATCAAAGGGAAAAGTTCAGTAAAAACATACTCAAATACTTGAAATAATGTTAATAAAATAATGAAAGGAAAATAAAAGCATAAAATATAGTTTTCCACGATCCCCCAATCCTACAAATAGAATTCACTTAAAATTAAAACTAGGGTTAGATAATGTTTAAAAATTTGTTTTCAAGCCACATAAAGTTAAAGGGGTTTTCCCATGAGAGACATTTATGACATATCCATAGGATATGTCATAAATGTAAGAAAGATGCGGGTCCCACCTCTGGGATCCGCACCTATCTCCAGAACGGGGCCCCCTAAACCCCATTCTGCCTCTCTGTGCTCTCGCTGCCTCCCGGCCACTTCCTGGTTATATGGTCGGGAGTTACGAAAACAGCGTAGCTCGCTGATTTATACTGTTTCCGTAACTCCTATAGTAGTTAATGGCAGTTACGGAAGCAGCGTAGCACACTGAGCTATGCTGTTTCCGTAACTACCATTCAGGTCTATGGGACTTAAGGAAACAGTATAGCTCAGCGAGTTACGCTGTTTACTTAACTCACGATCATATAACCTTTTTCATGGTCGAAATTCACCTCATTCAGCCACAACACAAAGCAGCTGAACAGGGTTTAAGGGGCCCGTTCTAGAGATAGGTCTATGGATATGTCATAAATGTCTCTCACAGGAAAACTCCTTTAACATCTGTCTTAACCTTTTCACGACCAAGTACGAAAATGAAGGTCACCAGGACGTTCATTATCGTCAGCATTTCAAACTGTCACTCTGTGTAAACACAGAGTGACAGACGCGCGCTGACAGCTGTCCTAGACAGCTGAGACATCAGTCTCGCCGCGCAGCGGACCATCGTCGCTGCTTTCGGCAATTAACCCCTTAAGTGCGGCGACGGATTGCCGTCGCCGCATTTAAGTGGTTTGAAGCACATCGGCAGCCCCCACGAAGTGATCGTGGGGGCTACCGATGCTTGCCACGGCAATCGGAGATCAGATAATGACCTCCGGGTTGCCATGTACGGATGCCTCGGAGGAGCAGCCTCCGGCCGGTCCTCCGAGGCTTCCTGTCAGTGTGACAGTTACGTCACAATGACAGTTAGAGTACATCACACTACGTGTGTAGTGTAATGTACTCTAGCAGCGATCAAAGCTGCAAGTCTAAGTGTCCCCTAGTGGGACAAGTGAAAAAAGTAAAAAAAAGTAATAAAAATGTTTTTAAAAAAAAGTGTAAAAATAAAAGTTATAAGTTCTATAAACACTAAATGCTTTTTTTCCCTATAATAAGACTTTTATTATAGAAAAAAAATGAACACGTTAAAAAAGTACACATATTTGGTATCACCGCGTTCGTAACGACCCCAACTATAAAACTGTAATGTTATTTTTCCCGCATGATGAACACCCCAAAAAAAATCAATAAAAAACTACGACAGAATCACAATTTTTTTGGTCACCACCGCTCCCTAAATAAAGAATAAAAAGTGATCAAAAAGTCGCATGTACCCGAAAATAGTACCAATAAAAACGTCTATCCGTCCCGCAAAAAACAAGCCCTTACGCAGCTTTTTTGACTAAAAAATAAAAAAATGATGGGTCTCAGAATATGGGGACACAGAATTTTTTTTTTTATAAATAAGTCATTTTATTGTGCAAACGCTAAAAAAAAGGACCAAACCTATATACATATGGTATCGCCGTAATCGTACCAAATCGCAGAATAAAGTAAAAATGGCATTTTTAGCGTACGGTGAGCGCCGCAAAAAGAAAACCTAAAAAACGGTGTCAGAATTCCTGTTTTTTGCTCAGGGTTGCAAAAAAATTGAATAAAAAGTGATAAAAAAAAATCGCATGTACCCCAAAATGGTACCAATGAAAACAACAGATTGTCCCGCAACAAATAAGCCCTCACAGGGCTCCGGTGGTGAAAAAATAAAAAAGTTCTGGCTTTCAGAATATGGCGATGCAAAATGTGCAGAGTGTCCAAAAGCGGATAAGATCGGGTGCCATTTATCAGTGCGACACTGGCCACACATCTATGAAATATTATTTATTTACCCATTATTATACCCTCCGCACAGATTACATATGCCCCCACATCATAAACTGAAATACCAGCGAAACCCAAAACAGAAAAACTACCAAGCAAAATCTGCGCTCCAAAAACAAAATGGCGCTCCCTCCCTTCTGAGCCCTGCAGCGTGCCCAAGCAGCAGTTTGCGCCCACACATATGGCGTCACCATACTCGAGAGAACCCGCTTAACGTTTTATGAGGTATTTGTCTTCTGTGGCACAAACTGGGCACAACATATTATGCACTAAAATGGCGTATCAGTGGAAAATTGCAATTTTCACTTTGAACCATCCGCTGTGCATTAACCCCTTTGCGCACTATGACTTAATTGCCCGTCATGGTGCGGCGGTTGATGTATGGCGCCGTCTCACGTGCTGAGCCCGCTCCATACGCTGCGGGTGTCGGCTGTGTATTACAGCAGGACCCCTCGGTACTAACGGACAGGTACAGCGATCGCTCTGTTACAGAAGCCTGTAAGAATAACAATATACTGCAATACATTAGTATTGCAGTGTATTGTACCAGTGATCCAATGATCGCTGGATCAAGTCCCCAAAGGGGATTGATTAATAAAATGTGTGGAAGAATTATAGTTATTAGTAGTGAGAATTTTTTTTTTTAAAGTTAAAAAAACAAAACACCTTTTCGCATTTTTCTTCTAAAGTAATGTAAAAAAATTAACAAAATTGGTATCGCTACGTCCGTAAAAGTCCGAACTATTACAATATACCATTATTTAATTTGCACAGTGCACACCTTAAAAAAATTTAATGATTGAAACCGGCAAAATCGCAGTTTTTTTTTTTTTCACCTTCGCTCTAAACAAAATGTAATACAACTTTTGAATCACTTTTTATGTACCAAAAAATGGTACCAATAAAAACTGCAGCTCCTCCCGCAAGAAATAAGCCCTCACACCACTCTATTGATGGAAAAATAAAAAAGTTATGGCTCTTGGAAAGCGGGGAGTGAAAATCTAAAATATGAAAGCAAAAAATGGATCAGTCCTGAAAGGGTTAATTCATTTCTAATGAAAAAACGTATGATCACATGTGGGGTATTTCCATACTCGGGAGAAATTGCTTTATAAAAAATGGTTGTTTTTTTCCTCCTTTATACCTTGTGAAAATGAGAAAATTCAACATTTTAGTGGAAAACATTTTGACATTAATTTTCGCGCCCTAATTCTAATAAACTCTGCAAAAGACCCGTGGGGTGTAAATGCTCACTATACCCCAAGAAAAATTCCTTGAAGGTTTTTCCAAAATGGGGTCACTTTTGGTGGGTTTCCACTGTTTTGGTCCCTCCAGTGCATTGCAAATGCGACATGGCACCGAAAACCATTCCAGCAAAATCATAAATCCAAATGGCGCTCCTTCCCTTCTGAGCCCTGCTGTGGGTCCAAACAGCAGTTTATTACCACATATGGGGTATTGTCGTAATCGGGAGACATTGCTTTACAAATGTTGGGGTGCATTTTCTTCGTTATTCCTTGTAAATAATAAACATTTCTATGTTGTTTCAGAAAAAAAGTACATTTTAATTTTTACAGACTAATTCCAATATATTTAGCGAAAAACTTGTGTGGTCAAAATGCTAACTATACCCCTAGATAAATACCTTTAGGGGTCTAGTTTTCAAAATGGGGTCGTTTATGGGGAGTTTCTATCGTTCTGGCAGCTCAAAGCCTCTCCAAATATATAGTGGGGCTTAAAAAATGTTCAAGCAAAATATGAGTCCTGAAAACCTCCGGGTGCTCCCTTCCTTTGGGGCCCTGCCGTGTGTCCAAACAACGCATTAGGGCCACAATGTGGGTATTTTTGAAAACAGGAGAAAGAGGGTGATAGATTTTGGGGTGTGTTTCTTCATTTTCATGTTCGCTTTACAAAGAAATCGGTCTTCAAACAATACTTTTATGAAAAAAGTGAAATTATTTTTTTTTTCACCTGATATGCATTAAATTTAGCAAAGAACTGTGGCGTCAAAATAATTACTATACACCTAAATAATTACGTTATGGGGTCTAGTTTTCGAAATGGGGTCGTTTATGGGGACTTTCTATCGTTCTGGCAGCTCAAAGCCTCTCTAAATGTACAGTGGGGCCTAAAACATTTTCAAGCAAAATATGAGTCCTGAAAGCCTCCGGGTGCTCTTTTCCTTTTGGGTCCTGCCGTGTGTCCAGGCAGCGCATTAGGGCCACAATGTGGGTATTTTTGAAAACAGGAGAAACAGGGTGATAGATTTTGTGGTGTGTTTCTTCATTCTCATGTTCGCTTTACAAAGAAATCGGTCTTCAAACTGATACTTTTATGAAAAAAGTGAAATATTTTTTTTTTCACCTGTTATGCATTAAATTTAGCAAAAAACTGTGGGGTGAAAATACTTACTATACCCCTAAATAAATACCTTATGGGGTCTAGTTTTCTAAATGGGGTCGTTTATGGGGAGTATCTATCGTTCTGGCAGCTCAAAGCCTCTCCAAATGTACAGTGAGGCCTAAAACATTTTCAAGCAAAATATGAGTCCTGAAAGCCTCCGGGTGCTCCCTTCCTTTTGGGTCCTGCCGTGTGTCCAGGCAGCGCATTAGGACCTCAATGTGGGTATTTTTGAAAACAGGAGAAAGAGGGTGATAGATTTTGGGGTATGTTTCTTCATTTTCATGTTCGCTTTACAAAGAAATCGGTCTTCAAACTAATACTTTTATGAAAAAAGTGAAATTATTTTTTTTTTCATCTGATATGCATTAAATTTAGCAAAGAACTGTGGGGTCAAAATACTTACTATACACCTAAATAATTACATTATGGGGTCTAGTTTTCGAAATGGGGTCGTTTATGGGGAGTTTCTATCGTTCTGGCAGCTCAAAGCCTCTCCAAATGTACAGTGGGGCCTAAAACATTTTCAAGCAAAATATGAGTCCTGAAAGCCTCTGGGTGCTTCCTTCCTTTTGGGTCCTGCCGTGTGTCCAGGCAGCGCATTAGGGCCACAATGTGGGTATTTTTGAAAACAGGAGATAGATTTTGTGGTGTGTTTCTTCATTCTCATGGTCGCTTTACAAAGAAATTGGTCTTCAAACTGATACTTTTATGAAAAAAAGTGAATTTTTTTTTCACCTGCTATGTATTAAATTTAGCAAAAAACTGTGGGGTCAAAATACTTACTATACCCCTAGGTAAATACCTTAAGGGGTCTAGTTTTCTAAATGGGGTCATTTGTGGGGGTTTCCATCACTCTGAGACCTATGAGCCTCTGAAAACCTGGCTTGGTGCAGGAAAACAAAATGTACTTCAAAATCTATAAAATTATTATTCAATTTGTAAGTCCTCTAAATTGCTGAAAATTTATTTTATTTTTTCAAAAGTGCTGCCAAAATAGAGTAAAGAGATAGAAATATATATTTAATAAAAAAAATTGTACAGTATGTGTGTACATATGTGACATATTACAGTTAAAAATAGGGGAAAATGGTAATTTTTACAAAATTTCTTCCATTTTTCTATTTTTTAATTAATTTCCGCAAATTGTATTAGTCTACTTTTACCACTAAAATAAAGTACAACATGTGACGAAAAAACAATGTCAGAATTACTTGGATATTCAAAACTTTCACAGAGTTTTTTTCTGATAAAGTCAGACATACCAGATTTGACAAATCTGGCTTGGTCATTAAGGTACAAATATGCCCGGTCATTAAGGGGTTAAAGGCTATGGACTATTTCTCAGAAGCACACAGGAGGCAATGTTAGCCAAGCTGTCAATGCGGCTCAGAACAGCTTTTTGCAGCTTCGATGAACTGTAAGGGTCAGTTCACACGTGTAAATACTGCAGATTTTTCGCAATGGAACTAGTTGTCGAAAATCTGCAACAAATACAGTAGCAGCAGAGTGGATGAGATTGAACAAATCTCATCCACACACTGCGTAAATACCGAGCGGAAAAAAACGCTCACAAATTGACATGCAGAGTGGAATTGTATTCCGCAGCATGTCAATTGTATTTGCGTAAATGTTGCTTATTTGGGTAACTCAATGGGAGGTAAAACCCCAAACAAATAGCTGTTGTTGTGTTTTTTTTTGCCGTGGCTCCGCAGCGATTCCACCGCAAAGAAAGCAACTCAGAAAATAAAAGAAACGAATACTTACCCAGAAGTCTGTGTTTCTTCCTTCAGGGCGGCCTCCTGGGATGACGTTTTATCCCATGTGACCGCAACAGTCAATCCCAGGCGGTAGTGGCGGTCACATGGGATGAAACCTCATCCCAGGAGGCCGGCCTCGATGACGTCAGAGGGCTGGCCTCCTGGGATGATGCTTTATCCCATGTGACCGCTGCTGCAGCCAATCACAAGGGGCCGGCCTGCTAGAAGGCGGGCTAAATGTTGCAGTTTTCCGCAGTGGACATTCCGGCCGAAAAACTGCACCACAGTTTGTTGCGGTTTTTCTCCCAGAATTCCCTGCAGCGCACAGGGCGGATACTCTGCATGCTTTTATGCAACATATCCGCCCTTTATGAACTCAGCCTAATACATAGAAGCTGCATAAGTGAAACAGTGCATTTAAAAAAAATAATAATAAAAGTCAATTACAAATGTTTTTTTCCCCCCAAAGAAATACATTTCAATAAATTTCTATAGGCTTTAAGTTAATTTGTGTTTTCTGTGACTTAATACTGATCTGTGGGGGTCCAACTCCTGGCACCCCTGCCAATCTACTGAATGAATGGGCTGCAGCGCCACGTCCTCTTCAATGTTTACCCACACACAGCGGCATACATACGGTTGTGACTGTGTCTGCTACTGCAGCTCAGTCTCATGATGGCTCTCATAAGGACCACCACAGCAAAGCACAACGGCCAAATAAATGCCATTCAAAAGCAGTAGACACAGTTCAACATCATCTCTTTAGACGAGACATTGCTAATGAGGCCTTCATTGTAACATTACCGCAAAGAAACCACTACTGAAGGAGAAAAATAAGAAGAGACTTGGACGTTGGTTGACATTAGATCAGTGGAAACCTGATCTTTTGTTTGATGAGTTAAAATCTGAAGTTTTAGGTTTCAATCTTCATGAGATCTAGAGACAGGATTTGAATCCAGAAACTCCTGTGTCCCAGGTCAACAGCTCCTTTTATTGAATCATCTGAAATGCTGGACAGCTCCACTCCTGAATCTGTTTTCTAGGATCTCTTTTGCCTCAATAACTGGCCATTCACATAAGATGTATGTCGGCCGAACCCCCGGTCAGCGGGAACGGCCGACCATCTAATATGCATGCCGGCGTCCCAACTCTTCCCCAATGGCAGATGGAGGAGTCGTCAGAAAAGTCTAAATTGTATGGTCAGCATATGGATTCCTTGCCTTGATTTCTTGATTTGTCTCACCCTTTTGGCTTACTATATCAGACTGGCCCTTTCTGATTGCTAGACTATTGAGCTTTTTTCCGGTAGTCTAGTTCCTTTCTGTCGCTCTACAAACTATTGCTGCTCATTCAGGGCCGTCCCATGCGTCCACCCACTTTTCTACGCTCGCCAGAGTTGCTCGTCAGCAAAGACGTAGCTATAGGATTTGCATTGTTTGCAGTTGCGACTGGGTCCTCGCACCATGTCTGTTAACAGTTACTGTAGGCCCTGTATCTAAGCATATCATGTGCGATACTGTCTGCTGCAGCCCTGTATCTAAGCTTATTATATGTGATACTGTCTTCTGGGGTCTGTATCTAAGATTATCATGTATGACATGGTCTGCTGGGGCTCTGTATCTAAGCCTATCATGTGTGATACTGTCTCCTGGGGCCCGTTATCTATGCCTATTGTGTTATACTATCTGCTGGGGCCCTGTATCTAAGCATATTATGTGTGATACCATCTGCTGCAGTCTGTATCTAAGCCTGTTGTGTGTGATACTGTCTGCTGGGTCCTGTATCTATGCCTATCATGTGTGATATTGTTTGCTGGGGCCCTGTATCTAAGCCTATTATGTGTAATACTGTCTGCTGGGCCCTGTATCTAAGCCTATCATGTGTGATATC
Source organism: Rhinoderma darwinii (assembly GCF_050947455.1). Classification (NCBI taxonomy): domain Eukaryota; kingdom Metazoa; phylum Chordata; class Amphibia; order Anura; family Rhinodermatidae; genus Rhinoderma; species Rhinoderma darwinii. The sequence continues at coordinate 66,100,570 of NC_134687.1, forward strand.
ATCTGCTCGGGGCCTGTACCTAAGCCTATCACGTGTGATACTGTCTGCTGTGACCCAGGATCTAATAATATCCTGTGTTAATGAAATGACTACGTCAAATGGACAGCATCCCCACAAATCCTCAACTTGTGCCTTGACGGGCAATCTGGTGGCTGGTTTTCCCTAAAACAAGCTAACCCCAGGCTCTTGGTTCACCTGTACTAGTGGAAATCAGTCCAGGCTGTGTAATGCTGGGACTGGTTGAGTAATTGGGGGCACCCCATGCTGTTCATTTGATTATTTATGTACTGGTTTATTCTTTAACAGAGCACAGTGAATGGTAAATGTTTTATTTGCCATTCACATATTTCTTTCTTTGCTTATACTATACTAGCTTTTATATCCGGCGTTGCTCGGGAGGTTGACTTACGGTATAGATAGAGTAAAAGCTCGCTATTTAAATACCCAATTATGTGTTGTAAGGCCCCATGCATAGGACGGTAGAATTCGTCCGTAATTACGGACCCATTCACATCTATTGCCCATGGACACCTTCCTGTATATTTTCAGGAAGGTGTCCGTGCCGTAGAAAGGCTCCGCAAAAGATAGGACATGTCCTGTTTTTGCATTTTACGGACCGTGCTCCCATACTTTATATGGGAGCATGACCCGCATAATAATTAGAGAGCATTAAAAGTTAACTTACCTGCTTCTTCCTCCAGTCCGGCCTCCCGGGATGACGTTTCATCCCATGTGACCGCTGCAGCCAATCACAGGCCAATCACAGGCTGCAGCGGTCACATGGACTGCCGCGTCATCCAGGGAGGTCGGACTGGATGTCAAGAAGGACGCGTCACCAAGACAACGGTACGTATGTATTTCTTTTACTTTCAATCGCTGCGAAAACTCTGCCCGAATCTCTCTTACCAGCACTGATAGAGAGAAGGGGTTGCCGATTAGTGCAGAGAAAACGGGTCCGTAAGTACGGGTGGAATACTGGTGACACCGGACCCAATGTTATTGGAAGCACCATTAAATATCCTTAACACTATGATCACATGATCAAAAAATTTGTATTCCCTTTAGGAAATAAAAGTCCTAAGCCAGAGCTCCTAGACTAAACTACGAAGTGGTGCATGAGGGGCGGGGACTTCTGATTCATGCCCATTTGGCATAGATGTTTTATATTCCAGTTATATTGTGTTTTATATTCGTTATATTATATATATTTTATATTCGTTATATTATATGTTTTATATTCCAGTTATGTATCGTTATACACCAGTTGCAGGTATTTTATGTATATATGATATACCAGTTATTCTATATTTCACTTATGTTATATACGTCATCACCTTATATATATATTTTTTTTATTCTTAATAAAATGAGTTTTTGCAGTCCTGTCACTGTATTTCTGGTCTCTGCGGGTGGTGCGGCCACATGCAGGGAGTTGTAGTTTCACACAATACAGATGACGTGTCTATTTAATAGATGAGCAGCTCTGCACCTGAGGAGGTACTACAACCCTCAGCATGCCCTCAGTGAGAGGATACATAGAGGACTACTGCACTAGGGGTAACCACTACTCCCCCTAGTAATCCTTTCACTGTCCAGACCGCGTCCTGCAGTGATATGACATTCACCATCAGTGGAGGGAAACGCAGAGCCCCCGGTGTACCTCAAACTCCACACATAATGTGACCCCAAAACTGAGGCAGCGCCGCTCACCCGACTCACCTGCTTCATGTGAGGACGCGACAGCGCGGGAAACTGGGGACGTCACGTGACACATTTGGTGCGCATGAGAAGCGGCTGCAGGACGGAGCTGAGGCGGCTGCACACAATGATGGAGGGCAGAGCCTGGGAACAAAGGTGTCAGGTACAAATTCAATGTGTTTTTTTTTTCGTAGCTAAAAATCATGAGGGTCTCATCTCTGATGGGATTATTTAGTAGCGGTCGTGGCGTTTTGCCGCGACTTTGCGACATATGAATGGGACAGCTACAGTTCTGTACATCTGAATAAGAGTTTCTGCGGCAGCTGTGTTTTATATAAGAACACGTTATACAGATGTCACTGACATCGCTGTGTGATCTGCATGCGGTATTACTGCGGTGCTTGATTATAAATGACCAGTGATAGGTATTAGTCCTTACTGCAGATCCCAGAAGTCATCGAATGATGTACGTTGCAGCCTATTATGGGCTGCCACGTCATCAATAGGGGGCGAAGCCTGTCATTGCAATCCATTACCTGGGGAACGCGTGTCCAATCAAAAATAGCTATTCCCTGATTTTAAACCAATGAAAAATCGGGCTTCAAACAAACTTTCGAAAATATATATAAGGCTAGCTTTTATACCCGGCGTTGCACGGGAGGTTGACTTACGGTATAGATAGAGTAAAAGCTCACTATTTAAATTATGTGTTGTAAGGCCCCATGCAAACGACCGTAGAATTCGTGTGTAATTACGGACCCATTCACTTCTATTGCCCATGGACACCTTCCTGTATATTTACAGGAAGGCGTCTGTGCCATAGAAAGACTTCGCAAAAGATAGGACATGTCTATAGGACTTTATATGGGAGCACGACCCGCATAATAATTAGAGATAATAATTAATTTACCTGTTTCTTCCTCCAGTCCGTCCTCCCAGGATAACGTTTCATCCCATGTGACCCCGCTGCAGCCAATCACAGGCCAATCACAGGCTGCAGTGGTCACATGGACTGCCGCGTCATCCAGGGAGGTCGGACTGGATGTCAAGAGGGACGCGTCATCAAGACAACGGTACGTATGAACTTCTTTTACTTTCAACGGTACGTATGAACTTCTTTTGCTTACTCATTGCTTCTCCATTCATTTTAGTCCCTCAATTATACGAGACAGGACATCTGTCCTGCCTCTGTGTAAACCCGCTGTGGCCAACATTGCAGTGCTGCTGTGTTAGGCAATTCAGCGAGGAATGATGTACGTTGCAGCCAATTATGGGCTGCCACGTCATCAATAGGGGCAGAGCCTATTCCCTGATTTTAAACCAATGAAAAATCAGGCTTTAAACAAACTATCGAAAATATATTTAAGATAGTAGTATTCTCAAAAGATTGGTGATTTTTGTGAAGTGCAGGGGGCTCTACCATTAACTGTTGCCCTGGGCCCAAAAAGGCTGAGGACGGTCCTTGTACTGAACATTGGATTGTTTCCTGATCATGTCTATGCCTCACGGTACAACCTGTTGCCACTTATCTGTGTACCGAACTTGGACTGTTTCATGACCACATCTCTGTCTCATGCTACAACCTGTTGCTGCTTATTTGTGTGCCAAACTTGGATTGTTTCCTGACCTCCTATCTGTTACAGGCCTTGACAGGATAGTCTGGCCCAATATGGAGTCAGCTGGAATAAGTCCTTTGACAACCATGAAGCAACAAATTGCCGATATACAAGAATTTGGCACCACTTATCAAGAATAATTTTCTCAGCTGCAAAATCTAGTGCGAGATCAACAAAGAGAAATGATTGAATTTCAAGAAAACCTTCTGGATGTGCATGGCTCAGCCACAGATTCAAGTTCCTGTGTGCCACTACCATCAAAGTTTAGTGCTGTTCATCGACTTTACCAATGTTTTCTTTACCAATGCCACATATATTTTTTAAATGCAACCTGCTCCATTTACTTGTGAAAGGAAAAAGGTATTGTTTATATTCGATCTTCTGACAGATGAAGCTCTATCGTGGTCCTCTCCTTATGTAGAAAAGAATAGTACTCTCCTTAATGTTTTAGATACCTCTATCAATGCTTTGAATCAAATGTTTGATGATCCTAATCGTTGTGCCACAGCTGAAGCGAAATGGCATAATATGCGACAAGGAAAGCTCTGGATAGCTGATACCTCGTGGACCCTAGTAGGTCATAAAAGCCAATTTTGGTGAGGGCTTTAAGAGAAAGAGAAAGATCAACTGGAGTGGCAACCCCATATAAATTGGAGGAATTAATTCAATTGTGCATTCAAACTGATAAGAACTTACTGAAAGAAAAAAGGAAATAATCCTGCCTTCTCTTTCGTTCACTTAACACTGAAGACACAGCAAAATACTGAATCTATATCTGAACCTATGCAAATTGATGTTATACGAAAACCTCCTACTACAGCACAAAAAGAGACATGATGTACAGAAAATCTTTGCCTTTATTGCGGGGGTTCAGGGCACTATGCTGTTTATTACCCAAATAAGATTTGTAGGTCAATCACTGTCACTGATGTAGAAGAACAGATGAAACTGTCCCGGGCAGGAGTAACATCTGACCCACTTTTAGGTCCTGTTCACACTGAGTTTTTGCCACGATTTTTGCCGTGGAAACCGAGACAAAAAACGGCCGAAATTGACTCCCATTGATCTCAATGGGAGGTGGAGGCGTTTTTTCCCACGAGCTCGTGGGTAGAAGAAGCGACATGCCCTATCTTGAGACATTTTTCGCCTCAAAAACCCCATTGAAATCAATGGGAGACGAAAATAAACGCTTTTTTTGCCACGATTTTTGATGCTCGCGGTTTCTCCATTTGTCTGTTGAAGACATAGGGAAAGAAAACCGGCGTACAAAAAACGTGGCAAAACCCTCGTCAAAAATCGTGTGTGGTGCAAAACCACTAAAAAAATCTCAGTGTGAACATACCCTTAGAACGGCAGCAGTAAATCGCTATGGGATGAGATCAGAGGTTCAAACAGCTATTCCACCGGTAGTGAGTATAAAGTCGGCACTAAGGGCGGATTTACACGAACGTGTAATACGTCCGTGCAACGCGCGTGTTTTTCACGCGCGTCGCACGGAACTATGCTAGTCTATGGGGCAGTGCAGACTGTCAATGATTTTTGCGCAGCGTGAGTTCGCTGCGTAAAACTCACGACAGGTCCTATATTTCTGCGTTTTCGCGCATCACGCACCCATTGAAGTCAATGGGTGCGTGAAAATCACGTGCACCACACGGAAGCACTTCCGTGGGACGCGCGTGTTTCGCGCAACAGCAATCAAAAGTATGTTTGCAAACAGAAAAGCACCACGTGCTTTTCTGTTTACAAACAGCTAAACAGAGTGCATAATAATGCAGCCGCACATCCTATGTGATGACACACGGAGCTGATAAGTGCCTTTTGCGCACGCAAAACGCCGCGTTTTTGCGTGCGCAAAACACACACTTTCGTGTAAATCCGCCCTTAGAATAATTTAAATAGAAGAAAGCCTTCGGCCATTTGGAAAGAAGCAGGTATCCTTGTTGCTAGTCTGGGGGTTGTTCCAGTGGTGGATTTTCAACTGTTTAGTCAAGCGGGGGAGGGTAGGTTTCCACTGTAGTTAACCGGGTGAGTCCGGGGTTTCACTGAGCTCAATTTGAGATTGCTAGTTAATTATGATATTTTTATGGAATTGTCTGTCACATCGCTGCCTTTCTTCGTTTCACATTAGGGTTCCGTGTTGCTTTGTCGCGGTCGGAATGTATTTTTCCTTCTGAGGACGACATAGCACACGACGAGTTGTTGAGGGGTTTTGTACTCCGCTATTAGAGGGACTGAGTTCTTCCGCAGCTCCGATACTTCTGTCCCTGTAAAGGGGCTTTTCTTTTTCTATCTTTCTTCCCCTTCCCACCTCTGTCTTCTCCTGCATCTCCTATTATGACTGACATAACCATTATCTCCCTCAATGAACAGGGTCTGAATATCCTGGAAAAGAGGTCCTCCATTCTCCGTCTTCTGTGGAAGAAAAAGGCGCTAGTGGCATTTCTACAGGAGACTCACTTTCGGGCTGACTGCATACCGAAACTCACGGATTCCCATTATACGGAGGGGTATCATAGTGTGTCCCCTGATTCCAAGACTAAGGGGGTCTCCATCCTGATTTCACGCTCTCTCCATTGGGAACATGTGGAGACTCGCACAGATGGAGCGGGACGGTACCTCTTCGTGAAGGGTAAGCTGGCTAACACTCTGTTCACACTAGCATCGTACTATCTCCCTAACACTGGTCAGGTTGCCTTCCTGGGGAGGGTCTTGGGGGAATTGGATGACTTTCTGGAAGGCACTCTAATACTGGGGGAGGAATTGAATGTCACCTTGGATCCCGCATTAGATTCCTCACGAGGGCATTCATCTTTATCCTGGCCAGCTCACCGTCGTATACGTCAGCTGTTGCATGAGCATCAACTAGTCGATATGAGGCGGCTCCTGCATCCCTCGACCAAAGACTACACGTTCTTTTCGGCTCCCCACAACTCATATTCCTGAATAGACTACTTTTTTCTACGCCATTCAAATCTTCCCAGCCTCACATCTGCCTCCATAGACGATATTACATTCTCTGTCCATGCTCTTATTACTCTTACCCTCTCTCTCCCAATGGTCCACCCTCGCTCTTGGCAGTGGCGCTTGAATGAATCGCTCCTGCAGGATTCGACGGTGGTTTCAGACATTCGCAGGGACCTCGTGGAGTACTTTGCCACAAATGCTTCGCCGGGAGTTGACCCGTTTTGCATTTGGGAGGCACATAAATGTGTAGTGCGTGGTTCCTTCCTTCATATTGGTTCCAAACTAAAGAAGGAGCGGATGGCACACCTCCTGGACCTATTGTCCCGTATACACAGATTGGAACAGTCCTACAAGGTTTCCAAGGACCGGGTTGTGGAAGCGGAGCTGGGGCAGTTGAGAGTGCAGGTTCGTTCACTCTGTCTTTCCAAGGCTAGGGCCTCCTTAGTAAAATGCAGACGGCACTTTTACGAATTCAGTAACAAACCTGGTAGGACCCTGGCACTTAGGAAAACACGTTCTCGCACCTATGTCCCCCATGTTCAAACTTCACACAATAGGCGCCTGCAGCTCCCACACGACATCTCGGAGGCCTTCCGTGACTATTACCACTTTCTTTATAATCTCCCTCGGGAACCTTCTTCTCCGGATGGAGGGAGCCACTTGGAGAGGATTGAGACTTATCTCCGGTACTCGGGGATGAAATGTATCCCCCAGGAGGCTATTGCTGCCCTGGAGGCTCCTATTTCATTGGAGGGGTTGTCGTGGGCACTGAAGGACTCTCCTGCGGGGAAGGCACTGGGCCCGGATGGACTACCTTTACATTATTATAAGGCCTGCTCAGATCTGCTCTCGCCCCATTTTCTACACGCCTTCAATTCACTCACGGAGGGGAGTTCCCTTCCTCAAGACACGTTGAGGGCCCACATCTCAGTGATACCCAAAGAGGGGAAGGACCCATCCATGTGCCAAAATTATCGCCCCATATCTCTGTTAAACGTCGATCTAAAGCTGTTTGCTAAGATTCTGGCCCATAGGATGACCCCACTACTACATACTGTGATACATAACGACCAGGTGGGCTTCATGCCCCTAAGGGAAGCCCGAGATAATACCAATTAACCTGATGTATCAAGCGGCTGTCTCGGCCCTTCCCACTTGCTTTCTGTAGACGGATGCGGAGAAGGCCTTCGACAGAGTCCACTGGGATTTTATGCTGGCTACTTTGCGGTATGTGGGACTGTGCACATGATTAAATGGATTTCGGGTCTCTACTCCTCCCCATCGGCCCAGGTTAAGGTCAACGGTCACTTCTCCTCACTCGCTATCTCTAATTTTCATTTTATGTTTGGAGCCCTTTTTTGTGCCATATTCGCTCCAATCCAGATATAGCGGGTGTAGCTTTGGGAGGACCTGCTCTTTTTTTTATCACCGCACCCAGGATCTCCTTGCCCAACCTGATGGCGGAGTTGAGTAGATACTCGAAATTGTCCAACTTCAAGATCAACTACCAGAAGTCGGAGGCTCTCTATATCTCATTGCCACAGACCCTGGTGGATGATCTGTCTGAGTCCTTCTCCTTTAAATGGGCTAGAGATTCGCTTAAATATTTGGGGGTTGCGTCACGGCTCTTTCCCCCGATAGAGATTCTTGCCGTCTCCCTCCCCTTTTCCTATGTTGGGCAATCCGGCATTCCCACCGGGGCGGAAAAGGGGCCCCTTCCAGCTCTGGTTGAGGGCGGGTAGAGGACGTGCCGCCCACTCTATGCAGAATGAGACATGGATGACTAGCTCACAGTTGGAGTCTTTGTCAGACCCTATCTCCTTTACTACATGGCTGGTCACCTAGTTGAGACACTTCCTCGCGTCCCTACCTAACGCATCGGTATACTCACGAGATAATTCCCCTTTTGAACTCCTTTGCACGGGCACGGTGCGTCACTCGTTGTCCAGACTTTATGCTCTCCTGATCTCTCCATCCAATCTTTCTACACCTTCCTACTTGCTTAGCTGGGAGAGGGACTTGGGGTCTAACATTCACTACGGAACATAAGGATCGCTTGTTCACTATGATGCATAAATCCTCTATAGCTAGCAGATTTCAGGAGGTGGAATTTAAGATCTTGTCGCGATGGTATAGAGTGCCTTCCAGATTGCATGCGATGATACCTGCGGTCTCGCCGTTGTGTTGGAGATGTGGTGACCATGTGGGTACAATTTTACACATTTTTTGGGATTGCGCGCAGTTGACCGATTTCTGGTCTGAGGTGTGGCGCATTTCCTCGAAATTTATGGATTTGCCCCTTCCGCGATCTCCGGGCCTTTGCCTGCTCAATCTGTGTGATGTTCCATTATCTACGTACCGACACTCAGAGGTTCGTCATTTGGTGAATGCAGCTAGAGTGTGCGTCCCCGCGCTGTGGAGACAATCTTGCCCAACATCGGTGGGCATGTGGTTCAGCAAGATCCAGGAGATTATGAGAATGGAGGACCTCACGGCATCAATGAGAGAATCCCACGCTAAATTTCTTAAAACATGGCGTGACTGGATTAGTTTTCAATCGTCTGTGGAGTATAGGACCATCATGGCCTCTTGAGCATAATCCCTAGGCTCAATACGTAAGGTCAGTTCTCTCTCCTTCCTTTTTCCTTTCTGTCCCCTCTTCTCTTTCGGTTCTCTCTATCTCTTTCCAGTTCTCTTACGGGTTATTATGCATGGCTGTGGGTTCAGGGTGCATACAAGAGTTTCTTTATCAATATCGATTTCAGCTGTACGTTGTTGTTCTTTGTGTTTCTTTGCACTCATTGTAATTACATATACTGGCCTGTGGGCCGAAGTCTGTGCTGCATATGTCTGCACCATTATATTTGTGTGTTGGAAAACGGAAAAATAAAAGAATTTGAAAAAAATAAATTGTAAGGCGGGATTCACACGACAGGGATTCCCGGCCGGATGCCGGCCGTTCATAAATCGGCCGGCACCCGGCTGCATTAGGAATAATAGACCCCTAATGGGGCTATTCACACGACCGATTTTTTGACGGCCGGGAAAAACCGCCCGTCAAAAAATAGAACATGCTCTATTTTCAGCCGGGTGCCCGGCCGCCCGGCTCCCATAGAAGTCTATTGGGCCGGGTAATACACGGCCATCACCGGAATGTGTCCCGAGTGATGGCCGGGTCTACCGTCGCTCGCGCACTCTCTCTCCTCCTCCTCACAGTGCAGAGTGCATGTGAGGAGGAGGATCTTTTATTGCTCGCTGTAGGAGTCGGAATCCCCAATCCTCGGCTGGGGATTGGGGATTCCGCTACAGGAGAAGTGCGTGACTACACTGTCCATATATGGACACAGCGAAGTCACGCACTTCTGCAGCGGAATCCCCGACTCTATGGCCGGGGATGCCGCTACAGGAGAAGTGAGTGACTACACTGTCCATATATGGACACAGCGAAGTCACGCACTTCTGCAGCGGAATCCCCGACTCTATGGCCGGGGATGCCGCTACAGGAGAAGTGAGTGACTACACTCTCCATATATGGACACAGCGAAGTGACTCACTTCTGCAGCGGAATCCCCGACTCTATGGCCGGGGATGCCGCTACAGGAGAAGTGAGTGACTACACTGTCCATATATGGACACAGCGAAGTCACGCACTTCTGCAGTGGAATCCCCGACTCTATGGCCGGGGATGCCGCTACAGGAGAAGTGAGTGACTACACTGTCCATATATGGACACAGCGAAGTGACTCACTTCTGCAGCGAAATCCTCGACTCTATGGCCGGGGATTCCGCTACAGGAGAAGTGAGTGACTACACTGTCCATATATGGACACAGTGACGTCCCTCACTTCTGAAGCAGAATTCCCGACCTGTGGCAGGGAATTCCTCTTCAGGAGAAGTCAGTGACTACACTGTCCATATATGGACATTGAAGTCAGTGACTTCTCCTGGAAAGGGGGGGGGGGATGGGTGCAACCTACAGGGGACTGTGTGGCATCACCTACAGGGGGCAGGGTGGGTGGCATCACCTACAGGGGGCAGGGTGGGTGGCATCACCTACAGGGGGCAGGGTGGCATCGCCTACAGGGGGCAGGGTGGCATCGCCTACAGGGGGCTGTGTGGCATCGCCTACAGGGGGCTGTGTGGTATCGCCTACAGGTGGCTGTGTGGCATCGCCTACAGGTGGCTGTGTGGCATCGCCTACAGGTGGCTGTGTGGCATCGCCTACAGGGGGCTTGGTTGCATCACCTACAGGGGGCTTGGTGGCATCACCTACAGGGGGCTTGGTGGCATTACCTACAGGGGACTTGGTGGCATTACCTACAGGGGACTTGGTGGCATTACCTACAGGGGGCTGGGTGGCATTACCTACAGGGAGCTGGGTGGCATCACCTACAGGGGGCTGTGTGGCATCGCCTGCAGGGGGCTGTGTGGCATCGCCTACAGGGGGCTGTGTGGCATCACCTACAGGGGGCTGGGTGGCATTACCTACAGGGGGCTGGGTGGCATTACCTACCAGGGGGGCTGTGACATTATCTACAAAGGGCTGTGTGTGGCAACAAATTTTAAATGAAATTCATCCGATTTTAAATCGGGTCCAAATCGGCCGGTAAAAACGGCAACTCGGCCCGAAACGGAATCGGAACGGATGCAAAACGGATGCAAACCGGCCGGGAAAATCGGCCAAAAACGGCCGATTTTCCCGGCCGACACCCTGTCGTGTGAATGAGGCCTAAAGGTGATGCCTTATCCAGATTGTGCTCTGAGGCCACACAGAAAGACAAGCTTAAAGAGGCTCTGTCACCACATTATAAGTGCCCTATCTCGCGAGATTACGCGGTAAATGACAGGTTACAAAGAGATCACGCTTCCTCTGCTGTAACTACCACAGACAGAGTAACGAAGTGCAGAGATTGTGAATAGACATTGAGTGGAATGTCTATTCACTGTCTAAACACTTCAGTATTGTTAATGTGTAAGACAGCACATAGCAATCTAACAGGATCCCTATGCGCTGTGTAAATGAATGGAGAGGAGTGCATGATGCTGATTGGTCAGCGTCATACACTCCCCTGTACAACGCCCACTTGGTCTAAAGTGAAAATACGCCCACTTGGGCATTAAGCAACTCATTAGCATAAATCTAAAAACGCTAATAAAGTGGTAAAAATAGATCGTTTTTTTTTAAATAAAAAGCACTGCTGTCACCTACATTATAGCACCCATCTCCTTATGTAGGAGATAGGGCACTTATAATGTGGTGACAGAGCCTCTTTAAAGGGAGTCTGTCACCAGATGTCCGTATTGCACTACCAACTACATCCTACATCCAGTAATGCCGATTTGAACGATGAGCATAAAGATTACACTGTGCATGCGCTGATTAGGATACGCCGCATGCGCAGTACAACCTTTAAGTCACCGTTCTAATCGGCACTACTGCGCATACGCCAATTCCTTGCGCGTGTTCACTACACTGCAGGGCCAGGCGTGGCCCCTGTCAATCAACGGAAGCAGGGGGGTTGAACTGGGGATTGACGAGAGAGGATTTTGGTGATGCCCTGCACGTGCCGCCAGACAGGAACAGGGGAACAGGAGAGTAGAAGAGTAGGACGGTGAGGTTAGTGTGGTACTGCCCATTCATCCTCCTGCCCCAGCCAAAATTAAAGTGATCGGCCGATGCTAGTGGGGGGGGGGGGGGAATAGCAAGGGGGGTCTAACCACCTAATTGACTGCAGAGGGCTCAATGGGGGGATAATAATTTCCCCCATAGAACCCTCAGCAGTCAGTTAGACGCTCAAACCCCCCATCTTGCAGTATAACAACTACTGAGGGCTCTATGGGGATGGGGGCATTATTCCCCCCTTCTTATAGCCCTCTGCATTCAGTTAGATGGCTAGACCCACCTTGCAGTTTTTTTTCTTCCCATCCCATAGAGCCCTCAGTAGTTATTATATTGCAAGGGGAGGTCAGATTGTCTCACTGACTGCTGAGGACTCTATAGGGGGGGGGGGGGGTCTGAGCATCTGACTGACTGCTGAGGGCTCTATTGGGGGTTCTGACACAATATAATCCACCCATACAGCCCTCAGCAGTTATTTTACTGCAAGGGGAGGTGTGTCTAACTGCTTATCAGTCTCTATCAGTGTGTTTGGTGCAACTTTCTGAATGATTTATTAAAAAATATTTGTACTTTGTATCCTGTATACAGAGCAGCCGTATCAAGCGCTAAAACCTGTATCCGTCAGGTCAGTGGCACTAACGGGTACAGTGTCAGCGGGTTGGGGGGGTTGCATTGCGTGTGAGGGGGAAAGAGGGGGTCCAAGTCAACAGCCCATGGTCCATGGTACACTTAATCCACCACTCCTGTCACTCGATATTTAATATCAAGCAGTGGTGCTAGAAAAAGTCCTGGCCTAATTGACAACTGTGTGCTACCATTCTCCTTGTCCAGGGGATGCGTCCCTACCTCGTCTGATACTGTCAACCATGATTGGAAAGTGTCAGAGTGTTTAGGGATTGTAACACCCAGTTGTCAATGTATTCATACAATTTCAGGAATAATAACAGAGGAACGGCACAATGCAGTGTTCTAAGAAAAGATGTTCCAGAATTGTTATTACATGGGAATACAAGTAATTACTTAAAAAAGACCTGTCAGGACAGGTGTCAGGACCTCTTTAATTGTTATGTATTCTGCCTATAAGGGTATGTTCACACTAAGGGTATGTTCACACGCTTAACAAAATACGTCTAAAAATACGGAGCTGTTTTCAAGGGAAAACAGCTCCTGATTTTCAGATGTTTTTTGAGCAACTCGCATTTTTCGCTGCGTTTTGGCGGCGTTTTTTACGGCCGTTTTTGGAGCTGTTTTCAATAGAGTCTATGAGAAAACGGCTCCAAAATCGTCCCAAGAAGTGTCCTGCACTTCTTTTGACGAGCCGTCATTTTACGCGCCGTATTTTGACAGCGACGCGTAAGATGATAGCTCGTCTGCACAGAATATCGTAAGACCCATTTCAAGCAATGGGCAGATGTTTGCCGACGTATTAGAGCCGTCTTTTCAGGCGTAATTCGAGGCGTAAAACGCCTCCATTACGTCTGAAAAGAGGTCGCGTGAACATACCCTTAGCGTAAATACTACAGATTTTCTGCAATGGATTCAGTTGCGGAAAATGAGCAGCATAATACAGTAGAACAAATCTCATCCACACGCTGCGTAAATGCGAAGTATCAAACTTTTTTTTTATATGTGCAGTTTTCCGCAGAGGACATTCTGGCTGAAAAACTGCACCATAATTTGGTGCGGTTTTTCGGCTAGACTTCCCTGTGGTGCCCAGGGTGGATACACTGTGTTCTTTTACGCACCGTATCCGCCCTGTGTGAACATACCCTAACTTTTTCTGATCAGTGCTGTATGCTTTTGAATAGTCTGCAACGTGATAATATTCTGCAGACCAACTGTTGAACTGGTATCTGTATAGCACTAACGTACGCTTGTCCCTGACTGAAAATTGGTGTGTATGCCTGTCCTTGACCATTTCATTAGGTGTTTCTATGTCCCATTTTAATTTCCCTTTTTGTGTTGATGTGATTTACATATTTAACCCCTTAATGACTAGGTCTGAATTAATGACCAGCTATACTTTTTAGTTTTAGCCTCACTGCATTTCAGCAGCCATAACTTTTTTATTTTTTCATTGACGTGGTTATATGAGGCCTCGTTTTATGCGGGACAAATTTTTTTTTTCAGCGCAGTTTAGGGGTAGAAAAAATTCACTCTGTAAGTTATATCATTTATTTTTGCGACATGAATATAGGAAACAGTTTATTTTTTATTCCATTCACGTTTCACACTAAATAACTGGTTAAAGTAATTCTTCAGGTTGTTACGGTCGTGTAGTACCTAATATGTCTAGGTTGTTTTGTTTACATCTAATGTTTGGGCAATACAATTTATTTAATGCTAAATAATGACTTTTTTAAAACTTTTTTTATTTTGTAATTTTTATGTTAAATTTTTTTAATCTCATGAAGGGATAACTTTATTTACAACTTTTCATTTTACTTATCATGTATTAGCGTACTGCTAATACATTACACTGTGTCACTATGACACAGGCTGGGGTTAGGGCAACGCATAGTGTGTCATAAGAGCAGGCAAACTGAACAGACAGCCCTGGAGCCCTTTCTAGGGCTGAATGCAGAGGGTTCCCTATAGTCTCTGATCGAAGAGGGTAGTCCTATTTTAGTCACGGACCGCGGTGATCAAAGGGTTAAACCGCTGGGGTCAGAGATTTTTCCAACCCCAGCTGCATTCAGGAGGCATCTCTAAGCTCAGGAGCTGTTTGTTACAGCTCTTGCTTAGAGGATAAGTGCTCAGTAGCCTCTTCTACAGGGACGCAAAAAGACTTCGCTGTAGACTGGGGACTTTCACTGCTCGCAGTCAAAAGATCTCGAGCAGTCGTTAAGGGGTTAAGGGAGTGGCGAGGGGCGTGAACAATTTTTTCTGCAGTTCGCATTGCCAGTTTCTATCAATTATGTGGTTGACCTACCTCTTTACAAAGAAATGAACACCATCTTGGATGTCACAGACCTTTTCACAAAGGACCAATTTTATTCCAATCAAGGAAATACCCCCAATGGAACAAACTGCTGAGCTAATGTTTCAGGAAATATTTAAATTACATGAAATTCAAAATAATGAGGTTTCTGATCGAGGGGTACAGTTCACTTCCAAATTCTGGAAACGTTTTTGCTCGGCTCCTGGGATAAGAGCAAATTTGTCTTCTGTCTTTTAACCTAAATCATATGGACAAACTGAAAGAACTAATCAAACTCTTGAATAGTGCCTTCGTTGTTTCATTATGTAATGATAGGGGTAGGGAAACGGACAAGTGAGCCCTAATCTACCCGCCACTCTGTCCCTGCCTACTTGCAACGACCCGCCCTAGGCGACGGGGTACAACTGGGCGGCGGTCCCTACGCTCAGTAAGTGCACGAGATAAACAGACAAGGGTACACAAAGCTAAGGGAAATGGGGCAGTTGCCCACGGCAACACCGTGAGCAACAAGAGAGGTGAACGAGCCGAGTCAAACCAGGAGTGTACGAGGTACCAAACGCAGAGCAGGAGAGTAGTCAGTAAGCCAGGGTCAGTATGGAGCAGGATCAAATAGTCAGAAGCTGTAGCAAGGCCAGGAAACCACACGAGAAGAATCACAAGCAAAGGAGGAACAGGAAAGGCAGGTATAAATAGACTGAGGGCGGGAGCTAGCTGAGTCTGGCCAGGCTGCGATAGGCTCTCCCACTCCTAAGCCTGCCAGCCTGAGTGGTGGAAGCTGGAGTCAGTCTCAGAGACATAGACTCAGGTGCCGACTGATTACCTATGGGAGTTAACCCCGAAGCTGTGCCTGGCAGATCCTTTACAGTACCCCCCCCCCTTTTATGAGGGGCCACCGTACCCTTTCTAAGTGGACCTGGTTTATTGGGGAAACGAAGATGGAACTTCCTGACCAATACCCCAGCGTGAACATCCCGGGCGGGTACCCAAGTCCTCTCCTCAGGCCCGTATCCTCTCCAATGGACCAGGTACTGGAGGGAGCCTTGGACCATCTTGCTGTCCACAATCTTGGCCACCTCGAATTCCACCCCCTCAGGGGTGAGAACGGGAACAGGAGGTCTCCTCGAGGGAGCCAAGGACGGGGAGCAGCGTTTAAAATATGGGGGCAACTCCAGTCGGAAGGAGACAGGATTGAGGACTTCAATGACCTTATACGGCCCAATAAACCGGGGAGCAAATTTCTTGGACGGGACCTTAAGGCGCAAGTTCCTAGACGATACCCACACCAGATCCCCGACCATAAACAAGGGGTTAGCAGAACGTCTTCTATCAGCCTGAGTTTTTTGTACGCTCTGGGACGCCTCTAGGTTCTTCTGAACCTGGGCCCAGACTGTGCACAGTTCCCGATGAACAACCTCTACCTCGGGATTGTTGGAACTACCAGGTGAAACGGAGGAGAACCGTGGATTAAACCCAAAATTACAGAAAAAGGGGGAGACCCCTGACGAGTTACTGACCCGGTTATTAAGGGAAAATTCGGCGAGGGGAATGAATGAGACCCAATCAAATTGACAGTCAGAGATAAAACACCTTAAATATTGTTCTAGAGATTGATTAGTCCTCTCGGTTTGGCCATTAGTTTCAGGATGGAAGGCAGAGGAGAAGGACAGATCAATCTCCAACTTTTTACAGAAGGCTCTCCAAAACAATGAAACAAATTGTATCCCTCTGTCCGAAACAATATTGACAGGGACCCCATGGAGACGCAGGATGTGTTTGACAAACAAGGTAGCTAACGTCTTGGCATTGGGTAGTTTCTTGAGGGGCACAAAGTGGCACATCTTACTGAAGCGGTCTACTACAACCCACACCACCGACTTGCCTTGAGATTGAGGCAAATCGGTGATAAAATCCATGGAGATATGGGTCCAAGGTCTTTGGGGAATGGGCAAAGAACGTAGTAAGACCGCTGGTCGGGACCTGGGAGTCTTGGACCTAGCACAAACCCCACAAGCGGCGACGTAGGCCTTAACGTCTTTAGGCAACCCAGGCCACCAATAGTTTCTGGCAATGAGGTGTTTGGTACCCAGGACGCCTGGATGACCAGATAGTGCGGAGTCATGATTTTCCCTAAGTACCCTTAGCCGGAATTGCAGGGGAACAAACAGCTTGTTCTCAGGAAGGTTACCGGGAGCTGAACCTTGATCAGCCACAATTTCTGAGACTAAATCAGAATCAATAGAAGAAATGATTATACCAGGAGGCAGAATACAAGCAGGATCTTCCTCCGAAGGGGGGCTGGCCATGAAGCTACGCAACAGTGCATCGGCCTTAATATTTTTAGACCCAGCCCTATAGGTAACCAAAAAGTTGAATCTGGTAAAAAATAGCGCCCATCGAGCTTGTCTCGGGTTTAGCCTCCGGGCAGATTCTAGGAAAACCAGATTCTTGTGGTCGGTAAGGACCGTTACCTGGTGCCTAGCCCCCTCCAGGAAGTGGCGCCACTCTTCAAATGCCCATTTAATGGCTAAGAGTTCGCGGTTGCCAATATCATAGTTACTCTCAGTGGGCGAAAACTTCCTGGAGAAGTAGGCACAGGGACGGAGATGGGTGAGGGACCTGGTACCCTGGGACAAGACAGCCCCCACTCCCACCTCGGATGCGTCAACTTCCACGATAAATGGCTCCATTTGGTTGGGCTGAACCAGCACCGGGGCCGAGTTAAAGCACTTCTTAAGGACCTCAAAAGCCTGGACAGCCTCAGGAGGCCAGTGGAGGAGATCAGCACCTTTGCGAGTGAGGTCCGTAAGAGGCTTAGCGATGACCGAGAAGTTAGCAATAAATCTCCTGTAATAATTAGCGAACCCCAAGAAACACTGTAACACCTTCAGGGAGGCAGGTTGGACCCATTCCGCCACAGCCTGGACCTTGGCGGGGTCCATGCGGAATTCATGAGGAGTGAGGATTTGACCCAAAAATGGTATCTCCTGTACCCCAAACACACATTTTTCGGTTTTCGCAAACAGTTTGTTTTCCCGAAGGACCTGGAGCACCTTCCTGACATGCTCAATGTGGGAGGACAAGTCCATGGAAAACACCAGTATGTCATCAAGGTACACTACAAGAAATACCCCCAGGTAATCCCTTAAAATTTCATTTATGAAATTCTGGAAGACCGCAGGAGCATTACACAACCCAAAGGGCATGACGAGGTATTCAAAATGACCTTCGGGCGTGTTAAACGCAGTCTTCCACTCATCCCCCTCTTTGATGCGGATAAGGTTATACGCCCCCCGTAGATCAAACTTAGAGAACCATTGGGCCCCTTGAACCTGATTAAAGAGATCAGGAATCAAAGGAAGGGGATACTGGTTCCTTACAGTGACCTTATTCAAGTTACGATAGTCAATGCATGGCCTAAGACCACCATCCTTCTTCCCTACGAAGAAGAAGCCAGCACCAACCGGAGAAGTAGAGGGGCGAATGTAACCCTTGGCCAGGCATTCCTGGATATACTCTCTCATGGCTTCACGTTCAGGACAAGAAAGATTAAATATCCTACCCTTAGGGAGCTTAGCTCCAGGTACCAATTCGATAGCGCAGTCGTATTCTCTATGAGGAGGTAACACTTCGGAGGCCTCCTTAGAGAAAACATCAGCGAAGTCCTGCACAAACTCAGGTAGCGTGTTCACCTCCTCAGGGGGAGAAATGGAATTAACAGCAAAACATGACGTCAAGCATTCATTACCCCATTTGGTAAGCTCCCCAGTATTCCAGTCAAACGTGGGATTATGCAACTGCAACCAGGGAAGGCCTAAAACCAAATCGGACGATAATCCCTGCATCAACAGTACAGAGCACTGCTCCAAATGCATGGAGCCAACAAGGAGTTCAAAAACAGGGGTATGCTGTGTAAAATAACCATTAGCAAGAGGAGTGGAGTCGATACCCACTACCGGGACAGGTTTAGGCAAATCAATCAAAGGCATAGCTAGAGACATAGCAAATTCCACAGACATGATATTAGCAGAAGACCCTGAATCCACAAAGGCACTGCCGGTAGCAGACCTACCACCAAAAGAGACCTGAAAGGGAAGCAAGATCTTATTACGTTTCATATTTACGGGAAATACCTGTGCGCCCAAGTGACCTCCCCGATGATCACTTAGGCGCGGAAGTTTTCCGGCTGCTTATTCTTACGCCTAGGACAGGTGTTCACTTGATGCTTGTCATCCCCACAATAGAAGCAGAGACCATTCTTCCTGCGGAACACTCTACGTTGTCGGGGGGACACGGAGGCCCCGAGTTGCATAGGTACCTCCGAGTCTTCCGTGGAAGAGCGAAGCAACGGGACCTCGGGAGGCATCATGGGGGAGTCAGAGGGGAAAACACAAAAACGTTCAAGTTGTCGTTCCCTGAGACGTCGGTCAAGTCGTACCGCTAAAGCCATAACCTGGTCTAGGGAGTCAGAAGAGGGATAGCTAACTAGCAGGTCTTTCAGGGCGTTCGACAGACCCAACCTAAACTGGCACCTTAAGGCAGGGTCATTCCACCGAGAAGCTACGTACCACTTCCTAAAGTCAGAACAATACTCCTCAACAGGTCTCTTACCCTGACGTAAGGTCACCAGCTGACTCTCGGCAAAGGCAGTCCTGTCAGTCTCGTCATAAATGAGTCCGAGAGCAGAAAAGAAACGATCAACGGAGGAAAGTTCAGGGGCGTCAGGAGCCAAGGAGAAGGCCCACTCTTGGGGCCCTTCCAGGAGCCGGGACATAATTATACCCACCCGCTGGCTCTCAGAACCTGAGGAGTGAGGCTTTAAGCGAAAGTAGAGCCTACAACTCTCCCGAAAGGAGAGAAAAGTCCTCCGGTCCCCTGAGAACCGGTCAGGCAACTTGAGGTGGGGTTCAAGAGGTGAGGTGAGGGGCACTACCATGGTAGCGTCAGGCTGGTTGACCCTCTGAGCCAGGGCCTGGACCTGTAGGGAGAGACCCTGCATTTGCTGGGCCAGGGTCTCAAGGGGGTCCATAGTAGAGACAGGGACCAGGGTAGACTAGGTAACGGGCTTGTGATTATGTAATGATAGGGGTAGGGAAACGGACAAGTGAGCCCTAATATACCCGCCACTCTGTCCCTGCCTACTTGCAACGACCCGCCCTAGGCGACGGGGTACAACTGGGCGGCGGTCCCTACGCTCAGTAAGTGCACGAGACAAACAGACAAGGGTACACAAAGCTAAGGGAAATGGGGCAGTTGCCCACGGCAACACCGTGAGCAACAAGAGAGGTGAACGAGCCGAGTCAAACCAGGAGTGTACGAGGTACCAAACGCAGAGCAGGAGAGTAGTCAGTAAGCCAGGGTCAGTATGGAGCAGGATCAAATAGTCAGAAGCTGTAGCAAGGCCAGGAAACCACACGAGAAGAATCACAAGCAAAGGAGGAACAGGAAAGGCAGGTATAAATAGACCGAGGGCGGGAGCTAGCTGAGTCTGGCCAGGCTGCGATAGGCTCTCCCACTCCTAAGCCTGCCAGCCTGAGTGGTGGAAGCTGGAGTCAGTCTCAGAGACATAGACTCAGGTGCCGACTGATTACCTATGGGAGTTAACCCCGAAGCTGTGCCTGGCAGATCCTTTACACATTAGTTATCTTCTGGATGACTAGTTGAATTACTTACCCACAGCTAAGTTTGCATATAATAACTCTGAGCATAGTTTTACATCACAAAGTCCTTGCCATGCATGTGAATACAGGCCTACACCCAGTCTGTTTTTTTTTCCAATTGACCAATTTCTACTTGTCTTCTAGAAGTGACTGAATGTTTGAAGACATAACAAAAGGTTCATGAAAAGATTGTTGAGACTGCACGAGGCACAAAAACAGTCCACTGATAAAACACCAAAAGGCAACTCTTGCTTTTCATGTGATGGACAAAGTGCGGATTTTCACAAAAAACTAAAAACTGAAATACCTTCTCCAAAATTGGGCAAAACTTGGATTGTTTCCTTACCACGTCTCTGTCTCAGGTTACAACCTGTTGCTGCCCATTTGTGTACTAAATGTAATACCTATGGCCACGGGCCATCAGGATTACTCACCTCCCATTGGCCGCAGCCATGGATCTGTGAGCCAGCGCTCACTTCCGCTTCATTCTGCGGTGTTCCGTAGGGTGCGCGCATGCACGTTCGTGCCGGCCTTAAAGGACCAGCGCGCGCACATGAGTTAAATATGTAATTAGCCCATATTCACCCTGGACATTACTGGGGCGGGGGGGCTGTTGGTCATTTTTATGTGAGTGGGGGCTGATGGTCATTTTACTGTGAGTGGGGGACTAATGGTCATTTTTATGTGAGTGGGAGCTGATGGTCATTTTACTGTGAGTGGGGGGCTGATGGTCGTTTTACTATAAGTGGGGGCTGATGGTCATTTTACTGTGAGTGAGTGCTGGTGGTCATTTTACTGTGAGTGGGGGGCTGATGGTCATTTTATTGTGAATGTGGGCTGATGGTCATTTTACTGTGAGTAGCAGGCTGATGGCCATTTTGCTGTGAGTGGGGGCTGAGGGTAATTTTACTGTGAGTGTGCTGGTGGTCATTTTACTGTGAATGGGGGGCAGATGGTCATTTTACTGTGAGTGGCGGGCTGATGGTCATTTTACTATAAGTGGGGGCTGATGGTCTTCGAGTGGTTTCTGCCTCTGACCTCACATTGAAATTAATAGGAGGCAGAAAAATCCTGCGGCGCTCGTTTGGAGAGCATTTTTGGCTGCAATTTTTGCATTAGTTTCAACGGTTTAAAAAAACAAGGGCAAAAAACAGCAAAAAAACGCTAAAAATAAGCGTCAATTCAAAACCTGTCAATTCAAATGCTGTCAATTCAAAATCTGCCTCAAAATTCCTGAAGTATTTTTTCTGCCTTACAAAAAAACACTGTGTAAACATACCCTAAGAGTGTAGTGCTTGTTTTTAGCGTTTTTTTTTTGTCTTTTTGTAAACAATTTGTGGTAAGGGTGCCCTGAGGAATTTTTTTTCTCATGGGGTGCCTCGAACCTGAAAATGTTGGGAAACTCTGGTCCAGGTATTGTAGATAACACTGCATTCTGCAACATGATAGTGGCCCAATAATCACCTCTGGGCTTTTATTTGACATACATGGAGTGTGATGGAGTGCTGCATCAAATGACTTGACATCCACAATCACTTGACTTAAACCCAAAATATTTTGGGGTGATTTGGAAAAGTTGGCTACTTTAAAAAATAGGATTGTTATTTCATCGTTTTGATGACTTTATTGTTTTACTACGATGTAAAAATAAAGAAATCTGTCATATGAGTAAAGCTGCCCATAAATTTAGATAAGCTGTTGATAGACAGTTATTCCTCTCGACTCCCTCATACACATGCACGCTATATGTATTCAATGTTGATACGTGAATAAGTCGCTGCTAGACACCTGGAAGCTGCTTCTCTCCTGCGAGAAAATAGGATAGGGCATGTTAGAATCCAACATGCCCGATCCTTCTTTCCCCCGACATCTGCCATCAGGAAAAAGCTGGGAAACCCCTATATACATCGGATAGTCATAAGGCTGTCGTCTGATGTGTATAGATACCTTAAGTGTTTACAAAAGTAATTGGAATTCTAGATAGACAAAAATATGGATGTTGCACGTGACAAATAGTCAGATGCCAGCTTATGTTTTCTATCCTTCACATTCAAAATGAATAATGGGACTCAATTGACTTGACCACCGTTCTAACTGTTGCAATGTGTTTTTCTAGAGGTCCACAATATTGTCTAAATAATTTTAAATTCCTGATGTTTATTTATTCCCTGTTATTTAGATAGTTAGATAGTGGCAGCCTATTCTGTAGCACTTTAAAAGTAAAGAAGCAAATTATCTAAACATGTAAATTCTACATAAAACGATAACTGTCCTTTACATCTAAATTTTGATTTTTAATGTTTGTCTGTTTGTTAACAGAGAGCAGTGCATTGTTCATATGACATA
The DNA here is from genome assembly GCF_050947455.1 of Rhinoderma darwinii. Lineage (NCBI taxonomy): Eukaryota > Metazoa > Chordata > Amphibia > Anura > Rhinodermatidae > Rhinoderma > Rhinoderma darwinii. The sequence goes on from NC_134687.1 coordinate 66,123,412, forward strand.
CGTATATACAGTATATATATATATATATATATATATATATATATATATATATATATATATATATATATATATATCCCAAAAGTAAATCCAGCAGCACTCCGATGTTCAAAAGTGAAAAAAAGTGGTTTATTATGCCAGCATGGCAGGTACAATGCAATGTTTCCGTCCCACCTTGGGACCTTTTTCAAGCATAGTGATACATGCACATTCAGTGATATATATAGTGTGTATCCAATTTACATAATCAAACTCATTAACATAATGTGGCTAGCAAAAACAGCTCAATATAACGTGAAAAAATATTAGAAAGAGTATCCAAATGAAATACATCGATACATACTGTGAGTTTGTGAACAAGGTTTAAAAACAACATATAACATACATAGATTAAGCAAGAAAAATGATACAATTACATAGATTTCTAATATTCAGCAGCTGGGTAGACGTTTGAGACTGCACGACCACTAGCCAATCAGAGGAATGCATCACGTTGCTATGTGACGTATGAGGCCTGTCGGTCCGGATCACGTCTGTCTAACTTCAATACGCATGCGTCGGATCAGTCCGGACCGGAAATGACATGTCGATCTTGTCTCTAGGATACCGATCGCTGGTAAACAAAGACTTCTATAGGAAGTGGATTAAGAAGACACCATGGCATTAGATGTATATGATCAGCATACAAATATACCGAACATCTACCGACACACTTACAGAGCCATATAACAAAGGTACACAATGATACTACAGTATCATTATAGATATTGATCAGTTAATTTATTCATTACAACTTTGGTATGAGATATAGAGTCCACACGAGGGCGTAAGGTCCCTGATCACAGAACGTGTTCAGCGGTAACCCTCAACCAGGTTCGTGAAGGGAAACCGCATCTCACCTTCGTGTATGCGGTCCCATACACAAAACCTAACTCGTGTATCGGACTCAAAAAGCATTTGTATTAAAATAGAAAGAAGAACAGTGTACCTTTATAATAGCCCTGTTGTAAGTCACTAAATAATCATTATGTATTATAAACATGCTGATCACTAAACATAATAAGCCAATTGTCTATTAAAACGTGGAACAATATAATATAATATTCACATGTATGAATTACACTGATACTCCTGACATTATATCAGTGTGTGTGGTCTGAAGTGGTCCTGCAGTCCCATGATAATCTATAAAAAAAGAATTATTATTAAAAATCGTATCAACAAATAAACATGTATCACAAAAACGGTAAACTATGGGAGAACAACGCCAGGAGTCTAAATAAGATGAAGGGGAAATCATCATGAAATAGCTCTAGCCACATTAAATTCGACATTTAGGCCATTCGGGCGCAAAGAGTTTAATAGAAATATCCATTTTAATTCACATTTATGCAACAATAAATGCCTATCACTGCCCCTATGGGATATTGGGATGTGGTCAAGGATCATGAATCTTAGATCCTTTTCCGTGTGTTCAAGTTCTGTAAAATGTTTTGCCACGAGTAAATCACATTTCTTTTTCCTGATTGAATAACGATGGTTATTCAATCTAGTTTTAAAATCACAAGTCGTTTCACCCACATATAACAACTGGCAAGGGCACCATAATACATAGATTACCCAATCAGTGTCACAGGTTACGTGATGTTTTATCTTATACGTTTTGTGTGTCACAGGATGTTCAAACGAGTTGCCCCTATGCATAAGATTACAGTTAATGCATCTATGGCATGGAAAATTACCTGGTTTTAAAGATTTAAGCAGAGCTTGTTTCCCTTTAAGCGGAATCTCACCCACTCTAGTTTTTACAAGTTTATCCCGTAGGTTGCTAGATCTTCGATAAGACATGAGAGGGGGATTATTCAATTCCAAAATGTGCTTATAACTCTTCTTTATTATAGGCCAATGTCTATTCAATATTTTTGAGATATTTCCACTTAAAGCATTGTACGTGGATATAAATGGTATCCGTTTGTTTTTAATATATTTAGGTGTACTCAATAGTGATTCCCTAGGGTTTTCATTAATTTTCTTTTTATGTGCATACAATAAACGTTTAGGGTACCCCCTTTGTGTAAAATTGGAGATCATGAGATCCAGAGATGTGTCATCCACAATCCGCTTAGCTCTCATCTGGATTTTCTCGCTTGAATGAGTCATAGTGAATTGGATGTTTCGATCAATCTGGTTCAGAAATTGATGAAATAACTCCAAAGAGGTCACAGTGTCCGTCCAGATGAGGAAGATGTCGTCTATGTATCTCCACCATCCCAAGACATGAGTGAAGTGGTGCTACACATAGACACTCATCTCCTCCATCATGTCCATAAAGATATTGGCGTACGTTGGGGCTATATTCGACCCCATTGCCGTACCCTTTAATTGGATATAGAATTTTTCATCGAATGTAAAATAATTGGAGGTCAATATGAGCTCAAATAGATCGACATGTCATTTCCGGTCCGGACTGATCCGACGCATGCGTATTGAAGTTAGACAGACGTGATCCGGACCGACAGGTCTCATACGTCACATAGCAACGTGATGCATTCCTCTGATTGGCTAGTGGTCGTGCAGTCTCAAACGTCTACCCAGCTGCTGAATATTAGAAATCTATGTAATTGTATCATTTTTCTTGCTTAATCAATGTATGTTATATGTTGTTTTTAAACCTTGTTCACGAACTCACAGTATGTATCGATGTATTTCATTTGGATACTCTTTCTAATATTTTTTCACGTTATATTGAGCTGTTTTTGCTAGCCACATTATGTTAATGAGTTTGATTATGTCAATTATGTAAATTGGATACACACTATATATATCACTGAATGTGCATGTATCACTATGCTTGAAAAAGGTCCCACGGTAGGACGGAAACGTTGCATTGTACCTGCCATGCTGGCATAATAAACCACTTTTTTTCACTTTTGAACATCGGAGTGCTGCTGGATTTACTTTTGGGATATCTATATGGTCTTTTGATCAGGACTATCAGCTGGCACCCGTCTATTACTGGATAACTTCTGTTTGGAACCGGAGTGCTGCTGCTTCTCTTTGCTGGTGTATAAATATATATATATATATATACATACACACATATATATACACACACACACACCTCAACATTGAAATTGCAACACCAAGAATGGCAAGCTGTAAGATTATGCAAATCGAGGAAGTAGCAGGTGTCGGTAAGATCTGCGAATGATCAAATTTTCAAGTACCGAGCTCCAATCTGTAGCATGTGGGATAAAAGCCAGATTGAAAGCAACATTTTTTTTGCCACATGAAATTTCAAAAATCGGTTCCAGTGGTGTGGGATGATTGTGCGATGCCTCCTTCCTCGACATGCCAGTTATCGCCACTTGATGCAAACTGAGAGGGACAGAATCGTTGAACTGACAGATCTTGGTTTATCACGCCGATGTCAGCACTGTTCAATTTTGCGTATCCCGGAGGTTGGGAAAACAACAACGAACAGGAATGACAGCAAGATCTGCGCGGAGGCGAACCTCTGCACGGGTAGATAATCTGATTATAAAAATGGCGCATAGTGATGCATTCTGTACTGCAAGTGAAATTGGACGTTACATCCCAAGCTTAGGGCGGCAACCAGTGTCGACACAAAACATCAGAAGGCATTTGCACATCATTGGGCTTCGAGCCAGACATCCATCTACAGGTGTTTCATTGACCACACGCCACCGCTCTCAAAGGCTATCTTTGTGCACAGCAAGACAGCAATGGAGGCTGGAGTGGAGGTCTAACCTCTTCAGCGATAAGTCCCATTTTTGTCTCGGACGCAATGATAGCCAGAGATTGGTCCGGAGACCACGTGGGCAATGCTATGAAGAAAACTTCATTAGCCATGTCCGGTGTCTGTGCCAAGTCCAGTGTCCAAGACGACTTCAGTATCCGTGACCGGTGTCCTTGCCAAGTCCAGTGTCCGTGATGACTACAGTTCCTGTGTCTTGTATTCAAGACAAGTGCCTGTTATCCAGCACAAGCCTGCTTCAGATAGTCCAGCACAAGCCTGCTTTCGATAGTCCGGCACCAGCTAGCTTCTGATTATCCAGCACAAGCCAGCTATCTAGGTACTCTCGCACTTGTGACTGTCATTGATATTTTGTTTGAACTGCTGCTACTTCATTATGGTGGAGTGGCCCAGTGGGTCCACATTCCCCACAGTTGTGACAGTTTGCTCAAGCCATGGATCCCACTGGTCAATCAAAGACGCCGGTTCAAGCAATGCAAGCAGACATGCCAGATCTCCGAGCACGCCAGGATCAGCTTCTGCAAGCGGTCAACGCTATTGCCACACGCTTGGATCTTGCTTCAGTTGCTGCCCCACCTACTCCACTTCCCGCCATCACTCCAGTCAGTTCTGGGGCTGGGATTTCGTTGCCACTTTTACCTCATTATGATGGAGATGCAAGAACCTGTCGTGGCTTCCTCAATCAGTGCAAGATCCACTTCCAGCTGCATTCACATCTTTTCCCTTCAGACCTGACCAAAGTTGCCTTCATTGTCTCCCTACTCTGTGGAAAAACCCTGGCATGGGCGAACCCTATTGGGGAATGTGAGGGTCCGGAGTCTTCCAACCTGCAGTGGTTCTTGGAGATTTTTCGCACAGTATTTGAGAACCCGGGCTGCATGTCCTCTGCCGCTGCTTCTCTTCTGACTCTCTGCCAAAGAGAGTCGATGGTAGGGGATCACGCCATACAAATCTGCACCTTGGCAGCTCTCCTGGAACAAAGAGGCCTTGGTGGCAACCTTGGTGGCAGGGATTAAGGAGTCAAATTAAAGGGGAACTGGCAGATCGTGATCTCACTTCTACCTTGGATGCTCTAGACCTTTTGGCTGCACATATCTACAAGAGGTTACAAGAGTGCTCCCAGGAGGTTCTCCGTGAAAGATGGTTCTGCAGACTGGCACCTAAGTTCCAGAGACCCCTGCTACCTTTTCCGGTTGTCACCCTGGAAGAGCCTATGCAGGTTGACAGAGTCAGACTGTTTGAACAGGAGCGGCAGCGCAGATGTTCCACTGGTCTATGTTTGTACTATGGTTGCAAGGGCCATTTTGTGTGTCAATGTCCCCACAAGCCGGGAAACTCCAGCACCTAGGGTTGATAGGAGAGACTACCCTAGGTTGACCGATGCCTGCTGCACAATTCTCTCCAAAATTATCGATTCCTGTGACAATCCCCTCTGGTGAAGAATCACACTCTGTTTCTGCTTATCTGGATTCTGGGGGGAATTAGTCCATAGGCCCTACCAGAGCGTCTCCACTGCCCACGACACCTGTAGAAACCTCTAGCAGTTGCTTCTGTGAATGGTCAACCTCTGCCAGACCCAATTCTTTCCATCACTGAACCTCTGAAGTTGCAAGTGAGAGTTCTTCACTTGGATCAAATATATTTTTATGTTCCGCCAAAAATTATTAACCCTATCCTGCTGGGACTACCATGGCTTTGCCAAAACGCTCCTTTGCTCAACTGAAATTCTGGAGAGGTTCTCCAGTGGGGACCCCGATGTCTTCACCACTGCCTGCCTCAAGTTCATCCTGTCCAGTCCCCAATACCTCAGTCACTCTCTGGTCTGCCTCCAAAGTATGCCTGTTATGCGGATGTCTTCAGCAAGAAGGAGGCAGAGGTCCTGCCTCCCCATCGTCCTTACGATTGTCCAATTGAATTGCACTCTGAAGCTTCAACACCTCGTGGAAGGGTTTATCCTCTTTCCTTGCCTGAGACCCAAGACATGTCAGCATACGTCAAGGGGAACCTCGAGGGGGTTTATCAGGAAGTCTACTTCTCCAGCCGGTGCCTGATTTTTCTTCATAGAAGAGAAAGATGGATCTCTCCGGCCATGTATCAACTATCGTAGTTTAAACCAAATCACTGTCAAGAGCAAGTACCCCTTGCCGCTAATCTCTGAGCTCTTTGACAGAATTTGTGGGGACAAGATTTTCACAAATCTGTTTCTGTGATGGGCTTATAACTTGATCCGTATCCGCAAAGGTGACAAATGGAAAACCGCATTTAACACCCGAGACGTTCACTACGAATATCTTTTGATGCCATTTGGCTTGTGTAACGCTCCAGCTCAGGAATTAATAAACAACATCTTCCAGGATCTACTGTATGTCTGTGTGGTGGTATATCTGGACAACATCTTGATTTATTCACCAGATCTGACGACTCACCAGAAGCATGTTCGACAAGTCCTGTCGTGGTTAAGGGGGAATAACCTCTACGCCAAACTAGAAAGTGCATATTCAATTGGAAATCCTTGCCCTTTCTGGGCTATATAGTTTCAGATTGTAGACTCCAGATGGATCCGGAAAAAGTGAAGTCCATCTTAGAATGGTCACATCCTCAAGGTCTCCGTGCCATACAGAGATTTCTTGGCTTTGCTAATTTCTATTGCCAGTTCATCCCAAACTTCTCTTCACTTACCGCTCATATCTCCGCTCTCACCAAGAAGGTAGTGAACGCTAAAGTCTGGACCCTGAGGCATTTACCAACCTCAAGAGAGGCTTTACTTCTGCCTCCATTCTTCACCAGCCTGATGTGTCTCGGCAATTCTCGTTGGAGGTTGACGGTTCTTCCATTGGTACTGGAGCACTTCTCTTTCAAAGAAACCCCAAGCGTAAGTCTGTTTCCTGTGGCTTCTTCTCAAAACTCTTCTCTCCTGCAGAACGAAACTACACCATTGGGGACCGTGAGTTACTGGCCGTCAAATTAGCCTTAGAAGAGTGAAGGCATTTGCTAGAGGGGGCTGCTCACCCTATTATTATCTACACTGATCACAAGAACCTCACCTATTTACAGTCTGCACAATGACTCAACCCTCGTCAAGCCAGATGGTAGCTATCCTTTGCCAGATTTCAGTTCCTACTCCATTTCCGTCCTGCTGATAAAAATATAAAGGCCGATGCTCTGTCTCGGTCGTTTGAGACAGATGACTCTAAATATCATTGACCCTTCTAGGATTATTTCTGTGAACCCTGTGAGGATTAAAGACATTCCTCCTGGAAAAAACTTTGTTCGTCCTACTGTCAGGAAGAAAATTCTCATCTGGGGTCATAATTCCAAGATGGCAGGGCACTCTGGTATTCGTAAGACTCCGGACTTTATTTCTTGTCACTACTGGTGGCCCACGCTGCCCAAAGATATTATGGACTATGTCTCCTCGTATCAGTGAAATTCCCAGATTCAAAACAACGGACTGGTTCCCGTTATTGCTTCCAGTTTCTCAAATTGTACTTAAAAAAGGAAGGAGTAATTATAAAATTTAGCTGTTAATGAGTTCCTTCCTCAGAGATGACAGCAAACACTGCTCTCTGCTCCTGCTGATGCCAATAGGGAACTTTGTCCCTGACCAATGCCAGTGCACCCAGGACTTGAAAAGGAACTCTGCCAACTTCCTGATTGCCTGAGCAATATTATGTCTAACCCTGTTGGTCTGCAAAGGTTCCCTAGTCAGGGGCGGACATACCGCATGTGCAGCCGGTGCAGCTGCACAAGGGCCCCGCGTGGGAAGGGGGCCCGTTCCTCTGCTGGCCGACTCAGTTCTCAGCTGCGCGATGCTGAGGACTGAGACAGAGGCCCGTGGACAGTAGCTGCGAGCCCATCAGCGGGCCCCCCGTGGACAGTAGCTGGGCAAAGAAAATGTGGGCAAAGAAAATAAAAAAACTATACTCACCTCCTCCCTCGCCTCCGTTCACCCGCCGCAGCCCCCATCCTCCTGTCTCGGTCTGTGTTACAAGTGTACAAGGCTGCACTGGTGACGCGCTGCCGATGGCACGTGACCGCTGCTGCCAATAACTCCTCATTGGTGTGCTGCTGAGGACAGTAGTTCCACAGCAAATCGCTGTTGAGGGCATTGATTGGCTGCAGCGGTCATGTGCCATCGACCGCGCGTCACCACAGCAGCTTTGTAAACACAGAAAGGGATAGGGGCTGCGGAGGGGGAACGGAGGCGCCGGAGGAGGTGAGTATAGGTTTTTCATTTTCTTTGCCCACATTTAGGGACTTAGTTTAGATAAGAATTTAACCCGGAAAAAAATGTGTTACTTGTGTTCTAAACTGGTAATAAAATGTACAATATAAATCTTCCTTCATAATTTTTATTAGTAAGGTTTATTTTTATATGCATATATATGTTTAGGTAACTTTGTCGGTATTGGGGGGGGGGGCGGGGGGGCCCTGGCACATTATCTGCACAGGGGCCTTTTGCAGTCTGTGTCCGCCACTGTCCCTAGTGTTATCCTGTGGTCTGTGTCCATGTTCGGTGTCAAGTCCATTGTCCATTGTATCCAGTGTCCGTGATGACTTCAGTATCCGTGTCCGGGGTCCGTGTCAAGTCAAGTGTCTGAGACAACTCCAGTATCCGTGTCGGGTGTCCGTGTCAAGTGCAGTGTCTAAGATGACTTCATTATTCGTGTCTGGTGTCTGTGCCAATTCCAGTGTCCGAGACGACTTCAGTATCCATGTTCGGTGTCCGTGCCATGTCCAGGGTCTGAATCGACTTCATTATCCATGTCCGGTGTCCGTGCCAAATCCAGTGTCCAAGCCGACTTCTGTATTCTTGTCCGGTGTTCGTGCCAAGTCCGTGACGACTTCAGTATTCTTGTCCAGTGTTCGTTCCTAGTCCATTTATCCAGTACAAATATGCATCCGATAGTCCGGCACAAGCCAGCTTTAAAAAGTCCGACACCAGCCAGCTTCTGATTATGCAGCACAAGCCAGCTATCCAGGTACTCTTACCCGTGTGACTGTTATGGACATTCCGTTTGACCAGCTGTTACTCCGTTACGGCGGAGTGGCGCAGTGGGTCCACATTCCCCACAATCGCCAGCCTGCTACACGATAGCGGCTGGCAATGGTAACGATGGCAACCGGACACCAAACAATGGCGTCCGGCTATGCCACCAACGGAAGCCTAGTGGGTCCTGTCAGTGAGTAGCTGACAGCTCTAATACACTGCACTATGCATGTAGTGCAGTGTATTAGAATAGCGATCTGGGCCTCCTGCCCTCAAGTCCCCTAGTGGGACAAAGTAATAAAGTAAAAAAAGTTAAAAAAAGATGTGTACAAATAAGAAAATAAAAGTTTTAAAAGTAATAAAAGTAAAAATCCCCCCTTTTCCCTTATCAGTCCTTTATTATTAATAAAAATATATAAACAAACAAATAAACTATACATAATTGGTATCGCCGCGTCCGTAACGACCTGAACTACAAAATTGTTTCGTTATTTATCCCGCGCGGTGAACGCCGTAAAAGAAAATAATAATAAACCGTACCGGAATCACAATTGTTTGGTCACTTCAACTCCCAAAAAATGGAATAAAAAGAGATCAAAAAGTCGCATGTACCTAAAAATGGTGCTGATCGAAACTACAGTTCGTTACGCAAAAAATAAGTCCTCACACGGCTTTATTGATGAAAAAATAAAAAAGTTATGGCTCTAAGAATAAGGTAACACAAAAAGTGAATGATTTTTTACAAAAACTATTTTATTGTGCAAACGCCATAAGACATAAAAAAACTATAAACATCTGGTATCGCCGTAATCGTATCGCCCCGCAGAATAAAGTGAATATCTCATTTATAGCGCACGGTGAACGCTGTAAAAAAAATAGAATAAAAAAACAATAGTAGAATTGCTGTTTTTTAGTCACCACGCCACCTAAAAATAGAATAAAAACTGATCAAAAAGCCGCATGCATGACATGAAAACTACAATGGATTCCTCAAGGGGTCTAGTTTCCAAAATGGGGTCACTTTTGGGCGTTTTCCACTGTTCAATCCGGACATGGTGCCTAATAAAAAGGAGGGGTCAAAATCCACTAGGTGCGCCTTTGCTTCGGAGGCCGGTGCTTCAGTCCATTACCGCACTAGGGCCACATGTGGGATATTTCTCAAAACTGCAGAATCTGGGCAATACGTATTGAGTTGCGTTTCTCTGATAAAACCTTTTGTGTTATAAAGAAAATGGTATAAAGAGGATTTTCTGACAAAAAAAAAAGTTAATTTCACCTCTACTTTGCTCTAAATTCCTGTGAAACACCTAAAGGGTTCATAAACTTTCTAAATGCTGTTGTCAATACTTTGAGGGGTATAGTTTCTAAAATGGGGTGTTTAATAGGGGTTTCTAATATATAGGCCCCTCAAAGCAACTTCAGAACTGAACAGGAACCTAAAAAAATTCATAAATTAGGCAATACTTCGCTTCTTACATTATACTGATAATGAGCCGTGCCCACCCCGAGATGACCCCGGGTTTTACCGTTTGTATAAACGGAGACCCCTATTAGACCGTTTCAGTGCCCGGTTTTCCCAATCATACACCCCGAGAAGTTTATTTCTATTGATGAGTCCTTGGTAGATTTTAAAGGGAGGGTTCAATTCCGCGAGTACCTGCCCGGTAAGAGGGCAAGGTATGGCGTGAAGATGTATAAGCTGTGTGAGAGTGCATCAGGGTATACCTACAGATTTAGGATATATGAAGGGAAGGACACCAGTATTCAGCCCCCAGAATGACCCCCCTTACTGGGAGTTAATGCAAAAATTGTGTGGGATTTGGTGCACCCACTGCTGGACCGGGGTTACCACCTCTACCTGGATAATTTTTATACCAGCGTCCCACTCTTCAACTGCCTCTACCTGGATAATTTTTATACCAGCGTCCCACTCTTCAACTGCCTCGCTTCCAGAAGTCCTGCGGCATGCGGCACTGCTAGAAGAAATCTGAGAGGCCTCCCTAAGACTCTGCTTGGGCAAACAAGAAGGGGTGAGAGCAGGACACATTCTAGCAGCAACATATTGTGTGTCAAGTACAAGACAAGAGAGATGTCACACCAGTACCCATGTACCAGTACGAGGTACCAGTACAGAGACCCCCACACCAGACTGCATCCTGGACTACAATAGGTACATGGGAGGGGTGGCCTTGTCAGATCAAGTCCTGAAGCCCTACAGCGCCATGCGGTGTGGTATAAGAAGCCGGCCGTGCACATCATACCGATGGCTTTGTACAATGTGTACGTTCTACATCGATGTACAGGCCAGACAGGAACTTTCCTGGAATTTCAAGAGGTGATAATCAAGAACCTAATCTTTAGGGACCAAGAAGGGGGACACCCAGCACTGGAAGCGGGGCCATACGCTTCGTACCAGGGCAACACTTTCCAGGAGAAGTTCCCCAAACTGGCAAGAAGGGAAAAAGTCAAAAGAGGTGCAAAGTCTGCTATAAGAGGGGGATAAGGGAGGACACAATATATCAATGTGACACTTGTCCCGAAAAACCAGAGCTCTGTATGAAAGTGTTTTAAAATTTATCATACATCCCTTGGTTTATAATTTACCCCAATTTTACTTACCCTGATGTACTCCGCACAGCTTATCCCCCTCATCATTCCCTTCTGAGCCCTGCTGTGTGCCCAGGCAGCTGATAACAGCCACATGTAGGGTATTGTCATACCCGTGGGAACACACATTACAGTTTATGGGGTGTATGTCTCCGGTCAAAATGCTCACTACACCTTAAAACGGGGTCACTTCTTTTGAGTTTCAACTGTACTGGTACCTCAGGGGCTTCTGCATACATGACTTCACACCAGAAAATCCCCAGTAGGCCAAATGGTGGTCCTTTCGTTCTGAGCCCTCCCATGGCCCCAAACGGCAGTTTATCACCACAAATGGGGTATTGCTGCACTCAGGATAAATTGCGCAACAGAATGGGGTATTTTATTTCTTGTGAGAATAAGACATTTTCAGCCAAAACTACATATTATTGGAAAAAATTAATTTTGTTTTAATTCCAAGCCCAATTCAAATAAGTTCTGTGAAAAAACTATGGGGTCAAAATGGTCACAACACCCATAAATGAATTCCTTGAGGGGTGTAGTTTCCAAAATGGGGTCACTTCTGGTGGGTTTTCATTGCTTTGATACCTCTGGGGCTCTGCAAATGCGACATGGCACCCGAAATCCAATCCAGCAAAATCTGGACTCCAAAGAACACACAGCACTCCTTCCCAAAGGAGGCCTCCCATGGGCCCAAACGGCAGTTTATCAACACAAATGGGGTATTGCCGCACTCCGGACAAATTGGGCAACAAAATGTAGTATTTTATTTCTTGTGAAAATAAGAATGTTTGAGCTAAAACGACATATTATTGGAAAAAATATATTTTTTTTTAATTCCCAGCCCAATTCAAATAAGTTCTGTGAAGAAACTATGGTGTCTAAATGGTCACATTACCCATAAATGAATTCCTTGAGGGGTGCAGTTTCCAAAATGGGGTCACTTCTGGTGGGTTTCTATTGCTTTGATACCTCTGGGGTTCTGCAAATGCGACATGGCACCCGAAAACCAAACCAGCAAAATCTGCACTCCAAAGAACACACAGCGCTCCTTCCCTTCTGAGGCCTCCCATGTCCCTAAACGGCAGTTTATCGCCACAAATGGGGTATTGCTGCACTCAGGAGAAATTGGGCAACAAAATGGGGTATTTTGTTCCCTGTGGAAATAAGAAATTTTGATAAAAAATTACATCTTATTGGAAAAAATGACATTTTTTTCATTTCACAGTCCAATTCAAATAGGTGCTGTGAAAAAACTGTGCAGTCAAAATTGTAAGAACAACCATATTTGAATTCCTTGAGGGGTGTAGTTTCCAAAATAGGGTCACTTCTGGTGCGTTTCCATTGCTTTGATACCTCTGGGGCTCTGCAAATGCGACATGGCACCCGAAAACCAATCCAGCAAAATCTGGACTCCAACAAACACAGCGCTCCTTTCCTTCTGAGCCCTCCCATGGGCCCAAACGGCAGTTTATCACCACAAATGGGGTATTGCCGCACTAAGGACAAATTGGGAAACAAAATGGGGTATTTTGTTCCCTGTGAAAATAAGAAATTTTGATCACAAATGACATCTTATTGGAAAAAATGACATTTTTTTAATTTCACAGCCCAATTCAAATAGGTGCTGTGAAAAAACTGTGCAGTCAAAATTGTAAGAACAACCATATTTGAATTCCTTGAGGGGTGTAGTTTCCAAAATGGGGTCACTTCTGGTGGGTTTCCATTGCTTTGATACCTCTGGGGCTCTGCAAATGCGACATGGCACCCGAAAACCAATCCAGCAAAATCTGGACTCCAACAAACACAGCGCTCCTTTCCTTCTGAGCCCTCCCATGGGCCCAAACGGCAGTTTATCACCACAGTTTATCACCACAAATGGGGTATTGTCGCACTAAGGACAAATTGGGCAACAAAATGGGGTATTTTGTTCCCTGTGAAAATAAGACATTTTGATCACAAATGACATCTTATTGGAAAAAATAATTTTTTTTTAATTTCACAGCCCAATTCAAATAGGTGCTGTGCGGTCAAAATGGTAACAACAACCATAAATAAATTCCTTGAGGGGTGCAGTTTCCAAAATGGGGTCACTATTTGGGGATTCCTACTGTTTTGGCACCTCAACACCTCTTCAAACCTGGCATGCTGCCTAAAATATATTCTAATAAAAAAGAGGCCTCAAAATGCACTAGGTGCTTCTTTGCATCTAGGGCTTGTGTTTTAGTCCACGAGCGCACTAGAGCCACATGTGGGACATTTCTAAAAACTGCAGAATCTGGACAATACATATTTAGTAGTGTTTCTCTGGTAAAACCTTCTGTGTTACAGAAAAAAAATTGAATAAAATTGAAATTCAGCAAGAAAAATTTAATTTGCAAATTTCACCTCCATTTTGCTTTAATTCTTGTGAAATGCCTTAAGGGTTAAAAAACTTTTTAAATGCTTTTTTGAATACTTTGAGGGGTCTAGTTTTTAAAATGGATTGTTTTATCAGGGTTTCTAATACATAGGCCCCTCAAAGCCACTTCAGAACTGAAGAGGTACCTTAAAAAAAAGGCTTTTGAAATTTTCTTAAAAATATGAGAAATTGCTGTTTATGTTCTAAGCCTTGTAACGTCCAAGAAAAATAAAAGAATGTTCAAAAAACGATGCCAATCTAAAGTAGACATATGGGAAATGTGAACTAGTAACTATTTTGGGTGGTATAACCGTCTGTTTTATTAGCAGATGCATTTAAATTCTGAAAAATGCTATTTTTTCAAAATTTTCTCTACATTTTGCAATTTTTCACCAATAAACACTGAATATATTGACCAAATATTACCACGATCATGAAGCCCAATGTGTCACGAGAAAAAATTCTCAGAATCGCTTGGATAGGTTTAAGTGTTCCGACGTTATTACCACATAAAGTGAAATATGTCAGATTTGAAAAATGGGCTCTGAGCCTTAAGGCCAAAACTAGGAACAGTGTCATCACAAATTATTTTTTTATATGTTAAAGATGTTAGTGCTTTATTAAAAACGTTTATATTCATTTGTGTGTTTGTGTTTTACTTTTTCTTATTTTTACACTTTTTCTTCCCTATGGGGGCTGCCATTTTTTGTTCCATTTCTGTCTGTGTCGATTAACGACACATACAGACATGGAATACGGCAGCACAGTCCCATAGGGACTGCGGACGGCTCCCGTCCCATTGACTTCAGTGTACGGCGTCTGTGTGGGAACTGCGCATGCGCCGCTCCCACACAGTCCAATTCGAAATTGGCGCCGTCCGGCGCCATTTTCCTGTGGACCGGAAGTCGCGTCCGGACAGTAATATTACTACTTCCGGTCGCGGCTTCCGGATTTGTGCACTTGGACCAGCGGCAGCAAACGGAGCGGACGGGCCGGAGGGAGCCGCGGCGGCAGGAGCAGGTAAGAGATTTCAATGTATGTTCGTGTTTGTGTGTGTTTACTACTGTATGTAAACCTACTACACTGTGTGTTAGCTCAAAAAATGGCGGCACACAGTGTAGGAGGTTACACCGTTCAAACCCCTCGTTTATCCCGGCACTAGCCAGGATAAAGGAGGGGGGGATGCTGAGAGCTCACTAGAGCGAGGGCTTTTAACCCAATGTTGCAATGCTGCAATTTTGGGAATAGCTCCATCTAGTGACCAAAAATGGGTAGTATTATAAATTTTGAATTAATTTATAATATTTCCTGACTCGTGAAAAAAATAAAAAAAATTTGAACAATGTTTAATCACCCACACACTAAATGTTTAATTTAAAAAAAAAAACATGTTTTTCTGGCAACACATTTCTCCTTCAAACTTTGCTTTCGTCAAAGAATGCTCCATTTGCAGCATTTACAGCATTGCAGACCTTTGGCATTCTAGCTGTTAATTTGCTGAGGTAATCGGGAGAAATTTCACCCCATGCTTCCAGAAGCCCTCCCACAAGTTGGATTGGCTTGATGGGCACTTCTTGCGTACCATACGGTCAAGCTGCTCCCACAACAGCTCTATGGGGTTGAGATCTGGTGACTGCGCTGGCCACTCCATTACAGATGGAATACCAGCTGCCTGCTTCTTCTCTAAATAGTTCTTGCATAATTTGGAGGTGTGCTTTGGGTCATTGTCCTGTTGTAGGATGAAATTGGCTCCAATCAAGCGCTGTCCACAGGGTATGGCATGGCGTTGCAAAATGGAGTAATAGCCTTCCTTATTCAAAATCCCTTTTACCTTGTACAAATCTCCCACTTTACCAGCACCAAAGCAACCCCAGACCATCACATTACCTCCACCATGCTTGACAGATGGCGTCAGGCACTCTTTCAGCATCTTTTCAGTTGTTCTGCGTCTCACAAATGTTCTTCTGTGTCATCCAAACACCTCAAACTTCGATTTGTCTGTCCATAACACTTTTCTCCAATCTTCCTCTGTCCAATGTCTGTGTGCTTTTGCCCATATTAATCTTTTCCTTTTATTAGCCAGTCTCAGATATGGCTTTTTCTTTGCCACTCTGCCCTGAAGGCCAGCATCCCGGAGTCGCCTCTTCACTGTAGACGTTGACACTGGCGTTTTGCGGGTACTATTTAATGAAGCTGCCAGTTGAGGCGTCTATTTCTCAAACTAGAGACTCTAATGTACTTGTTTTGTTGTTGAAATTTCTAAGTGACCCTAAACTTTTGAACGGTAGTATATATATATATATATATATATATATATTTATATATATATATATACATATATATATATATATATATATATAGCTATATATACTACAGTCTTCAATAATTGTATAAATCTACTTTTTCGTTACAAATACAATAGTAGCAGCATTACTGTAGAGGAGCCACATGAACTGTAAATGGCTCAAAATCTATGGTTTCCAGTTCATGATACTATTGGCCATTATGCTATCTGCATGTAAGAGGAATGTGTCTTATCTAGCAAGACAGTCAAGAAACACACTCTACCCATCACAAGAAACAAAGAACGGCTCCAGAGATTGATTTTACCAGTGTTTTTTAACAACAGCAGCATCTGCTGGCTGTAAGGAACTCGGCATTTAAACAGAAAAACAGATGTAAAAATGACATCTGCTTGTGACAAAGGATAGGAAGAAGTAAATTAAATTATAGCAGGCTCTCTCTCTCCGCATGCAGTACAGCAGGATGAAATGAGCCCTGTATAAACAGGCCTTCAGTGTGACTCACTGAATTACAGCCCACATTACATAAAGCTTTATCTGGGCCTGTGACACAAAAAAGAATTAAAAAAACAAAACAAGAAAAAGTGTAAATGGAAAACAGCAAGGGTACAGAATTATCATTTACACAAATCATGATTACGTATATAGAATGTCTCTTTTTATTTCATAGCATTTATAAGATGCCCTGCTAAAGGGTAGCTAGTGGGGGGGCACTTCTAACCGCTTAAAATACCTTTGATCTTATGATTGGGGGCCTGAAAGATACCCATCGCCATATACACATGAGGGCACATGAGCCCTCTCGATGCTCCTTAGTGACTGAGCAGGCAGAAAGAGCTATAACGGGAGCCCCCTTGGTTCGTAAGAATTACGGAAATAGCTCACATGCCCTCATTTGCATATACCCTCATTTGCATGTTTTGACCTCACAATCGGAGAAGATTTGGAGTGGGAACCTATTGAGTGCCGGTGCACCCACTATCTCCCTTTTATAGTTTGATCTGTAATGGACATCATAGTTTCTGATAGCGCAGAATAGCAGTACAAACATTTTTTCAGCTGATAGTGATGGGCAATTTGAGATTATAATTTAACCAATCTGCAAATTATTTTTGTCTCCATTAAAATAATGCCTTTAATGCTTGCACATGTAATTTTATTATACCCAATATATTAAAGTACTTCACTGGTTATCTGCATTGGAGGATTGCCCAATTTGGAATCAGAAAGGAACAATTGGTGACAGTACTTTTCTTTAGCTTCGTAACTATGGTCAGAAACGATGTTAACTGATGCACAAGAAAACTCTTAAGTGGGTGCACAAATATACATCAAATCAAGATTTCCATCAAGAAATTGGGAAATAAACGTTTTTTCCCTCTACTATTGTCTAAGCATCTAATTGAAAAATCATAGATCCAAAAACATTGGAGACATTTCGACAAGAGTTTTTGCATCTCTGCTCAAATATAAAAACTTAAATGTATTCATGAATATTCAGCTTTCCTAGTTTGTTGTTACAGAGCTGCACCTACAACCATAAGTGTATGTTCACACGCAGTGCTCAAAAACTTCTGAAAATACGGAGGTGTTTCCAGGCGAAAACAGCTCCGGATTTTCAGATGTTTTTGTAGCAACTCGCGTTTTTCACGGCGTATTTTACGGACGTTATTGGAGCTGTTTTTCAATGGAGTCAATGAAAAACAGCTCCAAAAGCATCCCAAGACATGCACTTCTTTTTCGCGGGCGTCTTTTTACGCACCGTATTTTGACAGCGACGCGTAAAATAAAGGCTCGTGGGAACAGAACATTGCAAATCCCAAGCAAGCAATGGGCAGATGTTTGTAGGCGTGATAGAGCCGTTTTTTCAGGCGTAATTCGAGGCGTAAAACGCCCGAATTACGCCTGAAAACACTGCGTGTGAACATACCCTGACTGGGGACAACTGCAACCTTAGTCAGACATTTTGGATGCTATGAAGAGGACACACAGTTATCCACCTGCATACATTTTTTCAAATACTCATCCCTGCTCCCCTGGTCCCTCCATGTCTGTCAGTTTTGTGACTATTAGGGTATGTTCACACGCTAGCTGGCTTTTACGGCTGAAATGACAGCCTGTTTTCAGAAGAAAACAGCTGCGTCGTTTCAGCCGTAAATGCTCCTCCTCGTAATATACGAGGCGTCTGTGATGCTCGTATATCTTGAGCTACTCTTCATTGAGTTCAATGAAGAACGGCTCAAATTACGTTGCAAAGAAGTGCCCTGCACTTCTTTGCCGAGGCAGTCAATTTACGCGTCGTCATTTGACAGCTGTCAAACGACGATGCGTAAATTACAGGTCGTCTGCACAGTACGTCGGCAAACCCATTCAAATGAATGGGCAGATGTTTGCCGACGTATTGTAGCCCTATTTTGAGACGTAAAACGAGGCATAATACGCCTCGTTTACGTCTGAAAATAGGTTGTGTGAACCCAGCCTAAGGGTATGTTCACACACTGAGTCAAAAACGTCTGAAAATAGAGAGCTGTTTTCAAGCGAAAACAGCTCCTAATTTTCAGACGTTTTTGTAGCAACTCGCGTTTTTCGCGGCATACTTTACGGCCGTTTTTAGAGTTGTTTTTCAATGGAGTCAATGAAAAACGGCTCCAAAAACGTCCCAAGAAATGACCTGCACTTCTTTTTACGCGGCGTCATTTTACGCGCCGTATTTTGACAACGACGCGTAAAATTACGCCTCGTGGGAACAGATCACCGTAAATCCCATTGCAAGCAGTGGGCAGATGTTTGGAGGTGTAATGGTGCCGTTTTTCAGGAATAATTCGAGGCGTAAACGGCCCGAATTACATCTGAAACCACTACGTGTGAACATACTCTTAGGGCATGACCAGACGTGGCGTATTTTTTCTACCACTGTCCGCATCAATGCTGCCTAAAATGGGCATTAAATTGATGCGGACTAGCAGTTGCTTATTGAGGTGAAAGTACTTTCCCTTCTCTCTATCAGTGCAGGACAGAGAGAAGGGACCGCCCTTTCCCTAGTAAAAGTAAAGGAAATTCATACTTACCTGGCCGTTGTCTTGGTGACGCGTCCTTCTCTTGACATCCAGCGCGACCTCCCTGGATGAGGCGGCAGTCATGGTGACCGCTGCAGCCGTCACTTGGACTGAAACGTCATCCCGGGAGGTCGGACTGGAGGAAGAAGCAGGGAGTTCTGGGTAAGTATGAACTTCTATTTTTTTTACAGGTTGATGTATATTGTGATCGGAAGTCACTGTCCAGGGTGCTGAAACAGTTACTGCCGATCGTTTAACTCTTTCAGCACCCTGTACAGTGACTATTTACTGACGTCGCCTAGCAACGCTCCTGTAATTACGGGTGCACACACGTAGTCACCCGTAATTACGGGAGGCCCATTGACTTCTATGGGCCTGCCCGTGCCGTAATAAGGGCCCGTGATTATGGGAGTTTTTACGTTAGTGTGCATGGGGCTTCAGTCTGGCTATAGACCTAGAAATATATAGGTCCAGCCAGAATGAAGAAAGATCATGTTCGTAAAACAAATATGCTACGCAGCACACATAACATCTGCGAACTTCATTGCAGAATTTTGATTCTCCATTGAAGTCAATGGAGAAATTCCGCAATGAGTCCGCAACAAGTCCGCTACACGTCCGCAACAACCAGTGTATGCTGCGGACTCCAAATTCTGCACCGCAGCCTATGCTCCGCAGTGGAATTGTCCGCAACGTGTAAACGAACCTAAAGAAAAAGGTGTGGAAAGCTATGGAGAAACGTGTACGCTGCGGATTTCCGCAGCGGACTGTCCGCAGCGGAATTCCAGAGCAATTCCGCCACGTCTGGTCATGCCCTTAGGGCAAAGCCCCACGTGGCGGAATTGCTCTTGAATTCCGCTGCGGACACTCCGCAGCGTTAATCCGCAGCGGAGCCGTTTCTCCATTGCCTTCCACTTCTTTTTAGTAGGCTTCGTTTAGACGAGGCTGAAAATTCCACTGCGGAGCATAGGCTGCGGTGCGGAATTTGGTGTCCGCAGCATACAATGGATGTTGCGGACCAGTGGCGGACTGGTTGCGGACTCATTGCGGAAGTTCTCCATTGACTTCAATGGAGATTCTAAATTCCGCAATGAAGTCCGCAGCTGTCATGCACATGTTATGTGTGCTACGGATGCATCTTGCTTTTTGGACATGACATTTCTTCATTTTGGCTGGACCTATGTATTTCGAGGTCTACAGCCAGACTGAGGAAGTCAATGGGGCTCCCGTAATTACGGGAGAGTTGCTAGGAGACGTAAGTAAATAGTCACTGTCCAGGGTGCTGAAAGAGTTAAGCGATCGGCAGTAACTGTTTCTGCACCCTGGACAGTGACTACCGATCACAATATACAGCAACCTGTAAAAAAAATAGAAGTTCATACTTACCGAGAACTCCCTGCTTCTGTCTCCAGTCCGCCTTCCCAGGATGATGTTTCAGTCTAAGTGACGGCTGCAGCCAATCACAGGCTGCAGCGGTCACATGGACTGCCGCGTCATCCAGGGAGGTCGGGCTGGATGCCGAAAGAGGGACGCGTCACCAAGACAACGGCCGGTAAGTATGAATTTCTTTTACTTTCACTAGGGAAAGTACTGTCCCTTCTCTCTATCCTGCACTGATAGAGAGAAGGAAAGCACTTTTACCGCAGTACGCAGCAGCTAGTCCGCATCAATTTACTGCACATTTTGGGCAGATCCGCCTCAGAATCTGCAGCGCAGATTCTGTGCGGCATTGATGCGGACAGCTGCGGAGGAAAACCGCCACGTGGGGCCATGCCCTTAGGGTATGTGCACACGATAACTGCAATTACGTCTGAAATTACAGACCTGTTTTCGGGAGAAAACAACTCCTGACTTTCAGACGTAATTGCATGTTCTCGCGTTTTGCGGGGCATCTTTTACGGACGTAATTTAGAGCTGTTCTTCATTGGAGTCAATGAAAAACGGCTCCAATTACGTCCCAAGAAGTGTCCTGCACTTCTTTTGACGAGGCTGTAATTTTACGCGCCGTCTTTTGACAGCGACGCGTAAAATGACAGGTCGTCGGCACAGTACATCGTAAAGCCCATTGAAAGTAATGGGCAGATCTTTGCCGACGTATTGGAGCCGTTTTTCAGACGTAATTCGAGGCGTAAAATGCCTCCATTATGTCTGAAAATGGGTCGTGTGAACCCAGCCTTACTCTCATAGTCATGCCCCATGTCCTTCTATGACTACTTAAGTAGTAGAAAGGGCAGGGCATAAACACAAAAAAAACCCTATCTGGCACAAAAAAAAACCATAAAGAAAGAAAAAAAATTATATATGTATATATATATATATATATATATATGTATATATATATATATATATATATATATATATATATATTGTGCATTCAGAAAGTCTTCAGACCCTTTCACTTTTTTCACATTCTGTTATGTTGAGGTCTTGTGCTAAAATAAAATAAAAATATGACAAAGTGAAAACAGAATTTTAAAAATATTTGCTAATTTATTGAAAAGAAACAAAACTAAAATGTTGCATTGATATAAATATTCAGAGCATTTACTCAGTGCTTAGTTGAAGCATCTTTGGCAGCGATAACAGCCTCCAGTCTTCTTGAGTATGATGCCGCAAGGTTTGCACACCTGGATTTGGGGATTTTCTGCCATTCTTCTTTGCAGATCCTCTCAAGCTCTGTCAGGTCGGATGGGGATGGTCGATAGACAGCCATTTTCAGGTCTCTCAAGGAATGTTCATTGGATCTCTGGCTGGGCCACTCAAGGACATTCACAAAGTTGTTCCTAAGCCACTGCTGTGTTGTCTTGGCTTTGTGCTTAGGGTCATCGTCTTGTTGGAAGGTGAACCTTCGGCCCAGTCTGAGGTCCAGAGCCCTCTGGATCAGATTTTCATTAAGAATATCTCTGTACTTTGCTCCATTCATCTTTTCCTTAATCTTGACCAGTCACCCTTTCCCAGCCGCTGAAAAATACCCCCATAGCATGATGCTGCCACCAACATGCTTCACTATAGGGATGGTATTGGGCAGGTGATGAGCAGTGCCTGGTTTCCTCAAGACATGACGCTTAGAATTGAGGCCAAAATCTTGGTTTCATCAGACCACAGGCTTTTGTTTCTCACAGTCTGAGAGTATTTTTGGTGCTTTTTTATTTTTTTTGCAAATTCTAGGCGGGCTTTCATGTGTCTTTTACTGAGGAGAGGCTTCTTTCTGGCCCCTCTGTCATAAAACCCAGGTTTATGAAGTGCTACAGTGATGTTTGACCTTCTGGAGGTTTCTCCTGTCTGCACAAAGGACCTTTAGATCTCAGTCAGAGTGACCATTGGGTTCTTGGTCACCTCTCATACCAAGGCCCTTCTCCCCCGATTACTTAGTTTGTTGGGGGGACCATCTCTAGGAAGAGTCCTGGTTGTTCCAAACTTCTTCCATTTAAGAATTATGGAGGCCTTTGTGCCCTCGGGAACTTTTAGTGCAAAAGTAACATTTTTTTGGACCCTTCTCCAGATCTGTGCTTCCACACAATCCTGTCTCTGAGCTCTGCAGACAGTTCTTTCTTCCTCATGACTTGGTTTTTGCTCTGATATACATTGTCAGCTGTGAGACCTTTTATAGACAGATGTGGGTCTTTCCAAATCATGTCCAATCAAATGATTTACCACAGGTGGACTCCAATCTAGGTGTAAAAACATTTCAAAGATGATCTAGAGAAATGGGAGGCCCCCACAGCTAAATTTCAAGTGTCATAGCAAAGGGTCTGAATACTTATGTCCATGAGAAATTTTAGTTTTTAATTTTAAATAAATTTGCAAACATTTCTAAACTTCATTTTGTACTTTCTCATTATGGGCAATTGAGTGCAGAATGATGGGGAAAAACGTGATTTATTTTTTTTAGCACAAGGCCTCAACATAACAAAATGTGAAAAAAGTGAAAGGGTCTGAAGACTTTCTAAATACACTGTATATAAACAGTTGAGTCACATTACCATGACCACCAGCCAATATCCAGAGTAATCGCCGTGTGCAGCACGGACAGCAGCTAGACGGGCTGGTAGTGACTCAATAAGGTGCTGGTTGGTTGTCTCAGGTATCTGGCGCCATGCTGACTGCAGTGCATCCCACATTTGCTGGAGGGTGCGTGGAGGAGGATCCATAGAACAAACAAGACGATCGAGGTGGTCCCACAGATGCTCAATTGGGTTCAAGTCTGGCAAATTAGGGGGCCAGGGAAGTACTTGGAGGTCTTTGTCGTGCTCTTTCAACCACTGTCGGACATGTGACATGTCGCATTGTCTTTCTGGAAGATTCCATCTGCCCCAGGGAAGACAAACAGCATGTATGGGTGGACGTGATCTACAACAATGGATTCATACCCAAATCAGTTCAGAGTGCCTTCCAAATGGATGAGTGGGCCCAGAGAATGCCATGAAAATTATTGGCAGAGCTATTCAGTTGCTAGAGCTCCTCTGTATTCCTAGTTTTCTGAAGTCTTGTCTTCTGAAATTCCTGTGTACCTATGCCAGTTTCTGACCATCTGTGCCTGCTGCCTGCCCTGACTTATTGCTATGTCTATCGTGTTGAACCTCTGTCACCTAGCCCAGACCTATAGCTCAGTTTTCCACTCTACCTCTGCCAACTTCAGCCGTCACCAAGGCAGAATTCTTTGAGGGTAGCGACTTGGGGTAACCCAGCAGCAAATTCCAGATCTCTGTACAGGGCTTAAAGGGTGAAGACCAGGGTTCCCTTGGACTTCGCAACCTGAAGTAGCCCCAAGTCAAATCCTTTAGTGACAGCAACAATTCACACCGCCTCCTGCTGGCACTACTACAGCCCAATCCCTGGGCTGTCGTTACAGCAGCCTTGAGTTGGTAAACAAGTTCTCATGGCATATTAACTTGAAATTTATATTTTAGACACAAAAACAGTAATCTACTGTTATAAAAAGTATTTCAAACTTTCAAGTTAATTTTATACTGCCAAAGTCCTCCAAAAATTTTTTCTAATGGAAGCCCTGGTATATATGTTACTTTGTACTAAAGTATTCATTTATCTTTTGTTAGGTGATTATAATTTATCTTCTACATTTTAGTGCCTGGTCAGAGAACACCCAGAAAAACAAAAAATCTATTACTTTCAGCAAGATCTGCTGCATCTGCCATGTCTGAAAATGATAAAGTATAGCAAAAATGATAATAAATTGTAGTAAATTTTTTGTTTACCTTCTTCTTTGCCACAAGAAAACAGTAAAATATGTGGGTCATGTTCAAAATGAATTAAAATGGATTTTGATTCAGGTTTTCAAGAAGAATTATACATTGGCAACATAGCATTTAAGTCAATACAATTCTTTCCAGAGCAATCTTTCTCTCTGCCCTACATTCCTTCATTTTTCATCCACCGGCCAAAGGGATTGTGTTTAATAACATAATTTACATCAGTATGTCCCAAATGGCCGAAACACTGAAGCAGGAATAGATTAGCATGGTAATCTCATTCTGATGGATAAAATTAGCAAAGATATTACTCTCAACGTAGAGCGGGCATTGGCGAGCTGCCGTGCTTAGAATCAATTACTAAATTACTTTTAGCTCTAAGTCGACATTAACAGAAAAAATTGCCATCGACCGAAACAAAATAAGATAAAAATATGCGATCATTAAATCTCTCGCTACTATTCGCGAATGTGACTTGCAAGAATTGTACAAATAAGATAGAATTTAATTTTTAACGTTAGCCCCTGTCATCATTTCATCTAAAGCCTCGAAATGAATTTAAGGGTAGTGCAGACTTTGTGGCATGTCGTTAAAGCCCTTTGCCAGAAAGGAAATGTTCTATTCACTCAGCTCTGGTATAAAACGTCTACACAGCCTAGACACGTAACCTTGCTATACCCTAGACTGCAAGATTTATTTTTATGCAATACATGTAACGAATTTAAATTTAAAAAAAAATAATTTTAATTAAAATGAAACATTTTGTCTGTCCATCCGTCTAATCTTTCAATCACTATCACCATGCCATTTAAATACACTGACAGCACTCCTTCACAGCGTTTGCAGGTAAGTCGATCTTACCTGCAAACGCTGATGCTGCTGCAGAATCAGCTGTAGCCTCTGGTGCCGATGTGGCCGTCACGATGCAGGACCTGTGAGTGACGTCACAGATCTGCACTGTCACAAGCTGGGCGTTCTGAAGAGAAGAGGATGTTACTTCTCTTCACAGCGCCCAGCTAGTAAAAGTATTAAAAACGCCCCGATGTACGCACCTAATACACGCCCACTTGGACTAATACTTTTAAACACACCCACTTGGACTTTTGCAAGCCTCATTTGCATAATTACAAAAATGGTCATAACTTGGCCAAAAATGCTCGTTTTTTAAAAATAAAAACGTTACTGTAATCTACATTGCAGCGCCTATCTGCTGCAATAGCAGATAGGGGTTGCAAAATCTGGTGACAGAGCCTCTTTAAGGCCTAAAATGGGCTGGTCACTAAGGGGTTAAAGATGCTTCTGTACTTGTGTTTACAACAACTGAGTTTGCACGTGTCTCTCAGACATTTACACTGAAGCCTCTCTCTCCCTTCAGAGTAGACATGAATGTGTGTGTCTGCTGAAGGAGGCAATTGTGATGTCACTGTGTGATGTCACAACCACTTTGACCCTATATAGGCTGGGGTTCAGGGGGCAACTGCTCAGATAGGAAATTCATTTTAGTGAGGTAGTAAGTTATTGCTGAAGATGAGTCATTGATCCAGGAATTGACACTTATTGAGATATTCGGACAGGAGAAGGTTTTTTTTTTCATTAATACGAAGCATCTACTTCACAGGGTTTTTTGTTTTGTTTTGTTTTGCCCTCCTCTGGATCAACACTGTAGGACAGTATGGTAAACTTGATGGACTTTTGTCTTTTTTCAACTTCGGTGGTAACTAATTTTGTTACTATGTATGCATGTGTGTATTTATATGTATATTGTTGATGGAAGGATACATTTTTGCAACCTGATGCCACATCTGAAGGAGGAAATTCTCTAACCTGAGATCTGCTACTTCCCATAACAGTTGTCACTTTTATCTCCTTGATCTAGGACCAGGAGGAGACAAAGTAGACTACCTATGATTAAGGCAGTGTACCAGTCTATGTGGCCCGGTGCTCAACCCCCTTCCCCACTATTTACATGGCCATCTTTACATTTTTTTGTCATTGACCACAGTTAAAGGGGTTTTCTTACTATAGACATTTATAGCATATTGATTATTGTGAATTATAGTGGATGGGAGATATAGAAAACAGCTAAATGCACTTAGTCACACCAGACATCGACTGGGGGTGAGTGGGGTTCCCAGAGGTCAATGCAGCATACCCTCACTGATAAGACAATTATGGCATATCCAATCTATATGCAATAAATGTCTATAACCAGGAAAACTACTTTAGTTTAGGTGCAAAAATGCTTGCTCAGCTAGTAGCCAGAACGCTGGGGTGTGAAGGAGGAGCTGAGCACTGACCTAGATAATATTACTGGGTGTAGTGAGTATAAAGGAGTATGGATATTCAGATATGCAGAAGAAAATAACTCCCAGCGCCTTCATGAATTTCATAGTTTATGATGTCATGATGGATTGATGATGCAACCAGCCATTGTCATTGGTTGTTATGAACAACAAAGAAAGTTTTTATTTTAGACAGATTTGATTAATGAGGCCCAATGGGTCTCATATATAAACGCTCTGATGAAAAGTGAAGCAGTTGCCCCAGAAAGACAATTACTTTCGCTAAATTTTCTAACCTACATTGGAAAAGTGACCGCTGGAATATTATTGATTGTTATAAACATTTGCTCCACTTTTTGTCTGCATTAGTTTTTTTACATGAGGCCTAATATTCCTAAAATAATAATAAATCACTAAAACACAGGAAAGTCTACTCATTAGAACACCTGCATAGATATGGTGGTGCCACTGGGCTGACTACTGGTCAAATTGACCCATTAGACTGCTTAACAATATTTACTTTAATACTGTAGCTACATGATATCAGGTGGTCACGCTGATGATGTCACATGTGACGTTAAATATTTTACATTATTTGCTGAAGGAGGCAATTGTGATGTCACTGTGTGATGTCATAATCACTTTGGCCCTATATACACTGGGGTTCAGGGGGCAACTGCTCAGATCAGGAAATTAAGACATTGACAATGTAGGAGGATAAAGGTAAATACAGAATTTTATCATTTTTAATAAGTTACTAAGTTATTGCTGAAGATGGGTCATCATCATATTTGGAGTTGAGAAGGATGATCCCCCCCCCCCCCCTAATATAAATGCATTTACTTCAAAAGATTTTTTATTTTATTTTTTGCCTTCCTCAGGACAAACACTGTAGGACAGTATGGTGAACTTGATGGACTTATGTCTTTTTTCAACCTTGGTAAGAATTATGTTACTATGTACAGTATGCATGTGTCTATTTATATGTGTATCGATGATGTTTGCATGAACAGTATTTATGTGAGGCTGAACATATTTTTACACTCCAATGCCCATCTGAAGGAGAACCCATGTCAAATTTTAAAAAGATCATGTAATTACTTCTTACTTGCATCAATGTACATTTTCACAGCAATCACGTATTGCAATATGTTTATATTTGTACACAATAATAGAAACATAGGTTTTATAGTGATGTTACATAGTTACATAGTTACAAAGTACGGTTGAAAAAAGACACATGTCCATCAAGTTCAACCAATTGATGGGAGAAGGGAAGGGAAAAATTTCTACACATTGACATAGGAGCTGATATTTTTTAGTTCTGGTAAATTATCTAAGCCTTTTTTAAAGCTGTTGGTACCCAGATGCATAACTTTACATTTATCTACATTAAACTTCATCTGCCAACTGGATGCCCAAACACTTAGTGTGTTCAAATCAGCTTGTAATTTACGAACATCTTCCATAGACTTAACAATATTACATAGCTTGGTGTCACCTGCAAAAATAGAAATAGTGCTATTAATCCCATCCTCTATATCATTAATAAATAAATTGAATAATAGTGGTCCCAGCACTGAACCCTGGGGTACACCACTTATAACCGGGGACCATTCATTGACCACAACTCTCTGGATACGGTCCTTGAGCCAATTCTCAATCCAATTACAAACTATATTTTCTAAACCTATAGTCCTTAATGTACCCATTAGGGACAGTGTCAAATGCCTTTGCAAAGTCCAAAAACACTATATCCACAGCGGCCCCTCTGTCTAGGCTTCTTCTCACCTCTTCATAAATCCGAACAATTTCTGTTTGTGAAAACCAAAATAAAGAATTTACAAAAAAATTTTTTGTCATGTATTGCCCCTTTCACAGAAGGTGTAAGCCATGTGGGGTTTAATTTTAGTCGTTTATTCTTGTTACCTATAGGAATAAATTTTGCACTATAATTACCCAAAGTGGATTTGAAAATCTCCCATTTATCATTTGTACCATTATTTGACATTAGTTCTTCCCAGTCTATATCCTGAATTGCAGCCCTCATCCTGGGGAAATTGGCTTTCTTAAAATTAAGTTTTTGCCCTCCCAGCCTGTGTTTGTTTTTTTACAGTATAGGTAAAATGTAACTATATTATGATCACTGTTACCGAAGGTTTTCATGAACACTGACATTCCCAACAAACTCTGCATTATTAGAAATGACCAGATTCAACAGAGCTTCACCTCTAGTCGGGTCTTCCACAAACTGGCCCATAAAATTTTCCTGCAACAGGTTGAGGAAATTTCTCCCCTTTGCAGTTGAAGCCGAACCATGACACCAATTAATATCCTGGTAATTAAAATCTCCCATTATTACTACAGTACCCGCCTGTGCAGCCCGCTCCATCTGTTTATATAGCTGATCTGCAATCTCCTCAGTTATATTGGGGGGGGGTCTATAGATTACACCAAATGTAATTTTTTCAGCGTTTACCTCCCTTTGTAATTCCCCCCGCAAGGTTTCCACCTCCTCACAATCTTCACCCACTAATGTCTCTCCACACTCACCTTCATATGACTTCTCACATACAGACATACACCACCGTCTTTCCTATTTGTCCTGTCTTTCCAAAAAAGTTTAAAACCCTGTAGATTTACAGCCCAGTCATGTGAAGAGTCCAGCCATGTTTCAGCAACACCAACTATATCTATATTTTCTTCCAGTACCAAGGCCTCCAGCTCCCCCATTTTGCTTGCTATACTTCTGGCATTTGTGAATAGAGATGAGCGAACTTATCAAAAGTTCGCTTCGGCTAGTCCGCCGAATTTCCCGAAAAAGTTCGATTCGGACAGAACTAGTTCGGACCGAACCTGTAATTTCCGTGCGCCGAGCATGCTACTGTCCAGGGTGCTGATAGAGTTAATGGGCTGCACTAACTCTTTCAGCAACCTTGACAGTACATGCTCGGCGCGCGGAAAATACAATTTTAATGTAATAAAAAAATAATAATAATACGTTCATACTTACTTTCCTCCTGTCCGGCCTCCAGCGATGACGTTTCATCCATGTCGCCGCTGCAGCCAATCACAGGCTGTAGTGGCGGTCACGCACGTCAGGATGACGTCAGAAGGCCGGCCTCCAGGGATGACGCTTCATCCCACGTGACCGCCGCTGCAGCGGCGACATGGATAAAACGTCATCGCTGGAGGCCGGACAGGAGGAAAGTAAGTATGAACGTATTATTATTTTTTGGGGCATTTATGTATGTTGGCATGTATGTATGTTGGCATGTATGTATGTATGTATGTATGTTTGCATGTATGTTGGCATGTATATGTATATATGTGCATGTTTGTATGTATATTTGCATGTATATATTTGCATGTATGTATGTATGTATGTATGTTTGCATGTATGTATGTTTGTATGTATGTTTGCATGTATGTATGTTTGCATGTATGTATGTTGGCATGTATGTATGTTGGCATGTATGTATGTTGGCATGTATGTATGTATATATGTGCATGTATGTATGTATGTTTGCATGTTTTTATTTTTGCATGTATGTTTGCATGTATGTTTATATATATGTGCATGTATTTAATTATGTTTGCATGTATTTATGTTTGCATGTATATTTGTGCATGCTTGTATATATGTATGTATGTATGTATGTATCTTTGCATTTGTTTGTATTTATGTATGTTTTCATGTGTGTGTATGCATGTATGTATGTATGTATGTATGATAGTTTGCATGTATATATGTATATATGTGTGTATGTTTGCATGTATGTATATTTGCATGTATATATGTGCATGCTTGTATATATGTATGTATGTTTGTATATATGTATGTATGAATGTTTGCATGTATGTTTGTTTGAAATAATTTATTTATAAAAAAAAATTTAAAAAGACATTGGGTTCCACCCAATTTATCATAACCAGCCACATACAACACAGTGTTATTAGCCTGGGAATGGACAAAACCAGTGGCCCTTCCCACCCATGTAATGGCAGACTGCTGCGGCCTTGTATATGGCTGGTTATTAAAAATGTGGGGGACCCGTCTATTGTTAAATTTGTTAGATTAAAAAAAAAAAATGACGTGGGGGTCCCCCCCATTTTTATAACCAGCCCGATACAACACAGCAGCAGCAGCCTAGCATTACAAGGGTGGGAAGGTCCACTGTTTTTGGCCCTTCCCAGCCTCATAATACCAGCCTACGGCCGCCCCAGTACCCGACCATCACAACAGATGGTCGGGTACTGGATCGTACCAAGCTCTTCCCGGCACCCCTGGTGGTGGTTGGTGCCAGGGTAATAATGGGTGGTTAGTGCTAGCCTCTGCACCGGCTAACACTAAGTACCGCCTTAATAATGGACGCTGTCAGTCAGCCAGCTGTCATTATCTAGGCACTAATAAAGTTTAAAAAAAAACACAAAGACAATTCTTTTTTATTGAAATAAGAAATCCCCAACAAAACCCTCGTTAACCATTTTATTAAAATTTGAAAAAATCTAGATCTACGCAGTAGTCCAACGAATCGAAGATGTAGTCCAATCGGTACATCAAAATCTGCAACAACATAAAAAAACAGTTATCAATGTGAACAATACCAATACTTCTACTCACCTACACACATATATACACGCACACACAAACAAACAACCATACACAGACACACACACATATATACACAAACACAACAAGATATACACACACACACACACACACACACACACACACACACACACACACACATAAACAGACAAACACACACACATATACACGAACTCACACATATACAAACAAAAACACACATATCCAAACACACACATATACACGAACACGCACATATATACAAACAAACACACACACACACACACACACACAAACACATATACACAAACACATATACACAGTTATACACAAACACAACAAGATATACACAAACACACACACACACACACACACACACACACACACACACACACACACACACAAAGAGACAAACACACATACATATACACACACACATATACATATACACGAACTAACACATATACACAAACACATACACAAACACACACATATACACAAACACACACATATACACAAACACACACATATACACAAACACATGTACACAAACAGACCCATATATACACAAACACACCCATATATACACAAACACACACACACATAAACACACAAACACACACCCATATACACACATATACACAAACACACATATACAAAAACACACACACACAAACATCTACACACACACACACACACACACACACACACAGTTCACAGCAGCACAGAGTATTTCAGGAGATGAGCGTGCGGATCTTGTGCGGGGTGGTGACTTGCCAATCATGTGAAGGTGTTATTGAGGACAGGAGTGGAGGAGAGGTAACAGACTGAGCTACGTAATGGTAAGAGCAGAGTTCACAGCAGCACAGAGTATTTCAGGAGAGGAGCGTGCAGATTTTGTGCTGCTGTGAACTCTGCTCTTACCATTACGTAGCTCAGTTGTACCTCTCCTCCATTCCTGTCCTCAATAACACCTTCACATGATTGGCAAGTCACCACCCCGCACAAGATCCGCACGCTCATCTCCTGAAATACTCTGTGCTGCTGTGAACTCTGCTCTTACCATTACGTGGTGACTTGCCAATCATGTGAAGGTGTTATTGAGGACAGGAGTGGAGGAA
Source organism: Rhinoderma darwinii (assembly GCF_050947455.1). Lineage (NCBI taxonomy): Eukaryota > Metazoa > Chordata > Amphibia > Anura > Rhinodermatidae > Rhinoderma > Rhinoderma darwinii. Next base: position 66,155,745 of record NC_134687.1, read on the forward strand.
AGGTACAACTGAGCTACGTAATGGTAAGAGCAGAGTTCACAGCAGCACTGAATCTGCACGCTCATCTCCTGAAATACTCTGTGCTGCCTTAAACTCTATGGACAGGTCAGGATCCTGTTTCTTTTAAATGCTGCACTGTAGCGCAGCCTTATATAGTGGATCGAGCGGGTTCCCCAGCAGCATTTAAAAGAAACAGGATCCTGACCTGTCCACAGAGTTTAAGGCAGCACAGAGTATTTAAGGAGATGAGCACGGCCGCGTACGGCCAGCCACGGGCAGCCGGTCGTTTTTCCGAGCCGTGCTCCCATTATAAAATATATTACCCGTAATGACGGGTGGCTACATGTGTGCACCCGTCATTACGGCAGCGTTGCTAGGCGACGTCAGTAAATAGTCACTGTCCAGGGTGCTGAAAGAGTTAACTGATCGGCAGTAACTGTTTCAGCACCCTGGACAGTGACTACCGATCACAATATAGAGTAACCTGTAAAAAAAAAAGACGTTCATACTTACCGAGAACTTTCTGCTTCCTCCAGTCCGGTCTCCTGGCCGTTGCCTTGGTGACGCGTCCCTCTCGACATCCGGCCCGACCTTCCTGGATGACGATACAGCCCATGTGACCGCTGCAGCCAATCACAGGCTGCAGAGGCCTCTGCAGCCAATCACAGGCTGCCGTGTCAGAAAAGAAGGTCGGACTGGAGGAAGAAGAGGGGCTCGTCACCAAGACAACGACCGGGTACGTATGAAATGCTTTTTATTTTATTTTTAATCAGCAGCCTCTTTTCTCTATCAGTGATTGATAGAGATAAGTGGCTGCCAATTTGTATAATATTTTTGACCGGGTTCGGTCAAAACGGGTTCGGCCAAACCCGGTGAAGTTCAGATTCGCTGCGAACCGAACTTTTCCGGATGTTCGGACCGAAACCGGGTTCGGTTGTCCCGGTTCGCTCATCGCTATTTGTGAACATACACTTTAACTTGCTTTTACAAAATTACAAAAACGTTATTACGGATAAGAACTATGGTCGTGTACATAGGGCCTTAGTCAGAGGAGTAAGTCTTATATTTGTGGTCTTGTGAAATTGCAGATGGTCTCGCATTTTTTACCACTACTAAATATGATAATTTCTGGATTATCAAATGTTAAATTATTGGATTCTAATTATAGATTTCTGCAGATATTTGAATGTTTGACAATTTCAATTGTGTATTAGATTATTCCTATAGAGAAATGTGAGCTCCCTTATTTTCGCCTATTATAGTATATATTACAATATTCCTACAATGAAATTTGACACCCTTTAATTTTGCCTATCAATAAATTATTAGATATGGAAAAATAGCGAGTCAGCGGGATAAGGGGCATAAACACTGAATACATCATTTAATTTGTAAACTGGGTTTGGTGAAGTGTAGCCGCTCATGTCATTGATAACATTATTAACATACATATCAGCTGTCTTGATATTATGAAGACTGAATTCATCCCCTGCTGGGAGAGTCAGGGTCAACATCATTAACTATAGATCCTGCCTTGGTTTACATATAGGAGCCTTAGGCTAAGTGTCTGCCAGATACATCGCTATATCTGTACATATCTATAGGATGTGCGGGAGGCTAATCACACATCACAAGGAGACATTCAGCTTTTGTTGATGTGGAGGTTTACTGGAATTAACCGATTAGTGTCAACTTGACACAATAACTTTTGTCTATAAAGCAGTACATCATGTTGATGGCTTTATTGATGGGTGTGATCTAATGGAAGAGTTTGAGATTAAGAATATTTTTCAATTAACATATACTGCTAAAAAGTCCCCACGCAGTGTTTGGTTTTGTAATGTCTTTAAGTATGGATTAGTTATACAACTACTGTATGCCAGGATTGAATTATATCCACAAGTTTCTGTTCATTCAGCTGCGGTCTTTCAGAATATCATTTCTGTTGTGTGGATAACATGTACGGAGCAACTTCACAATAATAATTTTCTTTATTGAGGCACAATAATACATAATATTCCAATAAAAGCTCATTAAAATCCTAATAAATTTATGGGTCACACCGTGTACTGGAATATGAATATTTCCAAAAGCTAAAAATGTTAAATACATGGATTCAATAAACTTTACAATGTATATACATCATTCTCGGTCAGGGGTCTTAAACTCGGCCGGGTAAGTGGGCCACATATAGAAAAAATTTGAAGTTGCCGGGCCGCATTTCAACAATCCAGTTTTCCAGTTTAAAGAGGCTCTGTCACCACATTATAAGTCCCCTATCTCTTATATAAGGTGATCGGCGCTGTCATGTAGATAACAGCAGTGGTTTTTATTTAGAAAAACGATCATTTTTCACCAAGTTAGGACCTATTTTAGATTTATGCTAATGACTTTCTTAATAGACAACTGGGCGTGTTTTTACTTTTGACCAAGTGGGCGTTGTGGAGAGAAGTGTATGACGCTGACCAATCAGTGACCAATCAGCGTCATACACTTCTCTCCCTTCATTTACTTAGCACATAGTGATCCTACGTTGTTCACTATGTGCAGCCACATACACCCACATTAACGTTACTGAAGTGTCTTGACAGTAAATAGACATCGCGTCCAACTAGGACCACTTAATCGACGGAAAAATAAAAAAAGTTATGGCTCTCAGAATTTGGCGACACAAAATAAATGTTATTTTTTACACTTAGGTTTTTACTTGTAAAAGTTGTAAAATATAGAAAAAACTATATATATTTGGTATTGCCGTAATCATATTGACCCACAGAATAAAGTTAACATGTTGCTTTAATTGCACAATGAATTCCGTAAAAATGAAGCGCAAAAAACAATGGAGGAATCGCAGTTTTTTCATTTTCTACCCCACAAATAATTTTTTTCCCGTTTCCTAGTACATTATATGGCACAAGAAATGGTGCTACAAAAAACTACAACTCGTCCCGCAAAAATTAAGCCCTAATAGGACTATATCGACAGAAAAATAAAAAGTCATAGCTTTTGGAAGGTGGGGAGGAAAAAACGAAAATGAAAATCTAAAAAATGACTGCGGTGGGAAGGGGTTAAACATTGGGAAAAGGAATTACAAGACACAGAGGTCACACATAAAATTCTTAGTGGTTTGGATAAAGTTAGAAAATCCATTGTGAATGAACAGTGGAGAGAAATGCAATATAGAATAGCACATAAAGCCACATATGCCTTTGATATTCCGTATAAGGATGCACCAGCACATTACTTTTTTGCCGAAAGCGGATCTCTTGCATGGCTTGTGGCATTGCCCGCATGTACAACCAGTATGGACGGAAGTACAGAAGCTAATTGCAGATGTTTGGGAGGAACACATTCCTCTTTTACCCATTCATTATATATTTCATTATATCCCCCATAGCTCCAAAATGAGATCGAAAGGTTTAATGTCAAAGAAGGGGATACATATCGCTCTACTAGTGGCAAAAAAATGTATATTGAGACATTGGTTGCAACCGCAAATTCCAACATTGGCAGAAATAAAGGGCACAATCAAGCACCTAATGGTTCTGGATAAAATTGATGCAGAAAAGTGTAAAGATAAAAATACGGAAAGGTTTTTTAGGAAATGAAGACCATTTGTAGGACATGTTCTTGAAGATTCTGAGATTCAGACATTAATGAGCACATTTAAATACACAGCCTGGTATAACAAAGAAGATTTAAGTGGAAACTGGGAAGGTTGCGGATTTCTGACTTGGGGTCTCGGATGACGGGCGATGAGTGAAGATGTATAGGGTGGGTGGGGGGGATGTTTCTTACACATGTTATGGACTGATGCTGTTGATGTTGGTTCTATGTTATAACAAAATTGGAGGAAAAATTGAAAATGGAAGAAGGCAGAGTTACTTGTATGAACCTGTATTGTGTGCATTGTTTAAAGAGATAATACTTCGTATGTAAGACATGATATCTTGTATGTGTCATGGAATATTATGTGTATAGTCTGTACTTCAATAAAAAAAGAACATAAAAAAAAAGAACAGTTATAGTATTTTTTATATGCAAAAAAAACAATTAAAATTGAAAAAAAAATCTTTTCACATTTTTTCTTAAAGTAATGTAAAAAAAAATTTGATATAATTGGAATTGCTGCGTCCGATCTATTACAATATAACGTTACTTCACCCATATGTTGAACGCTGTCACCGTAAAAAAAATTAAGCAGAATTGCTATTTTTCGGTTACCTCGTCTTCCACAAAAAATTTAATACAAAGTGATCAAAAAGTCGCTTGTACCCAACAAAAAAAGCCTTCACACCACTCAATCGACAGAAAAATAAAAAATAAAAAGTTATGGCTGTCAGAATATGGCAAAATGAATATATTAACCCGCAGAATTAAGTTAACATGTAGTTTTTATGACATGGTGAACGTCGTAAAAACAAAACTCCCAAAAAAATAGAGGAATTGCTGTTTTTTTTTTCCCATTCCACCCCACAAAGAACTTTTTTTTGTATTCCAGTATATTATATGGTATAATAAATGGTGCTAAGAAAAAACACAACTTGCTCTGCAAAAAAATGCCCTTATATGGCTATATCGATGGCTTTTGGAAGGCAGGGAAAAGAAAACGAAAATGAAAAAGTGGAAAATAGCTGAAGCAGCAAAGGGTTAATGAGGCCTGTTGGGTCTCATATATAAAACCGATTGCAAACAAAAAGTCGATCATCTTTGTTACATTTTCTTACCTACACTGGAAAAATGATTGCTGGAATCTTGTTGCTTGCTATAGACATTTGCCTGAAAGGAAGTGTAGTCAATAGGACACCGGCAAAGATACGGTGCTGCTACTGGACTGCCAACTTGTCAAATTTAACCAATATGTGATGTAAGACTGTAATGATATGATAGTTAGATCAGGTAGTTGAGCTGATGATGTTTTATTCGTGGTCATATATTTGACATCATCTGCTGAGGAAATTGTAACGTCCGTGTGATGTCACAATCACTTTGGCCCTATATAAACTGGGGTTCAGAGGGCAACTTTTTAGATCTGAAAATGAAGAGAATGAAGGAGAATGCAGGAGCCCTGATAAAGAAAAATACTGCCATTTTTCCATTTAGAGATACAAGATACCAGTTGTTTTTTTTGCCTTAGCCAATGAATATGTGCACTTGTCTCACATCGATGTCTCCCTGGCATCCCCTGTCTGGCTCAGGTAGACGTCTGGTGGCAAAATTGTTGCCACCGGACATAAAACTGACCCCATAGGAAACTATGGATTTGCTTTTTCATCTGTTCCCTTCTGCCATTTTTGTACTATGCCAGAGGGAAAAAAGACTGGAGGGCTGGATATATGTAAAGGAGGCCTTAAAGCAGGGGCGTAGCTAAGGGGGGGGGGGCAGGTGGGGCATGTGCCCCGGGCGCAACTTAGAGGGGGGCGCCAGCGCCACCCCCTCCTGCACTATAATTGTACCTGCGTCTATAAGACACAATTATTATAAGGTACAATTAGAAGCAATGAATGGCCAGGTATGTTCCGTGCCTGGCCATTCAGCGCCTTTCTATATGTGAAGCAGTGCGATACTTTGCGACACTTGTGTCGTTGAAAGGCTCTGAATGACAGGGAAAGTCACTCTGCCCTGCCATCAGCGCCTTTCATAGACGCTTCGTTCAACCCCAGGAGACCTGCTCAGAAGAGAGCAGGTCTCCATTGCTGCCGGACTGCGTGGGAACGGGATTAAGGTGAGTTTGAATAGTTTGTTATTTCATTGTAATAAAAAAGTGTGTGGCTTTATCTACAGGGGTGGCTTTATCTACAGGGGGGCTTTATCTATGGGGGTGCTTTATCTACAGGGGGGGCTTTATCTATAGGGGGGCTCTATCTACAGGGGGGGCTATATACTGGGGTGGGCTATCTATGGAGACTATATACAGGGGTGGGCTATATCTACGGAGCACTATAGGGGGAGCTATTTGTGGGACAATATATACAGGGGTGGGCTATATGGGGGCACTATCTACAGGGGGCTCTATGGGGCACTATCTACAGGGGGCTCTATGGCAGGCACTATCTACAGGGGGCACAGTGTGTGTGTAGGACACAGTGTATGGTGCTATTATAATTAGAGGTGCAGTGTATTGCGCTATTATATTTAGGGGTGTAGTGTGTGGTATAATGAGAACTTTATCTTTGTTTATATGTGTAGAAATGTTGGAAAAGTGAGAAGCTGAAGACATCTGAGCGGCAAACTACAGAAATGGGCTTTAACCGGGAGAAGTCATCATAGAGGTCTGGACCGGATGGAGAAAAAGAAATAGAATCTGAGACGTCACCAGTGAGTCACTTAATGTAAATGTTCATTCTGCCTCTAATCAGCACTGTAGTCACTGTATGATCTGCAGCGAGATGATGGGTGGTATGATTATGATATGATTTATTTTTTGTGAAACAGCATCTCCCAGCATATCCTCACCATTGTTCGGGCTATGCTGGGAGCTAGAAACAAATTAGTGCAAACCTATACGGCAGGGGTTGCACTAAATTGAGCTGTATTTGTGCTGGTGTTGTATTTATGTCGTGAGCTTGGTTCCGGTGCTGTATATATGTAATGAGCTTGGTTCTGTTGTTCTGTATAGAACTATATTGCTTGTAAAATGTACAAATGTTTTTACGCTTGAGTTACATAAAAAGAAATGTAGAAAAGAAATGACACACGTCATTGATTGGTAGAGAAAACAAACATGGCGAGGGGGAAGGAGATGTCGGGAAAGAGGTTGGGGGGGTGCCAAACTGAATCTTTGCCCCGGGTGCTGGAAAACCTAGCTACGCCTCTGCCTTAAAGGTCTAGAATGCAACCTATGAGAATCAATGTGTGATTACTGTGGACATCATGGCGACTTTTTCTCTGAGTGTTGATATGTAATTCTAGCAACGCTGTAAATCAGGTTACCTTTGTAAGCACCATTATAACTGAGATGACAACATGTTGTTGGTTCTGTACATGAATGTCTCACATACAGTATAGAAGCTCCTATTCTTTATGAAAAGGATCATACAGCGATGTCCTAAGAAGTATATGTGAGTCCTGGAGACACAGACCCTGTTACACAGACCCTGTTAGTGGAGTCCGTCTACACATCAATATTTTTTTCTTATTTAAGTGGAGGTTTTTATTAGCAATGCTATCAAATATTTTGGAATCCAGTTTAAGATTTTAACCATTAATAAATCAACATCAAACTGGAATTATCCTTAAAAACAATTAAAATTAATATTGTCAAGGAATCACTACTTGAGCAAGTTTATGGAATTGCTATACAAGCAATTCCCCAAATACGCCTGGAGACTGTCTGGATCAAGCGTGCAGGTAAATCAGCTACCTCAAGTCCGTCACCACTCTGGCCAGCAGAATTCTAAGGCTACTCTATGGTCTTCATCAGAGCCCACCGCAAGGCAGGTTGGATTTGGCTGCATAGAACCCAGGTTGCTTTTACAGAATATGGTGTTGGACAGGCGATTCAATGAATATGAAACTCTACACATCCTCCCCAATTAAAATGTTGAGGATTATTTTTTTGGGACACTGTCGTATAGCATAATAGTAGTCTATTACTAGATCCTTGATCCTGCTTGGAGCCTGCTTGCTCTGCAAAGTGCCATCAAAACTGGGTACCATTCTTGGTGGGAAGATAGCATAAAGCACCAGGCATAGTCTCTGATGAAGTGTAAGGGTCAGTTCACACGTTCTTTAAATACTGTGGTTTATCCGCAATGGAATTCTTGGCGGAAATTCCGCAGCAAATACAGTAACAGCAAAGTGGATGAGATAAAACAAATCTCATCCACAAGCTTCGTAAATACTGAGCGGGAAAAACGCTCAGAAATTGACCTGTGGTGCGGAATTTCAGTCGGCCGAAGTTAATTGTATTTGCGTAAACGCTGCTTATTTGTTGTGGGATTTCCCCATTAAATTCCGCAATAAACGCAGCTCACAAAAAAACTCATATCTACCCAGAAGTCTGTGTTCCGCCATCCAGCATGGCCTCCTGGGATGACGTTTCACGGGCTGTAGCGGCGGTCACATGGAATGAAACATCATCCCAGGAGGCCAGCCTGGATGACGTCAGAAGGCCGTGCTCCTGGGATGATGTTTCATCCCATGTGACCGCCGCTGCAACCAATCACAGGCTGCAGAGGTCTCCTGGGATGAAATATCATCCCTGGAGGCCGGGCCTCTAGCAGGCCGGTCAAGACAGCAGTTTTCCGCAGCGGAAATTCCAGATGAAAAACTGCACCACAGTTTGGTGCGCTTTTTCATCCGGAATTCCCTGCGGCGCACAGAGTGGATGCGCTGCGTGCTTTTACGTAGCGTATTCGAACACGGCCTTAAGGTGTTTTCCCATACTGCTAGCAAGTTCCAGCAGGGAACAAGAGAAAAAAGAGGGAAGACATCTAACATGAGTCATAGAACTTGACTAATGGAGTCAGAAATGGTTACTGTGTATTTTTGGGCTTTAAGTGATCTGTAAAGAGGCCTACAAGCTTCAAGTGGCCTCTCAACTAAGTACAATTTCGGCAAAACAACCTAAAATAATAAGTTTAATTTGGCATTAAGAAAGTGAGGCGGAAGACTTAAAAACATGAATTTTAGTGTTTTAATAATATGTTTTATTTTCATTGAGTCTTTTTTATTTTTTAAGCCAATGCTCAATCTATCCTCAGTCTAAATCTTCCATGTCACAAATGTGAAAAATCTCTAATCGCTCTCGATCAGATTATTGAGGAGGGTTTTCAGTGACATTTTGTCCAGTGGAATTAAATTTTTTTTATTGTGAGACTGTGAGCCCTGCTTGGTCTGCATATAGACAAGCTAGATGGCTGGTGCCACTCCATAAAGCAACTGGTCTAGCCTGGGTACAAGTTAGAATGTTTTTTTCCCCAAAGTACCAGAAATAGAACATGAACATGTCATAAACTTTAGTGCGATGATTGCCAGTTGGGAGGAAAGTACCTGGATGTTGGCTTTAGCTTAGTATGAGCTGTCAAAAGCAAAGAGGGAGAATACACCATATTGATTGCTGTGCCCCTTTGATAGCTGTTGGCCAAACGCTTGTTCCCCCGACACCTATTCCTCCTGACTCCTGATACACATGTATGCTTGGCTCAGCTAAATGTGAAAGTGTATTTAATGGGAAGAGAGGAATAAGATACTGCCAGACAGCTTTGGCGGGGGCTTATCTCTGGTGAGAACAAATGATCGGGGATGTTGAAATCCATTTTGCTACAAATGGTATGAAACTTGAAAAAGGCTTGTAGAATGGGTGATGATTTTTTTCATATTTTTTTAATGATACTCTTTATGAATATCTTAAAGGAAAAATTGAGACCTTTAAAAAAAAATAATGAAATGCAAACATGTAAACACGATAAAATATCAACATACTAATGACAAAGTAATCAGAAAAATAGCAACTTTTGTGAGTCTGAAAAAAATTGCTATGCAATGTTCAGATAAGACAACAACTCCCATTCAGCAGGCTGCAGTCACAGGCAGTGTCTGCTGGGATCCATCATACGATGACTCACAGGATGTTATTGAACAAAGGACATTAAAATAAAAGCACAGTGTCTGGTTCAGGGATATTACAAAGGTCGCATATTGTGTTTGCATCATTCTGTCTAATAGAGGAATCCCAGAGCCACTTACTAATTTCATGGCCAGCTTGTACAGGATTGTCCTGCATTTAAGGTTATCAATGTAGATGCAGTAAAACTCTGTTAAATAGGCCCAAACCATTACATAAAAAAGTGTATTACACTCAACTATCAAAAATATTTTTTACCAACATGGCAATTCCTGTGGGGGACATCCATAAGGTATTATTTTGTAAAAATGGATTGGCAAGGGTAGATTCTATTGACTATATGTCAATGACTATTGGCTGCTCTTGGTATTGCTCTGGGATGAGTTGGTTTATCTTTTCAATGGACAATAAAGGCTGATATGTTCTTAGGCTGAATGACTAAAGGACTAACTGATAAGCCAATAGCTCCTAAACTTTCCTCGAATGTGTACGGACAGCTTTTTTTCTCATGCTTGTGGACTATAGGATGTTTTTAAAGCTCATTAATAATGCATAAACTCCCAAAGACAATATTAAGTGAACAACTGGGGTATGTCACGATATGTGGGTATGTGGACCCACTAGGCTGCACCGCCGTAGCGGAGTAGCAGCTGGCCAAACAACAGTGTACCAAGTCTCTACAAAGTCCAAGCACAAGGGTACCTGTAATAGTCCAGACAGTAGCAAGGTTTAGGCACAGATGGTACTTTGACGGCAGGTGATGCAAAACATGGCAGTAGGTAACAAAAACGGGGTAGGAGGAATCCTCCAGCTCACCAACAGAATGTCTTTAATCCAGACTGCGCTCGGGTCTTCGTGACGGCACACGGTAGCAATATTGAAGAACAAGAGAAAACTGTGATCCAGCGCCAAATAATTTTAAAAGGAAGCGAAGTTCCAATTTTATTTAAAAAAAGATTGTTTTAAAATTTCATAATACAGGGGTTATTTGCAATAATAGTTGTGCCTACTCGTTTGGGACAACTCTTGTGTCCTTACTCATGGCATATTATGATACACGAGCGTTATCCGAAACATGCTGGCGTCTCCTAGGATGGAGAGGCTGGCCAGCACTCACAAGTCCATGGCCGCGGCCATCAGCGGGTGAGTAGGAACGAAGGTCCGCGACCGTGGACGTTACACTATCCCCCTCTTTTTGAGACCAGTGCAAGAGGAATTTCTTAATAAGGGTAGCGGCATTGAGGATCGCTTCTGGCTCCCAGGACCTCTCCACTGGACCAAACCCCTTCCAATCTATTAAATAAAAAGTCCTTCCTCCTACTCTCTTGTAGTGCAGGATCTCCTTTACTTCGAACGCATCTGAAGAACCGCTGGGAGCAACTGCAGGACTAGGAGTCCTACTGTAGCAGTTCAAAACCACAGGCTTCAGGAGGGACACATGAAAGGAGTTAGGGGCAGCCGAAGTTTTTAGGAGGCAGGGTTAATTTGTTGCAGGATTTCAAAAGGTCCGAGGAACCTAGGAGCAAATTTGTACGAAGGCACCATCAAACGGATATTCCTTGAGGACAGCCAGACTTTGGTACTACTTGTATCCGCTTTTCGCTTCATGCGATCGATTGCCAGCAGAATAGTTGACCGGGTCTGCTGCCAGATTTGTAGAAAGTCCCCAAATGCAGGGTTAGCTGCGGGTACCTAAAATGTAGCCGAAACACAAAGACGTATTTGTGAATGTTGGCCATAGATAATGAAGAACGGTGTGGAAGCAGTGGACTCACTTGTGTGGTTGTTATCTGAGAACTCGGCCCATGGAAGAAGCTGTACCCAGTCATCATGCTGCATGGAGATGAAATGTCGTAGGTAATTCTCCATGATATGGTTAATCCTCTCGACTTGGCCTTTGGACTGGGGATAGTAGGCTGAGGAAAAGTCCAATTTCACATTCAGGAGTCTACAAAGGCCTCTCCAGAATCTTGGGCTGAACAAAACTCCACAATCAGAAACAATATGGAGGGGCAAGCCATGCAAACGGAAAATGTGCTGGATGAAGATATTTGCCAGTCGAGGAGCAGAAGGTAGGCCGGTCAGTGGTATAAAGTGTGCCATCTTCGAGAACCGGTCCACCAACACCCAGACAGTATTGCATCCTGCTGAGAGAGGAAGATCAGTGACAAATTCCATTGCAATATGCTGCCAGGGAGCATTGGGCACAGGCAGAGGTTGGAGTAGACCGGCAGGCCTGGAGTGAGCAACTTTGTTAGATGCACAGACAGTGCAGGAAGAGACAAAGTCCACAATATCTTTGGTCAGCGTGGGCCACCAGAAATGACGAGCAATCAGATCTCGAGTCTTATGAACACCCGCGTGCCCCGCCAGTTTGGAGTTGTGTCCCCAGCGAAGAATTCTTCTCCTGTATGCCAACCAATCAAAAGTCCTCCCCGGAGGGATGGCTCTGACTTGCAGAGGATTAGCAGAAAGAATGCAGGATGGGTCTATGATAAATTGAGGAATCTCCACAGTGTCCTGTTTCAAACGACCTGGACAGGGCATCAACCCTCACATTTTTGTCAGCAGGACGGTAGTGGAGCACAAACTTCAAACGTGTGAAGAACAGCGACCACCTGGCTTGACGGGGGTTTAGCCGTTGAGCTGATTGGAGATAGGTACGATTCTTGTGGTTGGTGTATATCAGGATGGGGGGAGCAGCTCCCTCTAGCAGGTGTCTCCACTCATCTAGTGCCAACTTGATGGCCAGTAACTCCCGATCCCCCATAGAGTAATTGCACTCTGCGAGAGAGAAAAGTCTAGAATAATAGCCACACACTACAGTCTTTCATTTAAAACTTCTCTGGAACAGAAGTGCACCTGCACCAACAGAGGAAGCATCCACCTCCAACGAGAACTGTCGAGACACATCAGGATGATGGCGGATCGAGGCTGAAATGAAGGCATTCTTGAGGCTATTAAACACTGATTCTACACCTTGGCATTCATACCTCTTTTGGTAAGGTTAGAGATGGGAGCCGTCAGAGATGGGAAATTTGGGATAAACTGCCGGTAGAAGTTAGCAAATCCTAGAAAACACTGTATGGACCGCAGACCCTGAGGATGTGGCCATTCCAGGATGGACTTGACTTTCCCAGGATCCATCTTGAGGCCCTGGTCCGCGATGATGTAGCCCAGGAAGGGCAGAGAATTTTTTTCAAAAATGCATTTCTCCAATTTGGCATACAGGCGATTCTCTCTTAGTCGCAACAGAACCTGACGGACATTCCTCCGATGTGTTGTTGGATCTGGGGAGAACATCAAAATGTCACCAAGATAGACAACCACACAGACATAGAGGAGATCTTGGAAGATATCATTCACAAATTCTTGGAAACCGTGGGAGCGTTACACAGGCTAAAGGGCATAACCAGGTATTCATAGTGCCTGTCTTGAGTTTTGAATGCCATCTTCCACTTGTCACCTTGACATATTCGGATCAAGTTGTAGGCCCCACGCAAGTCTAGTTTAGAGAAGATCCTGGCTCCTCGTATACGATAAAATAATTCAGAGATCAGTGGCAAAGGGTATTTATTTTTTACCATGATCTGGTTGAGACCATGGTAGTTAATGCAGGGTTGAAGAGATCCATCTTTTTTCTTTCTTTATGAAGAAAAATCGGCCCCGGACGGGGTGGAGGATTTTCGTATGAAACCCCTCTCCAAATTATCCTTGATAAAGGCAAACATCGACTGAGTCTCTGGCAAGGAGAGGGGTTATACCCATCCATGTTCAATTGGACAGTCGTATGCCCGGTGTGGGGGAAAACATCTCAGCCTTTTTCTTGCTAAAGACGTCTGCAAACTGAGCATAATGAGTGGGTAATCCCGTTATCTGATGAGACATAGGAGGCAGGAAAGGATGGATCTGTATCAGGCAGCGGTGGGGACATTTGGAGCCCCATTAGAGAACTTCTCCGGGAATTCCAGTCCAGGACTGGGGCATGAAGCTGGAGCCAAGGCAGATCCAGCAACACAGGATTTATGGCTTTGGGCAAGATGAGGAATACACTTTGCTCAGTGTTAAGAGCTGCAACTTGGAGCCTCAACTGGGAACTGGAGCTGATACACTAGGTCCTGTTGGATATAGTTTGCCGCGGACCCAGAGTCCAGGTAGGCAGAGACCCGATTTGTCTTCTCACCAGACACTATGGTCACGGGAATGGACAATTTGGAAGAGAGTTTACTATTTAGTCCTTTTTCACCTAGGGTTGCCTCTCTAGCCAATCCTAGACGCTGGAGTTTTATGACTTTTGGGGACACAGATGCACAAAATGGCCTCTAAGGCAGCAATACAGACAGAGTCCTGAAGTGTGTCTGCGTTGTTTCTCCCGGACAGACAACTTGAGGCAGTCTACTTGCATAGGCTCCTCTGGTGGAACAGCTGATGAGGGCAGCCGGGTTGCTGGAATGTAGGAGCCAGTCTAGGAAATCTTCTGACTCGGTGAACCTCGTGAGACCGTTCCTGGATCCTCAGGTCAATCTGGGTGGCTAGAGAATGTGGTCATCTAGGGTAGAAGGCAGATCTCGAGCAGCAAGCTCGTCTTTAATATCGGAGGATAGACCCTGCCAGAATGTAGCCACCAAGGCCTCCTTGTTCCAGGTCAGCTCTGCTGCCAAGGTACGGAACTGAATGGCGTACTCGCCCAAGGAGGTGTCTCCCTAGCACAGGCTCAGCAGGGATGCAGCTGCAGAAGAGACTCACCCAGGTTCCTCAAATACTGTGCGAAAAGTCCGCAGGAAACACTGTAGGTCACGGGTCTCTGATCCCTGACTTTCCCAGATGGGGTTCGCCCATGCCAGGGCCTTGCCAGTAAGAAGAGGGACTATGAAAGCGATCCTAGCGTTATCAGAAGGAAATGCTTGGGCATGTAGACTGAAGTGGATCTGACATTGGTTCAGAAATCCCCTACAGGTCCTTGCGTCTCCATTGTAGCGAGAAGGTAGTGGCAGAGAGAATCGAGAATCGGTACTGCCAGGAGTTGTAGTAGGAGGAACAGCAGGAGCAATAGGAGCAGGTGCCGTGATGGCTGCAGCTTGTGTATCCAACCTATGTTCAATAGCATTCACCACCAGGAGGAGTTGGTCCTGTCGTGACCGAAGGTCTCGTATATATGCCTGCATGACTTAATGTGATGTCGTCAAGGGCTTGGTTTGACCAGCAGAGTCCATGGCCTGAGCGTACTGTCACGATCTGTAGGTATGTGGACCCACTAGGCCGCACCACCTTAGCGGAGTAGCAGCTGGCCAAACAACAGTGTACCAAGTCTCTACAAAGTCCAAGCACAAGGGTACCTGTAATAGTCCAGACAGTAGCATGGTTTAGACAAAGATGGTACTTTGATGGCAGGTGATGCAAAACGTGTCAGAAGGTACCAGGCGTGGCAGATGACACCAGACGTGGTGTATGACAGCAGGCATAGGAGACGGCACAACACGACAACAACACTAGAGAGGGCATAGGAACGGGATACAGGATACAGGTAGCAGGGCACGGGAACATTGGGAATAGGATACAACTAAGGGACCATTTGCAACACTAACAAAGGAATACAAACAATGCTCAGGAAAGGAGTGAAAGGGCAGAGCCCTTTTTTTAGTCCATAGTGATTAGGGCTAATTAACAATATTTTACATGTGCGCGCTCAGGCCCTTTAAGGCTGGGCAAGAGCGCGTGCACACACCCTACGAGACACTGCAGAGCGGAGCGGAAGTGAGTGCTGGCGTCTCCTAAGAAGGAGATGCCAGCCAGCACTAACAAGTCCATGGCCGCTGCCGTCGGTGTTGAATAGGAACGATGGTCCGCGACCATGGACGTTACAAGGCACAGCAGACCCTTTATTTCTACGGCCTTCCTCTTGGGTAAATTTATTAATACTATTGCTAAGTTCTGTACTGCCTTGGTAAGGAGAGTTGAGAGATGATGTCTATGGGAAGACATGGCCAAGAGTGATAGACTTTGTACAGTTATTGTCAGTGCGTGTGACCATACGAATATTCCCCACATGGACTGTACTTGTGTTATTTTGTCTGATATTAATTGGAACTTTGCTAAATTAAGTGGACTTACTCTATGGTGAATTTAAATTTTTTAAAAACCCCATTCACATGCATTGTCCTGTACTTTAAACTGTCACAAATATTTAGTGTGGTATCAGCACCAATAATTTTTGATAAATCCATTACAAATCCACAACCGGGACCCAGTACTGGCCCTTTGTTTGCATTCACCGGTATAACCAGTGGCCCCTGTTAGTGTTTTCAGAAAATGTAGACAAGATAATATTATTTTGTATATTCCTATAAATTAAATGTATCTATAACACAAAAAATAAAAACATACTACTTAACTGCCTGTTTCATGAATGGATTGAAAATTCGTCTGGCTCTCCAGGCATTTAGGATTACAGGAACATACCACCCACAATACAAGCTTTTGTTGTATTTTTTTTATCTGTTTTTTTTTTTACTATATTAAAAAACTATGCATAACAATTTTTCCAAAGCTTGATTTTTATTTAAAGGCTTGGCCGGTTTCATTTAAAAATAAATAAATCTGCAAGACATTTTTTTATTTATTATTACTGTCAAAATTCTTTGCTAGTCTCTCAGCTTTTATATTCTCTAAGGCAACAATTAGGCCAAAACTATTCAATGTCCATAGTGATTTCCAATTACTTGACTGCATCGTCCCATGGCTGAAGTCACTATGCCAAACATCACCACGGTCCAAAATGTAAACTATGCAACAATGTGAAATAGGGATAGGCAAATAAATTTTATAGTGTTGAAATATAGATTTTTTTCACATTTTTGCAGGTTGGTAGGTTTTTTTTGTGGTCTCAAGAACTGCACCATCTATCTTTTTATAGGTCTAAATACCCTACATCTCTTCATACAGCTATGGAGCTAAAAGCAGCTACCACTTGGGGGAGCTTAAAGTGTAGCTAAACGTTCGACAAACTTCTGACATGTCATAGTGACATGCCAGAAGTTTGGATTGGTGGGGACCCGAGCACTGAGACCCAGGGGCGTAGCTAAAGGCTCATGGGCCCCGATGCAAGAATTCTTACTGGGCCCCCCCCCCCGCAAACTTCTCATGGCCGACGGTCCGCAGCTTTCAGCTGCATCGCTGGGTCTCTTAAGTGACCCAACAATGCAGCACTAGCAGCCGCGGCGTCACTAAGGCTGGGTTCACACACCCTATTTACGGACGTAATTCGGGCGTTTTAGAATTGAATTACGTCCGAAAATGCGGCTCAAAAGCGTTGGCAAACATCTGCCCATTCATTTGAATGGGTCTTACGATGTTCTGTGCCGACGGTCATTTTTTTTACGCGCCGCTGTCAAAAGGCGGCGCGTAAAAAAGACGCCCGCGTCAAAGAAGTGCCTGTCACTTCTTCAGACGTAAATGGAGCCGTTTTCCATGGACTCCATAGAAAAACAGCTCCAATTACGTCCGGAATGGACGCAGCGAAAGACGCCTGCACATGCCATGACGGCTGAAATTACGGTGCTGTTTTCTCCTGAAAACAGCACCGTAATTTCAGCCGTAACGGACGCTGCCGTGTGAACATACCCTCAGGGCTTAAAATGTCAGGGAAATAGCCCCAATACATATGTGTCCGCCCAAAAAAAAGTGTGTATATGAGACAGCATAGCATATCTATAGCACTACGACCCTATAAACTATGGATAGGATTAGATACAGTGGCTCAGCAGACAGTATCACACAGGATAGGATTAGATACAGGGCCCAGCTGGCTGACATTGCGGCTCCAGCGCTGGACCCAGGACAGTTAAGAATAATAATTTTGCTTCTTTATGTGTTACTGATTATTTTTGTGTGTTTGTGTTTTTTTACAGGTTCGGTTTGTTGGACTTCGGATACGAGGACTTCAATGACGGCGTTTTTTTTTATTCTCAATAAAATGGTTAATGGGGGTTGTTTTTTTATTTCAATAAAATATTTTTTCTATGTGCTTGTATCTTTTTAAACTTTATTATCACCGCCTTAGTAATGGCCGCCGACTGATTAACAACCTCCATTACTAAGGCGGGGCTTAATGTTAGCCGGTGCAGAGGCCAACACTAACCTCCATTATTACCCCGATACCCACCGCCACCAGGGGTACTGGGAAGAGCCGGGTACGAACCAGTACCCGACCATCTGTAGTGACGGGCAGGCACCGGGGTGGCTGCAGGCTGGTAGTATTAGGCTGGGGAAGGCCAAAAACAGTGGCCCATCCCACCCTGGTAATGCTGCCTGCTGCTGCTGTGTTGTATCTGGCTGGTTATGAAAATTGGGGGGGACCCCACATCGTTCTTTCCAATTTTATTTTATTTTTTTAAATGACGTGCGGTCCCCCCCATTTTTCATAACCAGCCAGATACAATAAAGCAGCAGCAGGCTAGCATCACCAGGGTGGGAAGGGCCACTGTATCTGGTCTTTCCCCTCCTGATAATACCAGCCTGCGGCCACCCCAGTTGCCGACCATCACTACAGATGGACGGGTACTGGATCGTACCCGGCTCTTCCCAGCACCCCTGGTGGCGGTGGGTACCGGGGTAATAAAGGGGGTTAGTGTTAGCCTCTGCATCCGCTAACACTAAGCCCCGCCTTAGCAATGGATGCTGTCAATCAGCTGGCGGCCATTACTAAGGCGGTAGTAATATAGTTTAAAAAAAAACACAAAGACATAGAAAAAATATTTTATTGAAATAAAAAAAAAACCCACACAGCCCTCATTAACCATTTTATTGATAATAAAAAAAAGCTGTCATCGAAGTAGTCCTGGAATCCGACGTAGTCCAACGACCGAACCTGTAAGAAAACACACAAAAAATGATTAGTAACACGTGTGTTAGGCTTAGATACAGGGCCCATGTGTGATACTGTCTGTGGGACCCTGTATCTAAGCCTACCACAACGTAGGCTTAGATACAGGGTCCAGCAGACAGTAATCTTATACAGTATAAGATTACTGTGTGCTGGGGCCCTGTATCTAAACCTACAGTGTGGTAGGCTTAGATACAGGGCCCAGCAGACAGGATCACACATGGGCCATGTATCTAAGCCTACCATGTGATTGGCTTAGATACAGGGCCCAGCAGACAGGATCACGCATGGGCCATGTATCTAAGCCTACAGTGTGGTAGGCTTATATACAGGGCCCACCAGACAGGATCACACATGGGCCATGTATCTAAGCCTACCATGTGATTGGCTTAGATACAGGGCCCAGCAGACAGGATCACGCATGGGCCATGTATCTAAGCCTACCATGTGATTGGCTTAGATACAGGGCCCAGCAGACAGGATCACGCATGGGCCATGTATCTAAGCCTACCATGTGATTGTCTTAGATACAGGGCCCAGCAGACAGGATCACACAATCTGTGATCCTGTCTCATGGGCCCCCTAAGCCTGCAACATCGTAGGCTTAGGGGTTGTGCAGTCCCTAAACATTGATGGCCTATCCACAGGATAGGCCATCAATAGCTGATGTGTCTCCCGGGACCCGCCAATCAGCTGTTTTGAAGGGGCCGCAGCACTCGTATGAGAGCTGCTTCCCCTTTATTTCACTACTCGCTCACACTGTGAATCGCCGACACGGATTCACAGTGTGACCGGAATGAAGTGACAGGAATGAAGGGGAGCAGCTCTCGTACGAGTGCTGCGGCCCCTTCAAAACAGCTGATTGGCGGGTCCCGGGAGTCGGTCCCCGCCAGTCAGGGCTAACCTTACCTTCCTCTGCAGCCGCGGCGGGAGTTCTGTAGTCTCGATGCTGTGCGCGGCGCATAGCGCTGTGACGTCATGCGCTGCACACAGCGCTTGACGTCAGGACCTCCGCTGCGATCCGGAACCAGGAAGGTAAGTAAAGTATGTTACTATAGTAACAGGGGCCCGCGGCCCGAGTTACTATAGTAACTTTTTATTGATGTGGTGCGGGGGGCCGTGGGCCCCCTGGCTTCGGGGCCCGGTCGCAATTGCGACCGCTGCGACCCCTATAGCTACGCCAGTGCTGAGACCCCCCACCAATCAATAGAACGAAGCAGCTGAAGTGCTTGTGTGAGCGCTCAGCTGCTTCGTGTCTGTTCTGCTTTTTCCGGAAATAAATGTATCTGTGTACGGACTCAATAGAAAGTCTATGAGCCCGTACTCCGATACATCGGCTTTTCGTAAAAAGCCAGACAGACACGAAGCGGCTGAGCGCTTCAGCTGCTTCGTTCTAGCGATTAGTGGGGGTCTCAGTGCTCAGACCCCCACCAACCCCCGTTTGACATGTCAGAAGTTTGTCAAACGTTTAGCTACACTTCAAGGTGGGTGTTGCAGGATTTTAGATTAATGTCCTGTCCTATCAGCAGAACAAAGTGGCAGCGGTGCTTGCTGGAGTGCCATGACACTTTACTGCAATACCTGACACAGTGGAGCCCATGTGCGTGCGGCTATATCTGGAGCTCAGCCCCTTCTGTGCTGCAGTACGCCTGAAAAAACGCCCCTAATACGCCTACAAACATCTGCACATTGCTTTCAATGGGAATTACGATGTTCTGTTCCCACGAGCCTTTATTTTACGCGTCGCTGTCAAAAAACGGAGAGTAAAAAGACGCTCCGTAAAAAGAAGTAGCATATCACTTCTTGAGGCGTTTTTTGGAGCTGATTTTCCATTGAACACTATGAAAAATGCCTCAAAAAATGCCTCAAAAAACGTCTGAAAAGAAGTCTCAAAAGAAGCTCCAAATTTCATTTGCAGCTTCAAAAACGCCTGAAAATCAGAGGCTGTTTTCTCTGAAATCGGCTCCTTATTTTCAGAAGTTTTTTGTTAAGCGTGTGAACATACCCTAATACCTCCTTTTTGTTCTGCTGTTCAGTGGGGTACAAGTCATCAATGTGAAATCCCGTAAAACCCCTTTATGGCCTCATGCACACGATACGTATTACGAGTGGATTTGCCACGCAGATTTTCTTGCAGCAAATCTGCAGTGTAAAACAGTACCAGAAGAGTGCATGAGATTCCAAGTAATCATATTGCACAATTTTTCCTCACGTAAATTAACCTACGTCGCAGATTTGAAAATCCACAGAATGTCAATTTGTCCTGTGCTTTCGTCTCAGAATCAATCGTATCTGACAAGTTTATAAAGAAATGCACCAAAATCTGCAGCATAAAATCTACACCTGCTTTGGCAAAATTGAAGTGCGAAATTTATTTGCGCTCATCTTTGGTTCTGATGTCGAGTTTTCGCTACAAATTCCACAACATGTGCATGTAGCATAAGCATTTTGAGCATACTGAGCACAATGTGAGCCTATTCTTGTGACAGCAGCAGGAAGTCAGAGGCAGGGGATGTGGAGCTCCATATAATAAAAAGAAGCTCTGCATAACTGCATAACATCTATGTTTGACGCCCCAACCCAACAGACCCACCATTTTGTTAGTCAAGGTAAAAAAAAGTGTGAAGAACACACCATATGGCTCCTTATATCTCATCTACCCCTCCTTTGTGAGTTTGGCATGTGGACATTGGGTATTAGTAAGATATTTCTATTTTCTACACAATAAATATCTAATGTGAAGTTTCAGGGTAGCCGTCTCTGGGCCCCTCTAGCGCGTTGTATAGAGATGAGTGAATTTTCCCCCTGATTCGCATATTGTTGATTCGCCTGCCACTAGGGAAAATCTATTTGCCATATTTCAGATTCACTTTTGGTGTAAAATAGGTGAATAGTTTTTCTAGTTGTATTCTATGGCCAGAGAAACCCTCATCTCTAGTGCTGAGCCCATGGGCAGTGCCCAATCGCTAGAACAGTCAGTCCGTCTATTTTATTTTCAAAGACAAATAAGATGGAAACAATCAGAGACATTGGCACTGAATGATAGCATGAAATTGTCTACAGTAAAGAACAATAGCGGAGGCTGATACTATTCTCAATTTGTGAAAACATAAATGTTTTTGAGTTTTTAAAGATTTATAATAAATATGATTATATTTGGTACAAGTGGTTTAACCCCTTATACTATCACAGTTCCCATCTGACAAGGCCTTTCAGGAAACATTACATTGGCAGAACCATCTGAAAGGGTATATTGTGAAGGGGTGAGAGCTGTATCCTCGCCACCTGCTGGGCACTGTTTGTCTGGATATCCTACTGGAAAGCAAATGGACATCTAAGTTACTTCTGTTTGGCTAAGAATAGAAGCCCAAGCTTTCCCAGTTTTTATCTGCAATACTGTCTTTGTTTCTGGGAAATAGCGTAACGCTCGCCTTTCACAAGCCACTTGGGTAATTTTCATGCAATACATACTACAAATGTGACTGCAAAGTCACTGTTTCAACCAGGTCTGCTGAGAAAAACCAGAATAAAGGTATATTGTTGTACTTAATACAAAACCAAAAGACAAGGTCAGTTAAGCTGCATATTAAATATATCTCTTTTATGCATTAAACATGGACTATAATTGATATTGTATTTCATCTTTAATGTCCAATTGTTATGTCAATTGTTATGCTTTTTTATATAATTTATTTCTAGCTAGGCTTCTTATAAGAGTACATTGGGTAGTGTAGAATATACAAATATCCCACTAATACCCCACGTCCACGTGTCAAACTCACAAAGGTGGGGTAGATGAGATTTAATAAGCTGTATGGTGGGATCTTCACACTGTTCCTGTGACTACTTATATTTAAGGGGTCATCAGATTTTCTTCCCTAGACTAACAAAATGGTGGCTCTGTTGGTTTCAGGAGTCAAACATAGATTTTATGCAAAGGTGACTACAATGTTCCTCTATGTCACAGACATGTCACACCTATAAGGAACCCAACAAATAATGCCCACTGTGGGAAATATATCAACAGGTCACAAGTTTGCTGTACACCACTTTCCGGAAGTGCTGAGCAAAGGGGTTTAGCCAGAACGAAAGATCTGGTGCAAATCTTAATAATTTAGTGCAATACCTGCTTACGTAACGTAGTTTAAGACTGCAATTCGACACGCCCTTTTTCCCCCCATATCTTCTTGTGTGAAAAAATGCATATATTCCAATTAAATGATAGGAAAGTGTAGGAGAAGATTGCGTGCATGGCACAGTGTATGAGAACCCTTGTTCACGTAGGCACACAAGAAACGGGAGATTTACTATGGGAATAGCATACACAAAGCGGGCAGAAAGGAGGAAGGAAAGGAGAGCAGAGAAGTGTTTAGTATACTTTTATGCAGGTGACCAGAAGACACGGTTCCACTACTGTATATTGGCTGACTGTTGTTGCAACTTCCCCTGTTAGCGTAAGAAGAGCAGCTCTGGAGCGCCAAATGCTGTTCTAACTAGTAACACGGTGTGTAGGATAATAGAGGAGGAACATTCATTAGCACATGTATAAGGGCCTGTTCACATCAGCATTCGCTTTCCGTTCAGGGGTTCTGTCGGGTTTTTCCGTCGTGGAACCCCTCAACAGAAAGTCAAACGGAAACCACAGCTTCCGTTTGCATCACCATTGGTATCAATGGTGACAGAAACATTGCTAATGGTTTCCGTTTGTCACCGTTCCGGCAGGTTGCTGTTTTTCCGACGGAATCAATAGCGCAGTCGACTGCGCTATTGATTCAGTCTAAAAAACAGAAACCTGCTGGAATGGTGACACACGGAAACCATTAGCAATGTTTCCGTCACCATTGATACCAATGGTGATGCAAACGGAGGCTGTGGTTCCCGTTTGACTTTCCGTTGCGGAGTTCCACTACGGAAACCTCCGACAAAACCCCTCAACGGAAAGTGAACGCTGATGTGAACAGGCCCTAAGGCTCTATTCACACGACAGGGTCCGAGTGTCAGCCGATAAAAATGTCAGTTTTGGTCAGTTTTTCTCGGCCGTTTTGCATCCGTTTTGCATCCGTTCCGTTTCCGTTCCGGGCCATTTTTCCATTTTTAAGGCCTTAATTTTGACCTGTTTTGCATACAATTTTTTCCCCGTCCGTTTTAAAAACGGATGAATTTCATTAGTCAATTTTTTGCCACACACTTCCCTCTGTAGATAATGCACACTCTGGCCTCTGTAGCTAATGCCACACACTGCCCTCTGTAGCAAATGCCACACACTGCCCTCTGTAGCAAATGCCACACACTGCCCCCTGTAGCTAATGCCACACACTGCCATGTGCAGATAATGCCACACACTTGCCTCTGTAGCTAATGCGACACACTGCCCTCTGTAGCAAATGCCACACACTGCCCTCTGTAGCTAATGCCACGCACTGCCATCTGCAGATAATGCCACACACTGACCTCTGTAGCTAATGCCACACACAGGCCTCTGTAGCTGATGCCACACACTGCCCTCTGTAGAAATTGGCACACACTGGCCTCTCTAGCTAATGCCACACACTGCCCTCCGTAGCTAATGGCTCACACTGCCCTCTATAGCTAATGCCACACACAGCCCTCTGTAGCAAATGCCACACACTGCCCTCTGTAGCAAATGCAATACTCTGCCCTCTGTAGCAAATGCAATACACTGCCCACTGTAGCTAATAAAATACACTGCCATCTGTAGCTAATGCCACACACTGCCCTATGTAGCTGATGCCACACACTGCCCTCTGTAGGTAGTGCCACATACTGCCCTCTGTAGGTAGTGCCAAACACAGCACCCCTGTAGGTAATGCCACACAGCCCCATGTAGGTAATGCACCACAGCCCCCCTGTAGTTAGTGCCACAAAGCCCCCTTGTACATAGCACCCCATAGATGGCACCCCCCATCCTAGATGGCACCCTCCCCCCCTTTCTGTAGATAGCTCCACTGTGGGGGACCACTCCAGGAGAAGTCCCTGACTTCACTGTCCATATATGAACAGTGACATCGGGGATTCCGCTCCAGGAGAAGTCCCTGACGCCACTGTCCATATATGGACAATGAAGTCAGGGACCTCCTGGAGCGGGAATCCCCGACGTCACTGTCCATATATGCACATTGAAGTTACGGACTTCTCCTGGAGCGGAATCCCCGGCCACAGCGCCGGTAAGTCCGCAGCTCTGGGAGAAGTCCCTGACATCACTGTCCATATATGGACAGTGAAGTCTGGGACTTCTCCTGGGGCGGAATCCCCGACGTCACTGTCCATATATGGACAGTGAAGACAGGGACTTCTGGAGTGGAATCGGCCAAAGCTGTGATCAGGGATTAGGGATTCCGCTCCTACAGGGAGCAAAAAAATATCCTCCTCCTCACAAGCACTTCACACAGTGAAGAGGAGAAGAGAGCGAGAGTCAGAAAGCACGGCCGTCACTCGGATCACATCCAAGTGACAGCCGTGCTTTACACGGCTCCATAGACTTCTATGGGAGCCGTGAGGCTGGAAGAACGGCCGAAAATAGGGCATGTCCCATTTTTTGAAGACCCGGTTTAAAAACGGATGTCGCACGGCCGGGAATCCCTGTCGTGTGAATAGGGCCTAAGTTTTATTGTTTGAGCTGAGATGTATATTTAGTGTATTTGGTTTTAGGCGAGCACTTTATATGTTATTACATTTTTTCTTAATTAAATAAATAAATAATAAATAAAAATCCTGAAATGTAAAAAAATTTATTCTTCTTAACTAAAGGCTATGTACACCTTTGAAATCTTTCTTTTTTTTTATAAAAATGTCTCAGTGTGATTGATGCAACTTTCAAAATACTTTTTATTAAAATTATTTTTACTTTTTGAGATGCAGCTGCTTTGTATCCTGTATACAGAGCAGCTGTATCATGTGCTAAGTCCTGAATCCGTTAGGTCCGCGGCACTGACAAGTTCAGTGACAGTGGGTTCTGCGTGTCACTGACACGCAGGATCCACCTGTAATCGATCACATCTAAGTTATAAACTTAAATGTGATCGATAGCAGCTCGAGCATGTAAGAGAAACGTAGGACCCGCTGACAATGAACCCGTCAGTCCCACTGACCTGACGGATACAGGTTTCAGCGCTAGATACAGCTGCTCTGTATACAGGATACAAAGCAGCTGTAATTTAAAAAGTAAAAATAATTATTAATAAAAAGTATTTGGAAAGTTGCACCAATCACACTGTTAGACAGGTGTACATAGCCTTTAACGTTTTTCTGGTTTAAGGTGAGTGTTAGTGGAATAACCTTGGCAACCTTGGTTTTTGACAGGAAAGAATTCATATTATTAAGGTCAAGCAGAGGACAAAATCTAGTTTTCCCCATGTAAACCTGTCCAGTGCCAGTATTCATGTCTCTACACCTGAGGATACAGCTTCATTGTAATTGTACAGTACTCGGAAAAGTCTGGTGCTTTATAGATGGATAATAAGAATTTCAATTATTCTCAATCTTCATACATCTAGCAATATATAGTATTAGATTAGTGTGGCTGATTCATTTCAGTGTAGGCAAATGAAAAAAACAGCTTTAAGGCAGTTTTTAATTTACTCTGTGTATTAGCATTCAAGTATAGGAGTACTTATTGCCATTGGTCCCAAGGTAAATCACTAGCACATGAGACCTGAATATAAAATATAACCACTTGTGTGTGGCTCATTGTTCAGGGCAGACTTTATCATTATGCTAGAAAGTTTAATAATTTCATAATTTGATATTTATTATAAAAGATATAGTCCCATGATAGCAACTTAGTTTATTTTGATGTGTGTATAGCTAGGAGAAACCTTTAAGTATTGTCCATTTTGAAAGTCTAAAAATCTCCAACTACATCAAAATGCATCAGTGAGATCGGGATACTGATCAATTCACTATATTGAACAACAATCATAATAATTTTTTTCTCATTCTTTTTTAGGAGGTTTATGGCATATTACTACGGTAGTACATACCATAGCGGATTAGGGCGGATCTGTCATCAGACTATGCTTCTCTATGTAAAAAACTTTGTGCTGTTTGGCTAATAGGAGCATTCCAAGATTACGCCAGACTCATCGTTATAAGTCAAGGCTCCGGGCCCTCTCCGCCCCCTCGTTGGTGATTGACAACTGGCTGCTGTGTATCAGCATACACAGCAGCCAGCTGTCAATCACTGTGGGGATGGCGGGAGGAGACGGTAAGGGGCGGGTGGTGCACTCCCTTATGAATACACTGGACTCATAACCATGAGTCCAATGTATTCTTTGAACACTCCTTTTAGTTAAACTGTATAATATTTTTGTTGTGCTGCCAATAGAAGAGCGGACCTTTACCTATGCTATGCTGTTCTTATATATCACAGCATATTCTGATGACAGATCCTCTTTAAAGGCAGTGTGTCACCAAAAATTGGCCTATCAAAGCAGCAGCACAGTAATATAGTGTAGCCTCGCCTGAATATAACGCAGTTTTCATTTCTCAGCTGAGTGGCTCCGTTGCAGCGATGATAACTTTATTCTTCATATTGAAATGAGCTTTTTGGAGCAATGAGGGCGTCACCGTTGCTCCAAACTACTCTACCTTCTATCCCCAGACCGCCCCTCCCTCCCTTCCTTCTTAGATTTACAGTGCCAGGCAGTGTAGAAGCCTTAATCACGCCTTGCCCCATATTCTTTTGAACGCGTCCATGACTCGGCTTCTGAATCGGCGCATGCGCAGTACAGCAGTGAAGTTTCACCAGTCAAAAAGGCTCTGCTGCGCATGAACCGATTACGTCACATTTTACCCGGGTGCTGTATTGTGCATGCACCGATAACTTGTGTAGTGTGACCCTGGTCAATCAAAGAAGGAAGGGAGGGAGGGAGGGACTGGGGATAGAAGGTAGATCAGTTTGGAACAACGGTGACGTCCTCGTTGCTCAAAAAACTCATTTGCATATGATGAATAAAGTGATTATCGCTGCAACGGATCCAAATATCTGAAAAATGAAAACTGCGTTATATTCAGGTGAGGCTATATTATATTACTTTGCTACTGTGCCGCGGGACCCTGTTACTACAGTAACTAGAGCACTTACCTTCCTGCTTCCGGAGCGCAGCGGAGGTTCTGACGTCACAGCGCTGTACGCAGCGCATGAGGTCACAACGCTATGCGCCGCGCACAGCATCCTGATCCTGGGTAGAGTCAGGACATCTGCTGCGGCTGAAGAGGAGGGTAAGATTAATATCCCTGTCTGCTGAAGTTGATTGGCAGGGTCCGTCTCCCAGGACCCACCAATCAGCTGTTTTGAAGGGGCCGCACCGCTCGTACGACAGCTGCTTCCCCTTCATTCTGGTCACTTTCTCACACTGTGAATCCGTGTTAGCGATTCACAGTGTGAGCGAGTAAGTAAATTAAGGGGAAGCAGCTGTCGTACGAGCGCTGCGGCCCCTTCAAAACAGCTGATTAGCGGGTTCCGGGAGACGGACCCCGACCCATCAGCTATTGATGGCCTATCCTGAGGATAGGCCATCAATGTTTAGGGACTGGACAACCCCTTTAAGCCTACGATGTAGCAGACTTAGAGGGCCCGTGAGATAGGATCACAGATTGTGTGATGCTGTCTGCTGGGCCCTGTATCTAAGCCAATCACATGGTAGGCTTAGGTACATGACCCATGTGTGATCCTGTCTGATGCGCCCTGTATATAAGCCTACCACATGGTAGGTTTATATACAGGGCCCCAGCAGACCATAATCTTATTGTAAAGGATCTGGCAGACACAACTTCTGTGTCGACGCCCATAGGTAATCAGTCTGCACCTGCTTCTATGTCTGTGAGACTGACTCCATCTTCCACCACCCAGGATGGCAGGCTTAGGAGTGGGAGAGCCTATCACAGCCTGGCCAGACGGAGCTAGCTCCCGCCCTCTGTCTATTTATACATGCCTTTCCTGTTCCTCCTTTGCTTGTGATTCTTCTCTGTTGGTTTCCTGGCCCTGCTGCAGCTTCTTGAACTACTTATCCTCTGCTTGTGATTGACCTTGGCTTTTCTGACCACTCTTCTGCTCTGCGTTTTTGTACCTCGCTCATCTCCTGCTTTGACTCGGCTCTTTCACCTCGCTTGTTGCTCACGGTGTTCCCGTGGGCAACTTCCCCATTTCCCTGGCTTCTTTGTACCCTTGTCTGTTTGTCTGTCGTGCACCTATTGAGTGTAGGGACCGTCGCCCAGTTGTACCCCGTCGCCTAGGGCGGGTCGTTGCAAGTAGGCAGGGACTGTGTGGCGGGTAGATTAGGGCTCACTTGTCTGTTTCCCTTCCCCGACATTACATAATCACAAGCCCATATACCTAGTCTACCCTGGTCCCTGACACTACTATGGACCCCCTTGAGACCCTGGCTCAGCAAATGCAGGGCCTCTCCCTACAGGTCCAGGCCCTGGCTCAGAGGGACAACCAGCCTGATGCTGCCCTGGTAGTGCCCCTCACCTCACCTCTTGAACCCCACCTCAAGTTGCCTGACCGGTTCTCAGGGGACCGGAAAACTTTTTTCTCCTTTCGGGAAAGTTGTAGGCTCTATTTTCGCTTAAAGCCCCACTCCTCTGGTTCTGAGAGCCAGCGTGTGGGTATAATTATGTCCCAGTTCCAGGACGGGCCCCAAGAATGGGCCTTCTCCTTGGCTCCTGACGCCCCTGAACTTTCCTCCGTTGATCTTTTCTTTTCTGCTCTCGGGCTCATTTATGACAAGACTGACAAGACTGCCTTTGCCGAGAGTCAGCTGGTGACCTTACGTCAGGATAAGAGACCTGTTGAGGAGTATTGTTCTGACTTTAGGAAGTGGTGCGTAGCTTCTCGGTGGAATGACCCTGCCTTATGGTGCCAGTTTAGATTGGGTCTGTCGAACGCCCTGAAAGACCTGCTAGTTAGCTATTCCTCTTCTGACTCCCTAGATCAGGTTATGGCTTTAGCGGTACGACTTGACCGACGTCTCAGGGAACGACGACTTGAACGTGTTTGTGTTTTCTCCTCTGACTCCCCCATGATGCCTCCCGAGGTTCCGTTGCTTCGTTCTTCCACGGAAGACTCGGAGGTACCTATGCAACTCGGGGCCTCCGTGTCCCCCCAACAACGTAGAGAGTTCTGCAGGAAGAATGGTCTCTGCTTCTACTGTGGGGATGACAAGCATCAAGTGAACAACTGTCCTAGGCGTAAGAATAAGCAGCCGGAAGAACTTCCGAGCCTAAGTGACCATCGGGGAGGTCACTTGGGCGCACAGGTATTTCCCATAAATATGAAACGTAATAAAATCTTGCTTCCTTTTCAGGTCTCTTTTGGTGGTAGGTCTGCTACCGGCAGTGCCTTCGTGAATTCAGGGTCTTCTGCTAATATTATGTCTGTGGAATTTGTTATGTCTCTAGCTATGCCATTGATTGATTTGCCTAAACCTGTCCCGGTAGTGGGTATCGATCCACTCCTCTTGCTAATGGTTATTTTACACAGCATACCCCTGTTTTTTAACTCCTTGTGGGCTCCATGCATTTGGAGCAGTGCTCTGTACTGGTGATGCAGGGATTATCGTCCGATTTGGTTTTAGGCCTTCCCTGGTTGCAGTTGCATAATCCCACGTTTGACTGGAATACTGGGGATCTTACAAAATGGGGTAATGACTGCATGACGTCATGTTTTCCTGTTAATTCTATTTCTCTCCCTGAGGAGGTGAACACTCTACCTAAGTTTATTCAAGACTTCGCTGATGTTTTCTCTAAAGAGGCCTCCGAAGTGTTACCACCTCATAGAGAATATGATTCCGCAATTGATTTGATACCAGGAGCTAAGCTCCCTAAGGGTAGGATATTTAATCTCTCTTGTCCCGAACGTGAAGCCATGAGAGAGTATATCCAGGAATACCTGGCCAAGGGTTACATTCGCCCCTCTACTTCTCCGGTAGGTGCTGGCTTCTTCTTCGTAGGGAAGAAGGATGGTGGTCTTAGGCCATGCATTGACTACTTGAATAAGGTCACTGTAAGGAACCAGTATCCCCTTCCTTTGATTCCTGATCTCTTCAATCAGGTTCAGGGGGCCCAATGGTTCTCTAAGTTTGATCTACGGGGGCTTATAACTTTATCCGCATCAAAGAGGGGGATGAGTGGAAGACTGCATTTAACACGCCCGAAGATCATTTCGAATACCTCGTCGTGCCCTTTGGGTTGTGTAATGCTCCCGCGGTCTTCCAGAATTTCATAAATGAGGTTTTAAGAGACTACCTGGGGGTATTTCTGGTAGTGTACCTTGATGACATACTTGTGTTTTCCAAGGACAGGTCCTCCCACATTGAGCATGTCAGGAAGGTGCTCCAGGCCCTTCGGGAAAACAAACTGTTTGCTAAGAACGAAAAATGTGTGTTTGGGGTGCAGGAGATACCGTTTTTGGGTCAAATCCTCACTCCTCATGAATTCCGCATGGACCCCGCCAAGGTCCAGGCTGTGGCGGAATGGGTCCAACATGCCTCCCTGTTGGCGTTACAGTGCTTCCTGGGGTTCGCAAATTATTACTGGAGATTTATTGCTAACTTCTCGGTCATCGCTAAGCCTCTTACGGATCTCACTCGCAAAGGTGCTGATCTCCTCCACTGGCCTCCTGAGGCTGTCCAGGCTTTTGAGGTCCTTAAGAAGTGCTTTATCTAGGCCCCAGTGCTGGTTCAGCCCAACCAAATGGAGCCATTTATCGTGGAGGTTGACGCGTCCGAGGTGGGAGTGGGGGCTGTCTTGTCCCAGGGTACCAGGTCCCTCACCCATCTCCGCCCCTGTGCCTACTTCTCCAGGAAGTTTTCGCCCACTGAGAGTAACTATGATATTGGCAACCGCAAACTCTTAGCCATTAAATGGGCATTTGAAGAGTGGCGCCACTTCCTGGAGGGGGCTAGGCACCAGGCTACGGTCCTTACCCACCACAAGAATCTGGTTTTCCTAGAATCTGCCCGGAGGCTAAACCCGAGACAAGCTCGATGGGCGTTATTTTTTACCAGATTCAACTTTTTGGTCACCTATAGGGCTGGGTCTAAAAATATTAAGGCTGATGCACTGTCGCGTAGCTTCATGGCCAGCCCTCCTTCGGAGGAAGATCCTGCTTGTGTTTTGCCTCCAGGTATAATCATTTCCTCTATTGATTCTGATTTAGTCTCTGAAATTGCGGCTGATCAAGGTTCAGCTCCCGGGAACCTTCCTGAGAACAAGCTGTTTGTTCCCCTGCAATTCCGGCTAAGGGTACTTCGGGAAAATCATGACTCTGCACTATCTGGCCATCCAGGCATCCTGGGTACCAAGCACCTCATTGCCAGAAACTATTTATGGCCTGGGTTGCTCAAAGACGTTAAGGCCTACGTCACCGCTTGTGAAGTTTGTGCTAGGTCCAAGACTCCCAGGTCCCGACCAGCGGGCTTACTATGTTCTTTGCCCGTTCCCCAGAGACCTTGGACCCATATCTCCATGGATTTCATCACCGATTTGCCTCCATCTCAAGGCAAGTCGGTGGTGTAGGTGGTAGTAGACCGCTTCAGTAAGATGTGCCACTTTGTGCCCCTCAAGAAATTACCCAATGCTAAGACGTTAGCTACCTTGTTTGTCAAACACATCCTGCGTCTCCATGGGGTCCTTTTCAATATTGTTTCTGACAGAGGGGTACAATTTGTTTCATTGTTTTGGAGAGCCTTCTGTAAAAAGTTGGAGATTGATCTGTCCTTCTCCTCTGCCTTCCATCCTGAAACTAATGGCCAAACTGAGAGGACTAATCAGTCTCTAGAACAATATTTAAGGTGTTTTATCTCTGACTGTCAATATGATTGGGTCTCATTCATTCCCCTCGCCGAATTTTCCCTTAATAACCGGGTCAGTAACTCGTCAGGGGTCTCCCCCTTTTTCTGTAATTTTTGGTTTAATCCACGATTCTCCTTCGTTTCACCTGGTAGTTCCAACAATCCCGAGGTAGATGTCGTTCATCGGGAACTGTGCACAGTCTGGGCCCAGGTTCAGAAGAACCTAGAGGAGTCCCAGAGCATACAAAAGACTCAGGCAGATAGAAGACGTTCTGCTAACCCCTTGTTTGTGGTCGGGGATCTGGTGTGGCTATCGTCAAAAAATTTGCGCCTTAAAGTCCCGTCCAAGAAGTTTGCTCCCCGGTTTATAGGGCCATACAAGGTCATTGAAGTCCTTAACCCTGTCTCCTTCCGTCTTTTCGAGTACACAACGTGTTTCATGCCTCCCTCCTTAAACACTGCTCCCCGTCCTTGGCTCCCTCGAGGAAACCTCCGGTCCCTGTTCTCACCCCTGAGGGGGTAGAATTCGAGGTGGCCAAGATTGTGGACAGCAGGATGGTCCAAGGCTCCCTCCAGTACCTGGTCCATTGGAGGGGATACGGGCCTGAGGAGAGGACTTCGGTACCCGCCCGGGATGTTCATGCTGGGGTATTGCTCCACCTTAGTTTCCCCAATAAACCAGGTCCACCTAGAAAGGGTCCGGTGGCCCCTCATAAAAGGGGGGGTACTGTAAAGGATCTGGCAGACACAACTTCTGTGTCGACGCCCATAAGTAATCAGTCTGCACTTGCTTCTATGTCTGTGAGACTGACTCCATCTTCCACCACCCAGGATGGCAGGCTTAGGAGTGGGAGAGCCTATCACAGCCTGGCCAGACGGAGCTAGCTCCTGCCCTCTGTTTATTTATACCTGCCTTTCCTGTTCCTCCTTTGCTTGTGATTCTTCTCTGTTGGTTTCCTGGCCCTGCTGCAGCTTCTTGAACTACTTATCCTCTGCTTGTGATTGACCTTGGCTTTTCTGACCACTCTTCTGCTCTGCGTTTTTGTACCTCGCTCATCTCCTGGTTTGACTCGGCTCGTTCACCTCGCTTGTTGCTCAGCGTGTTCCCGTGGGCAACTTCCCCATTTCCCTGGCTTCTTTGTACCCTTGTCTGTTTGTCTGTCGTGCACCTATTGAGTGTAGGGACCGTCGCCCAGTTGTACCCCGTCGCCTAGGGCGGGTTGTTGCAAGTAGGCAGGGACTGAGTGGCGGGTAGATTAGGGCTCACTTGTCTATTTCCCTTCCCCGACATTACACTTATACTGTATATCATTACTGTCTGCTGGGGCCCTGTATTTAAGCATCTTACATAACCACATGGTAAGCTTAGATACAGGTCCCATATGTGAAACTGTCTGCTGGACCCTTTATCTAAGCCTAACTTGACAGACAGTATCACACATGGGCCCTGTATCTAAGCCTACCATATGTGTTACTAATCGTTTTTGTTGTATTTGTGTTTTTTTTACAGGTTCGGTCATTGGACTACGTTGGATTCGAGCACTACTTCGATGACGGCTTTTTTTATTATCAATAAAATGGTTAACGAGTGTTTTGTGGGGTTTTTTATTTCAATTTAATATTTTTTCTATGTCTTTGTGTTTTTTTTTTAAACTTTATTACTACCGCCTTAGTAATGGCCGCTGACTGAGTGACAGCATCCATTACTAAGGCGGGGCTTAATGTTAGCCGGTGCAGAGGCTAACCCTAACCTCCATTATTACCCCGGTACCCACCGCCACCAGGGGTGCTGGGAAGAGCCGGGTACGATCCTGTACCTGACGATCTGTAGTGATGGTCGACCACCGGGGCGGCCGCAGGCTGGTATTATCAGGCTGGGACAGGCCATAAACAGCGGCCCTTCCCATCCTGGTAATGCCAGGCTGCTGCTACTTTATTGTATCTGGCTGGTTATGAAAAATGGAGGAGACCCCACCTAATTTAAAAAAATAATTATAATAATTGGAAAGAACGATCTGGGGTCCCCCCCAATTTTCATAACCAGCCAAATACAACACAGCAGCAGCAGCCTTGCATTACCAGGGTGGGGAGGGCCGCTGTTTTTGGCCTTCCCCAGCCTTATAATACCAGCCTGCGGCCGCTTTTATGACAACCATCACTACAGATAGTCGGGAACTGGATCGTACCCAGCACCCCAGGGTAATAATGGGGGTTAGTGTTAGCCTCTGCACCGGCATAAGATTAAGCCCCGCCTTAGTAATGGAGGTTGTCAATAAACCAGCGGCTATTACTAAGGCGGTAATAATAAAGTTTAAAAAAATACAAGGAAATAGAAAAAATATTTTATTGAAATAAAAAAACACACACAACCCTCATTAACCATTTTATTGAGAATAAAAAAACGCAGTCATTGAAGTAGTCCGACGTAGTCCAACGATCGAACCTGTAAAAAAAAAAAAACACAAGAAAATTATTAGTAACACATAAAAAAGCAAAACAATTATTATTCTTACCTTTCCTGTGTCCAGCGCTGGAGCCGCAATGTCAGCGAGCTGGGCCCTATATCTAATCCTATCATGTGTGATACTGTCTGCTGAGCCACTGTATCTAATCCTACCCATATTTTATAGGATCGTAGTGCTATAGATATGCTGTCTCCTATACAAACACACACACATATACACACACACACATTTTTTGGGGGGTATATGTATTGGGGCTATTTCCCCTGACATTTTAAGTCCTGGCTGCTAGTGCTGCATTGTTGGGTCACTTAGGAGACCCAGCGATGCATCTGCAAGCTGCGGGCCGTCGGCCATGAGAAGTTTGCAGGGGGGCACAATAAGAACTTTAGCTATGCCCCTGGTCTGATTGGTTAACGTTCTACCACTATGACCCAAACCAGTGCCTAGAATGATACGTCATGGCTCCTTCCACTTCTGTCTGACACAAGCCACAATTAACCAGGTGCTGTGTCTGTGATAGCAATACAGGTATTTTTTTTAGCCTTTTCTACATAGCAACAGAGCTGTGTGTATCAGCATATACCCGGCAGACTGTATTCTTTATTAGCCAAATGGCACAATTTTTTTTAGGCTAATAGTACCTTTCTCCTTAAATCGGTCAGTATAGTATGATAACAGATCTGCTTTAATAATGTTATATAAAAACGTTCTCCATCTAAAATCTACATAGGATTTACTAGTATTTGAGGACAGGTGTAACTGACAACCTGCTTTCCCTCTCTCTAGTGTCAGCGCAGTGCTAATCCAGCTTTGAGCCAGTGGCGGATTATCATATGGGCGTTTCGGGCGGCCGCCCGGGGCCCAAGGCTCCCAGGGGGCCCATCGTAGCCCGAACCGCACATCATTTTTATTAAGGACTCACTAATGGCCGTTTCAGAGGAAGCGCAGCTAATGGTCGTTGAAAAGTAGCGCCGCTAATGGTCGTTGAAAAGTAGCGCCGTTAATGGCCGTTGAAAAGTAGCGCCGTTAATGGCCGTTGAGAGGGAGGGGCGGGCGGACTGCAACAGAATGCAGCCGCCAGCTTAGTGCTGATGAGGAGGAGGGGGATGGATATCAATTGCTGGATAGGACTAGCAGACGTGCGTCTGCTAGTCGTGGTAGAACACGCCCCTCTGACTCTTCACGTACCGCCAGTGAGGAACAGACGAGAAGGGCGGTCGAGCGACGAGGAGGTTAGTGTTCATGTTCGTCTCCATCTTCATTTCCATCTACGTGACTCCAGAGGACTCCATGAAGGGGTGAATAATCCCCCATCCCATCCCCCATAGAGCCCTCAGTATTTCAGTATTTATTATACAGCAGGGAGGGTTGAGCGTGCAACTCACCGCAGAGGACTCTATGGGAGGACAATAATTTCCCCCCATAGACACTCAGCAGTCAGTTACACGCTCAAACCCCCCCCCCCCCCAGCAGTATAATAAATACTGAAATACTGAGGGCTCTATGGGGGATGGGATGGGGGATTATTCCCCCCTTCATGGAGTCCTCTGGAGTCACTTAGATGGTTACGCTGTTTCCGTAAGTCCCAAAGAACTGAATGAAAGTTACGGAAAGTCCATGAAGTCAAGAGGTGGCCGGGAGGCAGCGATAGCAGAAAGAGGTAGAACAGGGTTTAGGGGACCCGGTTCTAGAGATAGGTGCGGGTCCCAGAGGTGGCACTCACATCTATCTGACAGGATATGTCATAAATTTCCCTCACGGGAAAACACCTTTAAAGTGAAACTAAACTTCTAAAAAAACTTCTGACAGGTCATAGTGAAATGTCAGAAGTTTTGCTCGGTGGGGGTCCGAGCACTGAGACCCCCATGGTTCGCTAAAACAAAGTCGCAGAAGCGCTCAAATGACTGCTGAGCCGCTTCCTTTCTGATCTGCTTTTCTCGGAAAGCCGAGCAAGCGGTGTACGGACGTACACCACTCCTAGGAATGCCGATCAGTGGCGCAGCATTCAATCGTGCGCTTCTGCAGCTTCACTTTAGCTATCGGTGGGGTTCTCAGTGCTCGGACCACCATCCGATTAAAAATTCTGACATATCAGTATGACATGTCCAAAAAATTGTAAACGTTTAGTTACACTTTAAAGAGAGGTGTTAATTTTTTTAAATTATTATTGTTATTATGTATTACTTTTTCTTTAATAAAACGGTGTATGAGTGTCTGGTGCAACTTTCTAAATACTTTTTATTAAAAATTATTTTTACTTTTTCAGATACAGCTGCTTTATATCCTGAATACAGAGCAGCTGTATCTAGTGTAAAAACCTGTATCCGTCAGGTCAGTGGCACTGACGGGTACAGTGTCAGCAGGTTGGGGGGGTTGGATTGCGTGTGAGGGGGCCCAAGTTGTGTCAACAGCCCAGGGCCCATGGTACACTTAATCCGCCACTGCTTTGAGCTAAACAGCTGATAGACTGATTGCTAAGGATATACAACCTAACAACTTTAGCCTTTTACATGCGGTTGTCAGACAGCATGCCTCCCCCCATTCACCAGTCTGACTTAGGTTACCTGCTAATTTGGCACTTGGATTTGGGTAGATAAGGGGCAAATATTTTGTCAGTACTTTACACATGCATTTTTTCTTCTATCCCTTATTGCCATATTAATCATGCTTTTCTAAAAGTAAATTAAATTTTTATGTGGAACCAAAAGCATTGCTACAGTACAGTTCTGAAATCCCAAAATATGAGTTTGTCAATAGAAGTTTTCACATAAGCAGCAGAACCGAGATTGTCAATACAGCATGGCTGAGTTTGACGTTCAGCATAGTACATTATGTTATTAGAATGTGTTATATATGGCTTTCCATATTATTATATAGCACCATCAATCTCCACAGTGCTGTAAACAATATGATGTAAAAAAGGTGTCAATACATAAATGGACAAATGTAATAAATATACAAATTTGTGTACACATGAATGTGGACAGGCAAAACAGTGTGACATAATGTAAAGACCGTGGCCTGGATGGTGAAAGGCAGGGTAGTCACCGAAAGATGGAATGAAGACCAGGATGATGGCAAAACAAAGTATTTTTTCTCCGGCTGGTGTTGAACTCACATACACGACCATAAAACATGAAAAGGCACCATCTTTTAACCAAAGTCACGAGCATTCCTCCCTGATGTAGGGGTAACATCCCCTTTAAATCACCGGTCCTTACTGACCTTACTTGCTTGCAGCCTGTCTAATTCACTCTTGCTGGTTTCCATACTTGTTTATACTTGCTCTATGCTGGCTCCTGACTAAGGCCCCATGCACACGACCGTGTATTTCATCCGTAATTACGGACCCTAATTACGGACCCATTCATTTCTATTGGCCAGGGACACCTTTCAGTATTTTTACAGATGGGTGTCCATGCTGATAAAATTATAGAACCTGTCCTATTCTTGTCCGTAGTTACGGTACGGACTCTCCCATAGAAGCCTATGGGCGCTTCCGTAAATACGGACGGCTACTGATGTGCATCCGTAAACCGTCCGTATTTACGGAAATGTTGCTATGCAAAACATGTTGGTGACATCATTTGTAGCCTCTTTTTTTTTACGGCTCCGTATATACGGATGAAATACGGATGACTATGGATCAGTATTCACAGACAGTATTTACGGATAGATGAAAATACGGTCGTGTGCATGGGGACTAACACCCTACCCACAGTACTCTAACACACATGGGAAGGCTTATGGTGTAGAAAAGTTGCAAAAAATTTGACCTTCAAAGGCAAATGCATCACTCACGGAACTTTGCTGAAAGTCGGCGGGGCTTAGCGGAAGGGGCGTGGTCTTCTGCGGCCACACAAATTTATTATATTTTACTGCAGCAACTGACAGACCTGGCCTGTCCATACATTACATGGCACCCACTCATTTCACTACCCCCTGTGAACTGCATCACACACAGCGCCCCATGTAGAAAGTGCCACACGCTGAGCCCTTGTAGACTGAGCCACACGCCGTGCCCTCTGTAGATATTGTCACACATAGTGCCGCCTTTAGATAGTAGTGTCACATTCAGTGCCCCCTTTAGATAGTACCACACAGCATTCCTTGTGGACACTGCCACACACAGTTCCCTCTGTAGTAAGTGAAACAAACAGTGCTCCCTTGTAGAAAGTGCCACACATACAGTGCCTCCCTGTAGAATATGACACACACACACAGTGCCTCCGGTGGATAGTGCCACACACAGTGTCCACGGTAGATAGTGCCCCACACAGTGCCCCTGTAGAAAGTGACACACAGTGCCCCCTTTAGATTGTGCTGCACGGTGACCCCTGTAGATAGTGCCACAAACTGTGCACTCTATAGATGGTGCCACACACTGTGCCCCCTGTAGATAGTGCCTGCACAGTGCCCCTGTGGACGGTGCCACACACAGCGTCCCCTGTAGAAGGTGTCACACCCAGTGGCTTCTGTAGAAAATGCCACACACTGTGCTCCCTGTACAACAGGGGTCTCAAACTCGGCCGGGTAAGTGGGCCACATATAGATAAAATGTCAAGTTGATGGGCCGCATTACTTTCAAATTTGATACACTACAAAATTATTGTTAATCAATTAGTTATTTGAACTACTATAAAAATACTACATTACTATAATATTACTGTATTACTATAATAATAGCGCTAGGTCTAAACTTAATGGAAATTTGTGAGTTGCTAAATGCAGTCCGGCGGCTCAGTTGGCAGCGTTTGGCAGACACATAAATGTCAAGATTGGGCGTCCCCTTTTTAGATAGTGCCACAGAGCACTCTATAGATACTGCCACAGTGCCCTCTGTAGAAACTGCCACAGTGCCCTCTATAGATACTGCCACAGTGCCCTCTGTAGATACTGCCACAGTGCCCTCTGTAGATACTGCCACAGTGCCCTCTGTAGATAATGTCACACAACCCTAGATACTGCCACACACCCACAGTGCCCTCTGTAGATAAATCCACAGTGCCCTCTGTAGATGCTACCAGAGTGCCCTCTGTAGATAATGCCACACACCCCTAGATAATGCCAGTGTCCTCTGTAGATACTGCCACACACCCACAGTGCCCTCTGTAGATAATTCCACAGTGCCCTCTGTAGATACTGCCACAGTGCCCTCTGTAGATGCTGTCACAGTGACCTCTGTAGATGCTCCCACGGTGACCTCTGTAGATGCTGCCGCAGTGCCCTCTGTAGATAATGCCACACACCACTAGATAATGCCAATGCCCTCTGTAGATAATGGCACACCCCCCTGGACACTGCCACGCACACACAAACACACACACACACACACACACACACACACACACACACACAAACACACACACACACAGTGCCCTCTGTACATAATTCCACAGTGCCTTCTGTAGATGCTGCTACAGTGATCTCTGTAGATAATGATGCCACACACCCCTATATAATGCCACACACCCAAAGTGCCATCTGTAGATAATTCCACAGTACCCCCTGTAGATACTGCCACATTGCCCTCTGTAGATGCTGCCACAGTGCCCTCTGTAGATGCTGCCACAGTGACCTCTGTAGATGCTGCCACGGTGACCTCTATAGATGCTGCCACAGTGCCCTCTGTAGATAATGCCACACACACCCCTTGTAGATAGTGCCACACACACCCCCAGTAGATAGCTCCATTGGGGCTCCCTCTAGGAGTGGAATCCCCAGCCAGAGCATTGCCGACACTTTGACCAGGCATTCCTCTGCTGGAGGAGCCCCTGACATCACTGTCCATACACAGAGACATCAGGTGATCCTCCTGGACCAGAATGTGCTGTCAGGGGCAACCCCAGACCCGGG
Source organism: Rhinoderma darwinii (assembly GCF_050947455.1). Lineage (NCBI taxonomy): Eukaryota > Metazoa > Chordata > Amphibia > Anura > Rhinodermatidae > Rhinoderma > Rhinoderma darwinii. Next base: position 66,196,329 of record NC_134687.1, read on the forward strand.
GTCCCAGAGCGGAGCACTAATATAAGCTCTGCTCCGGAACTCTGGGGAAGCCCCTGATATCAGTGTCCATATATGGAGTCCCGGAGCAGATCCGCTTCTAGCACTTGGGGCTGTAGCTGTGCTCCAGACATCACTGTCCAGCTCTGGGGAAGCCCTAGACATCGCTGTCCATATGTGGACAGCGATGTCAGGGGATTCCGCAGAGTCCTGGAGCAGAGCCGATACTAAAGCTCTGCCCAGGACTCTGCTCTGGGGAAGACCCTGAGAACTATGTCCATATATGGACAGCGATGTCAAGGAATTTCACAGAGTCCCGGTGCAGAGCCGATACTAAAGCTCTGCCCGAGACTCCGCTCTGGGGAAGACCATGACAACACTGTCCATATATGGACAGCGATGTCAGGGAATTCTGCAGAGTCCCAGAACAGAGCCGATACTAGCGCTCTGCCCGGGACTCCGCTCTCGGGAAGACCCTGACAACACTGTCCATATACGGACAGCGATGTCAGGGAATTCCACAGAGTCCCGGAGTAGAGCCTATACTAGTTCTCTGCTCGGGACTCCACTCTGGGGAAGACCATCACAACACTGTCCATATAAGGACAGCGATGTCAGGGAATTCCACAGAGTCCCAGAGCAGAGCCGATACTAGCGGCTCTGTGTCCCGCGGGCCGCAGATTACAGCCTCAGGGGCCGCATGTGGCCCGCGGGCCGTGTGCTTGAGACCCCTGCTGTACAACATGGCACAAGTTTCTCCCTATAAGTGATGCCACAAACAGCGTCCACTGCAGATATTGCCACACACTGTGCTCCCTGTAGATAGTGCCACATACAGTACCCCCTCTAGATAGTTCCAAACACAGTGCCCCTGTAGATAGTTTGACACACAGTACCCCTGTAGATAATGCCAGTTACAGTGCCCCCTGTAGATAGTGTTACACACAGTACCTCCTGTAGATAGTGCCACACACTGTGTCCCCTGTAAAAAAGGCCACACCCAGTGCTCCCGGTATATAGTGTTACACACAGTGTCCCATGTAGATAGTGCCATACAGTGCACCCTATAGATAGTGCCCCACACAGTGCTGCATGAGGATAGTGACACACAGTGCCACCTGTAAATAGTGCCAAAAGTTGACCCCTGTAGAAAGTGACATAAGATCCCTACATTAAGATCTCAAACCAGACTGAAAAAAATATTTTACTCACCTCTCCTTGCTCCTCTTCTGCTCCAGGTGCTTTCCCCGCCGTACACTACGCCCTGAAGCTGGACGCGACAGAGCCCTAAGTGCAGCACCGGCGCGCAGAGCAGAAGAGAACCGGGGAGTGGTGAGTTAACCATCAACCACGCTCACCACTCCCTGGGCTTCCTGTACCAATGAGACGTTCCATCACTGATGGAAGGGGTAATTAGAAAAGTGCACCCCCTCACAGTGTGGCAAGGTGGTTCCCTAGCCGGGAGCCTATCTTCGTCTGTCCCTCGTCCGGGCACTGGCTATGGCTTTTGGAATGCATCGATGTAAAAATTAATAAAAATGTCTTGGTTCTTGAGGTCCAAAATAGGCCGGTCCTTAAGAAGTTAAATAAGAAAATATAGTATAGCGACAACAAGTCTAAACTTGAATGATCTTTTGCAGGGGAACCCCTAAAATTTTTACCAGGTTACTTGTGTGCTCAGCACCCCACATTTTATAGACATATATAGTAAGGGAATCCTTTGAGTCTACCGTTAATCTCAAAAATACATGGCTCCACTTAAAATGAGGCATAAACCCCCCTAGTATGTTTAAAGTATCATCAGGGTTATAGCTGTAGGGGGTGCATTTGGCAATAGTCGCTCCCGGGCCCTGTTGCCTTAGGGTGCCCAATCTTGTGTTTGGGTTCAAGCATTATCCTCCATTGTAGACCCCATCTCTTCTATCCATCCATCAGAACTTTAACATTTAAAAAAAAAAATATTCAGATCCTATAAATATCCATTATTAATTCTCCTTATGTTCTTAAAAATGTCACAAAGAATGTAGATGATATCAGTAGCGTCCATATCACAATAAACAAGAGAGCAGCTAATTTACACCAATTGGATTACATAATTACATACCAGAAGGTGATTATTACAGCACAGCCAAGATAATTATTCAAGTCAATACAGTGGGTGGCCTTGTTCAAGACCAACCATAAACAAAGGGATCCAGACATCTGTCTATGTTACCCTGATTCTGCTGGATGTCCCTTATTCTGTAAATCAACCTTTGTTTCCTGATATGTTCTATTCCTTTGGCATATTCTAGACATATATGCAAATAATCCCTAAACCTGCACATTCTTTCCCCTGAACAAACTCTGATTTACTGATGTATTATTCAGCCTGCCTTCTACCTGCAGTTTACTGCCATAGTGTGTTTGCTAAGTAAAAATGGATTTTATTGGATAATATTTGGTTTACCGGTAATTAAACAAAATTTGGTAATTACACAAAGGAGATTAAATCTAAATATGTTAATGCCATGTTGAATATTTTGTAGCAAATTGCGCAATCAATAATGTTATCACATTGGTACAATTTGGCTAATGAGCCTCAAGACAGAATCATCAACATTTTCCACATTTTTAAGATAAGTAAATGTTTGTAATCCATATAAAATGAGTTCTGCTGACACAGGAACGCTGTACTTGTAAACCTGATCCTGAGTTTACATTATTACATTATTAAATATGTGAATGGTTGTATTGGAAATACAATTAAACACATGATTAAAGCAAATTCTCTCGCAGATTTACAAGCTTGATTACATTTTGGATTTCTCTGCTCCTGCCATAGCTGTTTTTTAAACCACAACTTTCATATGCCAGCCTGTTGTCTATGTCTGTGCACGTTGACCTTTGTTGTAAGATCTGCTATAGACATCACAACCTCTCACATCAATTTACTACAATTGGATGTGGCATCTTGCAGCTAATTCAATTTGGAGAGAAATGCACCTGGCTCTGTTTTTCCCTATAGAATGTTGAAGCTCTGCTAGGACCTCGCAGATGCCATCTATCTAAGTAGCCCATGTGTTTTCAAGGTCTAAGCCGTTTGTCTTCATTTCCCAAAATACAACCCATTACAAAAGCACTGTAACCAAATTACAGGATGTACTATGAGCGAATCTCATCGAGGTGCAAATGAAAAAAGAAGCACATAACAGCAGGCTCCATTTATTGCTACATTTTACTGATACAATATAAATACATGGAATGTATTTTGGAGTGTTACACAATATTGTAGGCGGCAACAGATGCAAAATTGTGGATTCTTATGTCACATAATATAAGATTGAATATATCTTTGTCAGGTGGGATATCTCCATGGGAGAAGATAATGGTTGATATGTGACATGATTCCCATCTGTCACAGCGTCCCATGGATATAACAAAATACAGTATAATCCATTCAGGAAGCCACAAAGTCCATTTTATCTGAAATACCCCGGTGTATCGGAGATGAATACACAGTGGATGTGTGGCAGCATAACATCAGTTTGTAGCATTTTCACAGGCTGCGAAGACTCATTTTACACTATGGTTTCTTCTTTGCATAATGACATTTTGGAACTGTTTTTAGCAATATCGCAAAATCAAGGACATACACTATATGTACAGTATTGGGACAGAATTGAATTCAGATGTTTCATTCAGTCTCATTGCCACAGGTGTATAAAGTCCAGCACCTAGCCATGAAGTCGCATTTACAAACATTTGTGAAAGAATGGGTCATTCGCAAGAGATCACTGAATTCCAGCGTGGTATTCAGTTTGTGAAAATTCTTCACTCCTAGATATTCCACGATCAACTGTGAGTGGTATTATTGTAAAGTGGAAGCATTTAGGAACCACAGCAACTCAGCCACGAAGTGGAGACCACGTAAAGTTACTGAGCGGGGTCGCCGAGTGCTGAGACGCATAGTGTATAAAAGTCACCAATGCCTCTTTTCCTGTGGGAAAACCTATAACAAAACAATTTCAGAGATGGAATACTTTGCTCACATTAATATAACAATGGCCGGTAGCAGTGCTGTTACGAGCACCGGGCACCCTCATCAGTAGCATTATACCCTTTCCCTAAAAAAAAAAAAAACACAGTAGAGAGCTACAGTAAACATCTCCACCAGCCCCTATAGTTCATTACCAGAACCCAGTCATTGACTGGTTGTTGTCTTCCTGTCCAACTTATGTGCTGCTGCCTAGGGGCCCATTATGTAAGGGGGCCCACTGTCACCTTAAAGCAATCTTCTTCTGTCTGTTATGTTGCATGTAAATGCCTGAGATGATGAATTTTATCATGGGTTGGAAGAATTCCTACGGGTAAGCTTGTTGTTAGAATAGATAAAGTGTACTTTAGAAGGAATATAGTACCTTAGTTGATGAAACCCTAGTTATGTCACAAATTAAGATATATAAAGATAGTGCAAGGAAGGAAATTTAAGTACCTTCTGCAGACGACCTCCTATATATTTCAGCAGTTTACAGACGTATGTGTCCAGAGACAAGTACATTTGCTGTTGCTAAGCACACTAAACGTTATTTTACACGGGCAGATATTCTGCCCAATAAACGAGCGACAATCAAAAATACAGCACGTCCAACGGCGCTCATTTGCTCCATTCAAACAGAGCAATGATCACAAATATGGGACGAATGATCGTTAATACCATCATTCTTCACCATACATTTTGCTTCTCGTCGACAGCACATCCACTGTTTAAATGGAGAGATGTGATGCTGACAAGTGACCTTTTTTCTGGCCAAATAAAAGATGTGATCAGCTGACAAACCAGCATTTGCTCATTTGTCAGCCGATCACTGCCCTGTTTACACTAGTTTTCTCATTCTCCCAATCATTGGCGTGTGTAATAGGACCATAATAGAGTACATAGCAAGGAATCCTATGTGTCCTGTGTGGGTATTGGTGGATTAGTTGGGGTTAGGGACTTCAGTGGTATTTTATTAATTTGCCATGCTGTTCTGGATGTAACGTAGTATTCATAAGTCTTCACAGAACACTGCATAAGCACAACTCAATACATAAAGCACATTTTAACAAAAATGATTTGGAACATATTGAACTACTTTCTCATGGACTCCAGAGAACTCTGTTGGCGTCCTAGTCCCACTTTAGTTTTAAACACAGTAGTGTGCTGCCAGAACCAGGTCGTTTAAACACAGTAGTAACTTCCGCAAGTAAAGATTACATTTATGTATTATTCCAAAGACATTAAAACCAATAATCTACCAAAGAACTAATCCCCATAAATGTAATGGAAAGCTAAAAAAAAACCCTTGTGCATAAATTGTATAGATACCTTAACTTGGCAATGCTTGATTTCACTCAGAGATGGTTTTAGGGAGTGATAAACTGGGCTGTTGCCCGAAGTCCCCATTTCTCTGGAGACCCCAAGGACTGGGCAACCTTAGAGGGGTGTAGGACACAACAATCATTGACACTAAGCACTCGGAGAAAACGGTGCGACTGTAAAATCATAGCTGCACCGTCCTTATTATCTTGTGTTCTGCAGAGAAGGAAGAGAAAGCTGTTACATACAGCAGAGCATCCTGGAGAGGTGAGTAGCAAATAACTGTCTAAAAATGGCAAGCAGGGGGCCCTAATTGCTTGAGTTAATTGGCAAAACAGAGTTATAATATGTAACATGAATGAAAATATGAAAATAAAATAGTGCTCGCATTGAGATGTCATCTAAGAAAGAACGTGGAGGGTATCGAGGAGGCTTAGGATGCCTCGAACACAGGCGCAATGAACTTACTGTTAATGCACAAGTGCAATGAATCTGCTTTCAATGCGCATGTGCAAAATATTGTAGGTTACTGCGCATGCGTCGGCGCAAGGGAAAGAAGACGTCATTCAGAAGAGAAGAAGCAAGAAGACCGGAAGAGGACCGGAAGAGGATTGAAGAAGACCGAACGAGGCGTCAGCAGAAGAGAAAAGTTCCGACATTGGCGGAGTCACGGGACACTTGATGGAATTAAGAAACATCTGCAACTTTGAGACAGTAAGTATATTTAAAAAATACTTTAATAAATATTTAATAGGTATTGCTGGATTGTTTTTCAAAAGTGGACATCCCCTTTAAGATATATCGCCTACGAGACAAACAAAAGGATCAAGTGGCACTGCAGTATTAATTTTAAGCTGTATGTGTATTAAAATCCAGGGTCAGTTTTAGACAAAATGTGGGCCTGGGCAAAGTTAAAAGTGGGGCCCCAAATGCTGAATTACTGTATGAGTAATGCAGTAAATTCAGAGGGGGGTGTGCAGAGAACTGCATCGAGGATTTCTAGCGCGTCCAGGAGTGTTGCAAGCCCCGAAACATATGTCCCCCCTCTCACACAAAAAAATTATCTATATACATATACAGTTATTAAATCATACCACTGTACCAGATTATATTACCTGCATACTGTTACTGAACACAACTCACTATTATAAGACCAATATTACCAATAATAACAAAATATAAGGTCCAAATAATACCATAGCCACACCATAACCACCATACTGATTAATACCCCATACTGATACTGAATAATACCTCCACACCATAACCACACAGTGACTGAAAAATACCACCATACTGTTACTGAATAATACCGCCACATCATAACCACATAGTGACTGAATATTACCCCCATACTGTTACTGAATAATACCACCCCACCATAACCACAGTGACTGAATAATACCCCCATACTGATACTGAATAATACCACCACACCATAACCACATAGTGACTGAATAATACCCCCATACTGTTACTGAATAATACCTCCTCACCATAACCACATAGTAACTGAATAATACCCCCATACTGTTATTGAATAATACCGCCACAAAATAACCACAAAGTGACTGAATAATACCCCATACTGTTACTGAATAATACCTCCACACCATAACAACATAGTGACTGAATAATACCCCCATATTGTTACTGAATAATACCAGCACACCATAACCACAGTGACTGAATAATACCACCATACTGTTACTGAATAATACCGCCACATCACAACCACATAGTGACTGAATAATACCCCTGTACTGTTACTGAATAATACCGCCACACCATAACCACATAGTGACTGAATATTACCCCCATACTGTTACTGAATAATACCACCACATCATAACCACAGTGACTGAATAATACCACCATACTGTTACTGAATAATACCGCAACATCATAACCCCATAGTGACTGAATAATACCACTATACTGTTACTGAATAATACCATCGCCACACCATAATCACATAGTGACTGAATAATACTCCCATGCAGTTACTGAATAATACCGCCACACAATAACCACATAGTGACTGAATAATACCCGCATACTGTTACTGAATAATACTGCCACACAATATGACCACATAGTGACTGAATAATACCCCATATTGTTACTGAATAATATTGCCACACCATAACCATATAGTGACTGATTAATTCCCCCATATTGTTACTGAATATTACCTCCACACCATAACCACATAGTGACTGAGAAATACAACCATACTGTTACTGAATAATACCACCACACCATAATCACAGTGACTGAATAATACCCCCATACTGTTACTGAATAATACCTCCATACCATAACCACATAGTGACTGAATAACACCCCATACTGTTACTGAATAAAAACCACAATACAAAGACTAATCTAGTGGTAGATGCCAGTTATACATAGGAGAACAACCTACAAAAACCTCCAACCAAACCAATGGCGTAAAGAGGGGTCCCCTATTTACAAGTAGACAACCTAGACGCGAACCATAAGGGAATCAAAGCCCCCAACAAAATGTAACATGCACAAATATGTACAAAAGTAGAAAATCTTTATTAGATAGAATAGACAATAATACAATGCGGAATAAAAAGTAGTCGGAATACACCTAAAGTAGTCGGAATACACTCAATTACCCACAGTAAAACATAAATATTGCACAATAAATAATATGCTCATATGTACACCTTGTTCCAAATTATTATGCACATTGGATTTAAGTGTCATAAACATTTAATTATTAGTTTTTCAATTAAACTCATGGATGGTATTGTGTCTTAGGGCTCTTTGGATCATTGTAATCAATATCAGACACCTGTGATAATTAGTTTGCCAGGTGTGCCCAATCAAAGGAAAACTACTTAAGAAGGACGTTCCACATTATTAAGCAGGCTACAGGTTTCAAGCAATATGGGAAAGAAAAAGGATCTCTGCTGCCGAAAAGCGTGAAATAGTGCAATACCTTGGACAAGGTATGAAAACATTGGATATTTCAAGAAAACTTAAGCGTGATCATCGTACTGTGAAAAGATTTGTGGCTGATTCAGAGCACAGACAGGTTCGTTCAAATAAAGGCATAATGAGGAAGGTTTCTGCCAGACAAATTAATAGGATTAGGAGAGCAGCTGCTAAAATGCCATTGCAAAGAAGCAAACAGGTATTTGAAGCCGCTGGTGCCTCTGGAGTCCCGCGAACCTCAAGGTGTAGGATCCTCCAGAGGTTTGCAAGTGTGCATAAAGTTATTATTCGGCCACCCTTAAACAATGCTCAGAAGCAGAAACGGTTGCAGTGGGCTCAGAAATACATGTAGACTAATTTTCAAACCATGTTGTTTACTGATGAGTGCCGTGCAACCCTGGATGGTCCAGATGGATGGAGTAGTGGATGGTTGGTGAATGGCCACCATGTCCCAACAAGGCTGCGACGTCAGCAAGGAGGTGGCGGAGTCATGTTTTGGGCTGGAATCATGGGGAGAGAGCTTGTAGGCCCCTTTAGGGTCCCTGACGGTGTGAAAATGACCTCTGCAAAGTACGTAGAGTTTATGACTGACCACTTTCTTCCGTGGTACAAAAAGAAGAACCGTGCCTTCCGTAGCAAAATTATCTTCATGCATGACAATGCACCATCTCATGCTGCAAAGAATACCTCTGTGTCATTGGCTGCTATGGGCATAAAAGGAGAGAAACTCATGGTGTGTCCCCCATGTTTCCCTGACCTCAACCCTATTGAGAACCTTTGGAGCATCCTCAAGCAAAATATCTATGAGGGTGGGAGGCAGTTCACATCAAAACAGAAGCTCTGGTTGGCTATTCCGACATCCTGCAAAGATATTCAAGCAGAAACTGTCCAAATACTCACAAATTCAATGGATGCAAGAATTGTGAAGGTGATATCAAAGAAGGGGTCCTATGTTAACATGTAACTTGGCCTGTTAAGTTTTTTTTTTATTGAAAGAGCTTTTGATTTCTGTAAATATGACCTCCTGATGCTGCAAATTCAACAAATTACCATTTTAGTTCTCTTTACAACCTTTAAAATGTTTTGATCTCTGTTGTGCATAATAATGTGAAACAGTGCATTTTGAGTTTTTTACTTCTAAAAAAAAATCTGTTATCATTAGGAGATTTGTTCAATAAAATTCGCATTATACTCCAACGGTTGATGGCTTGAAGATTATACAGACATCATTTGCATGGACTATTTAGGAAAATCAGCAAAAAATAACATTTGCATAATAATTTGGAATGCGGTGTATACACTAAGGTAGAGGTGCCAGTTAATAGAGAACAGGTAATGCATAAAAGAAAATGTCCCAAATATCAAATGCAATTCTATGGGTCATATACCCAAGGAAATAAAAGGCATATTGGGCCATGAACAAACGGTACACAAATTAAGTATTAGCACATACCCTGAGACATCGTGGGGAGTGAAACCGGCAACCTAGGGACCGGAAAAAACAAGGACGCCTCGACGCACGTTTCGCCAAACAGACCGGCTAAATTGATTAAAACTAGAGGGGTTTAACCCCTTCAGGACCAAGCTAATTTTGGCCTTCAGGACCAGACCCATTTTTCATATCTGACATATTTCACTTTATGTGGTAATAACTCCAGAATGCTTTTACCTATCAAAGCGATTCTGAGACTGTTTTCTCATGACACATTGGACTTTATGATAGTGGAAAAATTTGGTCGATAAATTCAATATTTATCAGTGAAAAACACCAAAATTTTGTGAAAAATTGCAAAAATATGCATTTTTCTAAATGTAAATGTATCTGCTTGTAAGACAGGCAGTTATACCACACAAAATTGTTGCTAATTAACATCCCCCATATGTCTACTTTAGATTGGCATCATTTTTTGAACGTCCTTTTATTTTTCTATGACGTCACAAGGCTTAGAATTTTAGCAGCAATTTCTCACATTTTCAAGAAAATTTCAAAAGGGTATTTTTACAGGGGCCAGTTCAGCTGTGAAGTGGCTTTTAGGGCCTTATATATTAGAAACCGCCAAAAAGTCACCCCATTTTAAAATCTTCACCCCCTCAAAGTATTCAAAACAGCATTTAGAAAGTTTCTTAACCCTTTAAACGTTTCACAGGAATTAAAGCAATGTAGAGGTGAGATTTTCAAATTTCATTTTTTTTTGCAGAAATTAATTTTTTATCTATTTTCGTTGTAACACAGAAGTTTTTACCAGAGAAATGCAACTCAATATTTATTGCCCAGATTCTGCAGTTTTTAGAAATATCTCACATGTGACCCTAGCGTGCTATTGGACTGAAGCACCGGCCTCAGAAGCAAAGGAGCACCTAGAGGATTTTGGGCCTCCTTTTTATTAGAAAATATTTTAGGCACCATGTCAGGTTTGAAGGGCTCTCTCGGTGCCAAAACAGTGGAAATCCACCAAAAGTGACCCCATTTGGGAAACTACACCCCTTGAGGAAATTATCTAGGGGTATAGTGAGCATTTTGACCCCGCAGGTTTTTTGCAGAAATTATTGGAAGTAGGCCATGAAAATGAAAATCTACATTCTTTCAAAGAAAATGTAGGTTTAGCTAATTTTTTCTAATTTCCACAAGGACTAAAGGAGAAAAAGCACCACAACATTTGTAAAGCAATTTCTCCCGAGTAAAACAATACCCCACATGTTGTAATAAATGGCTGTTTGGACACACGGCAGGGCTTAGAAGGGAAAGAGCGCCATTTCGCTTTTGGAGCTCAAATTTAGCAGGAATGATTTGCGCAGGCCATATCGCATTTGCAAAGCCCCTGAGGGACCAAAACAGTGAAAATGCCCAAAAAGTGACTCCATTGAGAAAACTACACCCTTGAGGAGTCCATCTACGGGTGTAGTGAGTATTTTTACCCCACAGGTGTTTCATAGATTTTATTAGAATTGGGCAGTGAAAATAAAAAAAATCCTTTTTCTTCAATAAGAAATTGAATAATTTTTAATTTTCTCAACAAATAAAGGAAAAAAAGAACCCCAACATTTGTAAAGCAACTTCTCTGGAGTACGGCAATACCCCACATGTGGTCATAAACTGCTGTTTGAGCACACGGCAGGGCTCAGAAGGGAAGGAGCGCCATTTGCTTTTGGTGTACAGATTTTGCTGCATTTGGTTTCTGGTCGCTATGTTGCATTTGCAAAGTCCCTGTAGGACCAAAACAGTGGATCCCGCCCAGAAGTGACCCCATTTTGGAAACAACACCCTCAAGGTATTCACCTAGGAGTGTAGTGCGCATGTTAACCCCACAGGTGTTTTGCAGAAATTAGTGTGCACTCGATGTTGCAGAGTGAAAATGGGAATTTTTTCTTAGATACGCCAATATGTGGTGCCCGGCTTGTGCCACCATAACAATACAGCTCTCAATTATTATGCTGTGTTTCCCGGTTTTAGAATCACCCTACATGTGGCACTAATCTTTTGCCTGGACATTCGACAGGGCTCAGGAGTGAAAGAGTACCATGTAAAATTGAGGCCTAATTTGGCGACATATAAAGTATTGGTTCACAATTGCAGAGGCTTTGATGTGAAATAATAAAAGAAACCCCTGAGAAGTGACCCCATTTTGGAAACTGTACCCCTCAAGGCATTTATTAAGGGGTGTAGTGAGCATTTTCACCCCACGTGTCTTTTCCATAAATGATTGTGCTGCGGAAGGTACAAATAAAAATTTTTCCCTAGATATGCCAATTCAGTGTCAAATATGGCATGCCCAGCTTATACAGTACCACACAGCCCTCCCTTTAATATAGTGCCACACAGCCCCCTCCCTTGTATTCAGTGCTGCACAGCCCCCTTGTATATAGTGCCACACAGCCCCCCTTTTATATAGTGCTACACAGCCCCCCTTCTATATATAGTGCCACACAGCCCTCCCTTTTATATAGTGCCACACAACCCCCCTCCCTTTTATATTGTGTCACACAGCCCCCTCCCTTGTATGTAGTGCCACACAGCCCCCTCCCTTGTATATAGTGCCACACAGCTCCCCCTCTCCTTGTATATAGTGCCACACAGTCCCCCTTAGTATATAGGGGGCCCTCCGGGGCTGCCTTGCCCATTATTGTGATGTGCCGGGCGCCGCGGGCCCCTTCATGCCGTGGGCCCTGCAGCAGCCGTTATGGCTACTATAGTGGGCAGGGGCCCCTAAGAGGATGGGGGCCTGGGCAAATGCCCAGTTTGCCCCCTAACGCCGGCCCTGCCAAAATCTTGGACCAATATACCTCAATGCTGGAACATGCACAGATTATATGCATGAAATCAGCATTCACAGTGTCATACCCCATACAACTAGAGGTTTAACGCAGCCCAAGTCTATACAAAAGGAAGAAAGAATAATAGTCTATGTAGCCACAAACGGAACCATTTTGTGGTCAACACAAGAAGAGAACATGTGAATAGAGTGTAATGTGTTGTGCCATCTGTCATCCTACAGAACCCCTAAATCGTATCCAAGTGTATTCCAAATTGAAAACTAAATTTGGAAGGGACATAGGAATTCATTATTTATACACTGTGAAAGTGATTAGAATAAAAGATAACATTTTGCATGGACTCCATCTTGTATGGTAGGCATCTATTTTGGATTGTTGGAATCCATCTAGTGGCAGAAGTCAGAAGTTGCCTTGAAACAATTCTATGTTGAATGTTTTTATTATTCTTGTAAGGAGCAGATCAATCATCCTTGGGAGAATGGAGAATGAAATTGTTTACCATAAGGGTGGGGGTGAGCCTTGAAGAAGGGCTTTGTTTAAATGATTTAATGTTGTGCCATCTTATCTACAGTCTCCATTCTCTAGTGAGATAAGTAGAGACACATTAACTTGTGTATCTGAAATGTGTCTCTCCCATGTAACAAGGGACGGGCCACCTGGGGGGACCTTGAAGGGTGAAGAATAATAGGATTAGGAGAGCAGCTGCTAAAATGCCATTGCAAAGAAGCAAACAGGTATTTGAAGCCGCTGGTGCCTCTGGAGTCCCGCGAACCTCAAGGTGTAGGATCCTCCAGAGGTTTGCAAGTGTGCATAAAGTTATTATTCGGCCACCCTTAAACAATGCTCAGAAGCAGAAACGGTTGCAGTGGGCTCAGAAATACATGTAGACTAATTTTCAAACCATGTTGTTTACTGATGAGTGCCGTGCAACCCTGGATGGTCCAGATGGATGGAGTAGTGGATGGTTGGTGAATGGCCACCATGTCCCAACAAGGCTGCGACGTCAGCAAGGAGGTGGCGGAGTCATGTTTTGGGCTGGAATCATGGGGAGAGAGCTTGTAGGCCCCTTTAGGGTCCCTGACGGTGTGAAAATGACCTCTGCAAAGTACGTAGAGTTTATGACTGACCACTTTCTTCCGTGGTACAAAAAGAAGAACCGTGCCTTCCGTAGCAAAATTATCTTCATGCATGACAATGCACCATCTCATGCTGCAAAGAATACCTCTGTGTCATTGGCTGCTATGGGCATAAAAGGAGAGAAACTCATGGTGTGTCCCCCATGTTTCCCTGACCTCAACCCTATTGAGAACCTTTGGAGCATCCTCAAGCAAAATATCTATGAGGGTGGGAGGCAGTTCACATCAAAACAGAAGCTCTGGTTGGCTATTCCGACATCCTGCAAAGATATTCAAGCAGAAACTGTCCAAATACTCACAAATTCAATGGATGCAAGAATTGTGAAGGTGATATCAAAGAAGGGGTCCTATGTTAACATGTAACTTGGCCTGTTAAGTTTTTTTTTTATTGAAAGAGCTTTTGATTTCTGTAAATATGACCTCCTGATGCTGCAAATTCAACAAATTACCATTTTAGTTCTCTTTACAACCTTTAAAATGTTTTGATCTCTGTTGTGCATAATAATGTGAAACAGTGCATTTTGAGTTTTTTACTTCTAAAAAAAAATCTGTTATCATTAGGAGATTTGTTCAATAAAATTCGCATTATACTCCAACGGTTGATGGCTTGAAGATTATACAGACATCATTTGCATGGACTATTTAGGAAAATCAGCAAAAAATAACATTTGCATAATAATTTGGAATGCGGTGTATACACTAAGGTAGAGGTGCCAGTTAATAGAGAACAGGTAATGCATAAAAGAAAATGTCCCAAATATCAAATGCAATTCTATGGGTCATATACCCAAGGAAATAAAAGGCATATTGGGCCATGAACAAACGGTACACAAATTAAGTATTAGCACATACCCTGAGACATCGTGGGGAGTGAAACCGGCAACCTAGGGACCGGAAAAAACAAGGACGCCTCGACGCACGTTTCGCCAAACAGACCGGCTAAATTGATTAAAACTAGAGGGGTTTAACCCCTTCAGGACCAAGCTAATTTTGGCCTTCAGGACCAGACCCATTTTTCATATCTGACATATTTCACTTTATGTGGTAATAACTCCAGAATGCTTTTACCTATCAAAGCGATTCTGAGACTGTTTTCTCATGACACATTGGACTTTATGATAGTGGAAAAATTTGGTCGATAAATTCAATATTTATCAGTGAAAAACACCAAAATTTTGTGAAAAATTGCAAAAATATGCATTTTTCTAAATGTAAATGTATCTGCTTGTAAGACAGGCAGTTATACCACACAAAATTGTTGCTAATTAACATCCCCCATATGTCTACTTTAGATTGGCATCATTTTTTGAACGTCCTTTTATTTTTCTATGACGTCACAAGGCTTAGAATTTTAGCAGCAATTTCTCACATTTTCAAGAAAATTTCAAAAGGGTATTTTTACAGGGGCCAGTTCAGCTGTGAAGTGGCTTTTAGGGCCTTATATATTAGAAACCGCCAAAAAGTCACCCCATTTTAAAATCTTCACCCCCTCAAAGTATTCAAAACAGCATTTAGAAAGTTTCTTAACCCTTTAAACGTTTCACAGGAATTAAAGCAATGTAGAGGTGAGATTTTCAAATTTCATTTTTTTTTGCAGAAATTAATTTTTTATCTATTTTCGTTGTAACACAGAAGTTTTTACCAGAGAAATGCAACTCAATATTTATTGCCCAGATTCTGCAGTTTTTAGAAATATCTCACATGTGACCCTAGCGTGCTATTGGACTGAAGCACCGGCCTCAGAAGCAAAGGAGCACCTAGAGGATTTTGGGCCTCCTTTTTATTAGAAAATATTTTAGGCACCATGTCAGGTTTGAAGGGCTCTCTCGGTGCCAAAACAGTGGAAATCCACCAAAAGTGACCCCATTTGGGAAACTACACCCCTTGAGGAAATTATCTAGGGGTATAGTGAGCATTTTGACCCCGCAGGTTTTTTGCAGAAATTATTGGAAGTAGGCCATGAAAATGAAAATCTACATTCTTTCAAAGAAAATGTAGGTTTAGCTAATTTTTTCTAATTTCCACAAGGACTAAAGGAGAAAAAGCACCACAACATTTGTAAAGCAATTTCTCCCGAGTAAAACAATACCCCACATGTTGTAATAAATGGCTGTTTGGACACACGGCAGGGCTTAGAAGGGAAAGAGCGCCATTTCGCTTTTGGAGCTCAAATTTAGCAGGAATGATTTGCGCAGGCCATATCGCATTTGCAAAGCCCCTGAGGGACCAAAACAGTGAAAATGCCCAAAAAGTGACTCCATTGAGAAAACTACACCCTTGAGGAATCCATCTACGGGTGTAGTGAGTATTTTTACCCCACAGGTGTTTCATAGATTTTATTAGAATTGGGCAGTGAAAATAAAAAAAATCCTTTTTCTTCAATAAGAAATTGAATAATTTTTAATTTTCTCAACAAATAAAGGAAAAAAAGAACCCCAACATTTGTAAAGCAACTTCTCTGGAGTACGGCAATACCCCACATGTGGTCATAAACTGCTGTTTGAGCACACGGCAGGGCTCAGAAGGGAAGGAGCGCCATTTGCTTTTGGTGTACAGATTTTGCTGCATTTGGTTTCTGGTCGCTATGTTGCATTTGCAAAGTCCCTGTAGGACCAAAACAGTGGATCCCGCCCAGAAGTGACCCCATTTTGGAAACAACACCCTCAAGGTATTCACCTAGGAGTGTAGTGCGCATGTTAACCCCACAGGTGTTTTGCAGAAATTAGTGTGCACTCGATGTTGCAGAGTGAAAATGGGAATTTTTTCTTAGATACGCCAATATGTGGTGCCCGGCTTGTGCCACCATAACAATACAGCTCTCAATTATTATGCTGTGTTTCCCGGTTTTAGAATCACCCTACATGTGGCACTAATCTTTTGCCTGGACATTCGACAGGGCTCAGGAGTGAAAGAGTACCATGTAAAATTGAGGCCTAATTTGGCGACATATAAAGTATTGGTTCACAATTGCAGAGGCTTTGATGTGAAATAATAAAAGAAACCCCTGAGAAGTGACCCCATTTTGGAAACTGTACCCCTCAAGGCATTTATTAAGGGGTGTAGTGAGCATTTTCACCCCACGTGTCTTTTCCATAAATGATTGTGCTGCGGAAGGTACAAATAAAAATTTTTCCCTAGATATGCCAATTCAGTGTCAAATATGGCATGCCCAGCTTATACAGTACCACACAGCCCTCCCTTTAATATAGTGCCACACAGCCCCCTCCCTTGTATTCAGTGCTGCACAGCCCCCTTGTATATAGTGCCACACAGCCCCCCTTTTATATAGTGCTACACAGCCCCCCTTCTATATATAGTGCCACACAGCCCTCCCTTTTATATAGTGCCACACAACCCCCCTCCCTTTTATATTGTGTCACACAGCCCCCTCCCTTGTATGTAGTGCCACACAGCCCCCTCCCTTGTATATAGTGCCACACAGCTCCCCCTCTCCTTGTATATAGTGCCACACAGTCCCCCTTAGTATATAGGGGGCCCTCCGGGGCTGCCTTGCCCATTATTGTGATGTGCCGGGCGCCGCGGGCCCCTTCATGCCGTGGGCCCTGCAGCAGCCGTTATGGCTACTATAGTGGGCAGGGGGCCCTAAGAGGATGGGGGCCTGGGCAAATGCCCAGTTTGCCCCCTAACGCCGGCCCTGCCAAAATCTTGGACCAATATACCTCAATGCTGGAACATGCACAGATTATATGCATGAAATCAGCATTCACAGTGTCATACCCCATACAACTAGAGGTTTAACGCAGCCCAAGTCTATACAAAAGGAAGAAAGAATAATAGTCTATGTAGCCACAAACGGAACCATTTTGTGGTCAACACAAGAAGAGAACATGTGAATAGAGTGTAATGTGTTGTGCCATCTGTCATCCTACAGAACCCCTAAATCGTATCCAAGTGTATTCCAAATTGAAAACTAAATTTGGAAGGGACATAGGAATTCATTATTTATACACTGTGAAAGTGATTAGAATAAAAGATAACATTTTGCATGGACTCCATCTTGTATGGTAGGCATCTATTTTGGATTGTTGGAATCCATCTAGTGGCAGAAGTCAGAAGTTGCCTTGAAACAATTCTATGTTGAATGTTTTTATTATTCTTGTAAGGAGCAGATCAATCATCCTTGGGAGAATGGAGAATGAAATTGTTTACCATAAGGGTGGGGGTGAGCCTTGAAGAAGGGCTTTGTTTAAATGATTTAATGTTGTGCCATCTTATCTACAGTCTCCATTCTCTAGTGAGATAAGTAGAGACACATTAACTTGTGTATCTGAAATGTGTCTCTCCCATGTAACAAGGGACGGGCCACCTGGGGGGACCTTGAAGGGTGAAGAATCATTATAATGCATTGAAATATTCTCATTGGCTGAATCAGAGTCATTATCATATTGTAGATGATTGGCTGAAGTCAAAGCCTACACCTTTTCTGTCATACTTATATACTTGTTTGGATCAATAAAGATCAGAGGAGCATTTTGGGCATATCAGCAGCGTCTGTGTGTTATTTCTCCTCCGCGATATATCGATAACCAATAACCACTGAGATTATTTGGACCTGAACAGGTGTACTGATACAGGTGTTGGCACACCTACTTAAATCTTCAGTCTAATATACTTTTGGCCGAACCTGCGTCGACAGCTTTGGTGCCGAAACCCGGGAGGTTAATTGTCTGGTAGCTGTCGCTGGGAGGTCGTCATTGGTGCATCCGTGAAACATCAAAACCGGTGAGTAAGGTGCTTATTCCTACAACTGTTTCACTAATATATCTTTGACGCCTCGTATTAGCTATTATTGACAATTCAACCTCCTGGACGCAGTCACCTGTTCAAAGGTATGTTGGTAATTTTTAAACGTTTTGTGTGAGGAATGATTGCAAACATAGCATAAGTGAGTTGATGGTATGAATGTTGTAAGAGGATGGTGCCGGCAATGCAAGTGTTCTGTGTGAGTCAGAAGTGAGGGTGCACAGAAGTATAAGATTGTTTCAGTGTATGAGGACTGTCAGACGCCTACACTGTGTTTCTATCGTACTGAGCACAGGGTTAATATGAGTTTCAACCTACACATAAGGGTTTTTGATGTTGTGAAAGTATTACAGATGAGCCAGTTGGAAAAAAATTGTACAGATAATGAGACCTAATTTCAGAGGTCCACTTGTGTGTCCTTTAAAGGGAACCCGTCACCAGCATTTCACCTATTAAACCAGCAATACATGGTGGTAGTGGGTGAAAAATAATTTCTATATAATCTATAATTGTCTTCTTAGTCGGCTCTGTGGCTTTAGTATTCAGTTTTTTTCACACACTGTATGCTAATGAGCAAAAAAGAGTCATATCTTCATTAGAAAAGAGTCAAATCTTCGTTTGAAAAGAGTCATATCTTCATTCCTCAAATCTTTCCGAGTTTACCCCGCCTCCTTACTTTTGATTGACAGCTCCTTGCCTTCCCCCAGCACACAAAATCCCGTGCTTGTGCATTGATGTCCTCTTCTGCTGCATGCACACAAAGGGACACCGGATTATTACGATAAAAGGCGCGAAATGTTTGCAGACCGTTATTTACAGTCGGAGGAGGAGTTTAGGAAAGGGGATAACGGCAATGAACTTTTGATAGCAGCGGCCAGTGAGGGATAAGTAAAGTTCAATAGGTGAAATGCTGATGGCAAGTTCCCTTTAAGTGTGGTCCCTTATACTTGGTGGGAAGGTGAAGAAGATGAAGGCTTTGTAGAATAACTCTGCAATAGATTGGTGGTTGCTGGATTTGTGTTGTATTGTTATAGGAGTTGTGTTGGTGATTTTATTTGTTGTTTGGCTGATGTGGAAAATTGTTAGGGATCAAAGAGATGGTCACCCGGTTGCCCGTTTGTTCTGAGACGGCTGAGTGTCGGGGACGCCCAGCGAAACATACTGTACGTGTCCGTAGGCGACACAATCTGCCCGTAGGTGGCAGAATCTGTCCGTAGGTGACAGGTTGGATATTCGTAGGTAATATATCCTGTAGTACGGCAAGGACTTCTGCGGTTAAGTCCTGATCATGGGAAACTCAGGGACCAGAGCAACAGGGGCAACCCAGTGGCATACAGCCAAGGAAATTATGACAAATAAGGCAGGGAAAGACGCCATAACAAACTGTGGAAAAATGTTTAAAAAGGCAGGCATGTTGAAGGATGGTTGTTTGGATGTGCAAAAGTGGAAAGATTTCATAAAAATGAATAAAGGTTAGTTGAGCGACCATGGGTTAACTGACAAAGCAGACACATGGCTCAAGGTGGCACAAAGAAGTTGAACAGAATGGACATTATATGTATCAATGTTTTAATGACGGAACAGAGGGTGACTGTAAGTTGAGTGGGGAAATTGCTAGTGCGCCCACTCCTTATCAGACACCAGGTACTCCCAAGGAAGCTGGGGGGCCAGTGAGCTGGATCTGTCCTCATTGTGGACAGCAAAACCCGCCCGCAGCTGAATATTGCAGCAGCTGTGGGAGCCAGAGACTGGACAAGTTTACAAAACGTGTAGGGGTATTTCCTATGCAGACTAGGACCCACGCTTTCCAGAGACTTGACAACAATAATGCCGGACAGCAAGTGATAGTGCAACACAATTATGACCACTGCACGCCGTGTTCACCTAGTGACCAGTTGTCAATGAGTAACAGTCTCCCCCACCCAAGAAAACAGCCAGTGATGTTTTCCAGACGACTTACAGTTATCCGAAGTATATACCGTTGCACATGGGATGACTTAGAGGAATTGGTTATTGTTAAGGGGGGGATTCACTAAAAATGCAGATTAGGGGACAGAATGGAGCGCCTCATGACAGACAGACTGAGGCGAGTGGACGAGAATACTTTGCACTTTCACAAGTCTGGGCAGGACTAGATCGAGACAAGATAGTTGAGTCATGGATGGCTATACAACAACAACAACCAGATTAGGGGGTAGAAAAGTTTTGTGGTAAGATGGAGATCAAGTGGCAGGACCAGGGGTATGAACAGGGTGACAGAAAGGAAGTCAAAATTCTCATAATGGGGGAAATTAAGAAGGAAATCAGGGAGAAGATAATTACTGCCAGACCAGAATGGAGGAGTATGGATATTGCAGCATTGAAGGTGGTGGCTTTGGGGGCGGAGCAGGAGATGAGGATTAAGATGACTAAAATCATGGTGAATCAGCCTCACAGAGGCAGAGGTAGAGGCAGAGGTGGTTTCAGAGGGGGAGGTGGTAAAACAGATTACAGTAACGTAGAGTGCTGGAGTTGTGGCGAAAAGGGACACTTTTCCGCAAAGTGCCAGGCAAAGGCTACAGAGGTATCCAACTTGCCGGCTTCCACTGAATAGGAAACTGGCAATCTGGATGATAGCCTCTGCCCAATGTATGTGATATCAGAAAGTGGGCCCACACCAATGGTAGAGGCAGAGGTGGAGGGTACTACCCTTTAATTCTTAGTAGACACCCGAGCAGCGAAATTTGTACTGTAGACCACGCTGATATCACCGGACCTAATTTCTGCTGATTAACTTACATGTGTTGGGGTTGAGGGGAGTTCTATCAGTAATCCCCTGACTAAGCCCCTTAGAGTAAGACTACATGACACACGGGAACTGGTCACTCGGTTCTTGGTATCTGACACTGTGCCTTATAATCTCCTGGGCACTGACATATTATGAGCAATAGGTGCCTGTGTTGAGTTTACATCTGAAGGAATATAAGTAGTGAGCCACCTGGGGGACAAGCAGCTGTCTATGACAGCAGCTTGTATGGTACAACTCCCTGACACCTTCGCAGATGCATTTCCAGAGGAACTAGGGGTTGTCCTAGAGAAATTATTGGTGAGGGGGACACAGGATGTGGGCAGGCTGCAGGTCTCACCTGTGCAGATTAAACTCAAACCAGGGTGTGTGCCCCCATCTGTAAAACAGTACCCCCTCAGCCAGGCCCAGGAAAATGCAATAGCTAAAGACATTCAGGAGTTCCTCAAGGTGGGGGCCATAAAGAGATGTACCTCAAGTGCTAATACATCCTTGTACCCGGTAAAGAAAAAAACTGAAATGGTGGAACCAGTGACATACCGTATGGTACATGGCTTGCGGGCTTTGAATGCTGTAACTGTGAAAGACACCCCCATAGTGCCAAATTCACACACACTGCTGGCACAAATACCACCCACAGTGCAATGTTTTACTGTGATAGATCTGGCAAATGCATTCTTTTCTGTTCCACTAGCCAA
The DNA here is from genome assembly GCF_050947455.1 of Rhinoderma darwinii. Classification (NCBI taxonomy): domain Eukaryota; kingdom Metazoa; phylum Chordata; class Amphibia; order Anura; family Rhinodermatidae; genus Rhinoderma; species Rhinoderma darwinii. The sequence goes on from NC_134687.1 coordinate 66,218,289, forward strand.
GGACTCTCAGTTATTGTCTGCATTTACACATAAGGGACAACAATATTGCAGGGTTGTGCTACCACAGGGGGCCTGCACCTCACCCACTCAATTCTCCCAGAGCATGAAAGCAGTCTTAGACGGCTGGGCTCCCTCAGATCCAGGTACTGTCCTCCTACAATATGTGGATGACCTCTTACTGTGCTGCAAAGACAAACAAACATGTCAAAAAGAAACTGTATCTCTCCTCATATTCCTGTCAGACAGTGGGTGCAAGGCATCCAAAAGTAAATTGCAGTACTGCAGATGGTCACATTTCTGGGCCATTGTATTTCTCCGGGTGCCAAACATTTGTCTACAGACAGGGTCAGAGCAATCATGGAGATTCCTCTACCAAAAAATCACAGCATGTTGCGAGCATGTTTGGGTCTGGTTGGATACTGCAGGCCGTGGATACATAATGCCTCAGAGCTACTCCAATCATTGTATGATTCCCAGTCCACTGAACCATTAACTCTTACCCAACCGGCCTTGGACGCCTTCCACTCCCTGAAACTTGCAGTGCAGAATACCCCAGCACTGGGACTGTCTGATTATGGGCTGCCTTTCACCCTTTTCTGCCATGATTTAGGGGGGCATGCATCGGGGGTCCTTGTTCAGAAACATCGTGACAGAAACAGACCGGTGGCTTATTACTCAACTCACCTAGAACCCGTCTTTCTAGGATCACCCTCCTTTATCCGAGTGGTAGCAGCAGCAGCTACACTCCTCAGAAAGAGTGCAGATATAGTCCTTGATCATACACTGATTATTATAGTACCATACTCAGTCACAGAGATAATGCAGCAAGTTCAGACCAAGCACTTGTCAATCTCCAGACTTACAAAATATGAAGCTGCTCTGCTTAGTCCCCCTGAAGTGACAATCCAGAGGTGCACCACACTAAACCCTGTCACTCTCATGCCTAAGAGGTTAGTGAGGGGGGAGTTAGCATATGAGTTAGCAACTGAGGAGGAACGATTTGACATGACTCATCACCATGACTGCGTTGCACTTATGGGAAGTGAAACACAAGGCCTAGAAAACATGTCTCACATACCACTCACTAATCCTGATGTTGAGTTGTTTGTAGATGCCTCCAGATCGTTCCAGAACGGCAAATATCGCACCGGGTATGCTGTAGTCACTCAACATGAGGTATTGTGTAGCAAACCACTCCCCTCCAGCAAATCTGAACAGAGGCTGAGCTGATGGCACTCGCGAAAGCATGTAGACTGGCAGAAGGAAAGACTGTTATTATTTACAATAACTCCAGGTATGCCTTTGGGATTGCCCATGATTATGGCCCCATATGGAGAAGTCGCCACTTATTGAATTCGCAGGGTAAACCCATAGCAAATGCAGAATCAGTAGAAGCCTTAATGTTAGCTTTTACAATTGCCTCAACAAGTAGAGGTGCTAAAAGTACAGGCTCACACCAAGGCCATGACTCCAAAGGCATTAGGGAACAAACTTGCGGACCAAGCAGCTAATAATGCAGCTCTACAAGAGCTTGTGGTGACTATGGTATGCCAAACAGCGGCGAGCACGGTCAGCCCCGAAATGCTGAGAACCCTCCAGACCGAGGCCGCCCTCACAGAACAAAAGGTATGGATGGAGAAGGGAGCCACACAAGAAGAAGGAGGTAGTTGGTCAGTGGGGAACAAATGGTGCTTGCCCAGAAGTCTATATCCCATGATGGTGCAATTGGCCCACGGGCCTACCCACGCGTCTAAGGACACCATGTGCGCTTTAGTAAGTACTGGATGGGTGGCACCCAGATTCAATAACATGGTAGCGCGGTTTGTTCAGGGTTGCATGGTATGTGCCAGACACAACCCAGGTAAGGCAACCAAGGTACCAGGTAAATGCTCCCCGAGGCCAGACTACCCATTTCAGCGACTGCAGATTGACTACATTCAGCTACCAAAGGTAGGCGTATATGAATATGTACTTGTGTGTGTTGACCTGTTCTCTGGTTGGCCAGAAGCCTGGCCGGGTAAGACAGCAAGTGCTAAAAACACTGCCAAGAATCTGATGAGTTAGGTAGTCTGCAGGTATGGGGTACCTGAGGTGATAGAGTCAGACAGGGGTACACACGTCACAAGGGGAACTGATGTGGGAGGTAATGGCAAGCCTAGGAGTTGAACAGGCATTCCACACACCATATCATCCACAGAGCAGTGGGAGGATGGAAAGACTGAATGGCACACTTAAGTTGAAAATTCAAAAAGCTATGGAAGAGACTGGCCATGGACAGAATGCCTTCCCATAGCACTCTACTCTGTGAGAGTTACTCCTAACAGAAAGACAGGTTTATCTCCTTATGAAATCCTGTTTAGTGGCCCCCCAAAGACAGGCTGTTATTTTCCTCAATTATTGCAGGCACAACATGGCAGTCTGACCGCCTATCTCACCCAGCTGCATAAGTGTTTGAATGAGACTCATAAACATGTGTTCTCCTTAATTCCAGGGATGGGACTCACCCTCTGCTCTCAGGGGATTGGATGGTCCTAAAGAGGCATTTGAGGAAAAGCCTGCAACCCAGGTTTGATGGTCCCTACCAAATTCAGTTGGTAACTACGACTTCTGTCAAAGTAGAAGGGAAACCCACCTGGATACACGCCAGCCACTGCAAGAAAGTTCTAAATCCTGAAGCCAAGGATGTTGTATTTTCTGCTGGACTGTTTTCTGGTGATGTTGCCCTTAGCGGGAACTCTACATGACGTCTTAAAGGAACATTGGGACAATAAGTTCTTTAAGCATTACCAGAAGATAGTGGAACTGACTAATTTGACAGATTTCTGTATTTGTACTCATTCTCCTATATCTGCTAAATCCATGCCTTACCTTGCAGTTCCTGTTCCAGAAGAAGAGCTGTTTGCATCTTGGTGTTGGGACATGAACCAATTGTACCCGGGAGGAACCTATGGTAAAACTTCAGTGGCACTGCCAGTAGCAGAGTGGGTGCAAGACCCATGGTGGCAGGTTATCTTGACAAAACGGGTTGGGAATTGGTTTGATTTAAAAAAAAAAGTAAATGGGATATGGCGTGTTGTACCCATAAGTTCAATGCAAGTTGGAAAAATAACAACAGGTGGATTAAAAGTTTGTTTTTCTGCTCAACGTAAGAATGCACTGGGAATGAGGGCATGTGAGCATGGATCTTGTCCTCTGCGACATATCCATGATCCCATGTGGTCCAAGATATCTAACTTTTTACCAGGTAATGAAACCTATTGTGAATCTATTGGAGCTTATGTGTGGAGTGTGGCAGGTTTAGAGGAGGAGGAAAATTGTGGACCATTCCATTATTAAAGTCCCATGACTCCCAATACAAATGATTCTTGGTGTTTCTTTAATGATTCTACTCTTTTGATGCATATGGTATACGTACTAACCAATGGTATACAGTAGCAGTTGCCCAACGGTATATTTGTAGTATGTAGTATGTAGATGGATCCCTCAGGGAGCTGAGGGAACGTGTACTTTGGCCAGACTTGAGCCTGCTACGTGGGTATTGGAAGATGAAGACTTCCCATATGTTAACCTACCGAGGCACATGTTAGCTAAACGGGAAGCTAGACCAGAAAAAGCAAAGCCCCTTATACATGTGCCGTGACAGGAAAAGTTTGACTTATCGCTAACAATAGCAGGATTATCAGTAAAGAATGCGCATAATATAGAAAAATTAGCTGAAATATTTGACAATGTAACGGATTATGTGCTTGATGCTTTGAATATAACCTCTGCATTTACTAGTCAATTAATATTAGTAACTAATCAACATACAATAGTACTAGATTATTTGACATCCTCTCAAGGAGGCATGTGCCAAGTAGTTGGCCCAGCATGTTGCCATTAGATAGACCCTATTGGCATTATGCAGGTCAAACATGATATAGAAGAAGCTAAGAAAATAAAGGAAGAGTTCAGGAAAGTCAATTCCAAAGACGAATGGAACCTGGAGTGGCCTGATTGGTTGTCATGGCTCAATCCCTCTAAGTGGTTTAAGGGTGTTGGGGATGGATAATGGGGTTGCTCCAGAGTGTCCTGCAGGTTGTTTTATCATGTTTTACATTATATTTGCTTCTGCGCCTCATATTTTGGGGCCTGCCAAAACTTTGGCAATGCTTCGCAGCAAAGGCTAAAACGATTACCCACCATCCTAGATCCTTTGATCAAGTGTACCCTATGAGTGAAACAATTATGGGAAGGAATTTTGTTGACATGTCCAGGGGATGAGGTAAGTAGAGACACATTAACTTGTGTATCTGAAATGTGTCTCCCCCATGTAACAAGGGACAGGCCACCTGGGGGGAACTTGAAGGGTGAAGAATCATTATAATGCATTGAAATATTCTCATTGGTTGAATCAGAGTCATTATCATATTGTAGATGATTGGCTGAAATCAAAGCCTACACCTTTTCTGTCATCATACTTATATACTTGTTTGGATCAATAAAGATCAGAGGAGCATTTTGAGCATACCATCTCTGTGTTATTTCTCCTCCGCAATATATCGATAACCAATAACCACTGAGATTATTTGGACCTGAACAGGTGTACTGATACAGGTGTTGGTTGACACACCTACCTAAATCTTCAGTCTAATATACTTTTGGCCGAATCTGCGTCGACACCCGCGTTACACTCTTTTGTGGAAAAAAAATCAATGGAAATGAAGATTCTGTAATATATTCAACAATAGAAGAGGAAGCAGGTACAGTGACTTTAACGTTGCTAAATAGTTAAATAACTAACTTCTTTAAATTAGTTAATTCACATAGCTCTCTGCCTTTTTAAGTTCTCTGCCCTATTTGTCCAGCCATTTTTCGACGCTCTCTAGCGTATCTCCCCACACTTTTCCAGCCCTCGTCATCCAAACCTACGATACCGAAGAGCTTCTGTCCCACCACAAAGGGGCTATCTTTCTCAGGATACCATCGTCCAGTCATCCACAATAGATGCTCGACAGGCACTACTTTTCATCAGTTACTAGACCCTCCCCAGGTCTACTTACTAACACTCCAGTTACTCCATAATCCAGGAAGCCAATTCACCAGGACCTTACTTTAAAAGGACACCGCTACCTACGCCAAAACTTTCCAGTAGCCCAGCAGTTTTAAGGGCTACAAATTCCAAGCAATGTTTCAGGCATCAAAGTTAACCAGACCCACTGTAGCTTAATTTCAGGCCCCTTTATTAGTGAACTCCTAATCAACTAGGCCCACTACAAACTGCCCCTAGGTTTGAGCACATTTTTACGCATTCCCTCCTGGTCCCCTCCCCCAGGCTAACTATTTTTACAGCCCCTAGAAGACTTTTCCAAGCTACCACCCCAAAACTGTCACTGCTTCAGCGATGTCCCGCACGTACTTGATGGCCCTTCGTCCAGAGCCTGCCTCACTCCATAATAGACTATGTGCATTGTCTAAAAGCTCACTGTCTGCCCGTGACTTGTGCCTCCTGTAAGGGAGGTCAACACCCTTTGTGGACTAACCTGTCTGGAGTCGGGAGTTCAGCTCCCGAGCGCAGAGCAGGGTGCTGTCATGGCGTAGGCAGCTGGGTTGAGGCGCCGGAAGAGGAGAAAAGCCTCTGGGAGCAAGAAGGAGGGGGACAGGAGTGACGCATGACCCGGAAGGAATGCACGACCCGGAAGTGGAGAAAAGGGCGCGAGGAGCGGCGGAGGAGAGGCAAGGGAGAGCGGTGTGAGTGCGTATGGAAGGAAGAAGATAGGGACAGGCAGCCTCGGAGAGGGGACGAAAGAGGAGGGACACAGCGGGAGGAGGAGACCCGTGCAGGACGAGTTTGTCCAGGGAAGAGGCCGCAGTTATTACTCAGCCCCAATCCAGCAGCCACCAGCAGTAACCGCCCAGCAGCCACCAGCAGTGTCCGCCCAGAAGCCACCAGCACTAGTCGCCCAGCAGCCACCCGCACCAGCTGTGTGGTATCCAGCAGGCCAGCCGTGCAGAGGTTCAGCCATTCAGAGGTCCAGCCGTGCGGTGTCCAGTGGTCCAGCCGTGCAGAGGTTCAGCCGGGCAGAGGTCCAGTCGTGTGGTATCCAGTGGTCCAGCCGTGCAGAGGTCCAGTCGGGCAGTGGTCCAGCCATGTGGTATCCAGCGGTCCAGCCGTGCAGAGGTTCAGCTGTGCAGAGGTCCAGCCGTGCGGTGTCCAGCGGTCCAGCCGTGCAGAGGTCTAGCTGGGCAGAGGTCCAGCATGCGGTGTCCAGCGGTCCAGCCATGCAGAGGTCCAGCCGGGCAGAGGTCCAGCCGTATGGTATCCAGCGGCCCAGCCTTGCAGAGGTCCAGCCGGGCAGAGGTCCAGCCGTGTGGTGTCCAGCGGTCCAGCCGTGCAGAGGTCCAGCCGTGCAGAGGTCCAGCCGTGCAGAGGTGCAGCAGCCAGACTTTGGAAGCAACCCCAAGGACGAGGGAGACGACGCTGAGGAACACAGGTACTGGACTTGTTTTCCCCTGGCGAGGACAAGGAAGCCTAAATCCCATAGTCGTGCACCAGAGACTTCCCACACGGAAAAGACGAAACAGACATTGAGGCGTGCAACCTCCCACCCGTGGCTACCTCATGCCCGGGTTCCGGCACCCATTTATGAAGACATGTGTTATCTGAAGTTAATGTTTTAGCCCAAGGAAGAGATCCGATTCTGATTGTCTACAGTAAAAAAAGTTAACCCAACATCGGTGTCGTATCGATTGTACACTACTACAGCCCCCACCTACACTCCCACTGCATTCTACACCACAGTAGTACCTGTCTGTTCTACACAGGCCTGGATCACCATCAGGCATCCATCTCACTGCTGCCTCCAGCCTGCTAGTGCCCTCCTGCAGAAAGACAAGCCGCCCAAATTCGCCTGATGCTCAACACAGCTCTCTGTATCTATGTTACTCACTGTTCTCCCACATTCCCTTTCCATTTGGGTTTCAAAGCACCTCCCTTACATGCGTCCCCTCCAGTCTCTCCTCCTATCAGCATGGTGGCACAGTGGATGAGCGTCACCACGCTCCCCTTTGCCAGTACCAGACTCTTCCACAGCCTCCCTGCTCCTCCAACGCTCTATCCCTCCTCTAACTGATGACAGCACAGCTAATTGTAGCACCGCAGAATACCAGAGCCTGTATCTCCAGGGACTTGCAAGAACACAAGACAACCAGTATACACATCACATCTGGACAATCTCTAAAAGGGCCAGGGAACCTATTTACAAAAAAAAAATACTTTTTACACAGTCCAGAAGCTAAAACAGATAAAAACAAGGGGACATATACAAAAAACACCGAAAAAGGCCATACTTACAAATGGACACAGCCAGGTCAGAAACGCTGATGAAGGCATGTGAGCAGGTGCTTTAAATAATAATAGCCACTCCCACTAGTCTTGAGGGGAGTGGTGTGTGTGGTGCATGGGATGTGTAGTATGAAATAATAAATGAATAGTGTGTGTGCAAGTGTAATACTATAAGTGAAATATAGGGGACAGTAATGAGAAGTGCCTCAATAGATATAAATGGATAATGGGCTGTAAGTGTGTGAAACATGGAGGGATAGTGTGTACGTCATGAGGCACAACGTGTATAGCCAGGTAGAAGCCTATTTGTGACGCCTTGATAGTTCATAGAGCGGGCTACCCTGCTTGCTATGCCAAACAACAACACCCCATGCTCTCCCAGCATCAAAGACCCGACTGTGTCCAAGAGAAGCGAATATACGTAGTAATGAAAAATACCTGGGGTATTAGTGATCATTTTGGCCAAAAGGACGCAAGCTCGCAATTCACGACAAGGATCCCCAGACTTGCGAGTCCCTAACTGGAACTGAATGTTCCTGATGCACAGACAAAACAGATAAAAACAAGGGGACATATACAAAAAACACCAAAAAAGGCCATACTTACAAATGGACACAGCCAGGTCAGAAACGCTGATGAAGGAGTGTGAGCAGGTGCTTTAAATAATAATAGCCACTCCCACTAGTCTTGAGGGGAGTGGTGTGTGTGGTGCATGGGATGTGTAGTATGAAATAATAAATGAATAGTGTGTGTGCAAGTGTAATACTATAAGTGAAATATAGGGGACAGTAATGAGAAGTGCCTCAATAGAAATAAATGGATAATGGGGTGTAAGTGTGTGAAACGTGGAGGGATAGTGTGTACGTCATGAGGCACAACGTGTATAGCCAGGTAGAAGCCTATTTGTGACGCCTTGATAGTTCATAGAGTGGGCTACCCTGCTTGCTATGCCAAACAACAACACACCATGCTCTCCCAGCATCAAAGACCCGACTGTGTCCAAGAGAAGCGAATATACGTAGTAATGAAAAATACCTGGGGTATTAGTGATCATTTTGGCCAAAAGGACGTAAGCTCGCAATCCACGACAAGGATCCCCAGACTTGCGAGTCCCTAACTGGAACTGAATGTTCCTGATGCACAGACAAAACAGATAAAAACAAGGGGACATATACAAAAAACACCGAAAAAGGCCATACTTACAAATGGACACAGCCAGGTCAGAAACGCTGATGAAGGAGAGTGAGCAGGTGCTTTAAATAATAATAGCCACTCCCACTAGTCTTGAGGGGAGTGGTGTGTGGTGCATGGGATGTGTAGTATGAAATAATAAATGAATAGTGTGTGTGCAAGTGTAATACTATAAGTGAAATATAGGGGACAGTAATGAGAAGTGCCTCAATAGAAATAAATGGATAATGGGGTGTAAGTGTGTGAAACGTAGAGGGATAGTGTGTACGTCATGAGGCACAACGTGTATAGCCATGTAGAAGCCTATTTGTGACGCCTTGATAGTTCATAGAGCGGGCTACCCTGCTTGCTATGCCAAACAACAACACACCATGCTCTCCCAGCATCAAAGACCCGACTGTGTCCAAGAGAAGCGAATATACGTAGTAATGAAAAATACCTGGGGTATTAGTGATCATTTTGGCCAAAAGGACGCAAGCTCGCAATTCACGACAAGGATCCCCAGACTTGCGAGTCCCTAACTGGAACTGAATGTTCCTGATGCACAGACAAAACAGATAAAAACAAGGGGACATATACAAAAAACACCGAAAAAGGCCATACTTACAAATGGACACAGCCAGGTCAGAAACGCTGATGAAGGAGTGTGAGCAGGTGCTTTAAATAATAATAGCCACTCCCACTAGTCTTGAGGGGAGTGGTGTGTGTGGTGCATGGGATGTGTAGTATGAAATAATAAATGAATAGTGTGTGTGCAAGTGTAATACTATAAGTGAAATATAGGGGACAGTAATGAGAAGTGCCTCAATATAAATAAATGGATAATGGGGTGTAAGTGTGTGAAACGTGGAGGGATAGTGTGTACGTCATGAGGCACAACGTGTATAGCCAGGTAGAAGCCTATTTGTGACGCCTTGATAGTTCATAGAGCGGGCTACCCTGCTTGCTATGCCAAACAACAACACACCATGCTCTCCCAGCATCAAAGACCCGACTGTGTCCAAGAGAAGCGAATATACGTAGTAATGAAAAATACCTGGGGTATTAGTGATCATTTTGGCCAAAAGGACGTAAGCTCGCAATCCACGACAAGGATCCCCAGACTTGCGAGTCCCTAACTGGAACTGAATGTTCCTGATGCACAGACAAAACAGATAAAAACAAGGGGACATATACAAAAAACACTGAAAAAGGCCATACTTACAAATGGACACAGCCAGGTCAGAAACGCTGATGAAGGAGAGTGAGCAGGTGCTTTAAATAATAATAGCCACTCCCACTAGTCTTGAGGGGAGTGGTGTGTGGTGCATGGGATGTGTAGTATGAAATAATAAATGAATAGTGTGTGTGCAAGTGTAATACTATAAGTGAAATATAGGGGACAGTAATGAGAAGTGCCTCAATAGAAATAAATGGATAATGGGGTGTAAGTGTGTGAAACGTAGAGGGATAGTGTGTACGTCATGAGGCACAACGTGTATAGCCATGTAGAAGCCTATTTGTGACGCCTTGATAGTTCATAGAGCGGGCTACCCTGCTTGCTATGCCAAACAACAACACACCATGTAGTTAGGGACTCGCAAGTCTGGGGATCCTTGTCGTGGATTGCGAGCTTGCGTTCTTTTGGCCAAAATGATCACTAATACCCCAGGCAGGGCCGCCATCAGGAATTTCAGGGCCCCCTACAGCTAAATTTTCTGGGCCCCCCTACCGTGGCACCGCCTGTTAACGGTACTCCGTCCAGAACTATATCATGGTACCCAGGGCCGCCATCAGGGGGGGGTATTAGGGGTACTGATGTGAGAGGCCCGGCCAAACCTAATTGAAAGGGGGGCCCGGCAAACTGCCGCGACTTGCCTTTGGTAGAAAAAAACAGGCCCCTGCAATGGGGCCCATTTTTTTCACCAAAAGAATGTCGTGAGCTGCGGGCCCCCCTTTCAATTAGGTTTGGCCGGGCCTCTCACATCAGTACCCCTAATACCGCCCCTGATGGCGGCCCTGGGTAGCATGGGGGTCGTCATGGGGGCCGTCAAAGACCGCCGCTCGTGCGACCGATCGCGTGCACCCGCAAACTCCCGCGCATGCGCACCCGCGACCGCCTGGAACCGCGCACCGAATTTTGAGGCAGATTTTGACCTGCCCACACTATCTTGCCGCGTTTTTTGCCCACGGCGATTGAGGACAGCAGACAAAAAACGCAGGGAAAAATGCATTTTCTGCCTCCCATTGATTTCGGTGGGAGGTCAGAGAAGGAACCGCGGCAAGAAAGGACGTGCTGCTTTTTATTTTTTCCCCGACTGGCTCCCATTGATTTCAGATTAAATCAATGGGAGGCGGTTTTGGAAGTTGTTTGGTGCTGATTCTGACGCAGTGTCCGAGTCAATATCAAGGGCCAAAAACTCTGTGAACTGGGCCTTATTGTTAGGGCTTATTCAGATGAACGTGTAATACATCCGTGCAACGCGCGTGATTTTCACGCGCCTCCCACGGACCTATGTTACTCTATGGGGCCGTTCAGACTGTCAGTGATTTTCACGCAGCGTGTGTCCGTGTGTCCGCTGCGTAAAACTCACGACATGTCCTATATTTGTGCATTGTTCGAGCATCATGCACCCATTGAAGTCAATGGGTGCGTGAAAATCACGCCCAGCACTTCCGCAGCCGTATAAACTATGAATGAAAACAGAAAATCACCACGTGCTACAAACATACAAACAGAGTGTCATAATGATGGCGGCTGCGCGAAAATCACACATCATACGCTGCTGACACACGGAGCTGTTATGGACCTTTTGCATGCGCAAAACGCCACGTTTTTGCGCGCGCAAATAGCACACGCTTGTGTGAATCCGGCCTTAGGGTAGGAACACACTAGGCATGAACACTGCAGATTTTATGCAGCACATTTTAATGTGGATAATCCGCAGCGTATCACAGTCGCAGCAGAGTGGATGAGATTAGAACAAATCTCATCCACACGCTGCAAAAAAAATGGACCTGCCGTGTGGCTTTTTAAGCCGCAGCATGTCAATGTATTCTGTGGGATCGCTGCTCCTCTGTTGCGGAAATGCTGCGGTTCTGCCGCAAAAATCACAAATGAGAAAAAATAAAAAGGCACTTTTTTAAATTTATAAAAAAGTTTAGACTTGCCCCGGCTGTAGTCCTGGTGACGCGATCCTCTATTCTTAGCGCAGCCCCGCCTCCTGTCATGACGCTGTAGACCATGTGACCGCTGCAGCAGTCACATGGGATGAAACGTCATGACAGGAGGCGGGGCTGCGCTAAGAATAGAGGATCGCGTCACCAGGACTACGGCCGGGGCAAGTCTAAACTTTATCAATTTAAAAAAGTACCTTCTTTTTTTTTCTCATGTGTGATTTTTGCGGCAGAACCGCAGCATTTCCGCAACAGAGGAGCAGCGATTCCACAGAATACATTGACACGCTGCGGCTTAAAAAGCCAAAAGCCAGACTGCAGGTCCATTTTTTTTTGCAGCGTGTGGATGAGATTTGTTCATATCTCATCCACTCTGCTGCGACTGTAATACGCTGCAGATTTTCCACAATAAAATGTGTTGCATAAAATCCGCAGTGTTCATGCCTAGTGTGTTCCTACCCTAAGGCCGGATTCACACGAGCGTGTGCTTTTTGCGCGCGCAAAAAACATGGCATTTTGCGCATGCAAAAGGTCCATAACAGCTCCGTGTGTCAGCAGCGTATGATGCGCGGTTGCGTGATTTTCGCGCAGCCGCCATCATTATGACACTGTTTGTATGTTTGTAGCACGTGGTGCTTTTCTGTTTTCATTCATAGTTTATACGGCTGCGGCAGTGCTGGGCGTGATTTTCACGCACCCATTGACTTCAATGGGTGCGTGATGCGCGAACAATGCACAAATATCGGACATGTCGTGAGTTTTACGCAGCGGACACACGGACACACGCTGCGTGAAAATCACTGACAGTCTGCACAGCCCCATAGAGTAACATAGGTCCGTGCGAGGCGCGTGAAAATCACTGACCGTCTGCATGGCCCCATAGAGTAACATAACTTCCAAAACCGCCTCCCATTGATTTAATCTGAAATCAATGGGAGCCAGTCGCGGAAAAAAGAAAAAGCAGCACGTCCTTTCATGCCGCGGTTCCGCCTCTGACCTCCCATCGAAATCAATGGGAGGCAGAAAATGCATTTTTCGCAGCGTTTTTTGCCTGCTGTCCTCAATCGCAGCGGGCAAAAAACGCAGCAAAAAAACGCGGCAAGATAGTGTGGGCAGGTCAAAATCTGCCTCAAAATTCTTTAAGGAATTTTGAGGCAGATTTTTTTTCTGCCTGCAAAATACTTTGTGTGAACAGGGCCATACATAAACAGCACTTTGACACACTTTACTCACCGTGTCAGAAGAGCTGCTGCTCCCACTCCAGTCCTCTTCAGGCGAGGTCCTTCAGGCGAGGTCTTCCAGGCGAGGTCTTCGGTCCAGACGTCCAGTCCTTCACCTCCAGCCAGGCACCAGGTAAGTTGGGTCCATGTGTGTCCGCGGGTGCGCGCGCTTCGTTCGCGGGTGCGCGCGCGACCGATCGCAAGTGCGCGCGCGGCCGATCGCGGGTGCGCGCGTGCTGTCGAGGCTGCGTGCTGTTGCTTCTGCGAGCGCCCGTGCTGTCGCGGTTGCGCGCTTTTGCCGGGTGCGTGCTCGGACGGTCGCGAGTTTGCGGGTGCGCGTCATCGGTCGGCGGTGTTTGACGGCCCCCATGAGAGGGGGGGGCCCGCAGCTCACGACATTCATTTGGTGAAAAAAACGGGCCCCTTTGCAGGGGCCCGTTTTTTTCTACCAAAGACAAGTCGCAGCAGTGGCCGGGCCCCCCTTTCAATTAGGTTTGGTCGGGCCCCTCACACCACTACCCCTAATACCTCCCTGATGGCGGCCCTGACCCCAGGTATTTTTCATTATTACGTATATTCGCTTCTCTTAGACACAGCCAGGTCTTTGATGCTGGGAGAGCATGGTGTGTTGTTGTTTGGCATAGCAAGCAGGGTAGCCCGCTCTATGAACTATCAAGGCGTCACAAATAGGCTTCTACCTGGCTATACACGTTGTGCCTCATGACGTACACACTATCCCTCCACGTTTCACACACTTACACCCCATTATCCATTTATTTCTATTGAGGCACTTCTCATTACTGTCCCCTATATTTCACTTATAGTATTACACTTGCACACACACTATTCATTTATTATTTCATACTACACATCCCATGCACCACACACACCACTCCCCTCAAGACTAGTGGGAGTGGCTATTATTATTTAAAGCACCTGCTCACACTCCTTCATCAGCGTTTCTGACCTGGCTGTGTTCATTTGTAAGTATGGCCTTTTTCGGTGTTTTTTTTTACAGTCCAGAAGCTGCAATAGAGGAAAGGGGGGACACTTAGTTCACCGTCCTTACAAATGCAAAATATCAGTTGTTATGCCGTGACAAATCGTTTTTAATGCATAGCTCTTTTTGGACCTAAATATATATATTTTCTCAACAGACATCTATTCCTATAAGTAGAGGGCCACCATCTTAAAAGATTATTTGTGTAAAGACCTTGTCCCTCAGTGGCATACAAGGAAGAGAGGGGGCCCCATACCAAATATCTAAAGGATACCACGATTAGGTTGCTGGGTGTAAAGGGTTTGCCAGACCCAGGTTCTGTGTCGACGCCCAGGGTTAATCAGCCCTCATCAGTTCCAAGGTTTGCTAGAGTGACTCAATCTGTTACCACTCAGGCTTGCAGGCTGAGGAGAGGGAGAACCTATCACAGCCTGGCCTGACGGTTCTAGCTCCCGCCCTTGGTCTATTTATACTCTCACTTGCAGCATGCTCCTTGCCTGTGATTGTCTGGTTTCCTGGCTCTGCGATTCCTGCTAAGAATAAGCAGCCGGAAAACTTCCACGCCTAAGTGACCATCGGGGAGGTCGCTTGGGCGCACAGGTATTTCCCGTAAACATGAAGCCTAATAAAATCTTGCTTCCCTTTCAGGTTTCTTTTCATGGTAGGTCTGCCATCGGGTGTGCCTTCGTGGATTCAGGGTCTGCTGCTAATATTATGTCTGTGGAATTTGCTATGTCTCTAGCTATGCCACTAATTGATTTGCCTAAACCTGTCCCGGTAGTGGGTATAGACTTCACACCGCTTGCCAATGGTTATTTTATGCAGCATACCCCTGTTTTTGAACTCATTGTTGGCTCCATTCATTTGGAGCAGTGTTCTGTGTTAGTGATGCAGGGGTTATCATCAGATTTGATTTTAGGCCTCCCTTGGTTGCAGACGCATAATCCCACTTTTGACTGGAATACTGGTGATTTTATAAAATGGGGTAATGAATGCATGACGTCATGTTTTTCTATAAATTTGGTTTCTCTCGTTGAGGAGGTGAACACTCTACCTGAGTTTATTCAGGACTTCGCTGATGTCTTTTCTAAAAGGGCCTCCGAAGAGTTACCTCCTCATAGAGATTATGATTGTGCTATCGATTTGGTACCAGGAGCAAGGCTCCCTAAAGGAAGGATATTTAAACTCTCTTGTCCTGAACTTGAAGCCATGAGAGGTTATATCAAGGAAAGCCTGGCCAAGGGTTACATTCGCCCCTCTACTTCTCCGGTAGGTGCTGGCTTCTTCTTTGTGGGGAAGAAGGATGGTGGTCTTAGGCCGTGCATCGATTACCGAAGTTTAAATAAGATCACTGTAAGGAACCAATATCCCCTTCCTTTGATTCCTGATCTCCTCAATCAGGTTCAGGGGGCCCAATGGTTCTCTAAGTTCGATCTTCGGGGGGCTTATAACCTTATCCGGATCAGAGAGGGGGATGAGTGGAAGACTGCGTTTCATACACCCGAAGGTCATTTCGAATATCTCGTCATGCCCTTTGGGTTGTGTAATGCTCCCACGGTCTTCCAGAATTTCATAAATGAGATATTAAGAGACTATCTGGGGGTATTTCTTGTAGTGTACATTGATGATATACTTGTGTTTTCCAAGGACTGGTCCTCCCACATTGAGCATGTCAGAAAGGTGCTCCAGGCCCTTCGGAAAAACAAACCCTTTGCAAAAACCGAAAAATGTGCGTTTGGGGTGCAGGAGATACCATTTTTGGGTCAAATCCTCACTCCTAACGAATTCCGCATGGACCCTGCCAAGGTTCAGGCTGTGGCAGAATGGGTCCGCCCTGCCTCCCTGAAGGCCTTACAGTGTTTCCTGGGGTTTGCTAATTATTACAGGAGATTTATTGCTAACTTCTCTGTCATCGCTAAGCCTCTTACGGACCTCGCTCGTAAAGGCGCTGATCTCCTCCACTGGCCTCCGGAGACGGTCCAGGCTTTTGAGATCCTTAAGAGGTGCTTTGTCTCTGCCCCAGTGCTGATTCAGCCTAACCAAATGGAGCCATTCATCGTGGAGGTTGATGCCTCCGAGGTGGTAGTGGGTGCTGTTTTGTCCCAGGGTACTAGGTCTCTCACCCATCTCCGTCCCTGTGCCTACTTCTCCAGGAAGTTCTCCTCCACCGAGAGAAATTATGACGTTGGAAACCGCGAACTCCTAGCCATTAAATGGGCATTTGAAGAGTTGCGCCACTTCCTGGAGGGGGCTAGGCACCAGGCAACGGTCCTTACTGACCACAAGAATCTGGTTTTCCTAGAATCTGCCCGGAGGCTAAACCCGAGACAAGCTCGATGGGCGTTGTTTTTTACGAGATTCAACTTTGTGGTTACCTATAGGGCTCGATCAAAAAATATTAAAGCTGATGCTCTGTCGCATAGCTTCATGGCTAACCCTCCTCCTGAGGAGGACCCCGCTTGTATTTTGCACCCAGGTATAATCATATCCTCCGTGGATTCAGACTTAGTCTCCGAAATTGCGGCTGATCAAGGTTCTGCTCCCGAGAACCTTCCTGAGAACAAGCTGTTTGTTCCCCTGCAATTCTGGCTAAGGTTGCTCAGGGAGTATTATGACTCTGCACTATCTGGCCATCCAGGCATCCTGGGTACCAAGCACCTCATTTCTAGAACCTATTGGTGGCCTGGGTTGCTTAAAGACGTTAAGGCCTATGTCGCCGCTTGTGAAATATGTGCTAGGTCTAAGACTCCCAGGTCCCGACCTGTGGGCTTACTATTTTCTTTGCCCATTCCCCAGAGACCTTGGACCCATATCTCCATGGATTTTATCTCCGATCTACCTCCATCCCAAGGCAAGTCGGTGGTGTGCGTTGTAGTAGACCGCTTCAGTAAGATTTGCCACTTTGTACCCCTCAAGAAACTACCCAATGCCAAGACGTTAGCTACCTTGTTTGTCAAACACATCCTGCGTCTCCATGGGGTCCCGGTCAATATTGTTTCTGACAGAGGGGTACAATTTGTTTCATTATTTTGGAGAGCTTTCTGTAAGAAGCTGGAGATTGATCTGTCCTTTTCCTCGGCCATCCATCCTGAAACTAATGGCCAAACTGAGAGGACTAATCAGTCTCTAGAACAATACTTAAAGGAACAGTGTTGCCACAAAAAATTTTTTTATATCAGTTTGATGTTAGTGTTTTATTAAAAACGTTTGTATTTATTTGTGTGTTTGTGTGTTACTTTTTTTTATTTTTACACTTTTTCTTCCCTATGGGGGCTGCCATTTTTTTTTCCATTTCTGTATGTGTCGATTAACGACACATACAGACATGGAATACGGCAGCTCCAGTCCCATAGGGACTGCGAACGCGGCCCGTTCCATCCACTATGGTGTACGCTGTCTGTGTGGGAATGGCGCATGTGCCGCTCCCACACAGTCTAATTTGAAATGCGCGCCGTCCGGCACAATTTTCCTGTGGACCGGAAGTCGCGGCCGGACAGTAAGATTACTACTTCCGGTCGTGGCTTCCGGACTTGTGCACATGGAGCAGCGGCAGCAGACGGAGCGGACGGTCCGGTGGGAGCGGCGGCGACTGGAGCAGGTAAGTGATTTCTATGTATGTTCGTGTTTTACTGTGTGTTTACTAGTGTATGTTAACCTACTACACTGTGTGTTAGCTCAAAAAATGGCGACACACAGTGTAGGAGGTTAGACCGTTCAATCCCCTCGTTTCTCCAGGCACTAGCCAGGATAAAGGAGGGGGGATTCTGAGAGCTCACTAGAGCGAGGGATTTTTTTCCCCATTTTGCAGCATAAAGCAATGTGGTTGCTTTACCACATGCAATGCTGCAATTTTGGGAATTGCTCCATCTAGTGACCAGCAATGGGAAATATTATAAATTGAATCCAATTTATAATATTTCCTGACTCGTGAAAAAAATAAAAAACATTAGAACAATGTTTAATCACCCACACACTAATTGTTTAACTAAAAAAAAAAATACATTTTTTGCTAACAACACTTTCCCTTTAAGGTGTTTTATCTCAGACTGTCAAAATGCTTTGGTCTCCTTCATTCCCCCCACTGAATTTTCCCTTAATAACCGGGTCAGTAACTCGTCGGGGGTCTCCCCCTTCTTCTGTAATTTTGGGTTTAATCCACGGTTCTCCTCCGTTTCACCTGGTGGTTCCAACAATCCCGAGGTAGATGTCGTTCATCGGGAACTGTGCACAGTCTAGGCCCAGGTTCAGAAGAACCTTGAGGTGTCCCAGAACATCCAAAAGACTCAGGCAGATAAAAGACGTTCAACTAACCCCTTATTTGTCGTCGGGGATCTGGTGTGGCTGTCTTTTAAAAATTTGCGCCTTAAAGTTCCGTCCAAGAAATTTGCTCCCTGGTATATAGGGACGTACAAAATCATTGAGGTCCTCAACCCTGTCTCCTTCCGGCTGGAGTTACCCCCGTCTTTTCAGATACACAACGTGTTCCATGCCTCCCTCTTGAAAAGCTGCTCCCCGTCCTTGGCTTCATCGAGGAAACCTCCGGTCCCTGTTCTTACTCCGGATGGGGTAGAATTCGAGGTAGCCAAGATTGTGGACAGCAGGATGGTACAAGGCTCCCTCCAGTACCTGGTCCATTGGAGAGGATACGGGCCTGAGGAGAGGACTTGGGTACCCGCCCGGGATGTTCACGCCGGTATATTGCTCAGGAAGTTTCATATTCGGTTCCCCAACAAGCCAGGCCCACCTAGGAAGGGTCCAGTGGCCCCCTCATAAAAGGGGAGGTACTGTAAAGGGTTTGCCAGACACAGGTTCTGTGTCGACGCCCGGGGTTAATCAGCCCTCATCAGCTCCAAGGTCTGCTAGAGTGACGCGATCTGTTACCACTCAGGCTTGCAGGCTGAGGAGAGGGAGAACCTATCACAACCTGGCCTGACGGTTCTAGTTCCCTCCCTTGGTCTATTTATACCCTCACTTGCAGCATGCTCCTTGCCTGTGATTGTCTGGTTTCCTGGCTCTGCGATTCCTGCTATTCACCCGATTGACCGCTGTTACTTATTGACCCTGACTTGCCTGACTATTCTCCTGCTCTGATTCTGCTACTACGTACTCCCCTGGTTTGATTCGGCTTGTTCACCACTGCTTGTTGCTTACGGTGTCTCCTTGGGCAACTGCCCCTACCCCCCCCCTTGCTTCTGTGTGCCCTTGTCTTGTGTTGTCTGTCTTGCACTTACTGAGCGTAGGGACCATTGCCCAGTTGTACGCCGTCACTTAGGATGGGCCGTGCAAGTAGGCAGGGACTGAGTTGTGGGTAGATTAGGGCTCACCTGTCCGTCTCCCTACCCCGATTCATTACACTGGGTTTTGCTACCCAGGACATACGATTCTAATGTTTGTTTCCCTTTCCATGCTCTTTCTATAAACCTTGGGTCAATTCCCCACTGCTTGTTTACTAAAAATGCAGTTCCTCTGAAAAAGTGGAGTACCGCAGAAGTTCTCACCACCAAGTAGCAAAAGTAATGGAACTATTTATGACTGTAAGAGTCCCTGAGCAACTGAATGGTCTGCCTCCATTGTATGTATGCCCTTGACTTTAACCTTGTCCAGGACCATCACGAGGAACTGGTTTGCAGATTTCTGTCTACTGAGGACAACCAGGGAAGCAGGGGCGTTGCCAGCACCAGAGTAGAGTCCTGAGATTAGTCCAACGGCTTTCTGCGCATGTTCATTGCTCAGATGAAGTCAAGGCCAGTACACCTGAACTCATCTCAGGACTCTTCTTGGGTAATTTACCTACAGCGCACACTTTATTAGAACTTCTTTTTAGAAAAACTGCTAAAATTGACAGTATTGAGAGGGGAGTGTTTAGGGCACTAAACCCCAGCAGTATAAAAACATGCTGGTGGTTTAGTGCCCTAAAATCTAGTGAAAGGTTCCCTTTAACCCTTTGACTGCCGCAGCCACTTTTGGTCTAAATGACAGAGCCCCATTTTTCAAATCTGACATGTGTCACTTTATGTGGTAATAACTTTGGAATGCTTTTACCTATCCAAGCGATTCTGAGACTGTTTTCTCGTGACAAATTGTACTTTATGTTAGGGGTAAAATTTGGTAAATAAATCCATTGCTTATTTGTGAAAAACACCAACCTTTAGAGGAAATTTGCAAATATTAGCATTCTTCTACATTTAAATGTATCTGCTTGTAAGACCGTTAATAATACCACACAAAATAGTTACTAGTTAACATTTCCAATATCTCTACTTTATATTTGCATCGTTTTTAGAACATTCTTTTATTATTCTAGGACGTTACAAGAATTAAAAGTTTAGCAGCAATTTCTCACGTTTTCAAGAAGGCTATTTTTATAGGGTCTAGTTCAGATCTGAAGTGGCTTTGAGGGGGCCTATTTTATGGGATACTCCTATAAATCACTGCATTTTAAAAACTGCATCCCTCAATGTATTCAAAATAGAATTTGGAAAGTTTCCTAACCCTTTAGGCGTTTCTCAGGAATTGAAGCAATTTGGAGGTGAAATTTACAAATTTCGTTTTTTTTGCAGAAATTACATTTTAATCCATTTATTTTTCTGTAACACAGAAGGTTTTACCAGAGAAACGCTAACTTAATATTTATTGCCCAGACTTTGCAGCTTTTAGAAACATCCCACATGTGGCCCTTGTGTGCTAAAATACTGAAACACAGGCCTCAGAAGCAAAGAAGCACCTAGTGGATTTTGGGGCCTTCTTTCTATTAGACTATATTTTAGGCACCTTGTCGGGTTAGAAGAGGTCTTGCGGTGTCAAAATAAAAGGAAACACCTAAAAAAATACCCCATTTTGGAAACTACACCCCACAAGGAGTTCATTTAGAGGTGTAGTGAGCATTTTGACCCCACAGGTGTTCCATAGATTTTATTAGAATTGGGCAATGAAAATGAAAAATTTAATTTAGTTTTAATTTTAGTTTTAGCTCAAAATTTTTCATTTTCTCAACAAAAAAAAGGAGAAAAAGCAACCAACATTTGTAATGCAACTTCTCCAGAGTAAGGAAATACCTCATGTGTGGTCATAAACTGCTGCCTTGGCACACGACAGGGCTCAGAAGGGAAGGAGTGTCATTTGGCTTTTGGAGCGCAGATTTTGCTGGATTGATTTCTGGGCGCCATGTTGCATTTACAGAGCCCCTGAGGTACCAGTACAGTGAAAACCCCTGAAGACTCCATTTGGTAAACTACACCCCTTGAGGAATTAACTTAGTGTTATAGTGAGGATTTGAACCCACAAGTTTTTGCAGAATTTTTTAGAATTGCGACGTGAAAATAAATGTATAATTTTTTTTCCAATAAGTTGGAGTTCTAGCTCCAAATTTTTCATTTTCACAAGGACTATAGGAGAAAAGCACCTCAATGTTTATAAAGCATTTTCTCCTAAGTAGAGCAATACCCCATATGCGATCACAAACTGATGTTTGAACACACAGTGGGGCTCAAAAGGGAAGGCGCACTATTTGGCTTTTTGAGCGCATATTTTGCTGAATTGTTTTCTGGGCGCCATGTCGCATTTGCAGGTACAAGTACAGTAGAAACTCCCCAGATGTGACCCCATCTTTGAGACTTTACTCTCAATTAATTATATTAGGGGTGTAGTGAGCATTTTGACCACACAGTTGTTTTATAGATTTTATTAGAATTGGGCCGTAAAAATGTAAATCTAAATTTTTTCTAATAAGATATAGTTTTAGCACAACATTTTTCATTTTTACAAGGACTACAAGAGAAAATTTGTTAAGCAATTTTTCCTGAGAAAGGCAATATCCAATATGTGGTTTTAAACTGCTATTTGGACACACAGTAAGGCTCTAAAGGGAAGGAGCGCAATTAGGTTTTTGGTGTGGAGATTTTAGAAAATTAGTTTTCTGACACCATGTAATACCGCATATATGGTCATAAACTGCTGTTTGGACACACTGCCTGGCTCAGAGGAAATGCCATTTGGCTCTTGGAGCACAGATTTTGCTTGGTAGTAGTTTTGTTTCGGGTTTTAAAGATATTTCAGCTTATAATGTGGGAGCATATGCAAGTTGGGCGGAGTACATTAGGGTATATGTGAGCTGTGCGGAGTACATCAGGGTATATGTAAGTTGGGCGGAGTACATTAGGGTATATGTGAGCTGTGCGGAGTACATCAGGATATATGTAATCTGTGCAGAGTACATTAGGGTATATGTAATCTGTGCGGAGTACATCAGGGTATATGTAAGCTGTGAAGAGTACATCAGGGTATATGTAAGCTATGAGGAGCACATCAGGTTATATGTAAGCTGGGCGGAGTACATCAGGGTATATGTAAACTGGGCGGAGTACATCAGGGTATATGTAAGCTGTGCGGAGTACATCAGGGTATATATAAACTGAGCGGAGTACATCAGGGTATATGTAAGCTGGGCGGAGTACATCAGGGCTTAATAGGATGATGTAATAATGGGGTGAATGAATAATACAATTAATAATCCATGGATTGGTGTCATACGCTTTGAACCAATCCTTTATGCACAGGCCGGGTTTTTTGGGTATTATACAAAATATCTGCACTCCAGTATTGCCTAATCTTTGACTTCTTCGCTAGCCCAATAAGCAGCACAAAGCCCTAAAGTTTCCATATCTTTGTTGCATCTACGGGGTCCACCTGTGGGGTCTAGCAAATGACGTGAGGTTTTTAGTGAAAAACTACTGGACCTAAAAATCAGTCTGGGCCGTCATTTGGCATTATTTTGCACCAATGCACTCTGAGAGTCATAACGTTTTATATTTCAGTTGACAGAGCTGTGTGAGGGCTTGGTTTTTCTGTAACGAGCTGTAATTTTTATTGGTTCCATTTTTTTTATAACTATTTATAAAAAGAAATTGACAGACATGGAATTTAAAAAAACAGCATTTCTAGCACTGTTTCGTGTCTTCTTTATTACAATGTTCACCGTGCTGTATACTCTTTTCTAAAAAAAAAATCATGTTTTAGTGTCGCCATTTTCTGACTGCCATAACTTGTTTATTTTTTAGTTGATATTGTTGTGGGAGGGCTTGTTTTTGCGTGGCGAACTGTAGTATTTGTGGGTACCATTTTGGGGTACTTGTGACTTTTTGATCACTTTTTATTACATTTCTTTTGAGACAAGATGACCAAAAAAAGAAATTCTGTCATTGTTATTTTTACGGTGCTCACCGTGCAGTAAAAATAACATATCTTTATTGTTCAGGCTGTTCCAAACGCAGCGATACCTATTATGTATAGTTTTATAAAAATGTTTACAATCATAAAGGAATTGATCAGGGAAACTGATTCTTGTTTTTATTACTTAAAACTTTTATTTATTTTTCTTAATTTTGGGGACTTGAAGACGTAGATACATACGTAGTGCAGTGTATTGTAACTGTAATTTTTTAACTCACTGTTAGCCTATTAGGTCCTGTATTGGGCAGAACCTAATAGTCTTCTGTACATGGCTGACCAGGAAGCCGTTGCTAGGCTTGCTGGTTGCCATAGCAACCATCGGCACTCCGCGATCACTCGCGGGGGGTTACAGAGGGAGCCCTGTCCCTCTGTCAACCACTCAAATGTGGCGCTGCATTAAAGGGGTTAAATGGCGGCAATCGAGGTTACCGCTGTTACAGTGGGATGTCAGTTGTATATTACAGCTGATACCCGCTTCATCTTCAGGATGTGCCTGGTACATCGGGTTGCACTAAATTACCTGCAATCCTGATTTACCAGTCACGTCCATTTGCAGGAAGAGGTTAATAAAAGTGATTTTCTAATCTTCATGTATCATTGCCCTCTTATGTGCAATGAAATAATTTTCTTTTTCAAGTCTCCAGATAATTCTTTCTAATGTGGTGCCATTCTTGTCAGCAATAAGTATGAAAGTGATTCAGTGGGTTAAAAGCTATGGAAACCTCTGAAAGTGATATTATATATGTATATATATATATATATATATATATATATATATATATATATATATATATATAACGCCAGTTAGTGTGTTTGGTGCAACTTTCAAATTAGTTTTTATTAAAAATTATTTTTACCTTTTGAGATACAGCTGCTTTGTATCCTGTATACAGAGCAGATATACCGTTCGCTGAGTCCGTCAGTCCAGCGGGCCTGATGGGTTCAGTGAAAGCGGGTCCTGCCTGTTTCTGACACGCAGAATCCACCTGTTATCCATCACATCTAAGTTCATATCTTAGATGTCATAGATTACAGGTGGATCCTGCATGTCAGAGACAGTCAGGACCCGCTGTAACTGTACCCCTCAGGTCCGCGGGACTGATGGATTCAGGTCATAGCGAAATATACATCTGCTCTGTATACAGGATACAGAGCAGGTGGATCTCAAAAAGTAAAAATATTTTTTTAATAAAATCTTATTTGAAAGTTGCACCAAACACACTGACTGAATTAAAAAAAACAAAAAAAAACACTTTCAAAGGTTAAGATAGACTTTAAGTACCACTTCTAATTGTCGAACAATTAGGCCATGTTCAGACGTTCAGAATTTTTCCGCTGCAAATGTTGGTGCAGATTCGGGGCAATTACGCAACGAATCTGCACCAACATTTGCATATTTGACAGGTAATTCAGACGTTGCAGATATCACAGCGGACTTGCCACAGATTTAAGTTTTTGCATTGCAAAGGCTGAAATACGCAGTAATATTCCGCTTCTTCTCCGCAATGTAATGAGCATGCTGCGAAGGGAAAATTCGCAGCCTAAATTCCGCACAGTTATTTTCCACAACGTCTGAACTAAGTTTCCTAAAAATTTATAGAAACAAATGTAAAAAAGTCTGCTGCAGAATTCCTCTGCGGACCGCACGCAGCGGAATTCCACAGCAATTCCGCCACGTCTGAATGTACCCTAAGGGCACGTTCACACGTGGCGGAATTGCTGTGGAATTCTGCTGCGGACAGTCCATTGGTTTCAACACATTTTTAGTTATCTTCGTGCAGACATTGCGGAAAACTCCACGGCGGATCATAGGCTGTGGTGCGGAATTTTCCCTCCGCAGCATGCACTGTCTGTTGCGGAGAAGAAGCGGAATTTCACTGCGTATTTCAAACTTTGCAATGCAAAAACTGAAATCTGTGGCAAGTCCGCTGTGATATCTGCAATGTCTGAATTACCTGTCAAATATGCAAATGTTGGTGCAGATTCGTTGCGTAATTGCCCCAAATCTGCACCAACATTTGCAGCGGAAAAACTCTGCCACGTCTGAATGTGCGCTTATACCGATTTAAGTTTGATGGCTTAACAGACTGCTGATCTATTCATCTTAACTAGCACCAAAAAACATTGTATTTTGTAACTTCCAGGACGTGTACTCTTTTTTGCAACAAGGCCTTTTACAATTTTGACAAGAAAATCATATTTTCTTGTTTACTATAGACATGTTTCATTGGTAACTGATAAACCAAAGCTGTTGGAAGCTTACATCCAAAAGGAACCCCAAATATGTCTTATTTGTAAAAAAAAATTGCTGAATTTATTAGGATTCAGGTGCACTCGTTTATGCTGCGCCTGTTTAATCTTTTCATAGGGACCTATTTGTGTATTCCTGATCCAAGGACAGACTGTATACAAGCAGTTATAATAGTAATAAGCTGCTGGGGTTCCCCAAATACACACTTCAGGACAGAATCGACACGTTATTACCAACTTGAGAATGTTATTTGCTCTGTTGCATAAGCTTTATTTATCTAGTTAAGGAGAATTCCTTTAAGACGCCACTATAACAGGAACATATTATAAAGAAGGGGAAATTTGCTCTGAAAATATCAGTATTTCAACTCTTTTATCCTAAAGACAAGTTGACAGGCGGTAGACAGTAATGTGTGATCTGTGTTATGAAGGTTACCACTATGCTGATTATGCGGCAGCACATCTGGCTCAGATGAATGGTACCTTGAGGTTTCATAATATGTTAATAAGACTTTATGTGGACTATATTACATTTTTGCCTGATTAACATTTGTCCAGATGGTCTACAGATATTGTTAACAGCCCCTTATAATCGTACTGCCTGCAAACATGCAAATCCACAACATCTAACCAATGGGATGCCTCTTTTACAAAGGAATTCCAAAAAACACACTGTAAAATTAAGGCCCTGTTCACACAGAGCTTTTTGCAGGCAGAAAAATCTGCCTCAAAATTCCTTCAGGCTGGGTTCACATGACCAATTTTGAGGCGTAAACGAGGCATATTATGCCTCGTTTTACACCTGAAAATAGGGCTACAATACGTCGGCAAACATCTGCCCATTCATTTGAATGGGTTTGCTGATGTACTGTGCAGACGACCTGTCATTTACGCGTCGTCGTTTGACAGCTGTCAAACGATGACGCGTAAATTGACTGCCTCGGCAAAGAAGTGCAGGGCACTTCTTTGCAACGTAATTTGAGCCGTTCTTCATTGAACTCAATGAAGAGCAGCTCAAGATTTACGAGCGTCACAGACGCCTCGCATAATACGAAGTGGAGCATTTACGTGTGAAACGAGGCAGCTGTTTTCTCTTGAAAACAGTCTGTCTTTTCGCACGAAATGCCTGCTATCGTGTTCACATACCCTCAGGAATTTTGAGGCCGATTTTGACTTGCCTGCAATCTCTTGGCCGCGTTTTTCGACCTCTGAGCGCCGTGAGCAAAAAACGTTGTGAAAAACGCTTTCTCTGCCTTCCATTGATGACAAAGGGGAGGTCAGAGATGGAAATGCCTGAAGAAAAAGCATGTCGCTTCTTCTTACTGTGAGTGTTTTTCTCCGCTCACGGAAAAAAATGCCTTCGCCTCCCATTGAAATCAATGCGAGGCGATTTCAGCCATTTTTTGCTGCGGTTTCCACTGTGGTTTCTGCAGCAAAAACCGCGGCAAAAAGCTCAGTGTGAACAGGGCCTAACAGGGACCTTTAGGGTATGTTCACACGCAGGAATTATGAATTAAGGATTCCGCCGCAAAATCCCACCTCCCATTAATTTCAATGGGAGTCGGGTGACAGGGGTGGGCTATATGTGGGACACTACATACAGGGGCAGCTATATGTGGGGCACTATATACAGGGGTAGGTTACCTGTGGGGCACTATCTACAGGGCGCTATATGTAGGGCACTGTCTACAGAGGTGGGCTATATGTGGAGCACTATCTATAGGTGGAGCTATATGTAGGGCAGCACAGTGGCTCAGTGATTAGCACTATTGCCTTGCAGCGCTGGAGTCCCATATGTGGGCACTATCTACAGGGGCGTCTACGTAGGGCACTATCTACAGAGGCTCCATAGTGGTCACTATCTACAGGGGGCTATGGGGGCACTATCTACAGGGGGCACAATGTGTGTGTGTGTGTGTGTGTGTGTGTGTGTGTGTGTGGGACACAGTGTATGGTACCATTATAATCAGGGACACAGTGTATTGCGCTATTATAATTAGAGGTGCAGTGTATGGCGCTATTATATTTAGGGGGTTGAGAATTTTGTCTTCGTTTATAGGTGCAAAAAAGTGAGAAGCTGAAGACATCTGAGTGGCAGACTGCAGATATTTGTTGTGGCCTGGAGAAGTCATCATAGAGGTCTGGACAGGATGGAGAAGAAAAGAGAAAAAGAACAACTAGAATCTGAGATAGTCACCGGTGAGCCACTTAATGTAAATGTTTATTCTGCCTCTAATCAGTAATGTAATCACTGTATGATCTGCAGCGAGATGATGGGTGGTTTGATTATGATATGATTTTTTTTTTTTTGTGAAACAGCAACTTCCAGCATATCCTTACCCTTGTTTGGGTCATGCTGGGAGATGTAGTTTTACGCCGTACAAAGCTATACGGCACGGGTTGCTGTATATATGTACTGAACTTGGTTCTGTTGCTGTATATATGTTAGGACCTTCACCGAACGACCGTAACTGCAGCCCCCTGGCTGTCTGCTACCGTCTCCCACCTCAGAGAGACAAGCTGGTGCGGCCTTCCCATCCTGTTTAGTGTTGGAGTTGTGTCGTGCCA
The DNA here is from genome assembly GCF_050947455.1 of Rhinoderma darwinii. Classification (NCBI taxonomy): domain Eukaryota; kingdom Metazoa; phylum Chordata; class Amphibia; order Anura; family Rhinodermatidae; genus Rhinoderma; species Rhinoderma darwinii. The sequence goes on from NC_134687.1 coordinate 66,246,226, forward strand.
TGCCTGCTGTAATACGCCACATCTGGTGTCATCTGCCACACCTGGTATCATCCGCCATGTCTAGCGCAACCCACCACATCTAGGCCCATCCATGCCAGAGCCTCTTCCACTGTCTGGACTATCTCAGGTACCCTTGTGTTACATACTTTTAAATAGACTTTGCATAGACTGTGACTTGGCCAGCTGCCTCTCCGCTATGGCGGAGTGGCCTAGTGGGTCCACATACCCTTACATCGTGACAATATATGTACTGAGCTTTGTTCTGGGGCTGTATTTATGTACTGAGCTTTGTTCTGGTGCTGTATATATGTAATAAGCTTGATTCTGGAGTCATATATGTCAGAACTTGGTTCCGATCCTGTAATTATATAGGATGTATTTATAATAACAAAATTGCAGGGCACATGGAGTTGTTTTCAAATCATTGTATATTTAATGGGAACCTGTCAGGTTGTTTTAACCCCTTGAACCGCCACCATGCAGTAATACATGACCTGACAATATTTCCAAATGTATGTTTTTTTAAGATGCAGCAAAAGCTATCAAATCAACTTTTAAAATGGCGCACACTATAAGCTAATTACTCATTAAAGGGTCATGGGGCGGTGCCACTATCCTGAAGAGTCACATAGTCCTGCCTTCAAACCATCCTTTCCATGTTAGATTGGCACCACGCATGCCAGGGGAGTATAAGGCAATGGTGCATCTGCAAGAGTTTGATGAGGCTCGTAGTGATGTAGAACAGCCAGGGGGGTGTCAATCAAAATCTGGGGGGCCCCATTTAAATTTTCGCCTCAGATAGCAGAAAAGCTAGAATCGGCCCTGACTACTCCATAATATGGAACCATAGGGACTCCATATGCTGCAGTACAGGCTCCGTGCACATGGTTTGCCGTATACATGGGGAATTATTGTCAATATATTCACCGTTGATTATACTTACATAGAACAATCATCTGTAAAGGAACTAATTTGAGCATATCCAACAACATTGGTCATAAACAGGCATTTCTCTGTGTCTATGTCATGGCTAAGGATATTTTCACATGGCAAACAAAAAACGGACATAATATACGGAGCTGTTTTCAAGGAAAAACAGGCCCTAATTTTCAGCAATTTTTTATGCATCAAGTGGTTTTTCATGCGTTTTTTTGGGCCGTTTTTGGAGCTGTATTTCCATTGAGACAATGAAAAACGGCTCCAAAAACGGCTCAAGAAGTGACATGCACTTTTTTTACGGGGCGTTTTTTTTCGCAATGTTTTTACAAATGGCGACAAAAAGCAGTTTTTCCTATTGAAATCAATGGGCAGATGTCTGGAGCCGTTCAGCGTTTTTGGGCGTTAACAGCCGTGTGAACATACTCTAAGGGTATGTTCACACGTCTTAACAAAATACGTCTGAAATTACGGAACTGTTATCAGGCGAAAACAGCTCCTGATTTTCAGACTTTTTTGCAAGTGCACACGTTTTTTGCGGCGTCCATTACAGACGTAATTGGAGCTGTTTTTCAATGGAGTCAATGAAAAACGACTCCAATTACGTCCCAAGAAGTGACATGCACTTCTTTGAGGCGGACGTCTTTTTACGCGCCGTGTTTTGACAGCGACGCGTAAAATTACACCTCGTCTGAAAAGAACATCGTAAGACCCATTGCAAGCAATGGGCAGATGTTTGCAGACGTATTGGAGCCGTCTTTTCAGTCGTAATTCGAGGTGTAAAACGCCTGAATTACGTCTGAAAATAGGTCGTATGAACATACCTTAACAGTCAAATGCTTTCATGAATTACTAGAATCACTTAAATTAGCATAACATAAAAATGTGCATTTTACTAAAGACATTAACATTGGACCAAGACAGGTAACTTCAATTAAAGAGGCTCTGTCACCAGATTTTGCAACCCCTATCTGCTATTGCAGCAGATAGGCGCTGCAATATAGATTACAGTAACGTTATTTTTTTTTTTAAAACGAGCATTTTTGGCCAAGTTATGACCATTTTTGTAGTTATGCAGATGAGGCTTGCAAAAGTCCAAGTGGGTGTGTTTAAAAGTAAAAGTCCAAGTGGGCGTGTATTAGGTGCGTACATCGGGGCGTTTTTAATACTTTTACTAGCTGGGCGCTCTGATGAGAAGTATCATCCACTTCTCTTCAGAACGCCCAGCTTCTGGCAGTGCAGACACACAGCCGTGTTCTCGAGAGATCACGCTGTGACGTCACTCACAGGTCCTGCATCGTGTCAGACGAGCGAGGACACCGGCACCAGAGGCTACAGTTGATTCTGCAGCAGCATCAGCGTTTGCAGGTAAGTAGCTACATCGACTTACCTGCTAACGCCGATGCTGCTGCAGAATCAACTGAAGCCTCTGGTGCCGGTGTCCTCGCTCGTCTGACACGATGCAGGACCTGTGAGTGACGTCACAGCGTGATCTCTCGAGAACACGCTGTGTCTTCACTGCCAGAAGCTGGGCGTTCTGAAGAGAAGTGGATGATACTTCTCATCAGAGCGCCCAGCTAGTAAAAGTATTAAAAACGCCCCGATGTACGCACCTAATACACGCCCACTTGGACTTTTACTTTTAAACACACCCACTTGGACTTTTGCAAGCCTCATTTGCATAACTACAAAAATGGTCATAACTTGGCCAAAAATGCTCGTTTTTAAAAAAATAAAAACGTTACTGTAATCTACATTGCAGCGCCTATCTGCTGCAATAGCAGATAGGGGTTGCAAAATCTGGTGACAGAGCCTCTTTAAGTAACAACTGAAGGCCGATATCAAAGCAACCTGGGCTTCCATAACACTTCAGCAATGCCACAAGCTGATCGAATCCATGCCACGCCACATTGATGCAGTAATTCATCCAAAAGGAGCCCCGGCCAAGTATTGAGCGCATATACTGTACATACTTTTCAGTAGGACTACATTTCGGTATTAAAAATCATTTTTAAAATTGGGCTTATTTAATATTCTTATTTTCTGAGACACTAAATTTGGGTTTTCATTAACTGTTACCATAATCATCAACATTAAAAGAAAAAAAAGATCACTCTATGTGTAATGAATCTATATAATATATGAGTTTCACTTTTTGAATTAAATTACTGAAATAAATTAACTTTTTGATGATATTCTAATTCATTGAGAAGGACTAGTATGTTGTTGTATAAACCTTTTCTCAAGACACAGTGGATGCCCCCTTGCAAGGCCGGTGTTAGGGGGGGCAAACTGGGAAATTGCCTAGGGCCCCCATCCTCTCAGGGCCACCTGCCCAGTGGCGGTACTATAGCACCCATAATGGCTGCTATGGGGCCTGTGGCATGAGGGGACCCGTGCCGACGAGCACACGCTCGGTGTTAGCGACTGTCACATTCAATTGTATCTGCGTCCTCAGGACGCAAATACAATTGAATACTATAGGCTACAGGCCACGTTAGGCCTGCAACTTATAAGATGCTGGGACAGAATCCCATGCGCGGGGCGGCGTGATGAAGTCACTAGATCACGCTGGCCTAAGCATGGGTCCAGTCTTGGCATCTCAAAGCTGTGGAGAAGCTCTGTCCATGGAGGGAACAGGGCTAGGGGAGTAAAAAAAAATATTGTTGGGACTGTGTGGCACTCTCTACAAGAGGACGGCAGTGTGGCACTATGTTCAAGGGGGGTTAGTGGCACTATCTACAAGGGGGTCTGTGTGGCGCAATCTACCAGGGGGCTGTGTGGCACTAGCTACAAGGGGGGCTGTGTGGCACTATCCACATAAGGGGCTGTGTGGCACTATCTACAAGGGGGCTGTGTGCTACTATCTTCAAGGGGGGTCTGTGTGCCAATATCTACAAGAGGGTGTGCATGGCACTATCTACAGGGGTCTGTGTGTGTGGCACTATCTACAGGGGGCTGTGTGTGGCACCATCTACAGGGGACGGAGTTACACTGTCTTGGTCCAGTCTTGGCATCTCAAAGCTGTGGAGAACTCTGTCCATGGAGGGAACAGGGAACAGGGCTGTGTGGCACTATGTACAAGGAGGGGTTAGTGGCACTATCTACAAAGGGGTCTGTGTGGCGCTATCTACAAGGTGGGCTGTGTGGCACTAGCTACAAGGGGGCTGTGTGGCACTATCTACATAAGGGGCTGTGTGGCAATATCTACAAGGGGGGCTGTGTGCTACTATCTTCAAGGTTGGGCTGTGTGCCACTATCTACAAGAGGGTGTGCGTGGCACTATCTACAGGGGTCTGTGTGTGTGGCACTATCTACAGGGGGCTGTATGTGTGGCACTATCTACAGGGGGCTGTATGTGTGGCACCATCTACAGGGGATGGAGTGGCACTATCTACATTGACACTGTGGCACTATCTACAGAAGGCACAAAGGGGGCATTATTACTGTGTGGAGGCACAAAGGGGGCATGGTTACTGATGGGGCACTTTTATTGTGTCGAGCACTAAGGGATCATTATTACCATCTGGGGCACTGAATTACGAGCTTGTTTAGAGGATGGGGTATAGGTGTAGAGGGTGCTGGAAAAGCAAGAAACCAACATGTCTGTGTGTCAAATTCTGCAGAGACGAGTCTTGACTGGAATAAGTCATCACAGTGTTTTGGGCTGGATGGAGAAAAAAAAACGAAAAGTGAACGACTCTAATCAGAGAAAACATCACCTGTGAATCACTGGATATAAATGTGCAGTAATCACTTATATGGTCTAGAGAGCTCCTGTCAGGAGCGTAGCTAAAGGCCCATGGGCCCCGATGCAAAAGTTCTTATTGCCCTTCCCCCCGCAAACTTCTCATGGCCGACAGCCCACAGCTTTCAGTTGCATCGCTGGGTCTCCTAAGTGACCCAACAATGCAGAACTAGCAGCCGGGGGCATCACTAAGGTCTTAAAATGTCAGGAGAAATAGCCCCAATACATATGTCCCCCCTAAGAAATTGTGTGTGTGTGTATATGTGTGTGTGCGTGTCTATATGTGTGTATAGGAGACAGCATATCTATAGCACTACGACCCTATAAACGATGGATAGGATTAGATACAGTGGTTCAGCAGACAGTATCACACATTTCCCTCACTTGCTCACACTGTGAGTCACCGACACGGATTTACAGTGTGGGCAAGTGACCGGAATGAAAGGGAAGCAGCTCTCGTACGAGCGCTGCGGCCCCTTCAAAACAGCTGATTGGCAGGGTCCCCGACCTATCAGCTTCAGCAGACAGGGATATTAATCTTACCCTCCTTTTCAGCCACAGCGGCGGTCCTGTCCTGACTCTATCCAGGGTCGGGATGAGGGATGCGGTGCATAGCGTTGCATAGCGCTCCGGAACCAGGCGGGTAAGTACTGTCACTTACTATAGTAACAGTCCCCCGGCCCCAGTTACTATAGTAACATTTTATTGATGTGGTGCGGGGGTGCAATTGCAACCGCTGCGACCCCTATAGCTACGCCACTGGCTCCTGTGTATAACTTGCATCTACCACTATATGGTCACTATATGGGGGTAATATTATATTGTCTGCAGAGCTCCTGTGTAGGACTGGACTTCACTACTATATGGTCACTATATGTGGGTAATATTATATCGTTTGCAGAGCTCCTGGGTATAACTGGCATCTACCACTATATGGTCACTATCTGGTGGTAATATTGATGTTTGTATACTGGTTTTTATTCACTAACATTATAGGGGCATTATTCAGTCACTATGTGGTTATGGTGTGGGGGTATTATTTGGACCTTATTTTGTGTTATTATTGGTAATATTGTTTTTTTAATAGTGATGTAAAGGATATGCCAGACACAGGTTCTGTGTCGACGCCCGTGGGAAATCAGTCTGCACCTGCTCCTATGTCTGTGAGACTGACTCCATCTTCCACCACTCAGGATGGCAGGCTTAGGAGTGGGAGAGCCTATCACAGCCTGGCCAGATGGAGCTAGTTCCCGCCCACTGTCTATTTATACCTGCCTTTCCTGTTCCTCCTTTGCCTGTGATTCTTCTATGCTTGTTTCCTGGCTTGCTGCTGCTGCTTGTACTACTGATCCTATGCTTGTTATTGACCTTGGCTTTCTGACCACTCTCCTGCTCAGCGTTTTGTACATCGCTCACTCCTGGTTTTACTCGGCTCGTTCACCACTCTTGTTGCTCACGGTGTCTCCGTGGGCAGCTGCCCCATTTCCCTAGCTTCTGTGTACCCCTGTCTGTTTGGTCTGTCTTGCACTTACTGAGCGTAGGGACCGTCGCCCAGTTGTACCCCGTCGCTTAGGACGGGTCGTTGCAAGTAGGCAGGGACTGAGTGGCGGGTAGATTAGGGTTCACCTGTCTGTCTCCCTACCCTGTCATTACAAGTGAGTTGTGTTCAGCAACAGTATGCAGGTAACAGTTAATCTGGTCTAGTGGTATGATTTAATAACTGGAAATGTATATAGATAAGTTTTTTTTAAGGGGGACATATGCTTGGGGATTGCAACACTCATAGATGCGCTAGAAATCCGTGATGCAGTTCTCTGCACACCACCTTCTGAATTGACTGCATTATTGATACAATAATTCAGCATTTGGGGCCCCAATTTTACCTTTGCCCAGGGCCACACTTTGTCTAAAACGGGCCCTGCTCCTTGTTATAGATAAAGTCCTTGGTGTAAAAAGATCATTAGACTGATCTACTGACCAATGAGGTCTTTATATATAGTTATCAGGTCATCGCTGAGATATCTTTTTTATCAAACTAAATACCCCAATTTTAAGAATATATCGGGGCACTGCAGGCCACCGATTTAATTTATTAGTTTGGTTGCCTGACTCTGAACCCCCTATAGCTCTACTTTATACACAATATTCAATATGCGGTCTAACTAGTGATTTGATAACTGGTAGAACTGTGTTTTCATCATGTGCATCTATGCCCCATTTGATGCATCTCCTGATCATGTTTTGCTTGACAGCATCTGTCTGACACTGGTTACAGTGCCAGAGCTATTTGTTGTCCACTAATAACTTTTCCATCATAGTTTTAGACTCTTCACATTAGCGTAATTGCTTCAGTCTATAATGGAGCCATGCAGGGTGTAGCTAGGGGGGGCGGCAGGCGGGGCATGTGCCCCGGGCGCAACTAAGAGGAAAGGTGTGGGGGCACCAGGAGCGCACCGTTCATGACGGCGGCCTGCTGCCTCTCTGAGGGGGCGGTGGCGCCACTGAAACGAGCCGCCGCCACCCCCTCCTTCACTGTAGGCAATGAACGGCCGGGTACGTTCCGTGCCCAGCCATTCATCGCCTTTCAACGACTCAAGCGGTGAGATTACCTCTTTGCGCTGCTTGCATCGTTGAAAGGTGCTGATTGACAGGGCAAGTCATAGTGCCCTGCCAATCAGCGCCTTTCATAGATGCAAGCAGCGCGATGACGGCATCGTGCCGCTTGCGTCTATGAAAGGCGCTGATTGGCAGGGCAGAATGACTTGCCCTGTAAGTCAGCGCCTTTCAACAACGCAAGCAGAGCAAGGATGTCAGAAGAGAGCAGGTCTGCATTGACACCGGATGGCGCGGGAATGGGATTAAGGTGAGTATGTAAAGTTTTTAGTTTTTTTATCCTAATAAAAATGTAAGTGACACTTTCTACAGGGGGGGCTATCTACAGAGGTCGGCTCTATCTACAGGGGGGGCTATATACAGAGGTCGGCTCTATCTACAGTGGGGGCTATATACAGGGGTGGGCTATATGTGAGGCACTATATACAGGGGTGGTCTATATGTGCAGCACTATTTATAGGGTGAGATATATGTAGGGCACTATCTACAGGGGTGGGCTATATGTTGGACGCTATAAACAGGGGTGGGCTATATCTACAAGGGGCTATATACAGGGGTAGGCTATATATGGAGCACTTATAAACAAATGTCTCACAGGAGAAAGTAAGTGGTTAGGTACGACCAACATTGGTTAAAGGCACCCCCAAAATGTCACAGAATAGCGGACTCACTTATAGCATAGCATAATTGAGAAACAAGAGTCACAGAGCTACATGTCAAATAGAGAAAATAAATTTTATTACATATATTATACACATCTAACAAGTTGATAAAAACATGGCGAGGTTTCTAAAAAAGAAGAGTTACATATGGATCACTCCAAAATAGCACATAAACACGAGGATAGTATGAATACTAGAACATGGACATAAATGGACATAGATGATAGAGAGGGTATACAAAAGTACAATGTAGTAGTAAATAGTTACAAAAAACCACTATCCATCAAATATAGGTATCACGTTGATGTATCTGTATAAATCCAAAAAGTCCAGAAAAAACACCCCTTAGTCCAATGTATATCCCACGTATCCAGGCAGCATCACATGATGCTCTGGAAGAAAAACATCAAAAAGACCTAAAATCTGATGTCCAGTGAATGTACCGTGCAGCCGTCCAATAAAGTAAGGAACCATCCAATCTAAAAATACATCCGAAGGTATACAGGGCTGCTCATCTGGAAATCAGCAGAAAGAGCCAGGAAACATACACTCACCCATGGCTATAGGAATAAATCGTGATCCACGTGAAGAAAATAACACCCCAACGCGTGTTTCGCTGTATCAGCTTCCTCAGGGGGTATAATCTAGGCTGTATCCTGTCCTCCTTATATAGTGTCCCCCGTCAAGCATAACGAGGAGAGAAGGGAAGAGAAATGAAGTTCCGGGTATAGACCCTCATCAGTGGTCCACGGCGCATGCGCGAGATTGGGTCAAAGGTCACAAAGCCTCGGTCGCCTGTCGTCACGCCTCAACTGCGCACGCGCGTCTCCAAAGACGCGTCTCCAAAGACGCGTCTCCAAGGAGATCGCGCAAGTGCACAGTCGTCGTACTGAAGAAAGGGGACCGAGACAAGTGCCCGACATCTCTGCTCATGCGCAACCCCAGGATGAGGTCTGTATTATGTCCGATAACTGTGTCTCTATTTATGGATGATGCTACACCCATGTGGCAATTCGAACGGTACATTCAAACTAGAGTCTATGTACAAACAGTGGTGGCTACCTCATATCATGGGGTTAAACATAAAAATAGTGACCATAAATCTAATAGATAAAAATAAAAAAGTGACAAGAAATAAATAGTAATAAATAGTGAAAGGATGATAATGAATTAAATAAGACCGAGACCAATGCACTCGGACAAGAAAGTGTAAGGAAACTTAATAGAAAGAGCACCAACAAGTGATATGTAGTCACAAAAAGGAATAATAATAATATGACAGTAAAATTAATATACTGATAAGTGCAGTGAAGAAGATGCGTGAAAACGCAATTTAAAACACATGTAATTAAAAATATAAATATAAATATAAAAGGAGGGTTTAAGGGGTCTATATCTCAAAAAGAGGGAAAAATATAATAGTACTCCAAAGAAAGGCATCATCCGACAATATTACTTTAAGACATAATTGATGTACAATATTAAGACACAATGTTCATTTCTCATCCATCTGTCTATTGTTGATAAATCGAATATTCGTATTCCCATTCATTCCAGCAACCTTACGGCTGTCCCAAAGAACGATCCTCATTGGAAGAATACAACAAGATCTAAACATGGACACAGAGACACATGATTAGTAACAATTACAGGTAGGACAAATGTACATTATAACATAAAATCGCCTAAAAACACATTATTTGCAATGGGTGAATATGACTTATAGGAAAGCAGAAAAGCTCAATTTTTCATTTAGACCAAAAGGGGCCATGGTACCGAAGGTAGTAATCCATCTGCACTCTTTTTGTGCTAGAATCTTAATCGCATTGCCCCCTCTGACACCACAATGTACCATGTCTATGCCCCGCACCAAAAAAGTTTTGGGGTCACATCCATGGTATAATTTGAAATGCTTTGGTATGGTCTTCAGAACTGACAAATCACTGACTTTTTCCGCAGCCAGGATGTCCCTCACATGTTCACGGACGCGGACCCTAAGTTGTCTGGAAGTAAGACCAACATAGACCTTTGAGCATCCACATGTTGCATAGTAAATAACATGGGTCGTACTGCATGATATGTAATGCAGGATATTAAACTGGCGTCCGTTGTTAACGGAAATGAAAGAAGTTGTCCTAATTATGTTGGCACATGCCACACAGTCACCGCAAGGGTAGCAGCCCTGAATAGGGCCTCGTGTGGAGAAGGGGTTAATTTGCAGAGACACATAGTGGCTCTTTACTAGTATATCTTTCAGATTTTAATTTCTTCTAGCCGTCATCTGAGGGTTAGTTTGTAAGGCCTTGGAGAATGCAGGTTCTGTATGTAAAATCGGCCAATGTTTCTCCAGAATTGATCTCATTGTTTGCCACTGGTTGTTAAAAGTGGAAATAAATCTGATTTTATTATCCGTCTGATCTTTCTTTTTTCTGCCTATCGGATGTAACAGATTCTTTCGTTCCGTTTTTTAGGCCCGATTGTATCCCTGCTTTATACTCCTTTGACTATATCCCCTGGCTTGAAATCTTTCTTTGAGATCTTGTGATTGTATTTCAAATTTTTCCTCAGAGGAGCAGATCCGCTTCATTCTCAGGAACTGACCAACTGGGACAGCCATTGTGGTAGAATATGGGTGCGCTGAAGTGGCATGCAGGAGGGAATTAACTGACGTCCCCTTCCTATATACGTCTGTCTGCAAAACTCCCCCTATAGCTGCCTCAATTGTCACATCCAGGAAGTTTACTCTGTGTCTATCAAAGGTATATGTTAATTTGATATTGAATGTGTTAACATTCAGCATCTGCATAAAGTCGATCAACACTTTTTCCGTGCCTTGCCAGATGATAAGTACATCATCTATGTAGCGTAGCCAGCACTGCACATGGTCAGCGGCATGGGCTCCGCCACACTGCAGAACCTGTCTCTCCCAGTATCCGAGGAACAGGTTTGCATATGACGGAGCGCACGCCGCGCCCATCGCAGTGCCTTGCTTTTGTACATAAAAGGTATCTTTGAAGACAAACAAATTATGGGCGAGAATGTACTCTAAAAGTTCAATAATCAGATCTTGCGTCTGGCTGTCCCAGTTGCTCATCCCCAAGAAAAAGCGGACCGCGTTAACCCCATCATTGGTCTCGGTCTTATTTAATTCATTATCATCCTTTCACTATTTATTACTATTTATTTCTTGTCACTTTTTTATTTTTATCTATTAGATTTATGGTCACTATTTTTATGTTTAACCCCATGATATGAGGTAGCCACCACTGTTTGTACATAGACTCTAGTTTGAATGTACCGTTCGAATTGCCACATGGGTGTAGCATCATCCATAAATAGAGACACAGTTATCGGACATAATACAGACCTCATCCTGGGGTTGCGCATGAGCAGAGATGTCGGGCACTTGTCTCGGTCCCCTTTCTTCAGTACGACGACTGTGCACTTGCGCGATCTCCTTGGAGACGCGTCTTTGGAGACGCGCGTGCGCAGTTGAGGCGTGACGACAGGCGACCGAGGCTTTGTGACCTTTGACCCAATCTCGCGCATGCGCCGTGGACCACTGATGAGGGTCTATACCTGGAACTTCATTTCTCTTCCCTTCTCTCCTCGTTATGCTTGACGGGGGACACTATATAAGGAGGACAGGATACAGCCTAGATTATACCCCCTGAGGAAGCTGATACAGCGAAACGCGCGTTGGGGTGTTATTTTCTTCACGTGGATCACGATTTATTCCTATAGTCATGGGTGAGTGTATGTTTCCTGGCTCTTTCTGCTGATTTCCAGATGAGCAGCCCTGTATACCTTCGGATGTATTTTTAGATTGGATGGTTCCTTACTTTATGGGACGGCCGCACGGTACATTCACTGGACATCAGATTTTAGGTCTTTTTGATGTTTTTCTTCCAGAGCATCATGTGATGCTGCCTGGATACGTGGGATATACATTGGACTAAGGGGTGTTTTTTCTGGACTTTTTGGATTTATACAGATACATCAGCGTGATACATATATTTGATTGATAGTGTTTTTTTGTAACTATTTACTACTACATTGTACTTTTGTATACCCTCTCTATCATCTATGTCCATTTATGTCCATGTTCTAGTATTCATACTATCCTCGTGGTTATGTGCTATTTTGGAGTGATCCATATGTAACTCTTCTTTTTTAGAAACCTCGCCATGTTTTTATCAACTTGTTAGATGTGTATAATATATGTAATAAAATGTATTTTCTCTATTTGACATGTAGCTCTGTGACTCTTGTTTCTCAATTATGCTATATATGGAACACTATAGGGAGAGCTATATGTGAGGCACTATATACAGGGGTGGGCTACATGAGCACAATTTATAGGGGGATATATATGTAGGGCACTATCTACAGGGGTGGGCTATATGTGGAGCACTATCTACAGGGGGCTATATGTGGGGCACGATCTACTTGGGGGCTACATGTGGGGCACTATCTACAGGGGTGGCTATATGTGGGACACTATCTACAGGGGGCTGTATGTGGGGCACTATCTACAGGGGCTCTATGGGTGTTACTACCTATAGGGGGATCTATGTAGGGCACTATCTACATGGGACTCTATGGGGGGCACTATCTACAGGGGGCATGGTGTGTGTGTGTGTGTGTGTGTGTGTGTGTGTGTGTGTGTGTGTGTGTGTGTGTGTGTGTGTGTGTGTGTGTGTGTGTGAGATTGTGTATGGTGCTATTATAATTAGAGTTGGAGTGTATGGTGCTATTATAATCAGGGTCAGTGTATGGTGCTATTATAATTAGAGGTGCAATGTCTGGTGCTATTATATCTAAGTATATTTAAGTGTCTGGCACCATGATAACTTTACATTTGTTTATAGGTGTAGAAATGTTTGAACAGTGAGAAGCTGAAGACATCTGACTTGCAAACTGCAGAAATGGGCTGTGGCCGGGAGAAGTCATCATAGAGGTCTTGACCGGATGGAGAAAAAAAGAGAAAAAGAACAACTAGAATCTGAGATCGTCACCCGTGGGTCACTCAATGTAAATGTTTATTCTGCCTCTAATCAGTACTGTAGTCACTGTATGATCTGTAGCGAGATGATGGGTGGTATGATTATTTTTGTGAAACAGCAACTCCCAGCATATCCTTATCATTGTTTGGGCCATGCTGGGAGCTGTATACAATTTAGTGCACACCTATACTGCACGGGTTGCACTAAATTGAGCTGTATTCATTTTGGTGTTGTATTTATGTACTGAGCTTGGTTCTGGTGTTGTATATAATTACTGAGCTTGGTTCTGGCACTGTATATATGTACTGAGCTTTGTTCTGGCACTGTAAATATGTACTGAGCTCTGTTCTGGAGCTGTATATATGTAATTAGCTTTGTTCTGGTGCTGTATATAGAACAATATTGCTTGTAAAATGTACAAATGGCTTTATGCTCAAGTTACATTAAAAAAAATGTGGAAGAAAATGACACGTCATTCATTGTTATGGAAAACAAACATGGCGGGGGAAAGGAGATGTCGGGAAAGAGGTTTGGGGGGGGGGCGCCAAACTGTATCTTTGCCCTGGATGCTGGAGAACCTAGCTACGCCTCTGGAGCCATCATAGCTATGCCGTATCCATTTTGTGAATGGATTCTGAAGAATCCTGACAGATCCCATTGACTCATATTGGTGTCCATTAGGTTTCCATCAGAGGTTCTTGACAGCAAGAATAGCGCTGAGGATACAATTATTTTCTTCTGCATTAATTACTTTATACATCATAGTATCATATGCAAAAATTGCAATCCGCCAGTCCTGTAAAACTAACCCTGTGATTTTAGAATTCTTAAATATTAGACATAATGGTTTGTCTATCAATAGACGTAACTCATGGCGGTGTATGACATCTGGCCCTGGTCACTAATAAATTAGCATTTTCCTCCTCCCCTTCAAAATTCCTTTTTGCATTTCAAATTGTAAAATCTGCAGCAAAAATCCACCACAAATCTGTCAAATATAGAGTATTCTGTGGATTTTACAATGTTCCGCATGCAATAAAATACTGACTGCAAGCACAGATTCTGAAAATGTTGAATTATTTTAATATGAAGTATAATAAAAAGTTGCATAGATTCTCATTTTATGATAATGAAGCTTTATTTACATAAAATCTGAAAACCCTTGAAACAAGTAAACGTGAACTGTAAAAAATGTCATATAAACTGAAATCCCCAATATCCTATACTATTATTATTTGAATTTAATCACCAAGGCTTTAGTAACCAGTATTTTGCCCAAAAAATTAAAGGGGTTTTCCTACGAGGGACATTTATGACATATCCAAAGGATATGTCATAAATGTCATATAGATGCGGGTCCCACCTCTGGGACCCGCATTTATCTCTAGAACGGGGCCCCTAAACCCCGTTCTACCTCTTTGTGTGTCGGCTGATTTCCAACTATAAAGAAGGAAACGGCGTAGTTACCCTGAGCTACGCTGTTTTCGTTAGCCCCATAAAACTGAATGGCAGTTACGGGAACAGCATAGCTCACATGCTACGCTGCTTCCATAACTGCTCTTCACTACTATGGGAGTTACGGAAACAGCATAGCTCAGCGAGCTATGCTGTTTTCATAACTGCCGACCATAAAGTCAGGAAGTGGCTGGGAGTCAGTGATAGCAGACAAATCTAGAACGGGGTTTAGTGGGCCCCGTTCTAGAGATGGGTGCGGGTCCCAGAGTTGGGACCCGCATGTATCCTACATTTATGACATATCCTGTGCATATCAGAAAAAAGGAGATTTTTGAAGCAGCACTAGTCCCGAGTATGGTGCGGTGCACGCTGTCAAGCCAGGCAAACCCACTCCAGCACGATGTATATCCAAAGAAGTAGTAGGACAACAGCACACGTCTTCAAATCATCAAAGTGGTTTTATTGTCAAGACATCCTCCTTCACTTTTCTATTGTAATAACAATGATTGCTATATTATTGATGATGATGTATTAAAGATGTATTACACATTGTAGTTTTGCACGTTTTTGAAGATTATATAACTATTTGATGTATGTCATTAAGACTAATGTATGCTTCACCTGGGAGACCAGATTCACGATGTTCACTGGTTGGAATGGGCCATGTGATCATTTGTATTCACCCATTTATAACGATGTTTTTAGACATAATGTTAGGCTTGACAAAGACCCTTCACTCACTATGGGTCGAAACGTTGCTTGTCGTTTGTGGATGTCTTGACAATAAAACCACTTTGATGATTTGAAGACGTGTGCTGTTGTCCTACTACTTCTTTGGATATCCTGTGCATATGTCATAAATGTCCCTCGTTGGAAAACCCCTTCAACTACGAGATTAGCAAAAATGGTAAAATTAATGAACGTGTAGTTATGGTCAACTCCAACCACCACTCATACTGGATGGTATTATGCCAGTCAGGGTAGTTACCTATAGTTATACCTATAATTTATTAAACTTGTTAAAGTGGTTCTCCATCTAAATTTACTTTGCAGCAAATCCGACCCAGATACAACAGTTAAGTCCGACTGAATGTCTGCACTCAATCGTGTTTGCCTGCTGCGCACCCCAAATAAGGGGAGAAGGTCAATACTTATCCCCCGCGCTCTCCTATAATGACGCATCTCCTTCCAGGACTGGTGACAGTGATGCCGGCCTCCAGGGATGGTATTTTTTCCAATGAAACTGTTACAGCCTGTGATTAACTGCAGCAGTCACATGGGATGAAACGTCATCCTAAGAGGCCGGCAAACGGCGAGAAATGAGTCGTCAGTAACGCAAGGAGCAGTGGGTATCGATTTATTGTAAATAGGAGAAAGTCTTACTTACGATTTTTGCTACGATTTTCCGTTTTTATGCAGCAATTTTGCAAGATTTGCTATTTTTTTGTGGAATTTCACTTCCCAATTATATTCAATGGGGAATGTCTGCAACAAATATGTACCATTTCGATACCCCCCATTCCCAAGGAGAGAAGAAGCAACTCCAAGAACCGGCGGATGGAAATATACATCCACCAAGGCGCCACAGCATTGGGTTATGATAGACTTATACTCTTTAGTATCGCCTCCACCTTAAGGAACCAGAGCCGGAGAGAGGGGTAATGGACATCTCCATTAGGGCCAGTATGCATGCCCGAGCACCATTAACCAGGTGTCGTACAATAAATTTTTAGGATTTCATGGGAATGTCGCTATGGTCAAGAAGAAAGACTGCTGGTGAGAATGGGATAGAGTAGTTAGAGAAGGAGGGAGTTATTCTCCAAACTTCTCGCCAAAAAGGTAGAAATGCTGGACAGTCCCAAAGGGTATGGAGAATAGTACCCTCAGCATTTTGACACCGCCAAAGCCTGGGGCTTTGCCAGTCTGGGATTTTTTAAGGGTTGATTTGAAGTTCGGGAAGTGTGATAGGATCTTCTAGGGCAGAGAGAGCCTCCTGGGGAGTACTAGAGAGACCAGAACGTTGTAAGTAATTGTCTATGGAGAGCACATTGTCAAAAAGGGCATCTGGGCTGAGGGGAGGGATAATATTATACAATGTAGAGTAATATGATTGGACGGCTTCTGCTAGATGGTAGAAGAGGGTGATATTTTGACCACACGGGGTAGTTATTTGGGGAATAAAAGAGCATATTCTTTGTAAGCGCAGAGCTTTGGCTAAAGTTTTCTCAGGTTTGTTGCCAAATTCAAAGAAATGGCAGTGGCATTTGACAAGGGTAGCTTTCACATGAGAGAGGGACAGGTTTTAAACTTCTCCCTGAGATGACAAAGTTCCACTTTGGTCTGTAAGGCTAGAGAGCGTTTATGAGACTCTCTAGAGCACTAATTTTAGAAATTAGATCTCTAAATTGGGAGTTTCTGTCACGTTTAAGTCTAGATCCAAATTTAATAAAGGTGCCAAGAATAAATCATTTATGTGTTTACAAGAACATAGGGGGAGAGACGTCCGGGGTAAGAAGAACATTGTAGAAGAACTCCCCGAAGTCTTCACGGATGCCATCTATCAATACTTGACCTTGGAGAAGGCTTCCATTGAGGCGCCATCTCCATGAACGTGGCTGGGAAGATGGGAGGGAAAGGGACATAGAGACAAGGGCATGGTCTGAGAAGGTAATGGCATCTATATTCACAGAGTGCAACAAGGAAAGGTTAGAATGGGAGAGGAAAGGTAATTGATACGTGAGCTATGAACGTGAGAGTAGTGGGAATAATCCCGGGTAGAAGGATATAGTAAACGCCATACATCCATGAGTTGGAAACTTTGCAAATAGGCTATTCCTGTCTCGTTCCTACATTCTAGGACCAGAGATCCTGTGAATCATGTCTAATTTAAAATTAACTACTCTCAAAATGGCCCAACAGCCGATGAAATAGAGAAGCGATGGAACGCTATAGGTCAGCGTTACCCACCGCTTCCGGTAGGCCTCTGATTATTATATTGTTGCGGAGACCTCGATTTTCCAGGTAATCTATGAGGAGAGCGAGGTCACTGAGCAGTATAGTGTGGGATTGCACGGAAGCTGAAAGATTGGAGACAGAACAGTCCATATCTTCGACACGTTGTTGAACCTGAGTCACCAAAGTGATATTTGTTGAATGGATTACTAAATGGCGGTTATATCCCTGGCATGGCATTCTTCTAGGCCGGCAATCTAAGCCTTTAGAACCACATGGGTAGGGAGGGCCTGCAGCATTTCTCTGAGCTCCATGACTAATGGAACATCCCCTGGTGGGCCCTTGGGTCCGGCAGAGTCAGATGCCGACCCTCGGCTTCGAGAGAGGATCATAGCCGTATCGGTTGGCTGAGAATTCATTGGTAGGGAGGCCCACCGCGTGGAGAGTGTCCTGTTCGCTGTTGGCATAGGCGCCATGGACAGGGGTATCTCCTGTAGATTTACAAGAGAAATGTACTAAAGAGGTAACAGGGGTGGATGGAGGTTTAGGGTCCGATTTTCTTTCCTTTTGGCATGCTTTGGAGGTAGGTAAGTAATGTAAAGTCTCTGAAAGTAAGCCGCTGTCTTGGAGCTTAAATAGAAAGCAACCTCATCCCGCCATGTCCAAACCACACCCCCGGCTCTACAGTCTTTCACATAGAGGGAGGTCCTGAGTGAGTCGCGAACTACCCTGTTAACGTCTGCCAAGCTTTCCTGAACTTTTTCTGCACTACAGTAAGCTTAGGGGCAATTCTATATTGAGCTAAGGCCCTTAGTGATTTGATGCAAACTGGTTGCTAGTCCCATTGAAAGGACTGTTAGGCACTGTCTCCTTAGCAACCAAGCTGTCAGACATGACTCAGCTGTAAAACCAGAAAATTCTCCATCTCAGGCTGCTGTATTGATCAGATTTTAAGACACATAACTGTGTTGAAACTGTTATTTGTCATATAAAGAAAAAAAAGTTGATTTTAAAGTAAAGTAAAGAGTCACCAAGGTGTCTTTCAGCTACACTTTTTAAAAGTAATTTCCAGCCATTAAACCGGACATCATTTCTTTGAGTCTGCTACAGTATATATTTCTCAAGAACTAACACATTTTACTCAGAATTACTGTTGCTTTGTGCATCAGCATGGGAAAAGACAAAAAATCCCTAATATGCTTTACGATAACTTTCACTGCTGTCCTCTTCTTGCCAAAATTATGTCCAAATCTGTATTTGCTTGTTTCCCTTCATCTGGATTTATTGATAGTTTTAAACAAAAGATATGATCCACGTATATTGGTGGAACTCAATTTAATAGACAGCTATAAATTGGATTTGTTTTTATCACAATAAAAACAGTAAGAAGAAACAAGAACTTGGTAAAAATATAAAATTTGATATAATAACTGTACAAACAGAAGAACATTTAGAGGGATGGAAGTGATTGCTGAATTATTTAAAGGCAGATTTAAAAGGAAACTTGTCCTAGGGAGATTCCTCTTACAATTTTGGGATCTCAAACAAGGCCTAATAATTCTGAACTAAAGGATACCGTTGTACAAAAGTCTAATAGGATTGTAACATAAGTCCCGCCTTATGCCCTCTCAGTCATTAAAGGGGTCGTATAGTTGAGAAGCTGGCATTTTTAAACCCCCGTGGTAAAATATTATCACCAGGGAAAGCTATGATTGGCTATGCACAGTTGTAGCATTAGATGCCAGCCCTTAATTTGATCTATGCTCTTTCTTCGTGGCTCTCTGTTCAGTCTTTTACAGGGGGTTCCCGATCAGGGGAGCACCCTCTATGACTACAATGTGCCCTAATAGGGCATATGGACAGTTTTTGCCTTTATGAGACAACTCCTTTAAGAGTAAATATGGTACATTTGACACTACAGTCATACATTACTTGTAAGAAACAAGACTGGTATCTTAGGAATCACAACTGTCACAAGGTGGGGGGGGTTATGTTTTTATACCGCCTGAATGGCACTTCGAGGGCCATATTGTGGGTGCAATTGCACCCACTAATGAACCTTTCAAAAGACATTGTACCGATGCCATTATTTGCAGGTTCCTTCAAAGTGGACGAACATATTTATGCTACCTTTGATAGTTGGGTTCATTTTGTCCAATATACTGAATTGAATTAAAGTTTTTTAATAGTGAGATTTAGCTATCTTATAATCAAA
The DNA here is from genome assembly GCF_050947455.1 of Rhinoderma darwinii. NCBI lineage: Eukaryota > Metazoa > Chordata > Amphibia > Anura > Rhinodermatidae > Rhinoderma > Rhinoderma darwinii. The sequence goes on from NC_134687.1 coordinate 66,265,813, forward strand.
GTCTTAGTGTAACCACTAACCTAAAACTTTTCTTCACTATTCAAGCCACCATAATACTTAAAGGGTTTTTCCCATAATCATTATTCATCACCTATCCAAAGGATAGGCGATAGATATCTGATTGGTGGGGGTCCGACAGCTTGGACCCCCGAGATCACGAGAACGGGTCTAACTTGCCGTTCCTAATAGCCCCATACGAATGGAACATTACTATGGGCTTGCCAGGCACTGTCTTCGGCAGCCGAGCATGTGCAGTATCACTCTATTCCTACGGGGCTTCCAGGAACCGCAAGGTAAGCCCGTTCTCATGATCAGTGGGGGTCCTGTGGATAGGTGATAAATATTGATTATGGTAACACCCCTTTATTAAAGATAATTGAGGGCTGTTAATAGTAGTCGCTTTTTCTGTCACATACTAATCCTAGCAAAAATGTTTTGGGCTTCCCGGTTTGTAACTGAGGTGTAATAAACGATACAGTGGTTAGAAAACTAAACTTCCGTTTCGGGCTGCCGTTCAGTCACATGACTTCTGCTCTGACTAACTGAATCTTACAGCATCTGCTGTGTGGACAGGAAGTCAGTCTTTCTATTCAATCCTATCAGAGCCTTCATGTGAGTCTCCTCGTAATGTATAGAGAAACTGACTTCCTGTCCACACAGCAGACACTGTAAGATTCAGTAAGCCAGAGTCTGGGTCATGTGACCGAATGACAGCCCAGGAACGGAGCCTAAAACGACAATATAAAGCCATAGGTCAGTTTTCTAACCACAGTATCATTTATACCACCTAAATTGCAAACAGGGGGCACGCAACATTTTTGCTGGGAGTACTTCCTTAAGCCTTTGAACCTTAATTATATTTTCACTAGATATGTTATAAGGATCACATTAGCTGGGTTCCCTGCCTGTGTCAGTAAAGCAAAAATAACAGTGTTTGTGCAGACATCTTGTCACGATGTGTGGGTATGTGGACCCACTGGGCTGCATCGCCATAGCGGAGTAGCAGCTGGCCCAACAACAGTTTACCAAGTCAATATAAAGTCCAAGCACAAGGGTACCTATAATAGTCCAGACAGTAGAAACGGCTTAGACACAGATGTGACTTTGGCGGCAGGTGATGCAAAACGTGGCGGATGACACCAGACGTGGTGTAAGTCAGCAGGCGTAGTAGACGACACAACGCGACTCCAACACTAGAGATGGCACAGGAACAAATACAGCATGGGATACAGGATACAGGTAGCAGGGCACGGGAACACAGGGAACAGGATACGACTAAGGGACCGTTTGCAAGACTAACTTAGGAATACAAACAACGCTCAGGCAAGGAGTGAAAGGGCAGAGCCCCTTTGATAGTCCAGAGTGATTAGGGCTAATTTGTAACATTATTCAGGCCGGCACGAGCGTACGCGCGCACCCTACCTGACCCTGTAGAGCGGAGCAGAAGTGAATGCTGGAGTCTACTGGGGAGGAGATGCGGGCCAGCACTCACAGATCCATGGCCGCGGCCGTGGATGTCACACATCTCTCCAATAAAATGTGGAAAATTAGGAACAACAGAGTGAGAACACTTGTAGGTTTCATATCTCATTTGTACCCTTTCATCACCTACTTTGGCCACCAATATGACCCTTCGGATATGTCTGTTTGTAAACCAAAAAATCTATTTAAGTGAAAGTGATATACAGTAGGTCTCCTTGAGCTAGTACTTTGGTTTTTTCATATTGATGAATAGATTTCTGTGTGCCCATGTTTGTAAGTGTTCTGGCAAGCAATGTGGTTATAATACGCTTATAGAATATCTAATTTTACAATTTTAAGAATAATGTGATCAATGTACCCCAGCCATATTTATCAGCCAAGAGAACAGTTCCCTCCGTCTTTAAAATCTACCTGACCCATTTGGCTGGTAAATTTAGTGACCAGTGTGCAAAAGTTGTTGATTAAATGCATATGGAAGGGGGTAAATGGAGAAAGCTACATATACAAAATACAGAATGAGGCCAAATAGTTTAGGAAGGAGTTTAGTAAACATCAAACTGGGGGAAACGCAACATTTTTAAACACATTTGGCATGTGATTGGGGTCTGTCAGTCAAATCCCCTTAAATTCCTAGAATGAGGGACTGTAACTAATGCCCCCTTTTTTTTTTTATAACTCAATAGACTCTAAATGGCTCATGGACTCTAAATAGAGTTTCCCTATGTCCTGATGTTCACTAAACTCCTTCCTGAGCTATTTGGAGAGTGCTTAAATTGTTCTTGAACATCACATGAAATGCCAATACACTTGTCTTGAACCTTCTGTAAAATTGCCACTGCTGCAAGAAAAGTTGAAATGGCTACATCATGAAGGAAGACTCTGTGAAAACTTGTATTAGAATAACAAGGAATTTGTGATGTTAAAGTGTGCTTTTTATTATTATACCCCAAAATGTCCAGAATTTAGTAGTGCATTGCAATGCTCAATTTGAAACCACATTATCTAAGACAGTCCACAGTATCAGGAATGGTGTGTATTCCTTTTGGAAGGATGTGAATCAACCACCAAATGCATATAAATTGATGGTACACACTCACAAGATGATAGTGAGTGGCTATAGCAAGTATAAGGGAAAGAACATGGAGTCTCAGTTTGGGTACAACAAGACATGGTCTGTCAAAATGCTCTGCACGCTATTAGTCATAGCCCAATTTTAGATCCGTAAGTGAAGTTGTTTCTGTTATATAAAAAAAACTTACCCTCCAGCAGCCATGTTTTAAGATTAAATCAATACGTTTTGGATGAGGTTTAAACCATGAGTAATTATTTTTTTTACCTTGCTTAAGATGGTCTAATTATAATTTTAGGCTTTATTTTCCTGTGTTAGTCCAGACAATATATTGCATACCTTGGAATAGCCATACCATTTCCTAATCCTTTGATAAGTGATCATAAAGCTAGTGTTTTTCATCTGTGACCTGGACAGAGTGCACTGCTAAAAGAATAATGTGATGTTGGTGCATTCCAGGTTTATTTCCCCATCGACTTGGGAGAGTGCATTGGAAAAATAATCTGTTCTGTGTTCTGTACATACAGTATTCATTTTTTAGTCTGTGAGATAGCAAGTCTGTTTTTAGTTGATGCATTTTACCACACTTATTTTTGTACCCTCTATATACTTCTTTTCAAGTATAATTAGAATTTTAGACTTATGTTCCTGTGTGGGTCCAGACAATATTTTGCATACCTTGGATCATCCATACCATTTCCTAATCCTTTGATAAATGATCATAAAGCTAGAGGTTTTTCATCTGTGACCTGGACAAACTGCACTGCCAAAGGAATAATGTGGTGTTGGTGCTCTGTACATGTGGCATTCCAGTTTTTTTTCACCTGTGACCTAGAAAAAGTTACACAATAGTAAACAAGACAAAATTTAATTCTAATTGCTATGGCTATGACCTTTCCACCCCAATGCTGAGGGATACTTTATATAGAGCTGATATCTATATTATTTTTATCAGGGGCCAATCACTTACTTTTTGATGCTTAAAGTACAATGTGTTTTATAACAAAGGACAGGGGTATTAATTATTTGGCTGCTCCTCTTCTGTTATGAAATCCCTTAGGTTCTTTATTTTTCTCTTTACCAGTTTGAATGGTTATTTTTCTTTCTAAATGATTCTCGCTTATAGCGTATTGCATCACCAGGACTATTGTAATGATTTTATATTCCTCACCTAAATTACAGGGCACTTTCCACTGAAAATGGTAAATAATATTACACACAAAGGGAAAAAAACGAGAAAGAGGTAATCGGATTTCTGGGAAGATGGAGCCAAGTGAAAGATGTGTGCTTTTATAAGGATGGACAATGGAAAAGAAAATAATAACTCCTAACTTTGATTGTTCAAATATATTCTGCAATACATAGAGATGCATGCAAGCTGGAGCAGGCACAGGGCAGCAAGGTTAAGTACAAGAGAAAGCACAATACTTCAGATTGGCAGTAGACTGCAGCAAGAATAATCAAATCAGAAGTAAATTGAATTACTCAGTCCCAGGGCAGGCTCCTGGGACTGCTACACTGAATGCTAGCAAAGCTCCTCCTAGACTTTTTTCCTTCCCTAGTCAAACTCGCATGATGAATGCAGATGAAATTTGAAATATGAAAATCTGAAATAATTTATGGAACTTGTCAGAAATCTGGCTTGCATGCGCTGTAATTTCCTGGGAGACCAGGCGGGTTGGCTCATTGCTTGCAGTCTCTGATCTGTGGCTGGGCTGGTGCACTGGATGGATCAACCTCCTTTTAAATGCTCTTGCAGACAAATTACAGCTCATTACACACAGCCTTGCACCATGCCATTATGTCAGAGGAAATCTTTTTTCATTTGCACAAATTTGCTTGGAATTCTCATATTTATTTGAGCATCCATTATCGAATCTGAACATTGAATTAGCCACAATTATTTTCAGAAGGGGAGGATGTTTGTGGAGGAGGGAGAGTGCCTGCCTTTAATGATATCACAACAGTGTGTTTATTGTGTTTTATTTCTGCGTGCGTGTGTGTTGTATATAGGAGTGTGGGGTGAATATGTATGTACAGTATGTATGGGCCTTGTGTGTGTGTTCACTGTGTTTCAGTGCGATGTATATAGTGTGTGAATGTCTGTGTGTGTTCTTGTGTATATGAAAATCTGAGTATAAATGCGTAAGCTTTATCAGAGGGTGCATTGTGTGTATGTGCAGTATTTGAGGTTAATATGTATATCTATGTGCTGCCTGGTAATTTTGTGTTATATATCGGTGTGTGTCTTATGTTTGAGAGTTTGTGTGTATAAATTTGGCTGTGTGATTATGAGCATGTGTTTCGGATGTATGTTTATATGTGTGTGCTGTATATCAGTGTGTGATATGTAAAGAATGTGTGTAGAAGTATGTAAAGTATGTATGTGTGTTGATGAGTGTGAATGTGTTTCTTGTGTATATGTGTTGTGTGTCTATGCTTATATGCATATGTTGTATTTCAGTGGGTTTTTCTGTTTTAATTTGTATGTATGTTTATGAAAATGTATGGGTGTTTGTGTTTATTCAGTGTGTGTTTGTGTGTTTATTCTGAATAAGAATGTGTTTTGAAATGAATATGTGTTAGTTTATTTTATTTATTTTGAGAATATTTCTTGACCTGACAGGTTTAAGTAAAATTATATTTTTTTTAAAAAAAAATTCTTTCCAGTATACAGAATTTATGTCTGTCATTTTGGTGAAGATTATCCTCTTAAGATAACTTATGGTATTTTATATAATATTTGCATATTTTAATGCATTGCTATTAGCTCTTTATATTGCTCTGTACTGTATGTACTCAGCGTCATAAATTATATAACATTTACTATATATATATATATATATATATATATATATATATATATACATACATGTAATGTATGTAACCCCTATCTGTTTCATGGAGAAAATCAATTTTAATTTATTTAGTACAATTAATGCAAATCAATGAAAATTGTCATAGTAATAGATTTTAATTAATGTTGGCTAATTGTAAAATGTGAAAATTTAAAGGCATTTCTCCAAATAATATTAATGGTTTTTAACAATGTTTTTTTATTATTATTATTATTATTATTATTATTATTATTATTATTATTATTATTATTATTATTATTGTGGGATACTCCAATGATGTTTTAGTGCAATTTAATAAGAACATAAGCATGGTAAGAGTTCTCAATATTCCAGATATATCATGAAGAGAGGAAATGGTTAATGATAGAGATATGTACTATAGGAATGCAGCGTTCATATTCCCTTGATCTATGTCTTCATTTCATAAAGGCATTTACTCAGTGAACCCACAATGCGTCTAATAATGGGCGATTTATCCTGTGTGACTGTCTCTCCCCAGGACTAGGGCTTGGGGAAGGTAATCTCATAAGAGGATATTTCCTCCTGGATGGGATGCAGTGTCTGAACCTCTCCCTGCTACAAGAAGCTATGTAGCAGCATTTAAAGGAAGAAAGACTCTGGCCAGGAGATTATTGCTAGCATTGTCCTTTTGTATATGAGTATTATAGTGCCTCCCCCGGTCTCAATGAGGGACAAGAGACACGCTGTATATGACAGTGGGGTATTGAGAGATGACCCCATATCTACAGGCTCAGAGTTATGGATTGTGCCTGCTGGCTTCTGGCTATGGGCCTGCCTTACCGGCAGCGCTGCACTTCAAAGAAACTGCTTGCAACTTCTAATCCCGACTCAGCAAGAGACTGTATCCTTTGCCTGTCATAATAGCTGACCACTGGGACCCCCAAAGGGTTTAGGCAATGAGCTAATTGACCCTTTAACACAGGTCTTTTTTGACATTATCTGTGATGGAAAAATATACACATCGCATATTTTATATATATATATATATATATATATATATATATATGTATATATATATATATATATATATATATATATATATATGTCTGTGTATGTAAATTTATTTACAAAAATGTCATAAAATATATAATAGGTGTCATTTATTGTAGCACTATACTTGTGCCGTTATAGGTATTTTACATTCATTAGGACTGGGTTCACATGTGCCAAACAAGTAAAATATTATACTATAATAAAGAATAAAAAAAACAGCAGCAACAAAAAGAGCTCATGTGAACCCAGTCTGGGATTGATACATGACTCATGATTATATCATATATTATATGGTTCCTACTAAATGTCACTGTTTAACTGACATTTGTATAATGTTGACGTAGAGTTTCAGTGGTTCCACACAGCTATATTACGTCTGATATTCACTCTCTTCTACTATGTGAATAATAAGTATCCTGATGCAATTGTGCCACTTATTGATTGCATTTGTAAAAGATAATAAACTTCTTGTATTAATTCATGAAAAAGGAGTCGTATATACTACACTGTTAACACCTTATATCCATTATTCATATAAAATATAACATATCCTACACTTTTTTTTTACAATTTTGCATTTAGTTCACTTACTGAAATGGAATATTATATGATTAAATGTGTCATGAAAAAGTATATATATATATATATATATATATATATATATATATATATATATATATATATATATATATATATATATATATATATATATATAACATTTTTAATGTTATTATACTTCCAAGGTCTCTATATAAAAAATATTTTTTTTTCTCTTTGTAAATTTCTGACAGTCTTTATTATGCATCTTAATAGTTTGTCAAAAACAAAATGCTAAAATTATCTAGATATCTACAATTTTCACTACCGTATTTTTCTCCTTTACATAGAATAATAATTTTAATCAGAATTGATTTTTTTTTGCAGTTAAAAAATAGTTGTCTCTGTATACTGGTTTTATTAATATTATTCTATTGTTGTGAGATTAAATAATATTATGTTGCACCAATAATAATAACAACAATATATTTGTGAATATATTGTGTAATAAATTTACCAAAAAAATATATTGTTTCTCTTGGTCTTTTTTTTCTAAAAACGACATGTACTGAATAGTATCTGGTAAGGCTAGCATCAACAGTGTTATATTGAGTCGTTTAGATGCTTTTCCCTTTGGTCATTCATTATTATTATTATTATTATGAATGTAAATTCTCCATGTACCTGTATATTTGCATTCACGGGGCAGGATAAGATGCACCAATAGCTGGTGCACAGGCTGTGCTTTTCAAGCCTCACAGCCGTTGCATTGTCAGCACAATATTGTGTAAATAAATAATACCATCTACTGCAAACCCTTTCACATTTTTAGAGGTCTTTCTATGCCACCATCTCGCAGGGATCCCTGGAGTTTTTACCCAGGTCCCATGCTGGGTTCTCAGGCATCTGGTGGGCTGATCTGGGCTCTGAATGGCTGGTAAAGGAGGGGTAAAGTCTGCTTAGTGTTGATGTCTGTGTCACAGACTTCCCCTTTCACCCTCCTCACTTCCTATCCACCATCAGTGTCTTGCCTCTTTCTTGCTGCTGGTGGTTCAGTGGATAAACTGATTAGATAACAACACAGCACCTTCCCTTTCTGTTTAGTCCTTTCAGGAAAGCCAACCCTTCTACTAGCCGGCCTTTATTAGGGAATCTATGGGGTTTTATCCAGCAATGGCTCAGTCTTGCCCCTAGATTCATCAATCATTGTGGCTGGCTCACATCGCCTTCATTGTTTTCCGCCTCATTAAGTCCATCATTTGGAGTGTATAGAGCTTGTATAGGCCTAGAATGCCTCCACAGCCCATCTCACTAGCTTATAGCTTGAGGATGAAAGGCCTACAAACAAACAGGTCATCCCGTGCACCAATGTTCAGCTACACAATGAGAATATACTCTTCCTATTAGTAGACTACGGACAATATTTCTTTCCTCGCTGAATAACGTACACAGTAAACCCACATATACTGTACATTGGGCTTGTGTAACATAAAACTTTACTATACATGGACTAAACAAAGCCAAAGCTAAACTAAACCTGAAATAATTGTTGCTAAGCTGTGTGTGTTTGGGGCATTTACATTGTTTGACATTTTCTTTAATGTCAAGACAGCTCTGTTTACTCAGAGAATCAGTCAGAAGTTGTTCAATGAGCCATGCCATAGTTTTGTGAAAGTCTAGTCCACAGTCCAAGTCATTGACATAGATAAATCAACGAAACCACCAATAAACATGAAATCATATAAAATCAATAATATATATGGATAGATAGATAGATAGATAGATAGATAGATAGATAGATAGATAGATAGATAGATAGATAGATAGATAGATAGATAGATAGATAGATAGATGATAGATAGATAGATAGATAGATAGATAGATAGATAGATAGATAGATAGATAGATAGATAGATAGATAGATAGATAGATAGATAGATAGATAGATAGATAGATAGATAGATAGAAGCAGCACTCTGTGTCAAATTCCACCATGGTAATGGGTGCAAGCAGGTAATCCAGATCCGTGGATTATGAGAAATAAATAGAATAAATCCCACAGCACTCCAATGGTTCAAAAAAGTGTGTCGTTTTATTCAGTCAACAGCAGCTGTTGACTGAATAAAACTACACGCTTTTTTGAACCATTGGAGTGCTGTGGGATTTCTTCTACACATATATATATATATATATATATATATATATATATATATATATTATATATAATAATTATTATTTATTAAACCATCAGCAATATGGTGACTAGGTCCCAGCTCTGGATTATGGATATCTGTGAGTGTGTGTGAGATGCAGTAATGTATTTGGCACAGGCAGGGACATACCCACCAAAGTACCAGAGAATCCTCCAATGGGCCAAAGCCCTAACACACTCTTCTGGACCCCAACAAGAAGACTTCTAGCAGAGGACATCCACATTTGGAGCAGACTTTGGAGGTAATCATTTGCCATTTGGGTCGAGTCTGTTTTTCATGGGTGGATTCACAGACCGTACTGATGATATGTCTTGTGATATGTGCAATGGTAATAACAAATATTACAATGTCATTTAAAGTTCATGTGCACATGTTCTATATAGATGGAGGATGGACGCAAAGGATAATTTCTTCTGGTGGTCCATGAAAACCCAGACTGACACTGGGGGGCAGGGACAATTGGGACAGTGACAATGACAACCTGTGTACAATGCTGAGGAAAATGTTTCTATATAAGAAATGGGTAAGGCCTCATGCCCACTTCAGTTATTTTCTTCAGGGTGCTATCCGTTTTTTTAACTGATAGCACACTGACACATTCATTTCAATGGGGCCATACACACTTCCGTTGTTTTAACGGAACCGTGTGGCTGTTCCGTCAAATATAGCACAGGTCCTACTCCTGTCCGTTTTTGACGGAACAGTCTCTGCCTTTTCATTGATTTGGTCCGTGAAACAACGAACTGCACACGGAAGCCATCGTACGACGGCCAACGTAAGTGTGCATGAGGCCTAATACATAATTAAAATGTGTAAAATATCAGCTGTGAATTTATTTTAGAGACAAAACAAAGTCGAAACATTTTCAAATATTAGTTTATTATTTTGTAAACAGGCATGAAAACAGAAACAGTGGTGCTACCTTTTGTTTATGGGGAATAACAATGAGACACTGAAATAAACAGATAAACTGTGCACTGACAACTTAAGGCCCTTTTACATGGGCCAATTATCGGGCAAACAAGCGTTCACTGACTGATCGTATCATTTATGCATGGGGCCTCAGTCTGGCTATAGACCTAGAAATACATCATAGGTCCAGCCAGAATGAAGTAACATGCTGTTCGAAAAAACCAATACGCAACGCAACACAGATAGCATCTGCGGATTTCATTGCGGAATTTTGAATCACGGCACGGGCAGGCCCATAGAAGTCTATGTGGCTCCCGTAATTACGGGTGACTACGTGTGTGCACCGGTAATTACGGGAGCGTTGCAAGCGACGTCAGGAGATAGTCACTGTCCAGGGTGCTGAAAGAGTTAAACGATCGGCAGTAACTGTTTCAGCACCCTGGACAGTGACTACCGATCATAATATAGATCAACGTGTAAAAAAAAATAGAAGTTCATACTTACCGAGAACTCCCAGCTTCTTCCTCCAGTCCGGCCTCCCGGGATGACGTTTCAGTCCAAGTGACGGCTGCAACCAATCACAGGCCAATCACTGGCTGCAGCGGTCACATGGACTGCCGCGTCATCCAGGGAGGTCGGGCTGGAAGTCGAAAGAGGGACGCGTCACCAAGACAACGGCCGGGTAAGTATGAATTTCTTTTACTTTTACTAGGGAAAGGGCTGTCCCTTCTCTCTATCCTGCACTGATAGAGAGAAGGGAAGTACTCTTCACCTGAATACGCAACGGCTAGTCCGCATCAATTTACTGCACATTTTAGGCAAAGCCGCAACAGAATCTGCAACGCACATTATGTGCGCCATTGATGCGGACAGTGTCGGCAGAAACACGCCACGTCTGGCCATGCCCTAAGGGAACATAGCACCCAAAAGAGAATAATGAGCAAAATATATTTTATGCAAAAATAGAAAATCTTTATTAGATGCAATAAGTAGTACAGAGTAAAAAGATGGACCATACAAGGAGATAAAAAAACAGCAAGGTCAGATGTCAACAGACCGGATGGCTAACAAAGACAACCGATCGTCAGTGGCCAGGAACCACTCAGATCACCCACAAAAGTAGAAATGTATATAATGAGCGGTACAGTGATAACATGCCCTATATAACAATAGAAGGTAGTGCTAACTAGATAGAATAAATAATAAATGACATGAAAGATATATACTAAGATACAGATATTTAAACCATACTCCAGATATAAATGAACCAAAAAATACAGGCTAGAAAGCCATAAAGATAAACTGAAAAAATAAATAAACACAAAATCGAGGTTAACACATACCCCTGAGACATAGTGGGAAGTGGGACCGGCAACATCAGCTACTGGCAAAAGAAAACGCCTCTGCGTATCGTTCCCCTGTTTACATAGGGAAACTATCGGCAAGGAGCGTTCTATAAACGCTCGTCTGCCCGATAATCACCCTGTGTAAAACCCCCTTTATACTGTGTACATGTTATCATGTTACAATAGTGAGTAATACTGTGCTCATGTTATAAGTTTAAAATAGCGAGTAATACTGTGTACACGTTATCATGTTATAATAGTGAGTTATACTGTATACATGTTATGAGGTTAAATAAGTGAGTAATACTGTGTACATGTTATGAGGTTATACTAGTGAGTAATACTGTGTACATGCTATCAGGTTATAAAAGTAAATTACACTGTGTACATGTTCTCATATTATAATAGAGAGTAATACTGTGCTCATGTTATGAGGTATAAATAGTGAGTAATACTTTGTACATGTTTATCATGTTATAATAGTGAGTAATACTGTGTACATGTTATCAGGTTATAATAGTGAGTAATACTGTGTACATGTTGTCAGGTTATAATAGTGAGTAATACTGTGTACATGTTATCATGTTATAATAGTGAGTAATACTGTGTACATGTTTATCATGTTATAATAGTGAGTAATACTGTGTACATGTTATCAGGTTATAATAGTGAGTAATACTGTGTACATGTTATCAGGTTATAATAGTGAGTAATACTGTGTACATGTTATCATGTTATAATAGTGAGTAACACTGTGCACATGTTATTAGGTTATACTAGTAACACTGTACACTTGTAATCATGTTATAATAGTGAGTAATGCTGTGTTCATGTTATCAGATTATAATGGGGAGTAATACTGTGTTCATGTTATCAGATTATAATAGTGAGTAATGCTGTGTTCATGTTATCAGATTATAATGGGGAGTAATACTGTGTACATGTTATCAGGTTTGATGGTGAGTATTGTGTACATGTTATTAGGTTATAATGGTGAATAATGCTGTGTACATGTTATCAGGTTATAATAGTGAATAATTATGTGTTCATGTTATCAGATTATACTAGTGAGTAATATTGTGTACATGTTATTATGTTATAATCGTGACTAATACTGTGTACATTTTATCAGGTTATAATCGTGAGTAATACTGTGTACTTGTTATTAGGTTATAACAGTGAGTAATACTGTGTACATGTTATGAGGTTATAATAGTGAGTAATACTGTATACATTTTATCAGGTTACAATAGTGAGTAATACTGTGTACTTGTTATTAATGTTATAACAGTGAGTAATTCTGTGTACTTGTTTATAAGGTTATAATAGTGAGAAATTCTGTGTACTTGTTATTAGGTTATAATAGTGAGTAATACGTGTACATGTTTATCATGTTATAACAGTGAATAATACTGTGTACATGTTTATCATGTTATAATAGTGAGTAATACTGTGTACATGTTATCATGTTATAATAGTGAGTAATACTGTGTACATGTTTCTAATGTTATAATAGTGAGTAATTCTGTGTACTTCTTATTAGGTTATAATAGTGAGTAATACTGTGTACTTGTTATTAGGTTAGAATAGTGAGTAATACTGTGTACATGTTATGAGGTTATAATAGTGAGTAATACTGTGTACTTGTTATTAATGTTATAATAGTGAGTCATTCTGTGTACTTCTTATTAGGTTATAATAGTGAGTAATACTGTGTACATGTTATCATGTTATAATAGTGAGTAATACTGTGTACATGTTATGTTATAATAGTGAGTAATACTGTGTACATGTTATGTTATAATAGTGAGTAATACTGTGTACATGTTTATCATGTTATAATAGTGAGTAATACTGTGTACATGTTATCAAGTTATAATAGTGAGTAATACTGTGTACTTGTTATTAGGTTATAATAGTGAGTAATACTGTGTACATGTTATGAGGTTATAATAGTGAGTAATACTGTGTACTTGTTATTAATGTTATAATAGTGAGTAATTCTGTGTACTTCTTATTAGGTTATAATAGTGAGTAATACTGCGTACATGTTATCATGTTATAATAGTGAGTAATACTGTGTACATGTTATGTTATAATAGTGAGTAATACTGTGTACATGTTATGTTATAATAGTGAGTAATACTGTGTACATGTTTATCATGTTATAATAGTGAGTAATACTGTGTACTTGTTATTAGGTTATAATAGTGAGTAATACTGTGTACATGTTATGAGGTTATAATAGTGAGTAATACTGTGTACTTGTTATTAATGTTATAATAGTGAGTAATACGGTGTACATGTTATCATGTTATAATAGTGAGTAATACTGTGTACATGTTCTGTTATAATAGTGAGTAATACTGTGTACATGTTATGTTATAATAGTGAGTAATACTGTGTACATGTTATGTTATAATAGTGAGTAATACTGTGTACATGCTATGAGGTTATAATAGTGAGTAATACTGTATACATTTTATCAGGTTACAATAGTGAGTAATACTGTGTACTTGTTATTAATGTTATAACAGTGAGTAATTCTGTGTACTTGTTATTAGGTTATAATAGTGAGTAATTCTGTGTACTTGTTATTAGGTTATAATAGTGAGTAATACTGTGTACATGTTTATCATGTTATAATAGTGAGTAATACTGTGTACATGTTATCAAGTTATAATAGTGAGTAATACTGTGTACTTGTTATTAGGTTATAATAGTGAGTAATACTGTGTACATGCTATGAGGTTATAATAGTGAGTAATACTGTATACATTTTATCAGGTTACAATAGTGAGTAATACTGTGTACTTGTTATTAATGTTATAACAGTGAGTAATTCCGTGTACTTGTTATTAGGTTATAATAGTGAGTAATACTGTGTACATGGTTATCATGTTATAATAGTGAGTAATACTGTGTACATGTTATCAAGTTATAATAGTGAGTAATACTGTGTACTTGTTATTAGGTTATAATAGTGAGTAATACTGTGTACATGTTATGAGGTTATAATAGTGAGTAATACTGTGTACTTGTTATTAATGTTATAATAGTGAGTAATACTGTGTACATGTTATCATGTTATAATAGTGAGTAATACTGTGTACATGTTCTGTTATAATAGTGAGTAATACTGTGTACATGTTATGTTATAATAGTGAGTAATACTGTGTACATGTTATGTTATAATAGTGAGTAATACTGTGTACATGCTATGAGGTTATAATAGTGAGTAATACTGTATACATTTTATCAGGTTACAATAGTGAGTAATACTGTGTACTTGTTATTAATGTTATAACAGTGAGTAATTCTGTGTACTTGTTTATAAGGTTATAATAGTGAGAAATTCTGTGTACTTGTTATTAGGTTATAATAGTGAGTAATACTGTGTACATGTTTATCATGTTATAATAGTGAGTAATACTGTGTACATGTTTATAATGTTATAATAGTGAGTAATTCTGTGTACTTCTTATTAGGTTATAATAGTGAGTAATACTGTGTACATGTTATTAGGTTATAATAGTGAGTAATACTGTGTACATGTTATGAGGTTATAATAGTGAGTTATACTGTGTACTTGTTATTAATGTTATAATAGTGAGTAATTCTGTGTACTTCTTATTAGGTTATAATAGTGAGTAATACTGTGTACATGTTATCATGTTATAATAGTGAGTAATACTGTGTACATGTTATGTTATAATAGTGAGTAATACTGTGTACATGTTATGTTATAATAGTGAGTAATACTGTGTACATGTTTATCATGTTATAATAGTGAGTAACACTGTGCACATGTTATCAAGTTATAATAGTGAGTAATTCTGTGTACTTCTTATTAGGTTATAATAGTGAGTAATACTGTGTAGATGTTATGTTATAATAGTGAATAATACTGTGTACATGTTTATCATGTTATAATAGTGAGTAATACTGTGTACATGTTATGTTATAATAGTGAGTAATACTGTGTACATGTTTATCATGTTATAATAGTGAGCAATTCTTTGTACGTGTTATCAGGTTATAATAGTGAGTAATACTCATGTTGTCACTGTTATAATAGTCAGTAATACTGTCTACATGTTATCATGTTATAATAGTGAGTATTATAAGCCACACTTGCAGCTGCTCTGTTGAGCTTTGTTCACCTCCAGGCAGACCAGCGTTCCTATTTGTATTCAGAGACAATTGGTGATACTATTTGATATTAATAATAATGCAACTTAAATGATTACAAAATAAGAAAGTGTTAGATGTCAGGACCCTGGTAGGGTTTTAAAAGGCAGCGTACTGAATCCACGCCTCCCCGGTAACTTTTTTAATAACGATTTTCCTGTGCTGCAGGCTTGCACTGAATCCTGGAGGAATTACTAAATCAGATTAAGGTTATATTTTGCAACAGACTGGATGGAGCAATAAAGGAGAGAGCGAGGAAATGGGACTTCACCCATCAATTAGACCTCTATTAGCAGCCAATGCAGGCCTCACCACAGGAAATGTGACATCCCAGCAGAAGCAGACCTTGCTTCAACCAAACCATTCTCCATGCCTGCAAGTTTAACCCAAACAAACCCTTTTGTTTTTTTAGGGCTACAGTTTTCTTCTTGTATTTTCAAGCACCTGCTTAGCAACTACATGAACTAAATAAGAGACAGGCAAGAGGCCATCGAGCACCTGCAAGAAACAGTAGGTCCAAGGAGAAGCACGGGCCTCATATTTATTAATATGAATTATTATTGTTATACACCAGCTTCAATTATGGACAATTAACACCACAATAGCCTGCGTGAATATCATAGAGGGTCATCTACATACAGATCACCTGCCAGAGAGCCACCCCCAGGGTCAGACGCCCTCCATGGTCAAGTGCTCGAGATCCTGTCTGGTGGGATCCAGTTAGTAAAGCAGAGACATGGCTTTATAATAATACAGCAAATTAATCTTAATTATAAAGAGCCATCATGTTCTGTAGAGCTGTACTGGGATGATTAATGTTCAGGAAAATGGAAGCAATATAGGGGAAAAGGCAAGGGCCTTTCTACTGTGAGCTGGATGCATCATTAATGAGCGTAATTGTTGTCCCTTACATACAGAAGTATGGATAGGATAGACTAATATATACATTTAGATAGCATTTAAACTAAAGGAAACAGTTAGGGGTAGATGGATGGTTGCGGATTCGGTATTTGTTTGTGCACATTTAACTAAACTGCTCAAGGTCGTTTTTTAAAACAATCAAAAAGTTTAAGTGATTTGATGTAAACTTTTTGACTGACAAATTTAGTGATTTGGAAATGTATAGGATACTGGGGTTTACAAACTCAATACTTTCCTCATAATGTCTAGGCCAAACAGTTCCAATCACGTGTCCCCACCGACTCCTTGTTTTGTTTTGTTTTGTTTAATGCATCTGGTACTTAGATGGTCCTCATAGGATTGGACCAGAGTATGAGAATTGATACTAAGCAACTTTGCGTTTTCAATTTTCCTCGTATTAGTCAATGCATTTTGCACATTTGAGTTGCATCAATACATTCCTCAGATAGACATTGAAATATCCTTTGTGACTTCAGATCTGGATATCCAGTGTAAGGTCATCAACAATTAAAGTGATTTGCTGCCATTTTAATGCATGTGACATCTCACCTAGATAATTGATCCATGCCTTACATTAATCTGCCAAGTATACATGTTTAGTCATATCTTCATGTTTGTCTTAGGATGAATTTACCTTCCGATTTTGACAGATGTCATTGCAGATTAGTGAATTAGAAAAGTGCTGCACAGTTACATTCTCACTGTCTCCATCATATTTTATATTGTTAGTATGTATTCCATTTGACAGATTTTTATCTTTTTGCCCTTCACATTTTCATGATATTTTCTCGTCACAATAACTTTTAGTGTTTAATAGTTCAAATATTATCAAGCACCTGTTTGATGTCATTAATAACCAATAAGAAGCCCTTTAAGGAGAGGCAACCTCCCGATCCAAGTGGAATGGCCATTGCAATGTGTAGGAATACAGTAAATAGAGCCTTTAGATTTTAGGACATAACCTTAAGTCACACCATGGAATATCATCATTGAATATATATATGTATGAGTACAGTCTCAGACCACCCTAATACACCGACCCAACATGCTTTTTAAATCACTAAATTTGTGGCTAACATATAATCCTTTATAGTCATGAAGCCTCATTTATAAACCAAGACACTTTTATTTATCTGGTTTATGCCATTAATACAACCACCTTGCCATGTTGTGAGCAGACCAGGAGAACTATTGCCTTGATGTATATCCATGATATCAAGGCTAAAATCAAAACTTCATAGCCTTGCCTCCAGTTAATTGAGAACACATTGTGAACCCCTAACACACATACACACATATATACACATACACACATATACACAGACAAACACACATACACATATTTAAAGATGGAACCCAAAAAATAAACATAAACTGTCTGACTTTATGGGTTGATGATTGTCCTTGTGTGGTTATTGAGATTGCTCAATGCAAGTTACATTCTCCTTACCATGAACCACTCTGGAGATCTGAAGACAGGCAGATGTATTACTGACCACTGGTATGAGTAAGGCATCTCCCTGTCTATAGCCACCCTTAAAATATTAGCCTGCCAAATTTCCAAATTCTTATTATTCTAGAACAGAACAGTGGAAATTAAATAATAATGCTTAAAAACGAAAAATCTTTGTTAAATAGTGTGGTCACTTGTATGATTCCGGGGTTCCTGAGATGTTAAAGGAACACTCCAGGCAAAACTTATCCACGATATTATGTCTAGAAGAGCAAGGAATGTATGACAAGGGGATTCTTCCCTTGAATTCCTGTGTAATGCACCACCCCCTCAAAGCCTGCAGTAGGCATAGCACAGTATCAGTTTTACCTGGAGTGTTCCTTTAAGATGTCCATATACTGTATATGTGCTCTAAATTTGGCTTAATAGGTAAATTACCAGATATTATCTGTTGTAGGTCCCTAAAAAGTAGGATATGAGAATAAATGATCCACTAAAGTCCTACTTCCAGGGCCGTATTGGCCACTAGGCACTGGGGGTGCAGTGCCTAGGGCATCCAGCAGAAGGGGGCGCGACTGCAGGATGTTTTTTTATATATTAAAAAGTTAACTTGTGACCTGACCGACCAGCAGTCAGGTCACTCACAGCTTAATCAGGGCTCTTTAGGCTTTAAGACATAACCTCTATTAATGGATTGGCTAGACCTGCTTACGTGAGCAGCTGTGGCCAATCTAAGAATGGTGGACATGTCTTAGACTCAGTCTTAGAAGTGCTGTGGGGAACAGACGGCAGAGCAGGACAGGACGGCACTACAGCAGGTCAGGTAAGTATGTTCTGTCTAATGTGATATAATTATGTATTGTCTTCAATTGTATCCGCATCCTTAGGAAGTGGATACAATTGAAAGCGCCGGTGAGGCAAGGGAACCATTAGTTCCCTTCCTCATTATTTGGTGCTTTTCTTGTGGCACCACCTGCCGTCGTTCCACTGGAGCAAGCCTGATCAGAATAGACCAGTCCTGGTCAGAATAGACCAGGCCTGCAGCAACAGAAACTTTATTTCTGAGCCCCGCCGACGCTAGTAATGCCTAGCGTGGGGACTCCTTTGTATCTGAAGGAGTCCCCGAACTAGGTTTATAATGGTGCATGCACCCGAGATGCCCCAAAATTCTGTCGCATTTCGGGTGATCCTGCGCCACTTACAAGGCTCTGTAAAATAAGCAGTGACAGCTCTAAGCTGACATTGGTTAGTTTACATCACGTGGTGTCCGGTTACCTAAGTTCATTGGCCTACTTTTAGGCCCACTAGTAGGCCAATGAACTGAGGTAACCTGGGACCATGTGATGTAAACTAACCAATGACAGCTTAGAGCTGTCACTGCTTAGTTTATTGTCAGACCCAGGAAGATAAGTATGATAATAGTTTTGCTTTTTTACTTATTAGTGGTACTAATGTTTTTTTAATGTTTTTTTCACAGGTTCAGTCATTGGACTACGTCAGATTCGAGGAATACTTCGATGACCTAGTTTTTATTTTCAATAAATTGGTTAACGAGGGTTGTGTGGGGTTTTTTATGTCAATAAAATATTTTTTCTGTGTCAGTGTTTTTTTAAACTTTATTACTACCACTTTAGTAATGGCGGCTGTCTAATAGACAGCGTCCATTACTAAGGTGGGGCTTAGTGTTAGCTGGTGAAAAGCCTAACACTAACCCCCCATTATGTATTCTACCCCGGTACCCACCACCAGCAGGGTTGCCGGGAAGAGCCGGGTGCAATCTAGTATCCGACCATCTGTAGTGACTGTCGGTTACTAGGGTGACCGCAGGCTCACACTATTAGGCTGGGAAAGCCCAAAAACAATGGACCCTGGTAATGCTAGGCTGCTGCTGCGGTGTTGTATCTAGCTGGTTATGAAAAATAGGGGGGACCCCACATCGTTATTAAAAAAAAATTACTTAACAAAACAACATGCCCCCCCCCACATTTTTCACAAACAGGCAGATACAACACAGCAGCAGCAGCCTAGCATTACCAGGGTGGGTAGTCCCATTGTTTTTGGGCTTTCCCAGCCTAATAACACCAGCCTCTGGCTGCCCAAGTACCCGACCGCCACTTCAGATGGTCGGGTACTGGATTGTACCCGGCTCTTCCCAGCACCCCTGGTGGCGGTGGGTACCAGGGTAATAATGGGGGGTTAGTGTTAGCCTCTTCACCGGCTAACACTAAGCCCCGCTGTCTATCAGATAGCTGCCATTACTAAGGCGGTAGTAATAAAGTTAAAAAAAACGCCAACACAGAAAAGATATTTTATTGAAATAAAAACTCCCCACCCAACCCTCGTTAACCATTTTATTGAAAATAAAAATGCCGTCATCGAAGTAGTCCTCGAGTTTGACGTAGTCCAACAACCGAGTCTGTAAAAAAGCACAAACATTACTGACACTAATAAGTAAAAAAGCAAAACCATTCTGATACCTTCCTGGGTCTGTGACAGTAAACTAAGAAGTGACAGCTCTAAGCTGTCATTGGTTAGTTTACATCACACAATCCCAGGTTACCTCAGTTCATTGGCCTACTTTTAAAAGTAGGACGATGTAGTGAGGTAACCGGCAGCGCGTAATTTGCTCCAGTCGGAAATGGGGGCCACTGCAGATGTGTTTTTTTTTCTACAAAATACTAAACTGTGACCTGATCAATAATAGAGGAAATGGGCCCCCGTGTTCATGTGGGGGGCAGGAAAGGGAATGTTAATGGGGTAGCACTAAGCATTTCTTTTAGGGTAAGTTGACACCTAGCGTAAACACTGCAGATTTTTCGCAACGGATATCATTGAGTAATACAGTAGCAGCAAAGTGGGTGAGATTTGAACAAATCTCATCCACATGTTGCGTAAAAAACCCTCCGACAAAACGTTCAGAAATTGACCTGCAGTGCATTTTTATTAATCCGCAGCATGTCAAATTATGCTGCAGGATCTCTAGTTTTCTGTTGCAGGTTTTCCCCATTGAATTCATTGGGGGAGGTAAAACCCGCAACATGTGCTAATGATTTTTGCGGGCGAAAAGCTGCGTTATCGGGGACGTCAGCACTAAAAGTGCCTATGGCAACACCAACTCCACATACGGCCCTGTTTACTTCCTACTGTAAAGTTCTTTATATTTTACTCCATACATAATAGAGGTGACCATTAGCAAAAATCCCTTTTGAATCTGTAAAGTATGACCAGGTAAACCATGCTGACATAACGGAGCATAAAGGAACAATAATGTCAGTTTTTAGGATTTTTTTTATTTACTGGAAATTCCTAATACATCTCAAAAGACAACAGAAAACACAACTTGTATGTAACAAGATCATGCAAAACAACAAGGACGTACCTGACAGAGCCGCATGAATTCTTTGCTTTTCATTAAGTATACTGTATGTATTACCTTAAATGCCTTCCAAATAATTGATGGTTTACAGTAAATAATGACAAGTATCCTGCAGCTAATAAACCCAAGGAGCGATCAGAATTAATGTCACACATTAGAGACTCTGTATGGTGGATTCCAACTTGCTGTGCAGGGGACTAATATATATTAACACCGTGCAGAGGAAGCCCAGCAGACATTAGAAAAGCAGATTTAAAGTACATGTTACACTCAATGTTATTTCTGGCCAGAAGAAAGATTACATTATATGTGGAGTATTCTAACTTAAAGTGATATTCACATCTTCAACCACCGAATATGCTTGAAATGCCTGATGGGTGATGGTTCCACCTCTGAGAATGGGCAGAAGGGACAGGAAACAAGAAAGTCACTGATATAGTTGGAGGCCTGAACTCTGTGGGGGTGAACTGGCATGCTGGTTAAGGCCTCATGGACACTTAGTACAATCGCTAAAGACGAATACGTGAACCACGAATCGCACACGGATGGCTTCTGTGTGCAGTCCATTGTTTCAACAAATCAAATGAATGAAATGGCCAAGACTGTTCCGTCAAAAACAGACATTAGTAGGACCTGTCCTATTTTTGTCAGAACAGTTAGACGGTTCTGTTAAAACAACGGAAGTGTGCATGGCCCCATAGAAATGAATGTGTTAGTGTGCTATCCGTTAAAAAACATAAAGTACCCTGACGAAAATAACAGAGGTGAGTATGAGGCCTAAGGCCCCATGCACCCGACTGTAAATTCAGCTGTAATTACGGCCCCATTCAGTTCTATTGGCCGCAGACACCTATCCGTATCGCTACGGATGGGTTTCCGTGTTGTAAAACTGTGCCGGGAATTATGAAGCATGTCCATTCTTTCATGTTTTACGGCCGTGCTCCCATACTTTGTATGGGAGCACAGCCCAAAATGTGGGCGGCCGTCGGCAACTTCCGTGTGCAGTCCATTGTTTCAACAAATCAAATGAATGAAGTGGCCGAGATTGTTCCTTCAAAAACGGACATTAGTAGGACCTGTCCTATTTTTGTCGGAACAGTTACACGGTTCTGTTAAAACAACGGAAGTGTGCATGGCCCCATAGAAATGAATGTGTTAGTGTGCTATCCGTTAAAAAACGAATAGCACCCTGACGACAATAACAGAGGTGAGTATGAGGCCTAAGGCCCCATGCACACGACCATAAATTCAGCTGTAATTACAGCCCCATTTAGTTCAATTGGCCGCAGACACCTTTCCGTATTGCTACGGATGGGTGTCCGTGTCGTAAAACTGTGCCGGGAATTATGGAGCATGTCCATTCTTTCGTGTTTTACAGGCCGTGCTCCCATACTTTGTATGGGAGCACAGCCCGAAATGTGGTCGGCCGTCGGGGAGTAGTGTAAGCTGTATCCCCAACACACAAAATGCTTATTGGTGTATACCAATGTATGTTATGTAGCTCTTTAGGATGAAGAACGAGTGCTGCGTTTTTTTCTATTTTGTCTGATGTAGTGGAGCTGGAAACTGAGAGCACCGTATGTATATATCACCAAGAGAACTTTCTTTCCATATGTTGGGAGTTGTGGTGTGCTGCTGATTTCTACAGTCCTGACCAAAAGTTTTGAGACAGACACAAATTTTGGTTTTTACGAAGTTGGCTGTGTTGCAGTGTTTTTAGATCTTTTAGTCAGATGTTTCTATGGTATACTGAAGCACAATTATAAGTATTTCATACGTTTTAAACTTTTATTGACAACTACATCAGGTTTATGCAAAGACTCAATATTAAGGGTATGTTCACACGAGGTCATTACGTCCGTAATTGACGGGCGTATTTCGGCCGCAAGTACCGGACCGAACACAGTGCAGGGAGCCGGGCTCCTAGCATCATAGTTATGTACGATGCTAGGAGTCCCTGCCTCGCTGACGGACAACTGTCCCGTACTGAAAACATGATTACAGTACGGGATAGTTGTCCGGCAGCGAGGCAGGGACTCTTAGCATCGTACATAACTATGATGCTAGGAGCCCGGATCCCTGCACTGTGTTCGGTCCGGTACTTGCGGCCGAAATACGGGCGTCAATTACGGACGTAATGACCTCGTGTGAACATACCCTTACAGTGTTGACCCTTCTTTTTCAAGACTTCTGCAATTCGCCCTGGCATGCTGAATATCATCTTCTGGGCCAAATCCTGACTGATGGCAACTCATTCTTGCCTAATCAGTGCTTTGAGTTTATGAAAATCTATCACAAATTCTGTGGTTTTCTCTTTCCACCTGCTTTTTGAGGATTGACCACAGGTTCTCACTGGGATTGAAATCTGGGGAGTTTCCTGGCCATGGACCCAAAATTTCAATGTTTTGTTCACCGAGTCACTTAGTTATCATGCTGGGAAAAGCATTGTTCATCACCAAATTGCTCCTGGATCGTTGGGACAAGTTGTTCTTGGAGGATGTTTAGATTAGTTTCATGGAAGTGTTATTAGGCAAAATTGTGAGTGAGCTCACTTCCTTGGATGAAAAGGAACACAACACATGAATGGTCTCAGGATGCTTTACTGTTGGAATGACACAGGACTCATGGTAGCGCTCACCTTTTCTTCCCTGGACAACCATTCTTCCAGATGTCCCAAACAGTCTAAAGGGGGGTCTTTAGAGAAAATAACTTTACCCCAGTCCTCTGCAGTCCGATCCCTGTACTTCCTGCAGAATGTCAGTCTGTTTTTGATGTTTTTCTTGAAGAGAAGTGGCTTCTCTGCTGCCGTTCTTGACACCAGGCCAGCCTCCAAAAGCCTTCACATTACTGTTTGTGCAGATTCACTGACATCTGCCTGCTGCCATTCCTGATCAAGCTTTACACTGGTGTTTAACCAATCCTGTAGCTGAATCCTCTTTAGGAGACTGTCCTGGCACTTGCTGGACTTTCTTGGGCACCCTGAAGCCTTCTTCACAGCAATTGAACCGCTCTCCTTGAAGTTCTTGATGATCCGATAAATTAGTTGATTTAGGGGCAATCTTACAAGCAGTAATGTCCTTGCTTGTAAAGCCCTTTTGATGTAAAACAATGACGACTGCACGTGTTTCCTTGAAGGTAACCATGGTTAACAGAAGAAGACAATGATTTCAAGCACCATCCCCCTTTTAAAGCAACCGGTCCGCTCTTATACTTTAGTCAGCATGACAGCGGGATATCAGCGGCTTTGTCCTTGTTAACACTTTCTCCTGAGCTAACGATCACTGTAATAATGTTAGAAGGTCATTTTGTGGCAGGGCTGAAATCCAGTGAAAATTGTTTTTTTTTGTAATTAGGTTAATTTTCATGGCAAGGGATAACTTTGCAATTAATTGCAATTGATCTGATCACTCTTCATAACAATCTAGAGTTAATGCAAATTGCCTCTATAAAAACTTTTGGCCAGGACTGTACATTCTAGTATTTTGGTCAGTATTTTGCATCAGTATTTGGAAGCCAAAAAAAGGAGTAGAAGCTACACAGAGAAAAAGTATAATGGACAGATTCGTACCCCTTTCTGCATTTTGGACCCTCTCTTGGTTTTGGTTTCCAAATGAAAGTGTCCTAAAGCTAATACGAAAGACATAAATCTGCATCTTGTGAGATTATTTAACAGCTCAGCGTTCCCCTGGGTGTTTCCTACACTACAGACAGCATCTGTGCAGCTGATAATGTAATTATTCTACACATTCAGTACATTTAACATTGGAAAGACAAACATCTCCAAGGCATGAAATTGAATAAGATGCTGTAATGAGAGCTGCCTTCTTTTAAGTATGTTAGAGGATCCCTCTCACTCACTCCAAAACAGAAATATCACATACAACGAAGTAACATACACAAAACTACAATATCAGAGCAGGTTCACTAGTGTGTGTACTATAGATGTCTGTAGCTCTTCTGTTTTACAAGGATTGCTTTTCTTTTTGCTGCCAGAGATGGTCTGAATCTTTGGTTTAACCGGTTCCCGACCACCGGCTATATATACACGGCCAGCGGTCTGGGTCCTTAAAACCCGCACCACAGAGTATTTGTGATGCAGGTTTTAGCTTGCTGACCGAGCGATCAGGTAGCTGAATGTCGGGTCCCTGGTAGTCAGTGGCTGCCGGGGACCCTAAGGAGAAGATAGAAGCAGCTTTCGCTGTGTATATGAATAGAGACAGCACATGGTCACATGATTGCCAGGTACCGTTAGGGACAGGTTACTGCTGGGTCTAACTAGACCCAGCACAGCCCTATTAGTGACAATAGTCACTATTAGGCAGAGTTCACATGGGGTGTATACACTGCGTAATAGCACGCAGCGCATCTGCCCTGTGCGCCGCAGTGAATTCCGGGCGAAAAAGTGCACCAAACTGTCGTGCAGTTTTTCGCCCGGAATGTCCGCTGCAAAAAACTGCAGCACTTAGCCGGCAAGCTAGCTGACCGGCCACCTTGGATGACGTCTCGTCCCAGGAGGCCGCTGCTGCCTGTGATTGGCTGCAGTGGCGGTCACATGGGATGAAGCGTCATCCCAGGAGGTCCGCCCTCTGACGTCATCCAGGCCAGCCTCCTGGGATGACGTTTCATCCATGTGACCACCGCTACAGCCTGTGATTGGCTGCAGCGGCGGTCACATGGGATGAAGCGTCATCCCAAGAGGATGAAACACAGACTCCTAGGTAAGTTTAATTTTTCTTTTTGTTTCTGAGTTCCCCCTTTTGCGCCAAAATCGCTGCGAATCCACCGCAAAAAAACAGAACAACTGCTATTTGATGCAGGATTTACATCCCCATTGATTTCAATGGGGAAATACCGCTACATATTAGCAGCGTTTACGTAAGGACAATTGACTTGCTGCGGAATAAATTTCCGCACCACAGGTCAATTTCTGAGCTGTATTTTTGCTCAGTATTTACGTAGCGTGTGGATGAGATTTGTTTTACCTCATCCAATTTGCTGCTAATGCATTTGCTGCGCATTTTCCGTTGCGGAAAATCCACAGTATTTACGCAATGTGTGAACTGGCCCTAAGAGGGCTGATTTGCCCTCTAACTGGGTCTATATTGACCTTTGAGGGACAATCCATAATGATAAAAAAATAAAAGTAAAACAAAATGCAAAAAACGTAATAATAAATACACATAAACTACCCACCCAAAATAAACACCCCCCACCCTGAAAATCATTGTCTGGTCCTGAAGGCACAAAATAGCCCAGTCCTGAACCGTTTAAAGCAATGACTGGGCCAACTATCGGCCCATGTATAGGAACATATCAAGCTCTTCTGAAGATCGAGTCTGCTTGATGTTGTACAAAGAAATTTCTCAACATGTTAAAAGGATTATCCACAAAGGACGACAACCTTTCTGCTCCCCAATGCTCCGCTGATCACTGATTTCTACAGTAGCCACGCTGCAGCAGAAATGTAGAGATTACATGGTTCCAAGTGAAATTAAAGGATGTCCATCCAAATACATTCTGCTGTGGCTCTCCCCTCTGGTTAACATCTACTGTATATAGGGGCATCCGCTTTAAGTGATCCTTCCCTTTTCTCTTAAAAGAGATAAGAATTGGAAATCTGATGGGCACAGATGGGTTTGGATGGGCAGATTTCTGCTCAAATAGAAAGTCGATCGACAATATAAGTTGATCTGCACTTGTTAACAGACCCTTTTACACGGGCCGATGCTATACTGTATGGGGACCGATTACAAAGAAAGTTTTTTAGCCACATGAAACCTCAAAAATTGGATCAAGTCATGTGAGATAATTGTGCGATGCCTCCTGTTCATCGACATGCCACTTATCGCCACTTGTCGCAAATTGAGAGGGACAGAATCCTTGAACTTAGAGACTTTGGTTTATCACTCCGGCAGATCACTACGCGCCTAGGCCGAGATGTCAGCACTGTTTAATGTTGCGTGTCCCAGAAGTTGGGAGAACAACAACGAACAGGAATGACAGCAAGAAGTGCGCGGTGCAAACCTCTGCATGGAGGGATCATCTGATTGGAAGAATGACGTGTAGTGATCCATTCTGTACTGCAAGTGAAATTGGACATCATATCCCAAGCCTAGGGCGGCAACCAGAATCGACATAAACCATGAGAAGGCATTTGCACAACATTGGGCTATGAGCCAGACAGGTATTATTATACACTGGGTACAGGTATTTCATTGACCACATGCCACCGCTCTCAAAGGCTATCATGGTGCACAGCAAGACGGCAATGGAGGCTGGAATGGAGGTCTATCCTTTTTGTTTCAGATGCAATGATAGCCGGAAATTGGTCTGGAGACCACTTGGGCAACGCCATGAAGAGGCCTTCACAACGGCACGTCACACCGATCTTACTCCCAGGATTATGGTATGGAGTGGCATAATGTACGGTATCCGGACCCCTCTAGTCTTCATTTCAGGTACAGTAACAGCTCGGCGTTACATTGATTTGGATGTGGAATCAGTGGTACGGCCATTTCTCCAAAGTTTCAACAGGGCAATGCCAGACCGCATATTGCTTGTGCAACTGTGAGCAGCCTGCGTGGCCTAAAAGTGCTACCATGGCCTGCAGTGTCTACGGTCTTGTCTCCCATCGAGAACATCTGGGACATCATTGGTCAGAAATTGCAAAGGGAGCTTCCAGCAGCCAATCTTGATGATTTGCGTGCCCAAGTGCATTCAGCGTGATATAACATTCCTTAGACATCCATTAATAATCTCATTAATAGCATGCCAAGGCGTGTATTTCTGTGTGTTGCCCTCATACTCAATACTAAATAAATCAAGATGTTTGGAATATTTTGTTTCCATTTTTTTATCATTTGCATATCATTAACATGTCTATCAATCCTGTCATTTCTACAATTCCCAAACTTTTTCTTCTTGGTGTTGCAATTTCAATGTTGAGGATTGTATTATGTATATACATTGAAACACTGAAATTGTCTAGCAATGCTCTCTTTAAAACTATTGATGTTATAAATGGACCAATATATTATATAGTACACGTATGGCCCCATTCACATCACGCTAAGGACTATGTTTATCTTGTACGTTGGGAAAGCTCCCAACTTACAAGATAAACGTGTCCATAGGGCTCCATTATCCCAACGGAGATCAAAAGAGTGTCCTTTTGGCCTCCGTCAGGCTGGTATACGTCGGTATACATTGTTTTTGAAGGATGGAGTAGCGTAGTAGACGTAGTAGATCCTGAGGGATCCCGCAGAAAAAAACCTATACCACACAGTATAAATTTTTTAACATAGGAGCCTATGGGTGACGGATGCCACTGTATGGCATCCGCCATAGGTATACGTTAAAAGTATACCTCGGGGAGCTCACAACATCACTGTCCATATGGGGATAGGGAAGTCAGGAGCTTCCACAGCATTGGAGTCCCTGGGCAGAGCGCTATTAGATGGGACTCCGGCCCCCTGAAAACTCCTGAAGTCACTGTTCATATATGGATAGTGACGTCAGGAGGAGTGCTGGAGTCCACGAGCAGAGCATCAGCTGATGCTCTGCTCGACGACTCCAGCGATAGGGAAGTCCTGAAGTCACTGTCCATAAATGCACAGCGACTTCTGTAGTTTTGCCAGGGCCGGTCCCCGGGCAACGTATACCACTGTATGCCATACAGTGGGATACGTTTGGGCCTTTTGTCTGAGTATACATTGGGTGTCTTCTCGACGTATACCTCCAACTTCCGCCTCTAACTTGATGTGAATAGGTCCTATCATATATGTCATAATTACTAATTTAATCATGCCATTTTTTTGTTCTATTAATGTCACCTGCTCTTTGCCGCTCCATACTTACTAGTCCCCGGCGTCCTGGTCCATGTTGCCAAATTCTTGTCATGATTGTAAATTCTTGTCAAACCCCTTTAACAATGCAATTACAAATGGTGCAGCCTTTATCTAACATTGAATAACAATATAAACAGATTTTCCACCTGGAAACTATTTTTTGGTTTTAACATTACTGAAAACATTTCTTTCAGGTCTTCTATACATTTTAAATGTTGGGTTAATGGGACTGAACTTAATACAGTATCTATATGTAGTCATGTATCAATAGTGTGCTGGCGAGGACACTTGTTTTTCTTTTGCTGTTTGTCTACAACATATTTATTAACATGTTACAGGACAGTTTATAAATGTGTTGCAACCAAGTTCACACATATGGTAATTTGAGTGACACCTTTTATAAAACTTTTGGGGCTTTTGTTACCTGAGATTAATTTATATTTTTTATTAAAACATGTATAAACTTATATATTCTTGTGTATTTAATTTCGTAAACCGCTTGATAGATTACCCCAATTGCTCTTTAATCTTTTAGCTTAAATAGACACTAACTTTTCGAACAAATTATGATACTCTAATAGTAGACCTGAAATAAAACAACATTGTAATTTACTTACTGTTAAAATTTTGTTTTAGCCATGCAAATGATATGTGAAATTACTTCCACTAGGTGTCTCCCTTCCTGTAATCTGCTGTCCACCCCATGTTGTCAAGCAAAATCTGTCCCTAATTACAGAGTAGAGGAGATGGGCTGCAGAAAGTGGGGTGTGTCTCTTTACTGCCTCCCCATAGAAGTCGATGGAGAGGGGAGGGGGTAGAAGGATGAGGGAGCAGGGAGAGGAGGCACAGATGTGCAGCCCATAAAAGTCTAGAGAGAGGTGAGGGAGGAAGCAGGTAGGAGGGAGCAGGGAGAGAGAGGAGACACAAACAAGCTGCTCATAGAAGTCTATGGAGACGGAAGGGGGAGCAAAGAGAGACTGCTGTTATATGTCACCACAGTGCTGGATTCACAGCTACTCTACTTGCTACTGCTATATAATGTGGTGCTCCATGCTACTGCTGTAGCTTTTATATGTAACTGGAGGGTGAAGACATGGGTGAGCAGGATCAGGCAAGTAGCTGGGTTAATGTATTTAGGGGCAGTAGAAAGGGGTCAAAGGAAAGGTTTCTGACATTCCAAGCAAAATTGCAAAGTTGGGTGATAATGCGAGGGTGTCAGTCTCAGAAATGGCAGCCCTAGTGGATACTGATCTCCCTAACAGCCGGGAGAACAGCCCAGCTAGTAGTCGGCGGGATGGCAATGCAGGTAAGCCAAGGCAATTGATAGTTGTAGGGGATTCTATAATCAGGAAGACGGATAGAATAATTTGTCGCCAAGACCACCTCAACCGAATGGTTTGCTGTCTCCCTGGTGCCAGGGTTCGGCATGTGGTGGAACGGGTGGACAAATTGCTGGGAGGGGCTGGTGATGATCCAGCTGTCGTGGTCCATGTCGGTACCAACGACAGAATAAATGGTAGGTGGAGGAGCCTTAAGAATAATTTTAAAGAACTAGGCTACAAGCTGAAGGGAAGGACCTCCAAGGTTGTATTCTCAGGAATACTGCCTGTGCCATGCGCATCACAGGAAAGACAGCGGGAACTCAAGGAGTTAAATGCATGGCTTAAGTCTTGGTGTAGAGGAGAAGGATTTGGGTTCCTAGAGCACTGGGCTGACTTTTCATTGGGGTACAAACTGTATTCTGCAGATGATTTGCACCTAAATGGAAGGGGGTCCGCTGTGCTGTGCTGGGGGAGAGAATTCTAGCTGGGTTGGTGGAGTATTTATACTAGGGCTGAGGAGCGAGGTCAATGTAGAAAAAAAAGGGGTAGCCAGGTTAGAGAGGGGTCAGACTATATTGTTGGGGGGAGAAACAGAATGTGGGGAGAGGACTAGACAACAGGATAAGGAGATCCTTTTGTTACAAAACAGCAGTGTAAATAAAAATGCCCAAATAATGTCAAATCACATTTCTGATAATAAAAGTGAAAAACTGAAAGGCAAGTTAAAGTGTATGTTCACAAATGCCAGAAGTCTAGCAAGCAAAATGGGGGAGCTGGAGGCCTTGGTACTGGAAGAAAATATAGATATAGTTGGTGTTGCTGAAACTTGGCTTGGCTCTTCACATGACTGGGCTGTAAATCTACAGGGTTTTACACTTTCGGAAAGACAGGACAAATAGGAAAGGCGGTGGTGTATGTCTGTATGTGAGAAATGATATGAAGGCGAGTGTGAAAGAGACAATAGTGGGTGAAGACTGTGAGGAGGTTGAAACCTTGTGGGTGGAACTAGAAAGGGAGGTAAACACTGAAAAAATTACTTTTGGCGTAATCTATAGACCCCCCAATATAACTGAGGAGATGGAAGGTCAGCTATATAAACCGATGGAGCGGGCTGCATAGGCGGGTACTGTAGTGATAATGGGAGATTTTAATTTACGGGATATTAATTGGTGTCATGGTTCGTCTTCAACTGCAAAGGGGAGACATTTCCTCAACCTGTTGCAGGAAAATTTTCTGGGCCAGTTTGTGGAAGACCCGACTAGTGGTGAAGCTCTGTTGGATCTGGTCATTTCTAATAATGCAGAGCTTGTTGGGAACGTCAATGTTCGTGAAAACCTCGGTAACAGTGATCACAATATAGTTACATTTTACCTATACTGTAAAAAACAAACGCAGGCTGGGAGGGCAAAAACATTTAATTTTAAGAAAGCCAATTTCCCCAGGATGAAGGCTGCAATTCAGGATATAGACTGGGAAGAACTAATGTCAAATAATGGGACAAATGATAAATGGGAGATTTTCAAATCTACTTTGGGTTATTATAGTGCAAAATTTATTCCTATAGGTAACAAGCATAAACTACTAAAATTAAATCCCACATGGCTTACACCTTCTGTGAAAGGGGCAATACATGACAAAAAAAGGGCATTTAAAAAATAAAAATCTGGGGGTACATCTGCAGCCTTTGTAAAATATAAAGAGCGTAATAAAATCTGTAAAACTGTAATAAAATTAGCAAAAATACAAAATGAAAGGCAGGTGGCCAAGGATAGTAAAACAAATCCCAAAAAATTCTTCAAGAATACAAATGCTAAAAAGCCAAGGTCCGAACATGTAGGACCCCTAGATAATGGTAATGGGGAGTTGGTCACAGGGGATCAAGAGAAGGCAGAGTTACTAAATGGGTTATTTACCTCTGTATATACAACTGAAGAAAGAGCAGCTGATGTAGCCGGTGCAAGTGCTGTTAATATATCAGTTGATATACTGAATTGGATGAATGTAGATATGGTCCAAGCTAAATTAAATAAAATAAATGTGCACAAGGCCCCGAACCAGATGGGTTACACCCTAGAATTCTTAAAGAGCTTAGTTCAGTTATTTCTGTCCCCCTTTTCATAATATTCAGAGAATCTCTAGTGACTGGTATAGTGCCAAGGGACTGGCGCAGGGCAAATGTGGTGCCTATTTTCAAAAAGGGCTCTAGGTCTTCCCCGCGTAATTATAGACCAGTAAGCTTAACATCCATCGTGGGGAAAATGTTTGAGGGGCTATTGAGGGACTATATACAGGATTATGTGACAAAAAATAGTATTACAAGTGACAGCCAGCACGGTTTTACTAAGGACAGAAGTTGTCAAACTAACCTAATCTGTTTTTATGAAGAGGTGAGCAGAAGCCTAGACAGAGGGGCCGCTGTGGATTTCGTGTTTTTGGACTTTGCAAAGGCATTTGACACTGTCCCCCATAGACGTCTAATGGGTAAATTAAGGACTATAGGTTTAGAAAATATAGTTTGTAATTGGATTGAGAATTGGCTCAAGGACCGTATCCAGAGAGTTGTGGTCAATGATTCCTACTCTGAATGGTCCCCGGTAATAAGTGGTGTACCCCAGGGTTCAGTGCTGGGACCACTATTATTCAACTTATTTATTAATGATATAGAGGATGGGATTAATAGCACTATTTCTATTTTTGCAGATGACACCAAGCTATGTAATATAGTTCAGTCTATGGAAGATGTTCGTGAATTGCAAGCAGATTTAAACAAACTAAGTGTTTGGGCATCCACTTGGCAGATGAAATTTAATGTAGATAAATGTAAAGTTATGCATCTGGGTACCAACAACCTGCATGCATCATATGTCCTAGGGGGAGCTACACTGGCGGATTCACTTGTTGAGAAGGATCTGGGTGTACTTGTAGATCATAAACTAAATAACAGCATGCAATGTCAATCAGCTGCTTCAAAGGCCAGCAGGATATTGTCGTGTATTAAAAGAGGCATGGACTTGCGGGACAGGGATATAATATTACCACTTTACAAAGCATTAGTGAGGCCTCATCTAGAATATGCAGTTCAGTTCTTGGCTCCAGTTCATAGAAAGAATGCCTTGGAGTTGGAAAAAATACAAAGAAGAGCAACGAAGCTAATTAGGGGCATGGAGAATTTAAGTTATGAGGAAAGATTAAAAGAATTAAACTTATTTAGTCTTGAAAAAAGACGACTAAGGGGGGACATGATTAATTTATATAAATATATTAATGGCACATACAAAAAATATGGTGAAATCCTGTTCCATGTAAAACTCCCTCAAAAAACAAGGGGGCACTCCCTACGTCTGGAGAAAAAAAGGTTCAACCTGCAGAGGCGACAAGCCTTCTTTACTGTGAGAACTGTGAATCTATGGAATAGCCTACCGCAGGAGCTGGTCACAGCAGGGACAGTAGATGGCTTTAAAAAAGGCTTAGATAATTTCCTAGAACAAAAAAATATTAGCTCTTATGTGTAGAAATTTTTTCCTTCCCTTTTCCCGTCCCTTGATTGAACTTGATGGACATGTGTCTTTTTTCAGCCGTACTAACTATGTAACTATGTAACTATGTGACAGAGATACAGGATATTATCTTCTCTATGTGTGGTGTTTTTAGGAGACAATAGCAGTTAGGCTCTACCCACTAGTTCATAGAAAACTGAGAAATAGAGCCTGCAGAGGAGAAGACTGCTAAAAGTTGCAGAATACAAGTCATACAGTGGCCAAAAATAGTGGTATTCCTCATGTACACACATATGCCAGCTTATTCTGAAAAGTCACCTGAAAAGTAAGGTATGCTACAAGCTGGCCATACACGTCGGCCGAACAAGATAACAAGTGAACCACCTCCATCATAAACATGCACGTTTAAAGATGGCCTGGCACTCGACACTTGTGATCACCACAAATCTTAATATTAATTGTATAGCAGTATTATTTAGACATTGTATAGCACTGGTATTAGATTATTTTATGTATGGAGCTGTTATTTTGTCACTATATGGTGGTATTCACTTATTTACTAGGCATTGTGTGGCAGTGTTACTTAGGCACTGTATAGTATATTATTGTGTATGGTGGTAATGGCACTGTGTAACATTTTTATTTAGGCAACTGTAGGGAAGTGTTATTTAGGTGCCATACTATTGGAGCTTATATCTAAGCAGTATATGGTATTGTTATTCGTACACTGTATCACAGCATACCACATGGGGGTTTGCCATCAGGCCAGTACTACTGGTACTGCTGTCAGGGGTACGGCCACATGGCTGAAAAAAGGGGCCTGCCCGAATTGCAGCAACATTCATTGTAAGCTCCACCTTGCACCCAGCGTGTAAGAAATGCGCACACATTTAGTATAGCTGAAGTCGGCAAAACTTGACAAATATGTATTCAGATGTGTTTACCCAGTGGCATACACCCGATGTAAAAAAAAACATCATCTAAAATTACATATCCACATTTTTATTTATTTTTATTTCCCTTTTTTCCTTGTACATTTTTTAAAAAGTAAAATATATCACTTATTTTTTTTACGCAATATGGAAGCCCAACATGTTCTGAGAAAAACAAGACCAAATATATGTAGGTTGGAAGAGTAATAGAAGAACAATTTGCTTTTAAATTGGCACATGGCTAAAACTCTCCTATTTTCGGTGCGGATTGCGCACCGAAAATTCTCTACAAATTACAATATAACTCATGTGAATGGGGTTTACCTTTTTTTGGAGGACGGAATAGCATAGTAGACTATGCTATTCCATCCTGAGAAATCCCTAAAAAAAAAACGTATACTGCTCCTGACAGCACTCTATGGACAGTAATGTCAGGAGCTTCCCAATGCCGGAGTCCCTAGGCAGAGCATTGCAATCGCTCTGCCCTTGGACTTTGACCCCGGGGAAGCTCTTGACATCACTGTCCAAATATGGACATCAGGGGGGGCGTGGCCAGCAGTCGATGGCGCCGGTCGCATAAACTGAGAGCTCCGCGCCCTGCCACGCAGATCCAGCAGCCTACAGCGGGGAAAGGTGCCTCATATGGGGAAAAAAAGACCCCAAGGGTCTAGACTCACCCCTGCAGCACAGCACCAGGTCGCCGCCGCTCCACCAACGATCGACGGCTACTTTCTTCGGCGGCAAGCCACGCCGCTCCCTCAGCCGCAGCCATCTTGGACAGCCTCGTGTCAGAAGGAAGGGGAGATGTCCGAGCAGGGAGAGGAGACAGTGCCCCACGTACAGGGTAAGCTGAATAGCCGGATGGCTAAAGTTCACCCTCCCAGCTCCCCTAAGCTGTCCTCCACCTCGTCCTGTGAACAGCAGGGAAGGGGGTCCCCTATCCCAGGAGCAATGGAGGCCAGGCCACGAGGAGCATCAGCTCAGTCAGAGGCCCCAGTACACCTGCTTGAACCACCAATGTCACAGCCCTCAGCACAAATGGCCCTACAGATTTGGCCTGCACCTAAACCCCAACGGCCCACGATCCAGCAGCCGGGGAGGAGAGACGATCTGGGGGATACACCATCTTTGACCCCCTATGCCCAGGCCCCTGCATATGCCTCAGATTCTGACCTGGAGGATTCAGCCTCACTTCCTTCAGATGTGCCCCCTATGTGGAGGGAATGTTTCTCACAGTTGCCCACTAAAGAGGACTTTAAGAGTATGATACAAGAAGTGAAGGCAGCTTTTCGTTCAGAATTGGCGGGGGTGTCGCAGCATATACAGCAGATTGCTACGAGGGTGGAGGCTTTAGAAGATGACCACGATGCCACTAGGCGCCATGTTTCTGTGATACAGTCTTCAGTGTCCTCCCAGCTGGCGTCCATTAGAGATATGCAACTGCATCTAGAGGATTTGGATAACAGAGGTCGCCGTCATAATATAAGGATAAGGGGCATACCGGAGCCCTCGGGGTCTGAAGATCTTCCCATCGTGTTAGAGACTATCTTTAACGACCTTTTGGGTGCACCCCCGTCTAATCGGATACCGCTTGACAGAGCGCATAGAGCACTGAAACCAAAATCCATTACATCTCAGCCCAGAGATATCATCTGCTGTGTCCAGGATTTCCGCACTAAGGAGGACATTATGCTTAAAGCCCGTCAGCGTAAAGACCTGGAGTATGCCGGTGTGCCGATTCAGTTATTCCCGGATCTCTCCTGGATTACGTTACAGAAAAGACGTCTGCTTCGTCCACTTCTCGCAGCCCTACGGGACCACAATATTATTTATCGATGGGGGTTTCCGTTCTCCCTTACAGCCCGAAGAGATGGTGTTTCTGCAACCCTGAGGTACCCAGGGGATTTGCCTCATTTCTGTGACTCCCTTGGTATACCAACGCCCAAGATGCAGAATTGGGAGACTCCTTTGCCGCCTTCGTCTCCACCTCCAGTCTGGCAGTCGGTCCGAAATAAGCGGAGGACCTCTCCAAGACGACAGTCTACCCGAAGTTCACCAAGACCTGATTTGAATTGATTGACGCTGCGCAGATACACGGCACCTCCGTAATATATGTGAAGGAGCCTGGTCACCCATACCAGCTGCTCCCTTCGCCAGTTGCACTATCCTAGGCTAAAAATGCATTTAGGATTATATTTCTGATTTTATGTTGTTTCGCTTTAATTCGTTAACGTAAATTGTGGCAGGGCGCGATTGCCCGGGATACACTTGGCTCTTTCACCCCCTTTTTGTTTTTTCTCGGCCTGTACGTATTTATACGTACTTTTGTACTAGGTTCCTCGACTGTTGAGACCCGACCTCCTTTTTTGATAGGGGTAATTTGTTTTGCAGTTCTCCCTCTGTTTTTAGAGAGAGTTGCAAAGGGTAATATTGTATTACCAGTTTTCTTTTGCTTTAATATCACCCGCCCCAGGGTATAGTATTCTCCCTGGTAGTATTTTCTGAGTGTGTTTGAAATTCATTGATCTCATGCATTTCTCTTTGTTCTCACTGCAGATATGTGTATTGTCTCCCTGGTACGTCTTTACCCCAGTGTCTTTCCCTCCCCTCCTACTTTCATCCGAAATAACACTTGAGACGACAGTGAATCCTCCAAGAACCTCCAAGGTAGAAGGACGCCGTAGAACACTGCTTGCTTTGAAACCGACATGGGACTGGCCCCGACATAACTGTGAGCTGTATACATCCGCACTTTCCACATCATTCTTTGCTCTTTCATACATCTTTGACCATGGTTAAATTTGTCACACTTAATGTCAAGGGTCTCAACTCCAATGTGAAGAGACGCTTGCTTCTCAGGGAGTTGAAATCGCTTGGAGCGGAAGTTGCTTTTCTGCAGGAAACACACTTAGATTCATCCGGAACTTTCCAATTTGCCCGAGGGGCGTATCCTGCTGTGTACTCTGCCTCGTCAGGTCGCAAAAGGGAGGGGGTGGCCATTTTGATAGCAGCTTCCTGCCCCATACAAGTTCACACCTCACATCTAGATCCGAAAGGCAGATATGTTATAATAGAGGGGACTTTGCTTGGACAGCCCATCGTTTTATGTAACGTTTACTCTCCTAATACCGCACAGATTCCATTCCTACGTAGACTCCTTTCTAAACTCCAGAAGCTTCCTAGGGGGGCATGGCTGGTGGGAGGAGATTTTAATGTCCCGTTCTCCACGTCCATGGATAGGGTCTCTCTTACACACGCTACTCCGACGCCCACCCTTACAGGACTTTCTACACGTTTTAGGCAACTAATTAGAGAGCACCAGCTCTATGATTTGTGGCGAGTGGATCACCCAGGTGATAGGTCCTATACCTTCTTCTCCCATACGCACAGCACTCATACACGCTTAGATTACTTTTTTGGTAATGTCCCTGCCCTCCGTGCGCTCCAGGGGGCGAATATAGACCCCATCTCTTGGTCAGATCACGCACCAGTTTCTGTGTCCCTACAGATAGGGAAACCAAATACGAGAGTATGTCATTGGCGCTTAAACGAAACTTTGATTAAGTCCCCTTCTCTTAGGGACAGCCTGGCCGGGCATATGCGGGAATTTTATGCACTTAATGAGGGATCGGTTCCTTCAGTATCCACTCTTTGGGAGGCGCATAAGGCGGTGATGAGAGGGCAATGCATAGTAATGGGATCTAGATTGAAAAGAGACTCTCGGGCCAAGCGGGTGGCTCTCCATCGGACAATTACTAAGTTGGAGAGAGAAATGGGGATTAAACCGGCGGTCCCGACACTACGGAAATTGATAGAGGCTAGAGCACAACTCAAGGACTTAGCTATGAAGGGGGTAGAAAAGTCATTACTATACACAAAAAGGAAATATTACGACAAAGGTAATAAGGCGCACTCGCTTCTGGCCAGACTATTGCGGGATCAGGCGACTGTTCGTACTCCACAGGCGGTTCGGGATAAGGCGGGCATACTCCAGCATCACCCAGACACGATAGCCACACTTTTTCATGACTATTATAAATCCTTATACCACCTGCCAAATACCTTACCACCTGATCCGGCTCGTCGGAGGGAAACGCTGCAAGCATATCTCTCTTCCTGTGCTCTCCCTAAACTGAAAGATGAGGAGCTTTCATCCCTGAATGCCCCGATCTCTGCGGAGGAATTGTTTGATATATTGAAGGACCTCCCTAGTGGTAAGGCCCCTGGACCAGATGGCTTTACATATGGGTATTATAAGACCTTTGCAGAGATCTTGGTTCCACGGATGGCTTCGTTATTTAATGAATTCCTACAGGGTTCTCCCATCCCTCAAACATTCCTGCATTCTCATATCACGCTGATCCCTAAACCGGGTAGAGACCACGCAGAGTGCTCCAATTACAGACCCATAGCCCTTCTGAATTCGGATCTAAAAATTTTCACCCGTCTTCTAGCTAATAGACTCAATGTTTGGCTCCCTTCTTTGATTCACAAAGACCAAGTGGGCTTTGTGCCTCTTAGGCAAGGAGGAGACAACACACGAAGGGCCCTTGACCTCATTGATGCCCTCCAAAAGCAAAAGGAATCGGCGATCCTTCTTAGTCTAGATGCAGAGAAGGCGTTTGACCGCTTGGGATGGCCATTTATGTTCGAAACTCTAAATTCATTTGGGATTTCGGGCCCTTATTTGACAGCACTGCGTGGTCTCTACTCCAAACCAACAGCGGCAATTAAACTCCCACACTCCACCTCCCCTCCGTTTCAAATCTGGAATGGTACACGTCAGGGGTGTCCCCTATCCCCACTTTTATTTGTGCTATGCATAGAACCTTTAGCAGCTCAAATACGGAAATCCAGGGATATAGCGGGGGTCCAGATACAAGATAAAGAGTTTAAGGTTTCCCTGTTTGCAGATGACGTCCTCTTGACTATCACTAAACCTCATACCTCCCTCCCTAACCTTACTACAGTTCTCCGTAGGTATGGGAGGCTGTCAGGATATAAAACTAATACATCTAAAACGGAAGCGCTCCCTCTTAATGTTCCACACCAGGAGCTCCAGCTACTCAAACACAACTACACCTACAACTGGAAGGAAACCTCCCTGACTTATTTAGGAGTTCAACTCACTCCCTCCTATACGTCGGTTTACAAGGCTAATTTCCCTTCTCTGTTTGTAGAGCTACGTCAGCTAATGGCCAGGTGGGATCCTCTTCCCATGTCATTTTTTGGGCGCATAGCAGCGGTCAAAATGACCTTGCTCCCTAAATTACTGTACTACTTTGAGACTTTGCCGGTAGCAGTACCTATGAAGGAATTGCGGGCTATGCAGTCTTCTATCCTCAGGTTCATATGGCACTCCGGCAGACATCGAATTCCGAAATCAGTTTTATTATCGGGTCGATCTGCGGGTGGGCTATCGGTCCCTGATGTGGTGAAGTACTACTGGGCGGCACACCTCCGTCGCATACCCAGCTGGGTGTCTTTAAGGGCGTACAATAAATGGACCGAAATAGAGAAGCTATGGATGGCCCCGGTCCACCCAAACTCCCTGTTATGGGGTGACCCACTAGTAATGCCGACTGCATCTTTATTGGGTCCCATGAGATTTCAAAGGGAGGTGTGGGAAACCTGTAAAAACCGCTTCCATTTGGCATCGGGTTGCCCGCCCTTGACTTCGGTACTCTACACTCCCACTATCCCGGGGGGCACTACCTCCCGAATAGTCCGATTGTGGACGGGAATTGAGGTATTTCACCTGGCTGATATGGTTGATCCCCACACGCAAGAGCTTCACCCGTTTTCATACTTTCAAAAACATCATAATATTCCCTCCGCTGCGTTCTTTCACTATCTTCAGGTTAGACATTACATGCAGCAAACTTTTAGATCCACGCGGGTTACTGCACCTACAAGCTTCGAAAGGTTATGTCGGTATGCTACCACCACTAGGGGGCTTATCTCAGCCATTTATGCATTATTGCTATCCCCGGAGGGTTCCCCTCCGCCTGGGCATA
Organism: Rhinoderma darwinii; assembly: GCF_050947455.1. Lineage (NCBI taxonomy): Eukaryota > Metazoa > Chordata > Amphibia > Anura > Rhinodermatidae > Rhinoderma > Rhinoderma darwinii. Next base: position 66,306,800 of record NC_134687.1, read on the forward strand.
GATACATGTTGAAGTGGGAGGCCTTACTGAATAAATCCATCCCGCTCTCATTGTGGCAGATTATTTGGTCGCAAGCAGCTAAAACCTCCATCTGCACTGCATATAAGGAAAACCAATATAAAATCCTTATGTTTTGGTACCATACCCCTGCCTTTCTGCATAGCTTCAATCCGGGTATTCCGTCGGATTGCTGGCGATGTAGAGGTCAGAGAGGTGATCTGTTCCATATTTTCTGGAGCTGTTCACTGGTACAACAGTATTGGTTGGAAGTTAAGAACTTGGCATTGGCGGTGTTGCAGCAGGATATTCCCTTAGACCCTCTTCATTACCTCCTAAATGTTCCCCCTAGGTCTTTGGGGAAATCACCAGCTCGACTCTTTCGACACTTTCTTACAGCCGCTAAGACGTTGATAGCATGGAAATGGAGACAGACAACCCCTCCCTCCCACATCGACTTAGTAACTAGAATTAGGGAAATACGTACAATGGAGCATATGACGGCCTCTATTGACAATGAACTGGACAGGTTCAAAGTGGTGTGGGACCCGTGGGACAAGTATTGGATACAGGGAACTCAAGATTAGGTGGTAGGTGGAGCTCCGACTATCCCCCCCCTCCTCACCCCCTTAAACCCCTGTGTTTTTTCCCAGATGTTTTGTCTGTCTATTGAAAGTTACTGTCTTACTATGTGAATTGCATGGCCCTTCATGCTGCTCTAAGTTATATGTATATTGTTGAAAAATTTTCAATAAAAACACAGTTGAAACCAAATATGGACATCAGGAACAGCGCCGGAGTACCTGGGCAGAGCTCTAGTAGAAGCTCAGCCCCGAGACTCCAGGCCTGGGAAATCTATCAACGTCACTGTCCGGTTTCAGTGACTTCAGGAGTTTCCCCAGGGCCATTCCCCGGGTGACGTATCCCACTGTATGGCATACAGTGGGATACAGTTTGGCTGAATTTAACAAAACTGGTGCATTAACCGGTCATGTGCCTGACCTATGGGTTTGTTCACTGTAATTGACATCAGTACCAAAATCAGTTAACGCACACCACTTTCTGTTGCCCAACCCTCGGTAATGGAGGTGGGCCCAGACTCCTTGGCTGTATGGGGTCCAGAAATTCCTGATGGTGGCCCTGATTGCACTTACAGATGGTACTGCACAGGACACCAATGTAAGGACAGTGTTGAATATGAAACTCTATAAAAAATTATGTAAAAGTCTTGGGCCCTTTCATTGGACCCCCTGTACCCCTCTGTGGCATCCTGATACTTATAGGGACTTATTTAACTGTCTGCAAGCAAAGCAAGGCACAGTACAGTCTATATACTGTAACATTTTCACATAAACAACGTATTATTTTCTATATGAATTCTGAATCCCAATGTAACGAGACTGCGGAGACAGATCCTAAAAACAGAGACATTGCAATATAAAGACATCTCTTCTGAGCATGGTAAAACATACAGAAATGGCAATGACTCACTTGTATTCACAAGCTATAGACGAGCATTACAAATCTGAAACTTCTTGTATTGTTGTACTGAAAGCCTGCCTATTTATCATCTCACAAGACAAGTAGAATGATCTTTATCTGCATTGCCCACTTTCTGACCCAAATTCAGGGGTTTTTATGGAAAATTGCAGTCAGTTTGATTGATGAAATCCAAAGATGTCTAAAATGGAACCAAAGATCTCCAACTGTGCAGGCTCCCAACTGTGGCCTTCAATGTTGGTATTGTTCCTGCAGAAAAAGTTAAGAAAACAAGAAAAAGTTAGAGAAGTTTTGTTTAAAATAAAGAAGGAAAAAAACATTGAAATTTGAATGAAGGTTCGGAATCTATTATCCCTTTTTTTTTTAACACGTGCAAACTGTGAGAAAATTAAATGGTTCTCACATAATGAAGCAAACCGATTTCTTTTTCTTTTTTTGAATAAATAGATAAGTATTCATAACAGTGTGAACGGCTCTTCAGTGGTGTCCTGAGGCATTAATATGCAAAAGTGAGCGGTTATGCCTAAATACCTGTTTATACGTCCACAAAGAAGAAAAATGCAGAACAGCCAGAAATTGAGAACAAGAACTAAAAAGCATTTTTCCAAAAATTTCTATAGATACTTGAGTTAATAAAAAAAGGATATTCAGTCATGCCTTACGTATATCTGTTCCTAAGAAAGTTGGGTGACAACCATTATAGCACCGACAAAAGTTGTTGCCAGCTTTACCTGATTCCTGAATTACAAATCTTCCTATTAATTGCATCATATAGGACTGATGGATGTGTTGCTGCATAACTACTCAGATTTACCACTCAGAAAATTGGGTGATAATTCTGGATAGAACTATAATGGCGACCATTATTAGTTGTCACCAAACATTCCCATAAGCATCGACAGATGACTCAAGGTTTTTTATGTACAGGTGACTTTTATAGGCTAAAATGCTCTTAAAGTGATTCTAGTCGTTTTACATTGACAACACATGTTTTTATTTAGTTTATTTTTTTAAGGACTTTTTGCCATAGACTGATTCACTCTTTCTTCATAAATGCCTCTCTAATCTCAGCTGGACCTAATTCTCCGTAGCCACACCTTATAAAGTCTTGGAATTAGTAGGATCCTCTTTGTAGGTGTCTGATATCCCTCCTTTCAGAGTATTAGTTCACTAGGCTTGTTTGCTTTGATATATTGTCTCAAAATATTGTCACCTGCCTAATTATCCTAAACGGCCGCTCTATTATTAATTATATGTGAAGCATGGCTGCGAGACATGCTACAAAGATTGGGGGCTGATGGATGAGACCCCTTCCAGGGAAGATCTTGGTGGCTGCTTTATGTCCCTTTCACCCTGGAGAACACACTATAAATCTTTCTTGATTTTAACCACGTTTACACTCACTGCTCCAGGCTAGAGACGCCGTGTTAAGATTGCACTGGTATACCAGTGCCGGGACCAGCTGCTCCTAAATACAGACAAGTCCTTGTCAATTAAGGTTGTGGTGATCGGCTCCAGGCATGATAGCTGCCAGTAGTGCACAGCCCCTACAATTAGTATCCAGTCTGAAAAAGACCTCCAGGGCATAACTCACAAGGCAGCATGGGAAAGAATCACAACCATCATCATAAAGATAGGAAAAAATGACCACATCAGTGGATGATACTAAGCAGACAAGTCTCCAGACCCCAGTCACTTGAAGGCTGAACATCCCCTAGATCTACACATTCTCTTTGTATGTCAGCCAAGTTGAGCTGTGTCAGGCACGCATAGAAATGTGAAATACAAAAATACATTGATTCATCTCCGAGAGTGTGTGAGCTGAGGCTTTCTCTTGTCTGTCCATGTCACCTCCAGCAGCTGCTGCCAAGCTTTGCACCCAGGAGGCTGCCCTTTGAACCAGGGAGAGCTGGACAGGGCAGCCTGCTCCAAGGAGAAAGTAGAGGAGTAGTCCTAGGTCATAGGGGCCAATCTGCCATTCTACATCAGCAGGAGCATTGGGAGGCCAGCAAACAAAAACCCTAAGCATTAGGAGGCCTGCCCCATGATTAGTAGAGCTGTTTGTCTAAGTAATTAGGAACTTGGTATCTAGGAGGGAAAATACTTGTTGTACAAGGCCCCTGTGAAGAATTGAAAGGTTGTGCAACCCAAAGAAATATCAGTGCCGGGCTATGCTGACCCATAGAAGTTCAAGAACAGAACAAACTCCAAGTGCAACTGGGGGCGCCTTCCCGATGTAGAGGGGACAATGGTGAGCGGGCATTAAGACATGGCTTACAAATAAATATGGAAACGTTCAGGGAAAAGGTCACTGGGGTCAATAAAAGTCAACAAGAGAGCAGGTTAAAGGGAGAAAGACTTTAATATCAAAAATACATAAATCTCCAAGTAAGGGCAAAGGCACAATAGCAAGAAAAGAAACAAATGTCAGGGCCAACAATCCCAACATAATGGTGTCAATATAGGAGCGCTCCATCTTGTTAACTTTTAACACAAAAGTTAACAAGGAGATAAAGGGATAATGGCTGGGCCTTCAATGGGGGATCTAATGGAAGAATTCCTCATGTCACCTGAAATACATCTTTTCTGGATGTATCCATGTTATTTAAAGAAGAAGACTATGTTAAAAAAAATAAAACACGGATTCTGCTTTATTTAGCGTGTGCCTTCAAAATGTGACACAATGGGCTATGTGTTGTAGACCTAAATTACTGTAGTAACCATCTTATCATGAAACTGTTAAAGGGGATTTCCAGTTTTATATAAATAAAACTTTTTTATTTTATAATAAAAATTTCTGCAACTTTGAAATATACACTGCTGAAATTTTTTTAAGGAACACTTAAGCATTACAGTATAACCCCAAGTCAATTCAACTTCAGGGATGTCCAGTTAGGAAGCATAAGCGATTGTGAATCCATTTCACCTGCTTTGGAGCAAATGAAAGTGACATCAGGTGCCCTGGAGGGGCCATCAGTAAGACAACCCCCAAAAAGGGAATGGTTTTTCAGGTGGTGGCAACAGACAGTTCCTCTCTCCTTATCCTTCTTGACTAATTATTTTCTTGTTTTGCACTTTGCTAGTGTCCTTGTCAATACTAATGATGCGGTACCGGCAGCCCATTCAGGTCGCATAGATAGTCCTGCTCCTCCAGGATGACACATCCATACGTGCTATCGCAAGAATGTTTACTTTATCACCCAGCACAGTCTCAAGTGTATAGAGCAGATGACGTAGAAGGGCATCAACCCATCAAAAGGACCGTTAACTGTTATTTTGTGTAAGGAGGAACCGGAGGAGCGCTGCCCGAGCCCTACAAAATTACCTCCAGAGGGCTACTGGTGTGCATGTTTCTGACCAAACTGTCAGAAACCGACTCCATAAGGGTAATTCGAGGGCCTGACATGCTGTAGTGATACCTGTGCTCATAGCCCAGCACCATGCAGCTCAAAATGTGTTTGTCAGAGAACACCAGAATTGGCAGGTCTGCAATTGGTGCCCCGTTCTCTTCCCAGATGAGAGCAGGTTCACACTAAGCATATGTGACAGACGTGAAAGAGTCTGAAGATGCCCTGATGCCCTATGCTGCTTGCAACATCATCCAGCATGACCGGTTTAGCGATAGGGTGGGGTGGCCTATATTTGAAGAGTCACACAACCCTCCATGTGATAGCCAATGGTACCCTGACTGCTGTTAGATATGGGGATGAAATCCTCAGACCCATTTTCCGACCTTACGCAGGTGCAGTGGGCCCTGGGTTTCCTCTGGTGCAGGACAATGCCCAACCTCATGTGGCCCGAGAGTATAGGCAGTTCATGGATGATGAAGGCATTACTGCCATTGACTGGCCCTGACGTTTCCCAGACCTGAATCTAATTGAGAACCTCTGGAACATTATGAATCAATCCATCCAACACTGCCAAGTAGGATTACAGACTGTCCAGGAGCTCACCGATGCCCTATTCCAGAGTGATCTCCTCCGAGAACACCATCCGCCGTCTCATCAGGACCATGCCCAGACATTGTCGGGAGTGCATACAGGCATGTGGGGGCCATGCACACTACTGAGTCACATTCTGAGCAGCCGTGATGAAATTCATGCAAATTGGATCCGCCTGTGATTTCAATATTTTACTCGAGATCTGATGTAGTGTTCCCTTAATTTTTAGGAGCAGTGTACTTTGTGTTTTGAGCCCTCACCATTTTTAGGATCTCTGCATGATGTCAGTGAATGGTAACATTTGTAAAACCTAGAGACTGAAATAGCTAATAAAAAACATTTTATAGATCACTGATCAAAATTGTACAACTACAATATAGCAAAAGATAACTGGTCGTAATGCCACCAAAGAGTGTCAAAATAACAGCATTATTGAATGCCAATACATATAGTAGCATTATACTGGTGGTCATATATCAATGTAATTACACCATATGTATGTAGGTTCCCACTTTTACCAGCAGAAACCTGGATCCAAAGTATTCTGATGTGGTGTGGTATTTATTCACTGGTGGTTGATGCTCTTAAGTCATTGTGGCCCAAGGGTATGCGCCCATTTGCCACCCAAAAGAAAAAGTGGTGATATACTAGTAAATCAAAAGTTAGAGCAGCAACCAAAGTTTGGTTTCTTTTACTTACTATAACTGGCTCTACTCAGTTGGAACATTTTTGCAAACATTAAAACAGGAATTGCAGCTATATTCATTGTCACCTTTGAATTATCTTCTGTAACTTTGTCATTGCTTGAACATGCAAGAAAAGTTTGTTGTGTGTCTGATAAGCTGATTCTTATAACAACACATGCGGCTGCACTTCATGTTGTCATTTTTGTACAATTGCAGACAATGTCAATATCTCTGAATGTGAGCAAATATAAAGACCAAACTTTGGCTGCTGCTGTAACTTTTGATTTTCTATTATATTGCCAAGATTATGTTTTGGTTGGGAATCTTACCCATTACTTACCTATTTATCTGCACAAAACAAGGCCATAGGCTTAAAGGGGTATTCTCATCTCAGACATGCTGTGTATATGCCATAAATGTCCGATAGATGCGGGTCCCACCTTTGAGATGAACACCTATGTCTAGAAATCATCCACCTGGCCTCCGACCTACCTTGTCCCGCTGTCGCTGCTCTCTGGCCATTGAGTTACACGGTGGCCAGGAGTAGCTGAGCTCGCTGAGCTACACGGTTTCCATAAGTCCAATAGAGGTGAATTGGAGTTAAGGCAAACAGCATAGCCCGCCATGCTATACTATTACTGTAACTCTCATTCACTTCTATGGGAGTTAGGGTATTTTCACACGGCAGCGTCCGTTACGGCTGAAATTACGGGGCTGTTTTCAGGAGAAAACAGCTCCGTAATTTCAGCCGTCATGACATGTTGAGGCGCTTTTTCGCTGCGTCAATTACGGACGGAAATGGAGCTGTTTTTCCATGGAGTCAATGGAAAACGGCTCCATTTAATGTCTGAAGAAGTGACAGACACTTCTTTGACGCAGGCGTCTATTTACGCCCCGCCTTTTGACAGCGGGACGTAAAAAAAATGACCGTCGGAACAGAACATTGTAAGACCCATTCAAATGAATGGGCAGATGTTTGCCGACGCTATCGAGCCGCATTTTCGGACGTAAATCGAGGCAGAAAACGCCCGAATTACGTCCGTAAATAAGCCGTGTGAACATACCCTAAAGGATACAGCGTAGCTCAGTGAGTTCAGCTGTTTCTTTACTCCCAGGACTAAGTGGCTGGAGAGCAGCTACAGAGGGACTAGGTAGAACGAGGGTCAGGGGGTCCCATTCTAGAGATTGGTGGAGGTCCCAAATGTGGACAATGGACATTTACGGTATATTCTGTGGATATGCCATAAATGTCCGAGATGAGAATAGCCCTTTAAAAAAATTGTGCATATTTTCTTAATCTCTTTTTTATTATGACTAATTGTACATTTCAGCTTCTGTTTTGTGTCTTTTAGAATTTTATGATTTAAATTTATTTTTATATTTATTTTTTATTTTATTTTAAGTGGTATGGTTCCCAAAAAGTTATATGAAATGGTGCTATATTTTAGCAGTGTGTGCATTTTTTGTCTGTTATCAAGCTGTAGTGAATGTCCATCTATCGTCCGGCATCCCTAGCCTGACATGGAGCTTGGGGCTGGTCAAGAATCACTCAACAATATCTACATTTTACATCCATATTGCTGTATGAATTGGAGCATATGGAGGGTGCTGTTTTGTATTGGACATCTTCAGAACGTCATCTAAGTAATAGTTTTATTATGGGATTTGGATCAATAGCTCGCTGATTTTTTTAGCAGGTTCACAAAGATCCATCACAGATAGACACAGCATGAGATGGGTCTCATGCTACATTTAGGGGTATTATAAGTGAGGGGCAAGTAATTGCAACATAGTCCTGGTGCCTGGTCTGATGGCAAAGAGCGAGAGGAGGTCATTGCTGGACAGCCAGAGTCTGGGACGTAGCCTCAGGCCTTAGACACTCAGCCAGCACCATCCATCTTACAACACTTAACCATTAGGCTCAAAAATTACTATTGTTACATCAGACTTGTAGCCTTCGCATGGAAGAATGGTCATAATTGTGTCTATATTTGGCAGGACACTTAATTACTTAATGCTGCTTTCCTTTTTTTGCAAGGGTGGTATTGAGGTATGGCAAGAGGGCGTGAGAAACATATTCCCTGCACCCAAAAAAAGTATTCATATTTGTAACATTTTCCTTTTCTGTCTGCTCTTGTAAATAAAAGCGCAATATTGTCCCAGAACTGGACAAAGGGAACTTCATAGAATCCACCCAGACAGTAATGAATGACATGGGATGGAGGAGAATAGAGACTGCCAATAATATTTGACACTGTGTATATATTTGGGGTATATATTCATTGGCTTTTACTAAGTTATCATACAAAATATTTCCCTCCGGGCTAGTTTGTCTTTCAGCATCCTCTTCTTCCACCATGTATCAATATACAATATGTCTCCACTGTAGACAGGGACGGTCATTATACAGAGGACAAGGACCTCGTATTTTACAATGTAATAACTCATTCAATTCATGATGGCTACTGGGAATTATATAAAAAGAGGAAAGTGAACTAAGTATCGTTTAATACATCCAACTATAGTCATGCATCAGATCTAGCCATTAACCCTTTCAGGGTTAAAGGGTCAACAAGCTACTTTTGCTCTGAGTAATTTGGGTACAAGAATCTGCTTTACCTTGTCTGTATAAGCAATAAGATGAGGATGATAAAATTCTCCCTCCAGACCATCAAACAATTGCAGCTGCCATTAAATAACATCTCAATTTAGCAATCGTTTCAAGCGATGTTTGAAATATATTCTTTTGGGAAAACACACAAATATCCGCCATTTCCCTTACATAGGGCAAATCACCTCTGGGAGCAGTTCTACAGCGCTCCCCCCACTAGCACTCCATTAAAGGATAATTTTTAATATATATGCAATAAATGTTCACTTTGTTAGAATGAATGACAGAAAATAATATCTGCAAATCTTAATTTCCATCCATTACCACCAAATGATTCGCACATTGGACATATTTGCTTTAGATTAATTTATTTGCGGCCTGGGTTTGATGAAGCAATAACAGTTTGGGTTATTTTGGCACTTGGTCTAGAGGGGTTTGCCAGACCCTCCTATTCTTCTCAGATTTACCTTCCCCCTTTACCAAATACACCGTTGTCTTTGTTGTTGAAATTGAATTATTAATTACGTAAAATTAATTTATCCTTTAATATGATGTCATTATCTAATTATATCTATCTATCTATCTATCTATCTATCTATCTCTCTCCTATCTATCTATATCTCTGTCTTTGAATCTCATATATATACATCTATTATCTAAGTTTTTGTTTCTCTTTGTCATCTATCTATCTATCTATCTATTTCTATGAACCTTATATCTGAACATCTATCATCAGTGTTATATGTCTTCCTCTCTCTCCGTGTTGTCTATCTACAGTACATCCATTCTTAAGGTCCTTTTACACCGGCCAATTATCGGGCAAACGAGCAAACGCTTTCATCGGCTGATTGCATAGTTTTAAGTAACAAAAATATTATCGTTGTCGGCAGCACATCTCCCTCTGTAACGAACGCTCGTCCCCATACATAGCTCCTTGTGAAAGGAGCAAACGAGCGGCGATCAATGAGGTGTCTCGTTGATCGGCGCTTGTTTACACGGCCCACATCGGGCCATGTAACATCACCCTTACTCTTCATTTACCGTTTAGCCATAACATTAAAACGACCTCCCTTATATTGTGTAGCTCCCCCTCTGACCCATCGTGATAGGACTCCACAAGATCTCTGAAGTTGTGCTGTTGTATCTAGCACCAAGACTTTAGCAGCAAATACTTTAAATCCTGTAAGTTTCGAGGAGAGGCCTCCATGGATTGGACAAGATTGAGATCAGGGCAATTTGAGGGCCAAGTCAACATCTTCGAACACTTTGTCATTTTCCTTAAACCATTCCTGAACAATTTTTTCCGTGTGGCAGGGCGTATTTTCCCTGCTAAAAGAGGCCACTGCGATTAGGGAATACCATTGCCATGAAGGGGTGTACTTGGTTGGCAGCAATGTTTAGGTAGGTGGTACATGTCAAAGTAGTCACTAAAAAATAACCTTTAATTATACTAATTAAAAGATATGAACGTGCAAAACAAACAACACAAAAAATATATATTGGGTGCATAACATATCAGCACAAGCGGAAGTGCGTCATTGGTCGCCATTTTTTTATTTACTGCACACTGTTTGCCACTGCCGGCGTGTGCATTCACCCCATGGTCTCTTCTTCGTTGTTTATAACCCCATGGAGCTGCACGTTTGATTTAGGGCTCCACTGAACTTCAGGCTGCCTCTGGAGCTGCTGTATGCCACCCACCATTGTGGGGAAGCGTTTTTGTAAAAAAATTAACTTGACCTTGTTAGCAGGTTCGGTATGTCTCACTATCATTATTTAAATTTTTGGGCACTTGTGACCTCTGACACCAGCCACGTTCAAAGCTCTTTGAATGCGGCAACTTTTTTGTACACTTTTTTGTACACTCTTTGAATCCTCTGATGACTCCCATGAGGGAAGAAATGAATTGGGTATGATAGGGTACTGTATAGGGTCTCTATGCTGTAGGGACAGGGCTTGGTAAGCCAGCCTTACACCTACAGGGTCAGTGACAGGACTGAATATCTGTCCTGTTGTTCTTTTAGGAATAGGGTGAAATATGGAAAGTTGTGTTCCTTCCCATTCAGACCTGCTGCAGCTTCCTTACTCTGGAGCCTTCCTGTGACCAACTTTGACAGGTGACAGGGACTGTGTCCGCACAAGAAGTCTGGTAAGTTCCACCCATTTTTTTATTATATATTTTTTCTTGACATCTAAAGATATTGAGCTGTACTGGATGATTTGATGGCTAGACTGTGACAGACATCTTTTCCCAGGCTCTATGACATACAGGGTGTGATTTTGTTTCAATAGGGTGCTGATATGTTATACACCCAATATATCTTTTTTGTATGTCGTTTGTATTGTACATCCATATCTTTTCATTAGTATGATTAAAAGGTTATTATTAGCAGCTACCTCTGCTTTTTAACTAAATATTAATTAGAGGTAACTGGCCGTATATGGTGACATCGATGTGCACGACAATTTGACGAGCTTGAAAAATACATGTTAAAGTAACATCCACATAAATGGTGTAACCAAAGGTTTCCCAGCAGAACATTGCCCAGAGCATCACACTGCCGCCGCCTGCTTCCCATAGTGAATGCTGGTGCCATCTCTTCCCCAGGTATGCGATGCACAAGCACCCAGCTGTCCATAAGATGTAAAAGAAAATGTTCAACAGACCAGGTCATCTACTTCCTTTGCTCCATGGTCAGGTTTTGATACTGACGTGCCTATTGTACACGCTTTCAGCAGTGGACAGGAGTCATCATAGGCACTTTGATCAGTTTGCAGCTATGCAGCCCCAAACGCAACATGATGCAATGTACTGTGTGCTCTCGCACCTCTCTATTATAGCTAGCTTTAACGTTTTCAGCAATTTGTGCTGTAGCTCTTTTGTGGGATCGAACCAGACGGGCTAGCCTTCTCCACGTGCATCAACGAGCCTTGGGCACCAATGACCCTGTTGCCAGTTCAGCAGTTGTTACTTCTCAGACTACTTTTGGTAGGTACTAACCATTGTATAACTGGAACACCCTTCAAAACCTGCCATCTTTGGGATATACGGTGACCCAGTTATCTAGCCAGCACAATTTGGCCCTTGTCAATGTCACTCCATTTTTCCTGCTCCCAACACATCAACTTCAAGAACTGACTGTTCACTTGCTGCCTAATATATCCCACCTCTTGACAGGCGCCATTGTAACAAGATAATCAATGTTATTCACTTCCCCTGTCAGTGGTTTAATATTATGGCTGAACGGTGTATATTCATATGTGGTATGTCCACTTGTCCTTTATCTGATTCTATTTGTTTGCATTTTTCCAGTAAGCTACTTCTACGATTCTAACTTTCTTTCTGTCTCTAAAAGATTTTTAGTTTTCAGCAACCTGAAAGATGGGCTGTCTGAAATATGTTAACTCCATGACATGTCATTTTTCAGGTGAACTAAGACAGGTCTAGGTAGGAGAAAATCCTTAGGGTATGTTCACACGGCTTATTTTCAGCCGTTTTTTGGGCCGGAAACGCCCCAAAACTGGCTAAAAATATGGAGGCTGAACGCCTCCAAACATCTGCCCATTGATTTCAATGGGAAAAACTGTGTTTCGTTCCCATAGGGCGTTTTTTTTACGTGGCCCCTAAAAAAGAAGTGCTTGTCACTTCTTGAGCCGTTTTTAGAGCCGTTTTTCATTATTTCAATAGAAAAACAGCTCCAAAAACAGCCATAAAAAAACGTGTCGAAAAAACGCCTGATGTATAAAAAAACAGGCTGAAAATGAGAGGCTGAAAATGAGAGGCTGAAAATGAGAGGCTGTTTTCCCTTGAAAACAGCTCCGTATTTTACAGCCCGTTTTAGGTTACACCTTCTTAGTTGCTACATTAGTCTGTCATTCTCTAACTTGGATTTCTATCATTCAGAGCTTTTAGTTTAAAATTCTATTGCTATTCTTTAAAGTTCACATCATAGAAACCCCCTCTATAGAGTTTTCATCCTACGTATGTCCTCTTTTTCGCTTCTTCTTGGCTTAAAGAGGCTCTGTCACCAGATTTTGCAACCCCTATCTCCTATTGCAGCCGATCGGCGCTGCAATGTAGATTACAGTAACGTTTGTTTTCTTTTGAAAACGAGCATTTTTGGCCAAGTTATGACCATTTTTATATTTATCGAATGAGGCTTTCTAAAGTACAACTGGGCGTGTTTAAAGTAAAAGTACAACTGGGCGTGTATTGTGTTTGTACATCTGGGCTTGTATTGTGTATGTACATCTGGGCGTTTTTACTTCTTTTACTAGCTGGGCGTTGTAAATGGGAGTGTATGATGCTGACGAATCAGCATCATCCACTTCTCTTCGTTAACACCCAGCTTCTGGCAGTGCACAGACACAGCGTGTTCTCGAGAGATCACGCTGTGACGTCACTCACTTCCTGCCCCAGGTCCTGCATCGTGTCGGACCAGCGAGGACACATCTGCACCAGAGGCTACAGTTGATTCTGCAGCAGCATCGGCGTTTGCAGGTAAGTCGATGTAGCTACTTACCTGCAAACGCTGATGCTGCTGCAGAATCAACTGTAGCCTCTGGTGCCGATGTGTCCTCGCTCGTCCGACACGATGCAGGACCTGGGGCAGGAAGTGAGTGACGTCACAGCGTGATCTCTCGAGAACACGCTGTGTGTCTGTGCACTGCCAGAAGCTGGGCGTTCTGAAGAGAAGTGGATGATGCTGATTCGTCAGCATCATACGCTTCTATTCACAACGCCCAGCTAGTAAAACAAGTAAAAACGCCCAGATGTACGCACACAATACACGCCCAGTTGTACTTTTACTTTAAACACGAACAGTTGTACTTTAGAAAGCCTCATTTGCATAAATATAAAAATGGTCATAACTTGGCCAAAAATGCTTGTCTTAAAAAAAAAAAAACGTTACTTTTATCTACATTGCAGCGCCGATCTGCTGCAATAGGAGATAGGGGTTGCAAAATCTGGTGACAGAGCCTCTTTAACAATCAAGTGTGTTTGTACCATAGAGGCAACCTATACAGCTGTTATGGGGCACTTGGGGAGAGAGGGACTAATTCCAGGTTGTCTTGTGCCCATTTTAATGGGTGGTTAGAACCTGCACAGGGATGTGGTCTCTACAGGCACCGCAATGCTAGCAAACAATTAAGTGGAAAATGTACTCAAGTCATGAAACAGGATTGGTCATAAGTGCGGTGGCTCAAGCAGAACCTTACAGGGGCCTCATTTTTTTATATTTGCTACAACCCCTCCCCCATCCTCTATGTATACCACTGTTAACAATTCTTATTTTCTTACAACTGTTCTGTTTAAGGCTGGGTTCACACACACTATTTACGGACGTAATTCGGGCGTTATAGCATCGAATTACGTCCGAAAATACGGCTCCAAAGCGTCGGCAGACATCTGCCCATTCATTTGAATGGGCTTTACGATGTTCTTTGCCGACGGTCATTTTTTTTACGCGCTGCTGTCAAAAGACGGCGCGTAAAAAAGACGCCCGCGTCAAAGAAGTACATGTCACTTCTTGAGACGTAATTGGAGCCGTTTTCCATTGACTCCATGGAAAAACAGCTCCAATTACGTCCGTAATGGACGCAGCGAAAAGCGCCTGCCATTACATCTGAAATTCCGGAGCTGTTTTCTCCTAAAAACAGCTCCGTAATTTAAGTCGTAACGGAGGCTGCCGTGTGAACATACCCTAACTCTCTTCTTTTGGGCACTGGGCACGCATGAGGATGAACACTACATGGCCAAACAGGAAAGAAGCTTGAGCAAACAGTTGTCATAAACTTGTGAGCACTCAATTCTCTAAAGCCTCGTTGTATGCTGCAGTAAACACTGAAAATAAAGACCTAGTACAGACCACGGCAAACACCCCCATAGCAATAAATACAAAGTTTAGACTGGGAGATCAATGTTTTCTCAAATAGATTACATCAAGGTCCCCCTTTGCAATTCTCAGGATGGCTGCTATAGGTATCTCAGACTGAATAAAAGTCAGTCAATAAATGTTCGGCACAAATTAAATTTAAAGGGGTTGTCCAGTCCAGGATTAGAAACATTATATTTATTTATTTTTATTTTTTCCACAAACAGCGCCATGCTTACCATAGGCTTTGACTTGTATTGCAGCTCAACCCCACTTAAAAATAGTGTGAATTAGAATGAACCATACTCATTACACATATAAACAGTGTGTCTTACGTAGCTTCATATAAAGTTACAAAGCTTAAAAAAAGTTAAACCTATCACAGCCCTATTATCTCTTTGATTCAGAGGAAGGCAAAACAAAACCCCCTGTGCCATGGTAGCCAACTTCACCTCACTGAGGGAAAAAATACCTTACTGGCCACACAAGGACAGTTGGGTAATTTCCCGGTATTATTCTAACATTAGTCTCCCCTTTATTAATTTTTAATTGTATTTATCATGAGATAATTCTCTAGATTTTTGCAATGACTACTTCTACTCTCGTCTTGATTACTGTAACTTATTAGTAATCGGTCTTCCCCTCACTAAACCCTCCCATCTCCAATCTATCCTCAATGCAGCAGCCAGGCTCATCTTTCTGACCAACCGCTACACCAACGCCTCTACCCTGTGCCAGTCACTGCACTGGTTGCCCATCCCCTTCAGAATTAAATTCAAACGTATTACTCTCACCCACAAAGCTCTCCACAGTGCTGCACCACCTTACATCTCCTCCCTCCACTCTGTCTACCACCCTACTCGCGATTTACATTCTGCCAATGACCTTAGATTAAAATCCATCATAATCCGAACCTTACACTCCCATCTCGAAGATTTTTCTCGTGCTGCACCAGTCCTCTGGAATGCACTACCCCAGACAATCAGATTAATTCCCAACTTCCATAGTTTTAAACATGCCCTGAAAACCCATCTTTTTGGACAGGCCTATAACATTTCATAATCTGACTCCTTTCCCTGGCCCCCTTTTGCATTAGTCATCAGAACTTGACCCCCTCATTCAGCTGTATCCCCTACACTCCTTGCAGCCTAATGCACTTCATGTCTGTCATATACAGATACCGGCTGGTGACCAGCTCATGCAGTTTTATGTTACTACCCCATATGTATAAAAGATGGCTGGTCCATTGTACTTAACAAGCACTTTTACATTGTGTCTACCTTATTTCCTCGTAGATTGTAAGCTCTTGCGAGCAGGGTCCTCATTCCTCTTGTTTGAATTATAAATTAGTTTTGTCACTATGTAATGTCTGATTATACAGGTTCCCCCTGAATTGTAAAGTGCTGCGGAATATGTTGGCGCTATATAAATAAAGATTCTTATTATTATTCTTGTGGAAAGCCATTACAAAGTTTGACTACTCTTACTTGAAAGAACCCTTTTCCATATTATCCCTTTCAGGACCAAGGGTCATCGATGCCTCATTGACTAGCCCCATTTTTTCGAATCTGACATGTGTCATTTTATGTGGTAATAACTCTGGAATGCTTTTGCCTATCCAAGCGATTCAGAGATTGTTTTCTCGTGACATATTGTACTTTATGTTAGTGGAAAAATTTGGTAGATAAATTCATAGCTTATTTGTGAGAAACACCAAAATGTAAAGACAATTTGCAAAAATTATAATTTTTCTAATTTTAAATGTAATCTACTTGTAAAACAGATAGTAATACCACACAAAATTGTTGCAAATTAACATCCCCCATAGGTCTACTTTATATTTGCATTGTTTTTTTTTTAATTATTTTTTTTTTCTAGGACGTTACAAGGCTTAGAGCAATTTTTCACATTTTCAAGAACATTTCAAAAGGCTATTTTGTCAAGGACCAGTTCAGTTTTGAAGTGGCTTTGAGGGCCTTATGTACTAGATAGACCCCATATATTACCCCATTTTAAAAACTGCACCCCACAAAGTATTCAAAACAGCATTCAGAAAGTTTATTAACCCTTTAGGCGTTTCACAGGAATTAAAGCAAAGTAAAAATTTACAAATTAATTTTTTTTTGCCGAAATTCATTTGTAATATTTTTTTCTGTAACACAGAAGGTTTTACCAGAGAAATGCAACTCAATATTTATTGCCCAGATTCTGCAGTTCTTAGAAATATCCCACATGTGGCTCTAGTGTGATAATGGACTGAAGCACCTGCCTCAGAAGCAAAGGAGCACCTACAGGATTTTGGGGTTTCCTTTTTTTAGAATATATTTTAGGCACCATGTCAGGTTTGAAGAGGTCTTGAGGTGCCAAAACTGTGGAATCTCCCCAAAAGGGGTTTTGGAAACTACAGACCTCAAGGAATTTATCTAGTGGTACAGTTAACATCTTGACCCGACAGGTCTTTTGCTATATTTATTGGAATATGTCTGTGAAAATTATAATATAAAATATATATAAAATATAAAAAAATATAAAGAAATTAAATTTTTACAAGGAATAAAGAATAAAAAGCACCCCAAAACTTGTAAAGCTATTTCTCACGATTAAGGCAACAACCCATATGTGGTAATAAACTGCTGTTTGTACCCATGGCAGAGCCCAGAAGGGAGCGCCATTTTGCTTTTGGAGCGCAGATTTTGCTTGGTAATAGTTCTGTTTGGGGTTTTGCTGGTATTTCAGTTTATAATGTGGTGGCATATGTAAGCTGGGCAGAGTACATCAGGGCATAATAAGAGGGTATAATAATGGGGTAAATAAATTATTCATAGATCTGTGGCTGGTGTCGCACTGATAAATCGTGCCCAATCTTATCCGCTTTTGGACACTCAATTGCACAATTTCTGTCGCTATAATCTGAGCCCCAGAACTTTTTTTTATTTTTTCTCCCCCAGAGCCGTGCGTGAGCTTATTTGTTATGTTACAATCTGTAGTTTTCATTGGTACCATTTTAGGGTACATGTGATTTTTTTGGATCACTTTTTATTAAATTTTTTGGCAAGCAAAGTGACAAAAAAAGCATACATTTTGACAATGTTTTTTGTCCTTTTTTTTACAGTAATCACTGTGCACTATAAATTACATTTTACTTTATTCCGCAGTTCAGTACGATTACGGCGATACCATATGTATATAGTTTTTTTTATGTTTTGTGGCGTTTGCGCAATAAAATCACTTTTCTATAAAATTATTTATTTTTTGTGTCACCATATTCTGAAAGCCATCATTTTTTTATTTTTCAGTAAAAAAAGCTGTGTAAGGGATTTTTTTTTTTGCGGGACGGGTTGTAGTTTTTGTTGGTATTATTTTGGGGTACATGCAAATTTTTGATCACTTTTTAGTCTATATTTTGGGAGGGGTGATGACCAAAAAAATAGTGATGCTAGTATTGTTTTTTAATTATTTTTTTTGCGGTGTTCACCATGCGGGAAAAATAATATTATAGTTTTATAGTTGGGGTCGTTACGAACGCGGTGATACCAAATATGTATACTTTTTTAACGTTTTATTTTTTTTCCTATAATACTTATAAGACTTATTATAGGAAAAAAAGCATTTTTTGTTTTTGTAACTTATAACTTGTTTAAACTTTTATAAAACATTTTTATTACTTTTTTTTACTTTTTACTTGTTTTACTTGAAGACCTGCAGCACTGGTGGCTTCTATAATACATTACACTACCTAGGTAGTGTAACGTATTATAAACTGTCAGTGTGACGTTAAGGGGGGATTCACACGAGCGTGTATTCGGTCCGTGCGGGCCGCGTGGTTTTCACGCGGCACGCATGGACCAATACAAGTCTATGGGGCAGTACAGACAGTCCGTGCTTTTTGCGCAGCGTTTGTCTGCTGCGCAAAAAGCGCGACAGGTTCAATAACTCTGCGTATTTCGCGCATCACGCACCGATTGAAGTCAATGGGTGCGTGAAAATCACACAGGTTGCACGGAAGCACTTCCCTGCGAACCGACTGAAACAGCGCACCAGCTGTCAAAAGGATGAATGTAAGCAGAAAAGCACCACGTGCTTTTCTGTTTCCGAACATCCAAACGGAGTGTCTTTGCGATGAGCGAAGGCGGACAAGCGAACCGAACTTCACCGGGTTCGGCCGAACACGTTTTGGCCGAACCCGGCAAAAAAATAATCGGTACGCTACGTCAGGAGATAGTCACTGTCCATGGTGCTGAAAGAGTTAAACTGTTTCAGCACCATGGACAGTGACTTCCGATCACAATATACATGAACCTGTAGAAAAAAAACCGAAGTTCTGACTTACCGATAACTCCCGGCGTCTTCCTCCAGTCTGACCTCCCGGGATGACAATTCAGTCCAAGTGACAGCTCCAGCCAATCACAGGCCAAGCACAGGCTGCAGCGGTCACATGGACTGGCGCGTCATCCAGGGAGGTGGGGCCCGATGTCGAGAGGCGCGTCACCAAGGACGCGTCACCAAGGCAACGGCCAGGAAGTTCTCGGTAAGTACGAACTTTTTCTTTTTTTCAACAGGTTTTTCGATATTGTGTTCGGCATTCACTGTCGAGGGTGCTGAAAGAGTTAGCTCTTTCAGCACCTTGGACAGTGACGGGCGTCGACTAGCCTCATCTCTATGATGGCGGCTGCGCGAAAATCACGCAGCCGCGCATCAGACACGGATGACACACGCAGCTGTCAAATGGTTTTTGCGCGCGCAAAACGCAGCGTTGTTTGCGCGCACAAAAACGCAACGTTCGTCTGTATCTGCCCTTACAGTCAGACTGACAGGTAGCCTATGAGGACCAGCTGGTCCTCATAGGCCTCCGTGAATGGCAGACCGGAGGCCGTTGTATGGCCTCCTGTTTTGGCATGCAACCGTCGGCAGCACTCGCAATCGGTCCTCGGGAAAGTTTGTTGTAGCAACAAACTTTCCAGTTTGTTGCTACAACAAACTTTCCCTGCGATCATATGATCGGGACCTGAACAAATCAGGTGCCGATCATGTCTCTGGGACCAGGGTTTCAGCACTACTCTGAGACACCCGAATCGCTCTTTTAACACCCACTGTGAATTCACATCGGCGCTGCACAGAGCCCAGCAAGCGCCGACGTAAATTTACTGTGAGCGGTCAGGAAGCAGTTAATAATGGTGATCATATTCTCTGTAGCCGAACCAATTGGTTCGACTGTCAAAGAACAGGTTGCTGGGGAGCCACGGACACTGACACAGCCGGCGGCCGAGCGCTTTTCACAGCGCTATGCCGCCTGGAACAGAGATATGTATATACACGCCCTGGCAGCACGGGGTATGTGCGAAAAGGACGTGTATCCACAGATTGTCGGCATGACAGGGTTAATGAATAGTTTTAGTAGGTTAGGTCCACGACAAATATAGGTTTTTGCAGCATGCCATATACCAACAGACATCAACAATCTTCAGGATCCCTTATGTGCCGCAAGGAAGGTGTTATAGATGTTGATAAAGAGCACTTGTTATGTTCCCCGGGAGAGATGTAATATATTGTCGATTCTGGCCTGATTATTCAAAGCACAAATAGGCCATGTGTTAAGGATCTGCCAGGCACAGCTTCTGTATCCACGCCCATAGGTAATCAGTCTGCACCTGCTTCTATGTCTGTGAGACTGACTCCATCTTCCACCACTCAGGATGGCAGGCTTAGGAGTGGGAGAGCCTATCACAGCCTGGCCAGATGGAGCTAGCTCCCGCCCTCTGTCCATTTATACCTGCCTTTCCTGTTCCTCCTTGCTTGTGATCCTTCTCTGTTGGTTTCCTGGCCCTGCTGCAGCTTCTTGAACTACTTGTCCCTGCTTCGTATTGACCCTGGCTTGTTCACTACTCTCCTGCTCTGCGTTTGGCACCTCGTACTCTCCTGGTTTGACTCGGCTCGTTTACTACTCTTGTTGCTCACGGTGTTGCCGTGGGCAACTGCCCCGTTTCCCTTTGTTCTGTTTTTCCTTGTCTGGTTGTCTGTCGTGCACTTACTGAGTGTAGGGACCGTCGCCAAGTTGTACCCCGTTGCCTAGGGCGGGTCGTTGCAAGTAGGCAGGGACTGAGGGGCGGGTAGATTAGGGCTCACTTGTCTGTTTCCCTATCCCTGTCATTACACCATGTATGGATAACCCAGAGGCGTAGCTAGGTTCTCCAGCACCCGGGGGCAAAGATTCAGCTTGGCGCCCCATCCCCAACCTCTTTCCCGACATCTCCTTCCCCCTCGCCATGTTTGTTTTCTCTACCAATCAATGACGTGTCCACATTTATTTTTATGTAACCCGAACATAAAAACATTTGTACATTTTACAAGCAATATAGCTCTATACACAACACCAGAACCAAGCTCAGTACTTACATACAGCACCAGAACAAAGCTCATTACATGAATACAACACCAGCACAAATACAGCTCAATTTAGTGCAACCCATGCCGTATAGGTATGTACGGCGTAAAACTACAGCTCCCAGCATGGCCTGAACAGGGGTGTGTCTGTGAACTGCCAGAAGCTGGGTGGTAACGAAGAGAAGTGGATGATGCTGATTCGTCAGCATCATACACTTCTATTCACAACGCCCAGCTAGTAAAACAAGTAAAAACGCCCAGATGTACACACACAATACACGCCCAGTTGGACATAACTTTAAACACGCCCAGTTGTACTTAAGAAAGGCTCATTTGCATAAATATAAAAATGGTCATAACTTGGACAAAAATGCTCGTTTTTGGAAGAAAAAAAAACGTTCCTGTTATCTACATTGCAGCGCCGATCTGCTGCAATAGGAGATAGGGGTTTGAAAATCTGATGACAGAGCCTCTTTAAAGAGGCTCTGTCACCAGATTTTGCAACCCCTATCTGCTATTGCAGCAGATAGGCGCTGCAATGTAGATTACACTAACGTTTTTATTTTTAAAAAACGAGCATTTTTGGCCAAGTTATGACCATTTTTGTAATTATGCAAATGAGGCTTGCAAAAATCCAAGTGGGTGTGTTTAAAAGTAAAAGTCCAAGTGGGCGTGTATTATGTGCGTACATCGGGGCGTTTTTAATACTTTTACTAGCTGGGCGCTGTGAAGAGAAGTAACATCCTCTTCTCTTCAGAACGCCCAGCTTGTGACAGTGCAGATCTGTGACGTCACTCACAGGTCCTGCATCGTGACGGCCACATCGGCAGCAGAGGCTACAGTTGATTCTGCAGCAGCATCAGCGTTTGCAGGTAAGATCGACTTACCTGCAAACGCTGATGCTGCTGCAGAATCAACTGTAGCCTCTGCTGCCGATGTGGCCGTCACGATGCAGGACCTGTGAGTGACGTCACAGATCTGCACTGTCACAAGCTGGGCGTTCTGAAGAGAAGAGGATGTTACTTCTCATCAGAGCGCCCAGCTAGTGAAAGTATTAAAAACGCCCCGATGTACGCACATAATACACACCCACTTGGACTTTTGCAAGCCTCATTTGCATAACTACAAAAATGGTCATAACTTGGCCAAAAATGCTCGTTTTTTTAAAATAAAAACGTTACTGTAATCTACATTGCAGCGCCTATCTGCTGCAATAGCAGATAGGGGTTGCAAAATCTGGTGACAGAGCCTCTTTAAGGCACACGATACAGCCCCACTAGTGATCAATGATGTTTGTGCTTCTCCTGGCGATGTGTTTCCTGCATTCAATTCACCCCAGGATTTCCAAGAGGTTAAGGAACCCAACTGTATTGTTACCTTGAGCTCTGATTTGTCTTTGTCCAATGAATGTTGTGGATGTTATGGTCAGTATGGACTCTCCAGGCACACAGTCTTCCAACATGGATGAGGATGACACTGGACTGTCAGCAAGTTCTAAGGTGGAAGAAGAAGCGTTGGAGGAGCAGGTCTGCGGAGGACAACAAGACACTGGTCCCAACAGCAGTGGTGACCTTCATGATGGTGAGATTTCAGACCCTTTTCAAATATGGCCATGGCCCTTGTTTTCTAAAAACGGTTTGACTTCCATCTCCCCATCTACTGCCACCAAATTCTCAGGACTCACTACAATTCTGAACAGTGACTATATTTTTTGTATGATCTTTGCCTGGGTGATGGGTCAGATAGTCGGCCAGCATTGCCCAATATATGGTGGTGGGATGCACTCGGGAGGAAAGTGTCTGGATGGGCGATGCGGAGCCTGCAGAAACCTGTAAACTGGATAAAAGGTCCCAAGAAACCCCCTGACCCCAGAGACTCCATCTCATGGGCTGGACTGTCCTGGAGGCCACCGGATCAGCTCTTCCAAATCGAACAGATGACGTGGAACTTTTGTGGAAGTGTCTTGAACTTTGTGGTTGTGTTTCCAGACATTGCTCTTTGCCCCGGATGTACATGTGCACTGGACTTTATTTACAGCCTGTGGACTGTTCTTATTGAACTGCAATAAGTGGCTTATGAGTGAAGTGGCCAGCAGCCTGTGTAGGCCACATGGCCAGTTCACTTATTATATGAGGGGAGAGTTTGTGATGGTGCATTATGTGTGGTTTATTGTGAGCCCTCTGCAGAGAGGAATGACTCTGTAATGAAGTACCACAGGTCGTGTCTCCAGCCTATGGACAATCAGACGAGTCAGAGGTGAAGTTCACAAGACTTAAAGTGTTCTCATTGTCCAGTCTCCACAGGGGGTCATCAGGAGGCACCACAGTTATATTCAGCTCAGGTGCAGACCAGCAAACAAAGGTGATCCAATTATCTCCCCCATTGTGTCCTCATCCCTGCTGTGGCATTACACATGATAGCACAAAGGATAGCACAGACAGTGAAACTGCCAAGATGTTCCTCCCCCTGAGGGGTAGATAAGGGCTTGTCTTGGGGAGGATGGAGATCGTGTGGATTTAGACCTTCAGGAGAGCTGAAGCTGAGGCCGGCGCTCTGAAGATGTTCCTGTGATAACCTTATTTTGTGGACTGTGGACTGTGTGTTGTTCCTGCATTGAACGTGACTTGTTCTGTCAGCATTGGATGCAACAAACCCTGTTGAAGTTGCCCTGTCGTCACTGGCTCTGCTGATGGTGTATTAACGTAACGAACCCCATGACATCACCCTTGTAGATAGAGCCCCCCCCCCCATAAAGCCTCCTGTAGATAAAGCCCCCTGTAGATAATGCCACACAATTTTTTTTATTACAATAAAATAACAAACTATTCAAACTCACTGTAAAGGATCTGCCAGGCACAACTTCTGTGTCAACGCCCATAGGTAATCAGTCTGCACCTGCTTCTATGTCTGTGAGACTGAATCCATCTTCCACCACTCATGATGGCAGGCTTAGGAGTGGGAGAGCCTATCACAGCCTGGCCAGACAGAGCTAGCTCCCGCCCTCTGTCTATTTATACCTGCCTTTCCTGTTCCTCCTTGCTTGTGATTCTTCTCGTTTGGTTTCCTGGCCCTGCTGCAGCTTCTGAACTATTTGACCCTGCTTCATATTGACCCTGGCTTACTGACTACTCTCCTGCTCTGCGTTTGGTACCTCGTACACTCCTGGTTTGACTCGGCTCGTTCACCACTCTTGTTGCTCACGGTGTTGCCGTGGGCAACTGCACCATCTCCCTTAGCCTCTTTGTACCCTTGTCTGTTTGTCTGTCGTGCACTTATTGAGCGTAGGGACCGTCGCCCAGTTGTACCCCGTCGCCTAGGGCGGGTCGTTGCAAGTAGGCAGGGACTGAGTGGCGAGTAGATTAGGGCTCACTTGTCTGTCTCCCTGCCCCCATCATTACATAATCACAAGCCCCTATACCTAGTCTACCCTGGTCCCTCACACTACTATGGACCCCCTTGAGACCCTGGCTCAGCAAATGCAGGGTCTCTCCCTACAGGTCCAGGCCCTGGCTCAGAGGGTCAACCAGCCTGATGCTACCATGGTAGTGCCCCTCACCTCACCTCTTGAGCCCCACCTCAAGTTGCCTGACCGGTTCTCAGGGGACCGGAAGACTTTTCTCTCCTTTCGGGAGAGTTGTAGGCTCTATTTTCGCTTAAAGCCCCACTCCTCAGGTTATGAGAGCCAGCGGGTGGGTATAATTATGTCCCGGCTCCAGGAAGGGCCCCAAGAATGGGCCTTCTCCTTGGCTCCTGACGCCCCTGAACTTTCCTCCGTTGATCTTTTATTTTCTGCTCTCAGACTCATTTATGACGAGACTGACAGGACTGCCTTTGCCGAGAGTCAGCTGGTGACCTTACGTCAGGGTAAGAGACCTGTTGAGGAGTATTGTTCTGACTTTAGGAAGTGGTGCATAGCTTCTCGGTGGAATGACTCTGCCTTAAGGTGCCAGTTTAGGTTGGGTCTGTCGAACGCCCTGAAAGACCTGCTAGTTAGCTATCCCTCTTCTGACTCCCTAGACCAGGTTATGGCTTTAGCGGTACGACTTGACCGACGTCTCAGGGAACGACAACTTGAACGTTTTTGTGTTTTCCCCTCTGACTCCCCCATGATGCCTCCCGAGGTTCCCTTGCATCGCTCTTCCACGGAAGACTCGGAGGTACCTATGCAACTCGGGGCCTCCGTGTCCCCCCGACAACGTAGAGAGTTCCGCAGGAAGAATGGTCTCTGCTTCTATTGTGGGGATGCCAAGCATCAAGTGAACAACTGTCCTAGACGTAAGAATAAGCAGCCGGAAAACTTCCGCCACTAAGTGATCATCGGGGATGTCACTTAGGCGCACAGGTATTTCCCGTAAATATGAAACGTAATAAAATCTTGCTTCCCTTTCAGGTCTCTTTTGGTGGTAGGTCTGCTACCGGCAGTGCCTTCGTGGATTCAGGGTCTTCTGCTAATATCATGTCTGTGGAATTTGCTATGTCTCTAGCTATGCCTTTGATTGATTTGCCTAAACCTGTCCCGGTAGTGGGTATCGACTCCACTCCTCTTGCTAATGGTTATTTTACACAGCATACCCCTGTTTTTGAACTCCTTGTTGGCTCCATACATTTGGAGCAGTGCTCTGTACTGTTGATGCAGGGATTATCGTCCTATTTGGTTTTAGGCCTTCCCTGATTGCAGTTGCATAATCCCACGTTTGACTGGAATACTGGGGAGCTTACCAAATGGGGTAATGAATGCTTGACGTCATGTTTTTCTGTTAATTCTATTTCTCCCCCTGAGTAGGTGAACACGCTACCTGAGTTTGTTCAGGACTTCGCTGATGTTTTCTTTAAGGAGGCCTCCGAAGTGTTACCTCCTCATAGAGAATACGATTGCGCTATCGATTTGGTACCAGGAGCTAAGCTCCCTAATGGTAGGATATTTAATCTCTCTTGTCCCGAACGTGAAGCCATGAGAGAGTATATCCAGGAATGCCTGGCCAAGGGTTACATAAGCCCCTCTACTTCTCCGGTAGGTGCTGGCTTCTTCTTCGTAGGGAAGAAGGATGGTGGTCTTAGGCCATGCATTGACTACCGTAACTTGAATAAGGTCACTGTAAGGAACCAGTATCCCCTTCCTTTGATTGCCGATCTCTTTAATCATGTTGTTCAGGGGGCCCAATGGTTCTCTAAGTTTGATCTACGGGGGGCGTATAACCTTATCTGCATCAAAGAGGGGGATGAGTGGAAGACTGCGTTTAACACGCCCGAAGGTCATTTCGAATACCTCGTCATGCCCTTTGGGTTGTGTAATGCTCCCGCGGTCTTCCAGAATTTCATAAATGAGATTTTAAGAGATTACCTGGGGGTATTTCTTGTAGTGTACCTTGATGACATACTTGTGTTTTCCAAGGACTGGTCCTCCCACATTGAGCATGTCAGGAAGGTGCTCCAGGTCCTTCGGGAAAACAAACTGTTTGCGAGGACCGAAAAATGTGTGTTTGGGGTGCAGGAGATACCATTTTTGGGTCAAATCCTCACTCCTCATGAATTCCGCATGGACCCCGCCAAGGTCCAGACTGTGGCGGAATGGGTCCAACCTGTCTCCCTCAAGGCGTTACAGTGCTTCTTGGGGTTTGCTATTACAGGAGATATATTGCAAACTTCTCGGTCATCGCTAAGCCTCTTACGGACCTCACTCGCAAAGGTGCTGATCTCCTCCACTGGCCTCCTGAGGCTGTCCAGGCTTTTGAGGTCCTTAAGAAGTGCTTTATCTCGGCCCCGGTGCTGGTTCAGCCCAACCAAATGGAGCCATTTATCGTGGAGGTTGACGCATCCGAGGTGGGAGTGGGGGCTGTCTTGTCCCAGGGTACCAGGTCCCTCACCCATCTCCGTCCCTGTGCCTACTTCTCCAGGAAGTTTTCACCCACTGTGAGTAACTATGATATTGGCAACCGCGAACTCTTAGCCATTAAATGGGCATTTGAAGAGTGGCGCCACTTCCTGGAGGGGGCTAGGCACCAGGTAACGGTCCTTACCGACCACAAGAATCTGGTTTTCCTAGAATCTGCCCGGAGGCTAAACCCGAGACAAGCTCGATGGGCGCTATTTTTTACCAGATTCAACTTTTTGGTTACCTATAGGGCTGGGTCTAAAAATATTAAGGCTGATGCACTGTCGCGTAGCTTCATGGCCAGCCCTCCTTCGGAGGAAGATCCTGCTTGTATTTTGCCTCCAGGTATAATCATTTCCTCTATTGATTCTGATTTAGTCTCTGAAATTGCGGCTGATAAAGGTTCAGCTCCCGGGAACCTTCCTGAGAACAAGCTGTTTGTTCCCCTGCAATTCCGGCTAAGGGTACTTAGGGAAAATCATGACTCCGCACTATCTGGTCATCCAGGCATCCTGGGTACCAAGCACCTCATTGCCAGAAACTATTGGTGGCCTGGGTTGCCTAAAGACGTTAAGACCTACGTCGCCGCTTGTGAGGTTTGTGCTAGGTCCAAGACTCCCAGGTCCCGACCAGCGGGCTTACTACGTTCTTTGCCCATTCCCCAGAGACCTTCGACCCATATCTCCATGGATTTTATCACCGATTTGCCTCCATCTCAAGGCAAGTCGGTGGTGTGGGTTGTAGTAGACCGCTTCAGTAAGATGTGCCACTTTGTGCACCTCAAGAAACTACCCAATGCTAAGACGTTAGCTACCTTGTTTGTCAAACACATCCTGCGTCTCCATGGGGTCCCTGTCAATATTGTTTCTGACAGAGGGGTACAATTTGTTTTATTGTTTTGTTTTGGAGAGCCTTCTGTAAAAAGTTGGAGATTGATCTGTCCTTCTCCTCTGCCTTCCATCCTGAAACTAATGGCCAAACTGAGAGGACTAATCAGTCTCTAGAACAATATTTAAGGTGTTTTATCTCTGACTGTCAATATGATTGGGTCTCATTCATTCCCCTCGCCGAATTTTCCCTTAATAACCGGATCAGTAACTCGTCAGGGGTCTCCCCCTTTTTCTGTAATTTTGGGTTTAATCCACGGTTCACCTCCGTTTCACCTGGTAGTTCCAACAATCCCGAGGTAGAGGTCGTTCATCGGGAACTGTGCACAGTCTGGGCCCAGGTTCAGAAGAACCTAGAGGTGTCCCAGAGTATATAAAAAACTCAGGCAGATAGAAGACGTTCTACTAACCCCTTGTTTATGGTCGGGGATCTGGTGTGGCTATCGTCTAAGAACTTGCGCCTTAAAGTCCCGTCCAAGAAGTTTGCTCCCCGGTTTATAGGGCCGTACAAGGTCATTGAAGTCCTCAATCCTGTCTCCTTCCGACTGGAGTTGCCCCCATCTTTTCGAGTACACGACGTGTTTCATGCCTCCCTCCTTAAACGCTGCTCCCCGTCCTTGGCTCCCTCGAGGAAACCTCCTGTCCCCGTTCTCACCCCTGAGGGGGTGGAATTCGAGGTGGCCAAGATTGTGGACAGCAAGATGGTCCAAGGCTCCCTCCAGTACCTGGTCCATTGGAGAGGATACGGGCCTGAGGAGAGGACTTTGGTACCCGCCCGGGATATTCACGCTGGGGTATTGGTCAGGAGGTTCCACCTTCGTTTCCCCAATAAACCAGGTCCACCTAGTAAGGGTCCGGTGGCCCCTCATAAAAGGGGGGGTACTGTAAAGGATCTGCCAGGCACAGCTTCTGTGTCAACGCCCATAGGTAATCAGTCTGCACCTCCTTCTATGTCTGTGAGACTGACTCCATCTTCCACCACTCAGGATGGCAGGCTTAGGAGTGGGAGAGCCTATCACAGCCTGGCCAGATGGAGCTAGCTCCCGCCCTCTGTCTATTTATACCTGCCTTTCTTGTTCCTCCTATGTTGTGATTCTTCTCGTTTGGTTTCCTGGCCCTGCTGCAGCTTCTGAACTATTTGACCCTGCTTCATATTGACCCTGGCTTACTGACTACTCTCCTGCTCTGCGTTTGGTACCTCGTACAGTCCTGGTTTGACTCGGCTCGTTCACCACTCTTGTTGCTCACGGTGTTGCCGTGGGCAACTGCCCCATCTCCCTTAGCTTCTTTGTACCCTTGTCTGTTTGTCTGTCGTGCACTTATTGAGCGTAGGGACCGTCGCCCAGTTGTACCCCGTCGCCTAGGGCGGGTCGTTGCAAGTAGGCAGGGACTGAGTGGCGGGTAGATTAGGGCTCACTTGTCTGTCTCCCTACCCCCATCATTACACTCACCTTAATCCCGCTCCCACGCCCTGTGGCAGCAATGGAGACCTGCTCTCTTCTGCGCAGGTCTCCTGGGGGTTGAACAAAGCGTCTATGTAAGGCGCTGATTGGCTGGGCAGGATGACTTTCCGTGTTAGTCAGCGCCTTTAAGCGCCGAAAGCACGATACCGCTTCACTCATGGAAAAGAGCTGAATGGCCAGGCACGGAACAATTATAGTGCAGGAGGAGGTGGCGCTGGCGCCCCCTCTAAGTTTTGCCCGGGGCACATGCCCTGCCTGCCCCCCCCCCCTAGCTACGCCCCTGGATAACCTTACTCAAACCAAAACCATGTTGGGCCACTAGACTAGAATCAATTAGACTAGATTGCACCAAAAATATACACTACTGTATATGGACCAAAGTATTGGGACACCCACACATTAAACCTGCAGGAGCTTTCTAGATCCATAGGCATTAATATGGAGTTAGTTCCCCCATTTGTAGCTAAAACAGCTTCCACTCTTCTGGGAAGGCTTTCTACAAGATTTTGGAGTGTATCTGTGGGAATTTTTGCCCATTCATCCAGAAGAGCATTTGTGAGGTCAGACACTGATGTTGGAGGAGAGGGCCTGGCTTGCAATCTCCATTCTAGTTCATCCCAAAGGTGCTCGATGGGGTTGAGGTCAGGGCTCTGTGCGAGCCAGTCAAGTTCCAGGGTTGCCAACCTCCACTTCAATAATTTCTAGACAACTGAGCTAAAAATCACAGACAGACCAAATTCTTTATGGACACATTAAAAAATCATTGCAGTGTGCTAGGAGTGACTCACCAATCACAGCCCCACTTGTAGCTTTGCCCTGCTACCGTAGCGTGGGAATGCTGCAAGTTGGGCTGTGATTGGTGAGTCCGACTCACTCACAACTCACTCCACCCCCACCACCACTACCGGCATGGTTTTAGACAAAGTGTGTCCCTGGGCAAAGTTAAAAGTGGGGCCCCATATGCTGAATTCAGTATCATTAATACAATCAATTCAGAAGGCGGTGTGCAGAAATTATCTATATACATATAGTTATTAAATCATACCAATATACCAGATCATATTACCTGCATACTGTTACTGAACACAACTCACTATTATCAGACCAATAATAACACAATATAAGGTCCAAATAATACCGCCACACAATGACTGAATAACGCCCCTATACTGTTACTGAATAATACCGCCACACAATAACCACATAGTGACTGATTAATACCCCCATACTGTTATTGAATAATACTGCCACACCATAACCACATAGTGACTAAATTATATTACTGAATAACCCCTTAAAGGCATGGTTTCGCCCCAAAAACATGTTTTTTTTTTAAAATTTAAACATTTAGTGTGTGGGTGATAAAACATTGTTCAAATTTTTTTTATTTTTTTCGCGAGTCAGGAAATATTATAAATTTTTTCAAATTTATAATACTACCCATTTTTGGTCACTAGATGGAGCTGTTTGGAGCTAGTTCCCAAAATTGCAGCATTGCAACATTGGGTTAAAAGCTATCGCTCTAGTGAGCGCTCAGCATCCCCCCCCTCCTTTATCCTGGCTAGTGCCGGGATAAACGAGGGGTTTGAAAGGTTTAACCTCCTACACTGTGTGTCGCCATTTTTTGAGGTAACCCACAGTGTAGTAGGTTTACATGCAGTAGTAAACACACACAAACACTAACATACATTGAAATCGCTTACCTGCTCCTGCCGCCGCGGCCCGTCCGCTCCCTTTGCTGCCGCTGTTCCATGTGCACTTGGAAGCCGCGACCGGAAGTAGTAATATTACTGTCCGGCCGCGACTTCCGGTCCACAGGAAAATGGCGCCGGACGGCGCCAATTTCGAATAGGACTGTGTGGGAGCGGCGCATGCGCAGTTCCCACACAGACGCCGTACACGGCAGTCAATGGGACGGGAGCCGTTCGCAGTCCCTATGGGACTGTGGCTGCCGTATTCCATGTCTGTGTGTGTCGTTAATCGACACACACAGAAATGGAACAAAAAATGGCAGCCCCCATAGGGAAGAAAAAGTGTGAAAAAAAGAAACAGTAAAACACAAACACACAAATGAAAATAAACGTTTATATTAAGGCACTAACATCTTTAACATATAAATAAAATATTTGTGATGACACTGTTCCTTTAAAGCATTATCACGTAGGGAAAGTATGGGGTGAGCTCACAGGCTGAGCGCGCTCCATACACAGCGGGTGACGGCTGTACCATACAACAGACACCTCACTGCAACGGGCAGAATCAAAGTTCACTTTGATTCCGCCCATTTAACACCTTAAATGCCGCGGTTGATTGAGACAGCGGCATTTATATTGTTAGAATCAGGGGGAGTCCCCTCAAACATGCCATCTCGTCCCCCTACGGCACGACTGGCCGTTTACAATTATTGTTATGACAGCCTGGGAGCCTAATAAAGGTCCCCAGGTCTGCCATCTTTGTACTCCTTTGAAGCACTCCAGCAGGGCTTCAAAGGAGACTGTCAGAATTGCATTAGTATTGCAGTATATCATGCAAGCGATCCAACGATGGCTGGTTCAAGTCCCCTAGGGGCACTAATAAAAAAAAGTAAAAAAAACTGTTAAATAAAGTTTGTTTTTATGTTCCAAAAAAAAAAGTATTTAAAGTTCAGAAAACCCCCCTTTGCACATATTTTTTCCCTAAATCAATGTTAAAACAAATAAAAGTAAACATAACTGCTATTGCCGTGTCCGTAAAAGTCAGAACTATCACATGATAGCGTTGTTTAACCCGCTCATTGAATACCGTTAAAAAATATTAATATAAAACACGCAAGTTGCTGTTTTTTGGTCACCTTACCTCTCCAAAGAAAATTGATCTAAAAGTCGCATATACTTCAAAATGGTATCTGTGAAAGCTACTGCTCGCCCCGCAAACGTCAAAGTCTTACAAAAAAAAACTTACACCGCTAAATTGATGGAAAAATTAAAAAGTTATGGCTCTCAGAATATAGCGACACAAAATATTTTTTTTATTTAGCAAATTGTTGTATTTTTTTAAAAGTGGTAAAGCATAACAAAACATATAAATTTGGTATCGCCGTAATTGTATCTACCTGTAGAATAAGGTGAATATGTAGTTTTTAACCGCCTGTTGGACACCGTAAAAACAAAACCCCCCAAAAAATGGCATAATTGCACCCCACAAATATTTTTTTTCAGCTTCCCAGTACATTATGCAGTACAATAAATGGTGCCATGAAAAGCTACAACTTGTCCAGCAAAATACAAAAATATGGCTATATCGATGGAAAAATAAAAAAATTATAGCTTTTGGAAGGTGGGTAGGAAAAAACAAAAGTGAAAATCAGAAAAAGAGGGAAGGGGATAATAACCCCATACTGTTACTGAATAATACTGCCACACCATAACCACATAGTGACTAAATAATACCGCCACACCATAACCACAGTTACTGAATAATAACCCCATACTGTTACTGAATAATACCGCCACACCATAACCACATAGTGACCGAATAATACCCTCATACTGTTACTGAATAATACCACCACACCATAACCACATAGTGACTGAATAATACCCCTATACTGTTACTGAATAATACCGCCACATCATAACCACATAGTGACTGAATAATACTGCCACACCATAACCACATAGTGACTGAATTATAGCACCATACTGTTACTGAATAATACCGCCACACCATAGGCACATAGTAACGGAAGACTACTCTAATAGTGTTATTGAATAATACTGCCACACCATAACCACATAGTGACTGAATAATACCCCTATACTGTTACTGAATAAAGACCAATATACAAAGACAAATATTACCACCATATAGTGACCATAAAGTGGTAGATGCCAGTTATACACAGGAGCTCTGTAGATGTTATAAGTTATTACAGCACATTTATATCCAGTGACTCACAGGTAATGTTTTCTCTGATCAGAGTCGTTCACTTTTCCTTTTTTTTGTCCATCGGCCCAGACCACTGTGACAACTTATTTCAACCACGACCCGTCTCTGCAGAATTTGACATGCAGACATGTTGGTTTCCTGCTTTTCCAGAATCTTCCACACCTATACTCCATCCTCTAAACAAACTCGTAATCCACAGTGCCCCATATGGTAATAATGATCCCTCAGTGCTCGACACAATAAAAGTGTCCCATCAGCAATCGTGCCCCCACACAGTAATAATGCCGCCTTTGTGCGCCCTGTATACAGTGCCACACACAGCCCCCTGTAGATAGTGCCATACAAACCCTCTTGTAGATAGTGCCACAAAGCCATCCCTAGTACTTAGTGCCACACAGCCATCCCTAGTACTTAGTGCCACACAGCCTCCCTTGTACTTAGATCAACACAGCCCCCCCCCCTTGTACTTAGTGCCATATAGCCCCCTTGTAGATACTGTCATACAGCCCTCCCTTGTACTTCGTGCCACACAGCCCCCCTTGTACTTAGTGCCACATAGCCCTCCTTTTAGAGACTACCACACAGCCCCCCTTGCACTTAGTGCCACACAGCCCCCAAAGTGGAGAGAGATAGCCTACTCTGCTCTGCCTGACGTGACTCACCATTAGGAGCAGCAGGTTATGCGGCAGCGGTCTGAGTGAGGTTGGTGTCGGCCCAGGATTGGACCAGTCACCTGACCTGAGTCACCCGACACACCATGCTCTCCCAGAATCAAAGACCCGGCTGTGTCCAAGAGAAGCGAATATACGTAATAATGAAAAATACCTGGAGTATTAGTGATCATTTTGGCCAAAAGGACGCAAGCTCGCAATCCACGACAAGGATCCCCAGACTTGCGAGTCCCTAACTCCTTAACTGGAACTGAATGTTCCTGATGCACAGACAAAACCGATAAAAACAAGGGGACATATACAAAAACACCGAAAAAGGCCATACTTACAAATGGACACAGCCAGGTCAGAAACGCTGATGTAGGAAAGTGAGCAGGTGCTTTAAATAATAAAAGCCACTCCCACTAGTCTTGAGGGGAGTGGTGTGTGTGGTGCATGGGATGTGCAGTAAGAAATAATAAATGAATAGTGTGTGTGCAAGTGTAATACTATAAGTGAAATATAGGGGGCAGTAATGAGTGAAGTGCCTCAATAGAAATAAATTGATAATGGGGTGCAAGTGTGTGAAACATGGAGGGATAGTGTGTACGTCATGAGGCACAACGTGTATAGCCAGGTAGAAGCCTATTTGTGACGCCTTGATAGTTCATAGAGCGGGCTACCCTGCTTGCTCTGCCAAACAACAACACACCATGCTCTCCCAGCATCAAAGACCCGGCTGTGTCCAAGAGAAGCGAATATACGTAATAATGAAAAATACCTGGGGTATTAGTGATCATTGTGTTGTTGTTTGGCATAGCAAGCAGGGTAGCCTGCTCTATGAACTATCAAGGCGTCACAAATAGGCTTCTACCTGGCTATACACGTTGTGCCTCATGACGTACACACTATCCCTCCATGTTTCACACACTTGCACCCCATTATCCATTTATTTCTATTGAGGCACTTCACTCATTATTGCCCCCTATATTTCACTTATAGTATTACACTTGCACAAACACTATTCATTTATTATTTCTTACTACACATCCCATGCACCACACACACCACTCCCCTCAAGACTAGTGGGAGTGGCTATTATTATTTAAAGCACCTGCTCACTCTCCTTCATCAGCGTTTCTGACCTGGCTGTGTCCATTTGTAAGTATGGCCTTTTTCGGTGTTTAAGTCTATCTTATGCTTGACATTGTGCTTGGTGGTGTAAGGCTTGCATGCAGCTGCCCGGCCATATAAACGAATGCCATGAAGCTCACGATGCACAGTTTTTGTGCAGATGTTAATGCCAGAGAAGATTTGGAACGCTGCATTTATGGAGTCAGCAGAGCATTGGCGACTTTAATGGACTATCCACCCTAGCACTTAGCGCCCCCGCTCTGTTACTTTACGTGGTCTCCACTTCGTGGCTGAGTTGCTATGGTCCCTAAAAGCTTCCACTTTGCAATAATACCACTCACAGTTGATCATGGAATATCTAGGAGGGAAGACATTTCATGAACTGATTTGTTACAATGGTGACATCCTATTACAGTACCACGCTGGAATTCATTGAGCTCTTTAGAGCGACCCATTCTTTCCCAAATGCTTGTAAAGGCGACTACATGGCAAGGTGCTGAATTTTATACACCTGTGGTAATGGGACTGAATTAAAAACCTGAATTCAATGATTAAGAAGTGTGTTCCAATACCTTTGGCCATATAGTGTATATTACACTAGAAAGACTAAGTTATTTATTCAGGCTTAGAACTGTCCAGTAGACTAGGACACATTTAATACTTTTATTTTAGATAAGAGCAGACTCAATACAATATCTATTACACAAGTTTATGCTTCATACAATAGATTAGGGGATGCTTATTATAGTTGATAATCAATATGGTCACAATCAGCGGCATGTGCAGGATTTTTTTATCTAATGGAGGTTGTCCAGCTTAGGGGGTGCAATACCAGCCATAGTGCCAATATAATAACAGATCCAGTTGTGTTCATGTAATATGATCACCTACAGTGACCATAAGTAATATTAAGCATGCTTCCCATAAAATAGTACCAGACATTGCGCCAATATTATATCAGCCAAAGTGCCCATTCAATAGCATACATATTAGCACAAATAATAGTACATGTCACGGACACTGGGTTTGTGGACCCACTAGGCCGCTCCGCCGTAGCGGGGAGGCAGCTGACCAGGTCACAGTCTATGTGAAAGCAAGATAGCAGACAGTAATGCTTAGGTACCTGAAATAGTCCGGACGGTGACTGTGGCTTCA
The DNA here is from genome assembly GCF_050947455.1 of Rhinoderma darwinii. Classification (NCBI taxonomy): domain Eukaryota; kingdom Metazoa; phylum Chordata; class Amphibia; order Anura; family Rhinodermatidae; genus Rhinoderma; species Rhinoderma darwinii. The sequence continues at coordinate 66,342,880 of NC_134687.1, forward strand.
GCACAGATGGAGGCAGGTGCGGAAAGTGGCGCCAGACGTGGCGGGCAGTATCCGATGAGCAGATGGCACTTGACGTGGTAGATGGCACTTGACGTGGCAGATGGCACTTGACGTGACAGATGGCACTTGACGTGGCAGATGGCACTTGACGTGGCAGATGACACTTGACGTGGCAGATGGCACTTGACGTGGCAGATGACACTTGAACACGGGTATGCACAGGAACAATGCGGAATACAGGAACGGTAACAGGGCATGGGTAACAGCTGGAACGGTAGACACTAAGGGACCATTTGCGAGACAGACAGGGAAAGACTAACAACGCTCAGGCAAGGATCAGAAGGGCTGGGGCATTCTTATAGGGCAGGAAATCATGTGGGTTAATGAACATTGTTTTCATGTGCGCGCGCTGGCCCTTTAAGAGCGGGCGCGAGCGTGCGCGCGCACCCTACGGGACCCGGCCGGACGGAGCGGAAGTGAGCGCTGGCATCTCCTAGGAGGGAGACGGAGGCCAGCGCTCACAGATCCATGGCTGCGGGCGTCGGGAGGTGAGTGAACCCGACGTCCCGCTGCCATGGGCACTACAGTATCCCCCCTCTTACGCCCCCTCTTCTTGGGACCAGAGTGAGAGAGGAACTTTTTAATAAGAGTAGGGGCGCTGAGGTTCTCTTCTGACTCCCAGGACCTCTCCTCAGGACCAAACCCTCTCCAGTCCACCAGATAGAAAGTCCTTCCTCCAACCCTCTTGCGGTCCAGGATCTCCTTTACCTCGAATACATCAGAAGGACCGCTGGAAGCAACTGTGGAACTAGAGGTCTTGCTGTAGCGGTTCAGGACCACTGGTTTCAGGAGGGACACATGGAAGGAGTTAGGGATTCTGAGGGTAGGGGGCAGCCGCAGCTTATAGGAAACAGGGTTAATTTGTTGCAGGATCTCGAAGGGACCAAGGAACCTGGGAGCAAACTTGTATGAAGGCACCCTCAAGCGAATGTTTCGAGAGGACAGCCAGACTTTAGTCCCAGGAAGATACTGAGGCAGCTCTCTTCTTTTGGTATCTGCCTTACGCTTCATGCGATCTACCGCCTGCAAAATAGAGGACCGGGTCTGTTGCCAGATTTGCAGGAAGTCCCCATATGCAGAGTCAGCAGCGGGTACCTGAGATGAAGTCGACACTGGAAGTGGAACTCTGGGATGCTGACTGTACACTATGTGAAACGGAGTGGAGGTGGTGGACTCACTTGTGTGGTTATTATAAGAAAACTCCGCCCATGGTAGAAGCTGTACCCAGTTATCGTGCTGTGAAGAGATGAAGTGGCGGAGATAATTTTCCATGATCTGGTTGATCCTCTCAACTTGCCCATTGGACTGGGGGTGATAGGCAGAGGAAAAGTCCAAACTCACATCCAGGAGTTTACAGAGGGCTCTCCAGAACTTGGAGGTAAACTGAACCCCCCGGTCGGACACAATGTGAAGAGGCAAGCCATGCAAGCGGAAGATGTGCTGAATGAAGAAGCTTGCCAGTCGAGGAGCAGAGGGTAGGCCGGTCAGCGGGATAAAATGTGCCATCTTAGAGAACCGGTCCACCACCACCCAGATGGTGTTGCATCCTGCCGAGAGAGGAAGGTCCGTGACGAAGTCCAAAGCGATGTGCTGCCAGGGGGCACTGGGTACAGGCAGGGGTTGAAGCAGGCCGGCAGGCTTGCTGTGATCCACCTTGTTAGAGGCACACACCGTGCAAGCAGAGACAAAGTCCAGAACATCCTTAGGGAGCGTGGGCCACCAGAAGAGACGAGCGATCAGGTCTTGGGTCTTACGGACACCGGCGTGCCCAGCTAGTTTAGAACTGTGTCCCCAGCGGAGAATTCTTTTTCTGTCTGCCAACCGAACAAAAGTTCTCCCTGGAGGGATATTTCTAAGCTGCAGAGGATTGGCGGTGACAACGCAGGATGGGTCTATGATCGTCTGAAGGGACTCCACCGTGTCCTCCGCTTCGAATGATCTGGACAGGGCATCGGCCCTCACGTTCTTGTCAGCGGGACGGTAGTGGAGCAGAAATTGGAAACGGGTGAAGAACAGTGACCACCTGGCTTGACGAGGATTCAGTCTTTGAGCGGACTGAAGGTACGTGAGATTCTTGTGGTCGGTGAAGATCAGAATGGGGTGAGCAGCGCCCTCCAGAAGATGTCTCCACTCCTCCAGGGCCAATTTGATAGCCAGTAGCTCCCGATCTCCAATGGAATAATTGCGCTCAGCAGAGGAAAACAGTCTTGAGTAGTAGCCACACACTACTGCCTTTCCTTTGGAGCTCCTCTGGAACAGAAGTGCGCCTGCACCAACAGAGGAAGCGTCCACTTCCAGTGAGAACTGCCGAGATATGTCAGGGTGATGGAGGATCGAAGCTGAAGTGAAGGCTTTCTTGAAGCTAATGAATGCGGACTCTGCCTCCGGAGTCCACACCTTGGCGTTCACACCCTTCTTGGTAAGGGTAGAGATGGGGGCCGTCAGAGAAGAAAAGTTCAGAATAAACTGCCGGTAGAAATTGGCGAAACCAAGGAACCGCTGTATGGCCCTTAGGCCTTGAGGACGTGGCCATTCCAGGACAGACTTTAACTTCTCAGGGTCCATCTTAAGGCCTTGATCTGAGATGACATAGCCCAGCAAGGGCAGAGACCTCTTTTCAAAGGTGCATTTCTCTAACTTGGCATACAAGCGATTCTCTCTTAGTCGCAGAAGAACTTGACGAACGTGCCTCCGATGGGTCATCAGATCTGGGGAGAAGATTAGAATATCATCGAGATAAACTACAACACATGTATAGAGGAGATCTCGGAAGATGTCATTAACGAACTCCTGAAATACTGCGGGAGCGTTACACAGTCCGAAGGGCATCACTCGGTATTCGTAGTGCCCATCGCGGGTGTTAAATGCCGTCTTCCATTCGTCACCCCGGCGAATCCGGATTAGATTATAGGCCCCTCGCAGATCTAGCTTGGAAAAAATTTTGGCTCCTCGTATGCGATCAAACAGCTCGGAGATGAGTGGCAACGGGTACTTGTTCTTGACCGTGATCCGATTGAGACCACGGTAATCAATGCAGGGTCGGAGAGATCCATCTTTCTTTTTAACGAAGAAGAATCCTGCCCCGGCCGGGGAGGAACATTTTCGAATAAAGCCCCTCTCCAAGTTCTCCTTGATATAGGCTGACATCGATAAAGTCTCTGGCAAGGAGAGAGGAATACTCGTCCACGGGGAAGAGAAGCATTGGGAACCAGTTCAATGGGACAGTCATAATTCCGATGTGGAGGCAATATCTCAACCTCTCGTTTGCAGAAGACATCCGCAAAACTGGCATACTGAGAAGGTAGATTGGAGAGTGACTGCGGCAGAGGGGGCACAACAGGACAGACTTGTGACAGGCAATGGCTATGGCATCTGGAACCCCATTGAAGAACTTCTCCAGAACTCCAGTCGAGTGTCGGGGCATGTAGACGGAGCCATGGCAGACCCAGCAGGATAGGATTGATAGCCTTGGGTAGTACCAGGAAGGAGATCTGTTCTGAGTGAAGAGCTCCGACCCGTAATGTCACCGGCTCAGTGATGAGCATGATTGGATCAGGCAGCGGTAGACCATTCACAGAGGCAACAGCCAGGGGTCTCTCCAGACGGACTGTGGGTAGTTGAAACCGATCCACTAGATCTTGGTGGATAAAATAAGCAGCCGCTCCAGAGTCAAGATAGGCGGAGGAAGGATGTGATGCCTGTCCGGTGACGATGGCCACAGGTATCGATAATTTGGAAGAGGTTTTAACGTTTGGAGACGTTCCACCTAGAGTTGCCTCTCCAACCTACCCTAGGTACTGGAGTTTCCCGGTTTCTGTGGGCATTGACGCACAAAATGACCCTTGAGGCTGCAATACATGCAAAGTCCAGAGGAGCGTCTGCGCTGCTTCTCCTGTTCAGATAACCGGACTCTGTCTACCTGCATGGGTTCCTCAGGTAGCGCACTAGGGGTGGACAATTGTGGTCTCTGGGCAGGGGGTGCTGGTCTGTGGGCCCGGCTCTCCTGACGAACCTCTTGAGAGCGCTGCCGGATTCTCATATCAACCCGGGTGGCTAACAGGATGAGGGCATCCAAGGTAGAGGGAAGGTCGCGGGCTGCCAGTTCGTCCTTGATGTGAGAGGACAGTCCCTGCCAGAAGGTCGCCACCAGTGCTTCATTGTTCCATGCCAGCTCGGCTGCTAGGGTACGGAAGGAGATTGAATACTCCCCTACTGTGGAGCCTTCTTGCGTGAGGGTCAACAGAGTGGCTGCGGCAGAGGATGTTCGACCCGGCTCCTCGAACACGGCACGAAAGGACTGGCAGGAACAAGGCTAGGTCCGCGGATACAGGTCCCAAGTTGCTCCAAGATTGGGTTTGCCCATGCGAGGGCCTTGCCAGCGACGAGGGAGATAATGAACGCTACTTTAGCCTCCTCGGAGGGGAAGAGATGAGGCCGTAGCCTAAAATGCACCGTGCATTGATTGAGAAATCCTCTGCATGCTCTGGGGTCACCGTCATAGCGAGGAGGAAGAGGCAGAGGAACTGAGGATCCGGAACAAACAGGGGGAGCAACAGGCAGTGGCAGCTTCTGGAGGAAGAACCGGGGGTGGAACAGCGAGTAGATCCAGGCGGACCAGAATAGAATTCACCGCCTCAAGGAGTTGATCCTGACGAGTGCGTAGGTCATGCATCTCTGTCTGAATCTTTTGTACTGGGGTCTTGGGCTGGCCAGCGGGTTCCATGGCCTGAGCGTACTGTCACGGACACTGGGTTTGTGGACCCACTAGGCCGCTCCGCCATAGCGGGGAGGCAGCTGACCAGGTCACAGTCTATGTGAAAGCAAGATAGCAGACAGTAATGCTTAGGTGAAATTGGTAGAGTAGACCTCCAATTTATATTATAATTGTTAAATTTATCCCTCCATGCTCTAGTGTACACCACCTGTTAAATCATGAAAAATGTAGGTATAGGGAGAGAGGAGGAAAGGTAGAGCATGGTGGACAATGTCGCCCCCGGAAGAAGCTGACTCAGTTCAGTGAAACGTTCGTCGGGACATACCGACCCTGACAGTAGGGAAAGATTACAGATTACACAGGGCAAGATTGGAGCCATGAATAATAATTAACTAATCCTGCCGAATTCAAGTCCGCTCCAGACAGCTAGAGGGAAGGGACGTAGTGGCGACACTTGAGACCAGTGAGTTGCTGAGTGCCCATGACGTCGCGGCACTCACAGCCAATACTCTGCAACAGACAGCAATCCTTACAACTGCACGAACCAGTAGTTTTCACTGCTAACAGGCAGGCTGTCTGTTTGCCTAAACACAGCATACGCTGCTGTCTCTGTATTGCCGCCGAATTGTGTATCGCAGCGGCAACGCTGAGAACACTAAATAAAACACAACATCCAGTTTGTCTCTTTGCATTGCCGCATAATTAAGAATCGCAGCGGCAACGCTGAGAACACAAAACGCACTCGGTGACCAGCTAGCTGCTCACTGAGATAGATTGCTTTCTGTCTGCGTTGCTGGCCGAGCTGCTGCTTGAGCCAGGAATGGAACAGCAACGCTGGTAACAGAACAAATACAACACAATCTGAAGACTAATTAACTGTTCATTGACACAAAAATTTTAATCCTTTTGCGCTGCTACTCACCAAAAGTTTGGAGCGGCAACGCTTAAAAGGTAGTCAATGATCAGGCAGTTGCTCATAGAGTTTGAACACAACCTCCTGTAGTGTGCATATGCAAGGTATCTTACAGATACAAAAATAACCCTTGCAGCACCACCTCGTTTATTTCCACCTGAGTAGTAGGGCCAACAAGCTCCCTACCCAGTGGAATTTGTTTAAAGCTGTAATCACACTGTGCAATAATTTAATCAAAATACTACACAATGTGGCAATAAAGGGGACATTGCACAGTATAATCCTTCTCCTACTACACTAGTCGGTATCAATAAAAAATTGAAGGCGACATTGTCCACCATGCTCTACCTTTCCTCCTCTCTCCCTATACCTACATTTTTCATAGTAATGCTTAGGTACCTGAAATAGTCCGGACGGTGACTGTGGCTTCAGCACGGATGGAGGCAGGTGCGGAAAGTGGCGCCAGACGTGGCGGGCAGTATCCAATGAGCAGATGGCACTTGACGTGGCAGATGGCACTTGACGTGGCAGATGACACTTGACGTGGCAGATGGCACTTGACGTGGCAGATGGCACTTGACGTGGCAGATGACACTTGACGTGGCAGATGGCACTTGACGTGGCAGATGACACTTGACGTGGCAGATGACACTTGAACACGGGTAGGCACAGGAACAATGCGGAATACAGGAACGGTAACAGGGCACGGGTAACAGCTGGAACGGTAGACACTAAGGGACCATTTGCGAGACAGACAGGGAAAGACTAACAACGCTCAGGCAAGGATTAGAAGGGCTGGGGCATTCTTATAGGGCAGGAAATCATGTGGGTTAATGAACATTGTTTTCATGTGCGCGCGCTGGCCCTTTAAGAGCAGGCGCGAGCGTGCGCGCGCACACTACGGGACCCGGCCGGACGGAGCGGAAGTGAGCGCTGGCATCTCCTAGGAGGGAGACGGAGGCCAGCGCTCACAGATCCATGGCTGCGGGCGTCGGGAGGTGAGTGAACCCGACGTCCCGCTGCCATGGGCGCTACAGTACACATGGTGCTGAAGTGCACATATTAACATAGGCATAGTTAGAAGATCCTGTGCCCTAATGCATAATCTATTCCAAGGCCTCCCAACAAGCATTTAGGGCATGACCACACATGGCGGAATTCCTCCGCAACTGTCCGCATCGATGCCGCACAGAATCTGCGTTGCAGATTCTGCAGCGGATCTGCACAAAATGTGCAGTACATTGATGCGGACTAGCTGCTGCAGACTGCGGGAAAAGTGCTTCCCTTCTCCCTATCAGTGCAGGATAGAGAGAAGGGACAGCACTTTCCCTAGTGAAAGTAAACGATTTTCATACTTACCGGCCGTTGTCTTGGTGACGCGTCCCTCTTTCGGCATCCAGCCCGACCTCCCTGGATGACGCGCCAGTCCATGTGACCGCTGCAGCCTGTGCTTGGCCTGTGATTGGCTGCAGCCGTCACTTACACTGAAACGTCATCCTGGGAGGCCGGACTGGAGACAGACGAAGGGAGTTCTCGGTAAGTATGAACTTATATGTTTTTTTACAGATACATGTATATTGGGATCGGTAGTCACTGTCCCGGGTGCAGAAACAGTTACTGCCGATCGCTTAACTCTTTCAGCACCCTGGACAGTGACTATTTACAGACGTCTCCTAGCAACGCTCCCGTCATTACGGGAGCCCCATTGACTTCCTCAGTCTGGCTGTAGACCTAGAAATACCTAGGTCCAGCCAGAATGAAGAAATGTCAAGTTAAAAAAGCAAGACGCATCCGCAGCACACATGACATGTGCATGACAGCTGCGGACTTCATTGCGGAACTTAGAATCTCCATTGAAGTCAATGGAGAAATTCCGCCATGAGTCCGCCACTGCTCCGCAACAGACAGAGCATGCTGCGGACACCAAATTCCGCTCCGCAGCCTATGCTCCGCAGCGGAATTGTACGCATCGTGTAAACGAACACTGCTAAATTAAAGTGAAAGTCAATGGAGAAACGGCTCCGCTGCGGATTAACGCTGCGGAGTGTCCGCAGCGGAATTTAAGTGGAATTCCGCCATGTGTGAACCCGCCCTTATAGTTCAATTACTCTCTCTATTGTCTTTTGTACTGTTTTCGTATGTGGCAAAAGGGTTTTGGGCCGTTTCACGAAATAAGACCACACGAAACAAGGTGTGATTGAAACCTCTGTTGGCTACACCAATGTATATAATAATAATAATAGTGCCCCATAATTGAAGCCGTAATGCATATATAATATCACCCACAGTTCTCCACATAAAAAAAGCCATAGTAATATATAATTCCAGTTTTAGTTCACATATAATGCCAGTAGTAATGTATATATAATACTAATCACACCTCCCATACAACACAAGCCACAGCGTCCCATAAAATGATAGCCAAATTACCTCTTAAAATGCCAACTATGCTGTTTCCTCTGTTCTGCCAGTCTCCGCTAAAAGAAAGTCATATGTGAACAACCCATTAGTAGACAATGAATTGTGCTGTGCTCTTAGACCCCCATTAGCACACCACTGGTTGATTACAGCTCAAATAGCTACCTACATAACCATTTATATCAGAGCATAACTACGACAAATTGCTATTCAGGCTTTTTTCGCCATAAATATTTGTTACTCAGTTTTACCATGGAATGAAAACTTTTCCAGCTTAAAAAGGGTTAAACCATGAATCATTTTCATACCAAAAGTCGGTTTTTGGTTAATAGCTGTTTTTTGTTGTTGTTTTTTTTAACCCCTTAATGACCGGCCTATTTTAATGACCAAGCTATTTTTTACGTTTTTGAATCGTCGCATTCCAAGAGCTATAACGTTTTTATTTTTGCGTCGACATAGCTGTATAAGGTCTTGTTTTTTGCGGGACAAGTTGTATTTTTTAATAGCACCATTTTGAGGTACATATTTATTGATTAACTTTTATTAACTTTTTTTGGGGGTGGAATAGAAAAAAATCTGAAATTTCGCCACTCTTTTTTGCATCCTAAATCTGCGCCGTTTACCGTGTAGTATAAATAACACAATAAGTTTATTCAGCGGGTTGTTACGATTGCAACGATACCAAATTTGTATAGTTTTTGTATGTTTTACTACTTTTACACAGTAAAAACGCTTTTTTTTCAAAATTATTTGTTTTTGTGCCTACATATTTGAAGAGCCGTAACGTTTTTATTTTTTCGCCGATGCAGTTGTATGAGGACTTGTTTTTTGCGGGAAGACTTGTAGTTTTTATTGGTACCATTTTGGAGTAGATGCGACTTTTTGATCACTTTTTAATCACATTTTTTTAAAGTCAGTATTCACAGAAAACAGCAATTTTTCCGTCGTTTTTAATTTAATTTTTTACGACGTTCACCGTGCGGGTTAAGTAATGTAATAGATTTATAGTCGGGGTCGTTACGGATGCGGCGATACCAAATATGTGTAACTTTTTAACTGTATTTTGGTTTTTTAATAGTAAAGCAGTTTGTAAGGGGAAAAAGTGGGTTTTTCATTTTTTTTTCACATTTTTTTTTAATTAACTTTATTAAACTTTTTTTTTAACTTTTTTACTAGTCCCATTAGGGGACTTCACTATGCGATCTTCCGATCGCTATTATAATACACTGCAATACTTCTGTATTGCAGTGTATTATGCCTGTCCGTTTAAAACGGACAGGCATCTGCTAGGTTATGCCTGCGGCATAATCTAGCAGGCATTCATTACTGGCAGACCTGGGGGCCTTTATTAGGCCCCCGGCTGCCATTAGAGACACAGACACTCGGCGATCTTATCGCCGGGTGTCGGTGGGGAGAGAGGGAGCTCCCTCCCTCTCTCCAAAACCACTCAGATGCGGTGCTCGCTATTGAGCACCGCATCTGAGGGGTTAAACGGGTGAGATCGATACTAATATCGATCTCACCCGGCAGAGCAGGGACGCTCCCAGCCCTCAGCTGCCTCTGGCAGCTGAGAGCAGGGAGATTTGACAGCTCCCTGCTCTGTTTACTTATTCCGATGCCGCGACGTAAAAAGTCTATGGCATCGGAATAAGGCCTGTTAGTGACCGACGTAAAAACACGATGGGCCGGTCACTAACGGGTTAAAGTAATTTGCCGTCTTTCTAGAATTACAAAATACCTTTATCGTAATGTTTTTGCTTTCATGTGTTCCCCTTGGTCTCCTGCTAATCTGTACTGCTGACGGAGGGGCTTTAAGCAGAATTCGTCTTCTTTCCCCCCCCCCCCCCCCAGGCAGCTGACAATATAGTTCCTTCTTACTTTCCTTGTAAAAGTCATCAGCTACTGCCATACTACTTCCCTGACAAGCAGGGTCCCAGGCAGGGTGTTAGTAGTGCTCTGCCCAGGACTATAGCTCTGGGGTTGCCCCTGAAAACACTGTCCATATATGGAGAGTGAAGTCAGAGGCTTCTCCTCGAGCAGATTCCCTAGCCAGAGCACCGGCAATGCTCTGGTTGGGGATTCCACTGCTAGAGGGAACCCCAAAGGCACTACCTACAGGGAGGGGGCAGTTATGGGGGGAATTATACTGTGAGGTGGCATTATACTGTGGGGGCATTCATGGGTTCTGTCGGGCAAGGCAGCTGGGCATAGGCGTGCGCAGGGGTATGGTGGTTTTGAGAAGGGGTAGGGGTGCCCAAGCTGAATTCTTGCACCAGGGCCCAAGAGCCTTTAACTACCCCCCTGGTCCCAGGCAGGGTGTTAGTAGTGCTCTGCCCAGGACTATAGCTCTGGGGTTGCCCCTGAAAACACTGTCCATATATGGATAGTGAAGTCAGAGGCATCTCCTCAAGCGGATTCCCCAGCCAGAGCATCGGCAATGCTCTGGTTGGGGATTCCACTGCTAGAGGGAACCCCAAAGGCGCTACCTACAGGGAGGGTGGCTGTGTGGCACTACCAGGGAGGGTGTCTGTGTGGCACTAAGAGGGAGGGTGTCTGTGTGGCATTACCAGGGGGATGGCTGTGTGGCACTTCCAGGGAGGAGGGCTGTGTGGCACTACCTGGGAGGGGGGCTGTGTGGCACTACCTGGAAGGTGGGCTGTGTGGCACTACCTGGAGGGAGGCTGTGTGGCACTATCTACAGAGGACACAAAATTGATGGGGGTTCAAACTAGGGGCCTAACTTCTATATAGGGACATAAACAGGGCCCAACGTCTATATGGGGGCACAAAGTGACGTTTTCTGCCATTTTACTGCCGCAGTGAGTTCCCCCAGCAAAGGGGCCTTCTAAGTCTGTCGCCCAAGGGTCCACTTAAAACTGAAGCCGGCCCTGCCGCCAGATATCTCACTAATACTTCCACATCTGCTGTACCTTCAGATATCTCCCTCATACTTTTCGCATCTGCTGTACCTCCAGATATCTCCCTGATACTTCTCGCATCTGCTGTACCTCCAGATATCTCCCTGATACTTCTCGCATCTGCTGTACCTCCAGATATCTCCCTGATACTTCTCGCATCTGCTGTACCTCCAGATATCTCCCTGATACTTCTCGCATCTGCTGTACCTTCAGATATCTCCCTGATACTTCTCGCATCTGCTGTACCTTCAGATATCTCCCTGATACTTCTCGCCTCTGCTGTACCTCCAGATATCTCCCTGAAACTTCCCACATCTGCTGTACCTCCAGATATCTCCCTGATACTTCTCGCATCTGCTGTACCTCCAGATATCTCCCTGATACTTCTCACATTTGCTGTACCTCCAGATATCTTCCTGATACTTCTCACATCTGCTCTACCTCCAGATATCTCCCTGATACTTGTTACATCTGCTGTACCTCCAGATATCTCCCTCATACTTCCACATCTGCTGTACCTCCAGATATCTCCCTCATACTTCCCACATCTGCTCTACCTCCAGATATCTCCCTGATGCTTCTCACATCCGCTGTACCTCCAGATATATCCCTGATACTTGTTACATCTGCTGTACCTCCAGATACAGGGGCGTAACTAGGAAAGACTGGGCCCCATAGCAAACTCTTGACCGGTCACCCCCGGTGCCACAAGCAGCCCCCCTTATCAATAGTGCCCCATGTAGAATGTGCCATACATCCCCCTGTAGATAGTGCTATATAGCCCCGCCTATAGACAGTGTCACACCCCATTTGTAGATAGCGCCCCCACCTCCCCCTTGTAGATAGTGCCATACAGCCCCCTGTAGATATCGCCATAAGGTCCCCCTTGGTATATAGTGCCACACAGCCCCCTCCCTTGTATATAGTGCCACACAGCCCCCCCTTAGTAGATAGTGCCACACACAGACCCCTGTAGATTGCACCACACTCAGCACCCTGTAGATAGAGCCACAGCCCTCCCCCTTGTAAATACTGCCATACAGTTCGCCCATGTGTATAGTGCCACACAGCTCCCCATTGTGTATAGTGCCACACAGCTCCCCGTTGTGTATAGTGCCACACAACCCCCCTTGTGTATACTGCCACAAGGCAATGGTGCATCCGAGAAAGTTGTATCAGCCAGGGAGATGTCACTCAAACATGGAAAGGTGGGTTTGAAGGCCGGACTATGTGACTCTTCAGGATAGCGGCACCGCCCCATGACCCTCTAATGAGTAATTAGCATATAGTGTGCACCGTTTTAAAAGTGGATATTAAAGATTTTGCTGCATCTGAAAAAAACATACAAGGGAATGTTTGGAAATATTGTCAGGTCATGTATTACCGCATGGTGGCGGTTCAAGGGGTTAAAACGACCTGACAGATTCCCATAAAATATACAATGAATTGAGAACAATTCCATCTGCCCTGCAATTTTGTTATTATAAATAAACCCTATATAATTACAGATCCAGAACCAAGCTCTGACATATATACAGCACCAGAACCAACCTCAGTACATAAATACAGCACAAGAACCAACCTCAGTACATAAATACACCACCAGAACCAAGCTCAGTATATAAATACAGCACTAGAACCAAGCTCAGTACATATATACAGCACCAAAACCAATCTCAGTACATATATACAGCACCAAAACCAATCTCATACGTATATACAGCACCAGAACAAAGCTCAGTACTTACATACAGCATCAGAACCAAGATCAGTACATATATACAGCACCAGAACAAATACAGCTCAACCCCTGCCGTATAGGTTTGTACGGCGTAAAACTACAGCTCCCAGCATGGCCGAACAATGGTAAGGATATGCTGGTATATGATGATCATATCTGTTGTACCTCCTCATACCTCTCTTATACATCACAGATTTGTTGCACCTCTTCATTCCTGTCTCTTACCTCAAGTGTCTGTGTTACCTCTTTACACCTCTCTAATACCTCACAAATATGTTATATCTCATCCCTTACCTCCTCTCATCCCCCTCTCATATGTCACATGTTTGTTCTACCTCCTCATACTTCTTTGTTACCTAACAAATTTGCTGTACCTCCTCATAGCTCTCTGATACCTTACTTCTCTGCTGTACCTCCTCACCTCCCCGTCTCCTTCACTAAGACAAAAGTACTAAAGCTAACTGTTTTCCAGGGGCATAACAAGTCACAATATGATACCAAAGCAAAACATGGATTGGGCCCCACTTTACCACCATCATAACCATCAACAGGAAAGGGAAAGGTTATGATTCTCATGGCTATTACTTTGCCCTCTTTGCCCCACATTATCCACAGCAATCCCTAGCTATGCCACTATGCTTCCTACCTCGATAGTTACGTCCTGTGTCCACAGTGATAATAAAATAGTTTTCCCTTCAGTCCTATGGAAAATCACATATAATGATATCATAATGAGTTGTGACAAATAACAAACTCAACCCTACTAAACTGAAAACATTACCTCTGCTATATCTCGCTGAAGCTTGACATGTCTGCTATGTCTCTTCATAACTCCTTGAGACTATACTTCACGTCTGCTGTTCTTCTATACCTGACATGTTTGCTGTACCTTTTTATACCTCCCTGCCACCTTACACATTTGATGTAACATAGTAATATACCATCCTATAACCTCCATATATGTCACTGGGATTAAGCCGAACCAAATAAACCCGTAAACTTCTCTTCATTTAACATTATAATTTCCAGTAGACAAGTGCATGTCTTCCAAACCACACTCTGGACTGTACGGTGTGTATTTATGGCAGCACATTGTATCTACATATTTATCTATGAAAGTAATAATAGGAGTTATCTCTGGTAAATGAAGTAAAGAACCATATACATGAAGCATCTGATTTGTTTCATATGAATGACAAGACTACCGCTAATCTGCCACATATAAATGAGCAAATGATCATTCATAACATATAAAATGTGTCTTGTTTGCGAAATTGAATTTGCAGGCATCAACTTTTTATAAAAATGTTAAATAATTTTGTATGGACCCAAATGAATTGAGGACAAAATGTCTAAGTAATAACAAATGTCCTTCAAAGAAATTGAATTGTTCTAAAACATCAATATGTTGTGAACAGATGTATTACAATTGTAACAATATTGGTAAAATGGCGAAGATCACTTTATCGGACCACACAAAAGGATCGGGGCCTTCAGTAGGACTGCAGGGCAGGCAATAAGGTAAAGCTATTTCTATCCATAGAAAAGTCTCCATAGAAATGTAGAACTTGTTTGGGGGGATTGATCTGCCTGATGAATGGCTCCGGGGGTGGATGGTTCAATGGTACTATATACTCATCACCCTCTACTAATAATATATCACTAAGTCTACAGATCACACGCTGACACCAGGACAAAAGAAAGGGACAATGGCTGTGTCCTATGAGCAGGCCCTTCCGCATCATACGCATCGCCCAACAGAGGAAAACTTGCCGTCATACCCGCTCATATACAAGTACAAGTCACATCATATTCCCAAGAGTCACAGGTGAACCTAAGCCTGGTCAATGCACTGACATTGGGGACCTAGAAGAGAGCTCCATTGCTGGCAGTGTGACAGTCCTGCTCTCTTATAGCTATACAGCCACATAATTACATCAGTAAAGCAAATCCGCCCACTTACCCCCAATTCATACCGATGAATGAGTGTGATTTATTGGTAGAATTGGACAATTTTCCGCTCACACTGCACACATTTATTTGTCAATTTATTTACTTTTATTTACTCTTCTATCCTCTGTCCTGTGCATATTTCTATTTTCACACATGATCCTGTTGGCTTCTAACAGCCAAACAGGAAATAGAAGAAAACTGTGATAATAATGATGATGGCATTAAATATAAAAATACAAACATCTTTAAAAAATCTGTATAAAAAATATACACATTTATATATGGTATACCTTTATACAATTACAGTAAATATCTAGCATTCTACCATAATCTTACTGATTGTTACTAATACTTTAAGAGTAGCACTGGGGGTAGTAATAAAAATAATACTGGTGACCATAATAATAATAATAATAGTTGTAATAATGGTGGGGGTGCTGGTGGTTGTTGTAGTAGTATTATTATTATTATTATTAATAATAATAATAATAATGATAGTAGTAATATTAATAGTTGTAGTACAATAATACTAGGAAAAAAGTATTATAAAGTAACATTACTTAAAATATCACTAGTAATAATAACAACACAAGTAACAATAGTAGGAATATAGATGATAAATAAAAGTAGTTTTAATTATATCAGTAGTAGTACTAATAATAATAATGATGAGATGATGATAATAATAATAATAATAATAATAATAATAATAATAATAAATAATTATTATATTATTACTAATATTAGAAGTGATAGGATTGGTGGATTTATAATATTAGCATTCATTCATCCATAGAATAGGTAGTATTGATGAGGAGAATCATGATGCTAATAATAATAATAATAATAAAAATAATAATAATAATAATAATAAAATAACAATAATTGTAATTCCCATTAAATTAACAAGACTAAACTGTAAAAAGGGAGAGAAATTGCTTTTATTATTGTTAGTTGCCTTTGTTATATTCGTGATTGACTAAAATATAATAGATAGATAGATAGATAGATAGATAGATAGATAGATAGATAGATAGATAGATAGATAGATAGATAGATAGATAGATAGATAGATAGATAGATAGATAGATAGATAGATAGATAGATAGATATTAGGCATATAAATATATTTTCTATTATCCAGTTGTCCGTAGTACTCAGCATTTTACCCAAACCCGAATCATATTCTGGTGCCTCAGCTCTGCTACGCAGGTGTAGTGTACAGACTACAATAACAGTTTTGCAATGTATAAAGTGAATAAATCCATGGCACAAAACTATCACTTCTGACAATTACAAAGATCGGAACAGTCACTGATGTAACCACACTATACACTCATCACAATGATGTTACACTGTATTATTATTATTAGTATTAGTATATATTTGTATCCATTACGCAAGCCTCCTATTATAAACGCCCCCCCCCCTCCCCCACCAGCACCACATTTAGAGGTTATTCGTTCAGTCATTTTGCACGGATAACAACTAAATATGCAGTAACATTATATAAAAAGAAAGAGAGCGTCAATGAAAAAATGAGTGAGCGAATGAAAAAAATAAATCAATAGGCGGATAGATAGACGGCGTCTAGTCCCCTGATCTCGTCGATATTTAATAGTAGTAATTTTGTATTTGCTGCTAGTATTTAACATACAGTATATAGTGACCAGCTTTTTATAGTAGAGCCGGCAATACTTATTGTGTCACCTAAATTACAGCAGTAGAGACTGATGGGGATTATTAATACTATAGTATATATTGTGCATATATGACATGTGGTTATTACACTCTGTGTGTATCTAGTAAGTGGTCTCTACACTTGTGTACATATGGTGTGTGGTTATTATACATTGTGTGTCTATCTTGTATGTGGTTTCTACACTGCGTATATGGTGTGTGTGTGTGTGTGTGTGTGTGTGTGTGTGTGTGTGTGTGTGTGTGTGTGTACAGTGTTTGTATGGTCTGTAGTTATTAATATACTGTAGTGTGTGGTATTATACTGTGTTTCTATAGCGCGTGGCTATTGCACTGTGTGTGTATATAGTGTTTGGCTATTATTCTGTGCGTGTATGTAGTGTGTGGTTATTAAACAGTGTGTATATAGAGTTTGGTTATTACACTGTGTGTACAGTGCACTGATCTCCTGGAGTAGTAGTAATAATAATAGTAGTGGAAGTAATAGTAATAATAATTTACACTGCTTATACTGCTCACTATAAAAGGACCAATATAATTATCTGATTGAATATAATTCTTCTCACTAATGGTCTTTTCATTCACCGATATATTATGATTTTTATTATTATTATCATGATTATTTTTGTTTATTATTATTATTATTATTATTATTATTATTATTATTATTATTATTATTATACGCTGCTGTGTATTCAGTGATAGAATAATATTATTATTAGTAGTAGTAAAATGTAAATTTCTCATTAACGGACAATTCACTCTGATAAAAGTGTATAATGATAATAATAATTATTATTATTGTAATATTGTGAGTATTGGACCATTCCCTTATTGACACGATATTATTATCATCATTGTTAGAAATATTATTATCATTGCATAAATCTTATTATCATCACACTCCTCAGTAGAGACAATTCCCCACTGATACAATATATTATTACTGTACTCTGCTCATTAATGGACCGTCCCCTCTCCGATACAATGTTATTATTATTATTATTATTATTATTATTATTATTATTATTATTATTATTATACACTTCACGAATGGACCATTTCCTCATTGACACGATATAATTATCATTAGTTGTACTATCATACACTGCTTCACGAACCAATTCAATATTATAACGGTGTGTGTGTGTGTGTGTGTGTGTGTGTGTGTATATATATATATATATATATATATATATATACATATGTATGTATTTATGTATGTATGTATGCATGTATGCATGTATTGCATCACCTCTGTACTACTATCTAGTATATACATATACACCCACACAACCTATTACATTATATATTTGTACTATCACATCTAGGGTACACACAGTTGATCCGTACGTATCCCCGTTCTAGAATGCAGAAAGTGTGAGATTTCAGCAGTGTTCGTTCATCTTGATATAACAGTTTATGATGTCATATTTAATATTTAAACATGTATATGTGAAGGTGTGATACGCCATACAGGAACAGCATGTGCTATGTAAAAGTATTTCATATCGTAAATGGTCACATATAAGTGATCTGTTCATCGTATCTCATTCCTTCCAGTCACTACACAGTGAGAGCAATAGACATTACATGGAGAACACTAGAACTATACACCACACAAGAAATATTATATACTGCTGTACACTGTGCCTGGAGTGCAGAGCTATATATCATACATATTGCTCTATATCTGCCTGGAGTGCAGTTCTATACATCATACATAGTGCTATACATCGAATATATTGCTCTATATCTGCCTGTAGTGTAGTGCTATACACCATACACAGTGCTATATATCTGTCTGTAGTGCAGTGCTATACATCATACACAGTGCTATATATCTGCCTGTAGTGCAGTGCTATACATCATACATAGTGCTATATATCTGCCTGTAGTTTAGTGCTATACACAATACATAGTGCTATATATCTGTATGTAGTGCATTGCTGTACATCATACACAGTGCTATATATCTGCCTGTAGTGCAGTGTTATACATCATACACAGTGCTTTATATCTGTCTGTAGTGCAGTGCTATACATCATACATAGTGCTATATATCTGCCTGTAGTGCAGTGCTATACAACATACACAGTGCTATATATCTGTCTGTAGTGCATTGCTGTACATCATACACAGTGCTATATATCTGCCTGTAGTGCAGTGTTATACATCATACACAGTGCTATATATCTGTCTGTAGTGCAGTGCTATACATCATACATAGTGCTATATATCTGCCTGTAGTGCAGTGCTATACACCATACACAGTGCTATATATCTGTCTGTAATGCAGTGCTATACATCATACACAGTGCTATATATCTGCCTGTAGAGCAGTGCTTTAGACCATACACAGTGCTATACATCTGCCTGTAGTGCAATGCTACACATCATACATAGTGCTATCTATCTGCCTGTAGTGCAGTGCTTTAGATCATACATAGTGCTATATATCTGCCCGTAGTGCAGTGCTATACATCATACATAGTGCTATATATCTGCCCGTAGTGCAGTGCTATACATCATACATAGTGCTATGCATCATACACAGTGCTATATATCTGCCTGTAGTGCAGTGCTATACACCATACACAGTGCTATATATCTGCCTGTAGTGCAGTGCTATACATCATACATAGTGCTATGTATCTGTCTGTAGTGCAGTGCTATACACCATACACAGTGCTATATATCTGCCTGTAGTGCAGTGCTATACATCATACATAATGCTCTATATCTGCCCGTTGTGAAGCGCTACACTTAAAATACAATGTTGTATATCTGCCTAGAGTGAAGTCCAGTCTTATGTGCTTTGAGAGCAGTGCAGTAGTGCTATACACTATACACATGATATATGTGCAGTCTCCTGGGAAAGAAGTAGGGAAACAGTACAATCAGCAAGACCCAGAAAGATTTAATGGAGACCCCACTCTCTATGCTATGTCCTCTCCCCATAGCACTCCGACCTATCTATAGAGTGGGAACCCCCAATCCTCAGGAGCCCTGTGCAGCTGCAGGAAGGAGAGGATGGTTGTACTTACAGTTCAGGTGAGTAAACCCTCTCCTGTGTCTTCTCTGCTGGACACTCATGTTTTCTATATATTTCTTCCACATACACTTATAACAAGTGGGCTTTTGCATCCTACTGCAGCATTTTATACATGATGAGCCGTCAGTAATGGGATTATTAAACAAAAACCGTCTCAGGCGCTGGCGTTAACCTTTTTTTAAATGGCTAATTAGGTTTTGCACAGAAAAATTAGATTTAACATTGCTTACATTGCCTGCATTTCAGTGGCTGCAACAATAATGGAGGAAAGAATGGGGAATGCACTCTAAGAGATAATACAGAATTAACTCTTTTAACACATAGCACAGGCTTCATGTGCTGTTTGCTAAGAAGAGAATATTTCCATGATCAAATAATATATACATAAAAACTAATTACATGGGATTGCTGACTAGAACAATTATGTTACTCAAGAAAATATAAAGGAGACTTGCGCCCTCTGGTGACAGTTCTTCAGCACTACATGTGCTGCTGGGGTGTCGTACATGAAAGCGGATTGTATGGGTAGATGCACTTATAACTATAACTATTATTATTATTATTATTATTATTATTATTATTATTATTATTATTATTATTGTCATTATTATTGTTATTTTTATTATTATTTATTTTATTTGGCAGTTGTGTGGAATGTGTTATAATACATATCACTGTAATTGTTGATAGCGATGGAATTCATCTTTATATCAAGGAATCACTAATTGGAAAGCAATTTATCATTCCAGAGCTAGAGTGCTACCGATCTTTCCTAACTGGCTCACATGGTAATTTGAGAATATATCTCATAATTAGGGGTCTATCTTTCTCGTTTATCTATCTATCTATCTATCTATCTATCTATCTATCTATCTATCTCATATCTATCTATCTATCTATCTATCTATCTATCTATCTATCTATCTATCTATCAAATAGATATGAGATAGATAGATAGATAGATAGATAGATAGATAGATAGATAGATAGATAGATAGATAGATAGATAGATAGATAGAGAGAGAGATAGATAGATAGATAGATAGATAGATAGATAGATAGATAGATAGATAGATAGATAGATAGATAGATAGATAGATAGATAGATAGATAAACTAGACTCCAAAAACATACCAATAGGGAATTTAGATTGTGAGCCCCAATGGGGACAGTAAAAAAGAGGACCTCTGTACAGCGCTGCGTAATATGTTGGCGCTATATAAGTAACATAAATAAATAACATAAATAGATAGATAGATAGATAGATAGATAGATAGATAGATAGATAGATAGATAGATAGATAGATAGATAGATAGATAGATAGATAAATGATGTAAATATGAGATAGAT
The DNA here is from genome assembly GCF_050947455.1 of Rhinoderma darwinii. NCBI lineage: Eukaryota > Metazoa > Chordata > Amphibia > Anura > Rhinodermatidae > Rhinoderma > Rhinoderma darwinii. The sequence goes on from NC_134687.1 coordinate 66,363,701, forward strand.
AATGGTGTAAATTATATCACTAATCTAGGCCAGTTCCTAGGTGGCACATGATGCGCTTAATTTTTGAACTCATGAAACGCCAGTCTTAATTTATTTCTCCCCATAAATTAGACTAGATGCACCAAATTTATTACAGTGGCCTATGCTGGATGATAAATTTGCCGCACTTTTAGACACTTCTGTCTAACTTAATACCACCTCTTGTTTGGCTTTTCTTAGTTCATTTTTATTGCACCACAATTTTGCAAATCTTTAGGTACGTTGTAAGCATCTGTTTGTTTTGCCGCATTTACTTGAGAAGTTGGTCTAAAATGATTTGCGCCAAAAAGAATGTGCAGTTTAGGCCAGACTTATGGCTCAACACCAATAGTAAACCTTCCCCTATGTATGTATGTATGTATGTATGTATGTATGTATGTATGTATGTATGTATGTATGTATGTATGTATCTGCTTACTACTTTTTCATTTTCTTGTGGCCACTGTCCATTTAAATTGCAACGTTTAGAGTATAATTGTATGCAGCATTCTGGTTCATTGCCTTGAAGGAAAAAGTGAACTGAAGGTCATTACGAAAATAATATTAGGGAACCAAAGTGAGGGATTAGTAAGACAATTTGTCTTTGGTGTTGAGTAAGAGAGGAAGGCTGGCTGCTAGAAGACTCTCCCTGTGGAGCTACCAATAGTTCTCTGTGGGGTGTACAACTTTCGTCTTGCAAGTAGTTACAGTGATTCTTTATATCAGCAAGCCTGGGGAGTTCAGGAGCAAAGGTTTATGTTCTTAAGTTGACTTTTTCTTCACATTGGAAACTTTTACACCACTTGTAAGAAGTCTTCTTGTGAAGCCATGGTTAAGCTAATAAGTCCCACAAATAACTCTTACAATAAAAAATCACCTAAAGCTCTGTCTAATGGCATACATTTATCCAATCACATGACCAAATATAAAATGTCTGATGCTGGTAACGGAAAGACCAATCCCAAAAAAATCATGGAAGGGGTTCTTTACAGTAAGAGTGTTTATAACATATGTTCATTTCTAAGTAATAGTTTATGTATAAAATGTATCTATATACAAAGTTAAGTAACTTTGTAACCACATTCTATTACTTATCCTATACTGATCCAGAGTTATAACCTGTATTATAGTTCAGAGCTGCATTAACAATTCTGCAAGCACCAGAGCTGATATCTCCCAGCATTCATTACTGGCTCAGTCTCTGCACATAACTAGCTGTAGTGATTTGCATTCTGGGTAAGAGTAGGCACTGCACAGTAATCTAAAAATGAACTGTATCACTGCATAGGAGTTCAGTTGCAGGGGGAACATATGTTGACAAGCTTGTTGATTGTTTCCAAAAACAACCAAAAATGTTAATGCAGAACTTTACTTGACTATAATACAGAATATAAATCAAGATCAGTAGGATCAGTAACGCAATGTATATACATAGTTACTCAACCTTTCATGTATATTATATCAATATACTGTATAAAATGTAAACTGGGGTCTGAGGAGAACATTAGAGAAGAATGAAAAAATTTTTGGTAAATATGTATAAAGTAAATTTCGGTAAATCCATGTGTAAAGTTGCTGCCACATATATTGCTATTGTGCATTGCTGAAGGTTTAATATTCATACCATCCTATGGAACTAACTATAAAAATACACATATATTTGTTCCAGTTTGGTTCCAACATATGAAGATCAACCACTGAACTAATTCTGTTTTACACGGCAATGAATAAAATTCTTAAGATTACACAAACTATTAAGTGCTGAATTTTTGGGTCTCCACATCTGTCTCTATTGTGTGTGCACGTGGACGTAGAGTTTAATTTGCACAATTACTGTCACCTCCATTGACTGGTCCCAAACATTCGCCCGCCTTCCTGTGCGTTTCATCCTATTCAACCAGGCCTGCCGAAACGCTGCCGTCAACCAGCTTAATTGAAAGAATTCTTTCTTCTGCTATTTAAACGTCCACCATGAGAAGGGGGAGCCATCATTGCACCATTCACATTTCATTTTGTACAGAAAGCAAGTAAAACAATAGGAGGAGAAGGACAAGCAATGAGCATGGCAGATGACAAGAGGGAAAAGACAGCTTCTGACTGATCTGCTCCAGCTATGTTTTTCTTTGTGTCTTGACGCTTTTGTATAGAGCAAAGAACATGTAGCTGAAAGTAAGGCAGACGTTTCATGTAGGCCTATTTCTCGTCCGTAGATCTTACAGTCATGCAAAGGTGCGCATTATATCATACACACGCATGAATACACTGTATTCCATATGCTTTGTCAACATGCAAGAGATAGGATGCCTGCATAAGAAAAGCATACTGGTGTTTTAATCCTTGGTAGATCCACACTACTATATTAGGATTTACACCGTAGTCGACTACGGTACTGATTCCGTCAAAACGACGGAACCCTTGCACAACTGAGACAAACAGAAACCATTTGCACCGGATCCGTCACCATTGAAATCAATCAGTCAGGGTTCAGTTCTGACGGTAAGCTCCGACGGAACGCCATAACGGGACCCCGACGCAGACTTGAACGAAGCCTAGGTATCAGCAGGAGACATTCCGGCAGAGAAACTGCACCACGATTTGGTGAGGTTTTTTGGTCGGAATTCCCTGCGACGACCAGGGCGGATACACAGTGTGCTTTTAAACAGCGTAGCCGTCCTGTGTGAACATAGCCACACAATTCTGCAGGCTACTGACCTCAAATCTCCCAGTATTCTTTGCTTGTTCAAGGTCTGCACAGAGTTTGCTCTGGTAATTTGCACCCTGAGAAGGGTAGTCTTTACGCCAGGTTTACAATAAAAACAAACTCCTCCAGAATTAAGTAAAATAGAGAATTGCATTATAGGACATAACACATGTGCAGACTGTTCAGCTGCCCAGGGGACCTGAAGACAGTGAGACCTGCCTACATTTTAGTAGCTAGATAATTGTCTGATCACTGGGGTCACCTCCGCTGGGACCCCCACCGTTCACAAAAACAGGGGTCCTGAACCTGGGGGTTGCCATTAGAAGGAGCTTAAATGGAATGGAGGTCGAGCATGTGCACTGCCGCTCCACCCAGGGCATATAGATGTCATAAAAGAGAGTCCTCCGGTTTCGGACCCCGCTCTATGAATTCAAGCTGACCTGCCCATCAATCCACCAAATCGTCAGTCATTCAATTAAATGGCCGGCATGTAGTGCTACATTTACCCTACAGCAGTTGGCACAGGGGAAATATATAGACAGGCACATCTTCACATCTGATCATCAGGTGTTAGAGAAGCTGGTATCATCAGGGGTTAGAGAAGCTGGTATCATCAGGGGTTAGAGAAGCTGGTATCATCAGGGGTTAGAGAAGCTGGTATCATCAGAGGTTAGAGAAGCTGGTATCATCAGGGGTTAGAGAAGCTGGTATCATCAGGGGTTAGAGAAGCTGGTATCATCAGGGGTAGAGAAGCTGGTATCATCAGGGGTTAGAGAAGCTGGTATCATCAGGGGTTAGAGAAGCTGGTATCATCAGGCGTAGAGAAGCTGGTATCATCAGGGGTTAGAGAAGCTGGTATCATCAGGGGTAGAGAAGCTGGTATCATCAGGGGTAGAGAAGCTGGTATCATCAGGGGTTAGAGAAGCTGGTATCATCAGGGGTTAGAGAAGCTGGTATCATCAGGGGTTAGAGAAGATGGTATCATCAGGGGTAGAGAAGCTGGTATCATCAGGGGTTAGATAATCTGGTATCATCAGGGGTTAGAGAAGCTGGTATCATCAGGGGTTAGAGAAGGTGGTATCATCAGGGGTTAGAGAAGCTGGTATCATCAGGGGTTAGAGAAGCTGGTATCATCAGGGGTAGAGAAGCTGGTATCATCAGGGGTTAGAGAAGCTGGTATCATCAGGGGTTAGAGAAGCTGGTATCATCAGGGGTTAGAGGAGCTGGTATCATAAGGGGTTAGAGAAGCTGGTATCATCAGGGGTTAGAGAAGCTGGTATCATCAGGCGTAGAGAAGCTGGTATCATCAGGGGTTAGAGAAGCTGGTATCATCAGGGGTTAGAGAAGCTGGTATCATCAGGGGTTAGTGAAGCTGGTATCATCAGGGGTTAGAGAAGCTGGTATCATCAGGGGTTAGAGAAGCTGGTATCATCAGGGGTTAGAGAAGATGGTATCATCAGGGGTAGAGAAGCTGGTATCATCAGGGGTTAGAGAATCTGGTATCATCAGGGGTTAGAGAAGCTGGTATCATCAGGAGTTAGAGAAGGTGGTATCATCAGGGATTAGAGAAGCTGGTATCATCAGGGGTTAGAGAAGCTGGTATCATCAGGGGTTAGAGAAGCTGGTATCATCAGGGGTTAGAGAAGCTGGTATCATCAGGGGTAGAGAAGCTGGTATCATCAGGGGTAGAGAAGCTGGTATCATCAGGGGTTAGAGAAGCTGGTATCATCAGGGTTAGAGAAGCTGGTATCATCAGGGGTAGAGAAGCTGGTATCATCAGGGGTAGAGAAGCTGGTATCATCAGGGGTTAGAGAAGCTGGTATCATCAGGGTTAGAGAAGCTGGTATCATCAGGGGTTAGAGAAGCTGGTATCATCAGGGGTTAGAGAAGCTGGTATCATCAGGGGTTAGAGAAGCTGGTATCATCAGGGTTAGAGAAGCTGGTATCATCAGGGGTTAGAGAAGCTGGTATCATCAGGGTTAGAGAAGCTGGTATCATCAGGGGTTAGAGGAGCTGGTATCATAAGGAGTTAGAGAAGCTGGTATCATCAGGGGTTAGAGAAACTGGTATCATCAGGGGTTAGATAAGCTGGTATCATCAGGGGTTAGAGAAGCTGGTATCATCAGGGGTTAGAGAAGCTGGTATCATCAGGGGTTAGAGAAGGTGGTATCATAAGGAGTTAGAGAAGCTGGTATCATCAGGGGTTAGAGAAACTGGTATCATCAGGGGTTAGATAAGCTGGTATCATCAGGGGTTAGAGAAGCTGGTATCATCAGGGGTTAGAGAAGGTGGTATCATAAGGTGTTAGAGAAGCTGTTTTTTTGAGCCAAACCCAGAAGTGGATCCAAAAAAGAAGAGACATATCTGTCTCTACTTTACAATTTTCCTTGTTTTTGGATCCACTACTGTGTTTGTCCCAAAATAACTGCCACAAATAATGCATGTGTGATTACAACCTGAGGCCTCATCCACACCCCCGTAGCCGTGTGCACGGTCCGTGATTATGGCATGGACGGGCCACGTGGTGTCATCCACAGGCTGTGCACAATCATGGACAGTGCACACACAGTGCATTGATTTCAATGAGCCCGTTCTGCAATTGCGGACCGTATAATGACATGTTCTATTTTTTTTGTGGTCCAGGCTCCGGGCAATGCACGGACAGTGGAAACCACAGTGGTGTGCATTAGCCCATAGGATATAATGTGTTCTATACTATCCGCAATTGCGGTTACAAAATTGCGGATAGTATACGGCCGCAAATGCACAGTCGTGTGCATGAGGCCTAACAGAAAAGTAATAGTTCTTCCTACTGAATACCAGACGTCAAGTAAGGGACTGCACTAAGAATTCTCACGGCTCACGATAATTAGGCTATTGCGATCAGGGTAAATTATTTGCCAGCACGGTGGCCTGGTGGTTAGCACGGTTGCCTTGCAGCGCTGGGGTCCTGGATTCAAGGACAACATCTGCATGGAGTTTGTATGTTCTCCCAGTGCGTGTGTGTCCTCAGGGTACCCTGGTTTCCTCCCACACCCCAAAAACATACTGATAGGGAACTGAGATGTGAGCCCCAATGGGGACAGTAAGTGTGGGCCTTTGTACAGTGCTGCGGAATATGTTGGCACTATATAAGTAACAGAAATCAATAAACAGCCATGATGGTGGATCTCTATGATGAGCACGACCCACTGCTGTCTGTATCTGTTGACAAGGAACAACTCCCTCACTGCATAGGATCTCAGTCATCAGGGGGGTGTCTGTCGATAAGATTGTTTACAGTTTCCTGTAGCAACCATTAAAAATGTGAATGTAGCTCTGGACTATAATATAGGAATATACAGTAGGCTATAATTCAGGGTCAGTCGCTGATAAACAAAGCTGCGTATTTTTATTTGCTTGACTTCTTTCTATGCATTATATCGATACATAAAGTGTAAAACGGTGTTTAAAGGTAAACATACACTTTACTGTAATGCAGTATAAAGTTAGTTAACAATGCTTGGGGAAAAGTTCCAAAATAATCTCATGATGAAGAAGGAAGTGCAAAGAACAATCTAAGAATTATCTAAAGCCCTAGGAAGGATGCAAATCTTTATGGCTTCCAGCACAACATACAGCTCTGCACTGAATAACTACTGTATGTTGGGTCATTAAAACAGTTTGCAAAAGTCCAATTTTCCTTGAACTGTTCAGTAAGGTCTTGTCCACACACAACGGAATTGCTGCAGAAAATTTCTGCAGCAATTCCGTTGAAAATAGCAGACATTGCGGTGTTTGCGGCAGAAAATGGTGCGTATTTTGCTGCGTTTTTCACAATTTTAGGAGATGGAGACATCTCTTCTGAAAAATGCAGCAATTCTGTCCACTTTCCGCAGGAGGAATTGACATGCTGCGGTCCGAAAATTAAATGAAAAAATCAGCAGGTGAATTTCTGCATGGAATTTTTACGCAGCGTGTGGATGAGATTTGTTAAATCTCACCCACTTTGCTGCTACTGTATTCTACTGCGTTTTTTCTGTCCACAATTCCGGACAGAAAAAACGCAATTCTGCAGCGTGTGGACGAGCCCTAAAAGGGAATCTATTGTAGGATCAGTTACATTCCTATCCATGCTACACCAAATGGGGACAAATTTCTCTATAATGCGGTAATGCCGTCAAGGCACTGGTATTGGGACCTGCAGTATAGTCAAGTCAGTAAACCCTGCATGTAAACTGTTATAGTCTGGCGCTATGGCACGGGTCTATGTAATAATAACCAGTACTGAATAAGCAATTTACTGCAGCCACAGAAATATATGTCTCATTCAGATCTCATATCAGTGAATCTATAGGGAAAAAAGAAGGATCATGTGTATCACACTGATTTACAACATGTCTATAGGGATCATAGAAAAATAGTACTTTTCTTAATGGAATATTAATGCTGTGCAGGCAAAAAAAATACTGAAGTAGCAGATATGATGTTGTCAATTACGGACTTTTGTACACCCTTAAAGGGGTTTCCTGGGCATGGGGCGTTTATTTTTATATACTGTTGACCTAGGTCATCAGTATATGATCGTGGGGGTCCGACACACAGACCTGGCACCGATCAGCTGTTTTGGCTGTTTCTGGCACCGGAAGTTAGAAGTGGTCGGCGCCGGAAGCAGATGGCTCCGTACACTGTATAGGAGCAGAGCTGCAGTATTGCACGGCCGCTTAAGAAGTGCAGAAAGTCTACATGCAGTCCTATAGAAAACTGCTGATAATATGTTGGTGCATTATCCCAAAATAACTGACTCTGGCACTGATAAACTAGGATGGAGCGACCACTCAGCCATTCAGATAGTGACCTAAGTCTCAGAGAGATAGGGGGAAATTTTGCACTTAAAGGGATTGTCTTGCTGTAGGGTTGTCTGCACTGTAGGGGTAATGTATGGCCAGGAGGAATAACTGCTGATCGCCGGCGGTTTCTGAAGCTGGACTCGCAGTGATCAGTTGGTTGCTGGGCTGGCTTCAATGCAAAAATGGGGGCTTTCGCGATGAGATAAGGACTCTAACTATTAGTGCTGTTTGCCACCATCTGTATCTGATAGTGGAGTAGATTATGATCTGACAATATTATATTATTAATGAATCACAAGAACCACCAGAAGCCTGAGAAATGCAAAATCCCTGGAGATTTCTTTCTGTCCCTCAGTGCATTGACAGGCTACATCTAAATAGCCACAAAGGACAGCCTGTGTTCTGCTGACAGATTTCCAAGGCCACCACGGGTTGAATCATTTTCTTGATTTGAATCCGTGGGGGGACCCAGTATTTTCTTGTGAGCTCTGGGGGGTCATTTAGTGGGTACTATTAAAGCCGCTACATTAGCGTTATTAGGGCATACGAGAGATGCCCTTATTCAAAGAGGTCTGTTTACATGACAGATTCCTACCAAAGAGGAGCTAGTGCTACACAGATCATGCGGAAGGGCTGTGGGACACGTGTCTTGTACAATTTTATAAATTGCTTTTCTTTTAGATGTCATCAATGGTAATCCCCTTAACATCTCACATGTTCTGGTCTAGTGAAATGACACCATCAATCTCTAGAATAGACCTTTGCCAGTTTTGCGTGCCAGTTTCCAGGCAACAGTCAAACATTTATCTTAGTTTAGTGTCCACAGATGGACACAGTTCAAAGATTGTGAAAGTTTCATAAACCTTTATGCCATTCTGAGTTCAAACAATGATCTAACTTTATTTCTCAAAGTAAAACTATTTTTTCAATCAGAATAACTTCGGCGCTCCCCCCCCCCCCCCCCTCGCGTTTTCTCCTACACTGTTCAGTATAAGAAAAACCTGTACTTAGCGAAAACCCCCACTCAAGTGCTGCAGAATAGCTTATGTCTTCTCCTGAAAAATGCATGAGGTCAAGCACATATTGGACATCACCAATACCCGCGCATATTGAACATCACCAACATCAGCACTGGTTTTGCAGCCAACCAAACTCACTGGCAGAGATAAGTAAATCATTTTTGGGTCATTAAAGCAGAAAACTTTCTTTAGCTTTCCTTTCACGAATGTCTTATCCTAAGTTTTGTGTGAACTTTTGCAACCAATTTCTATGTATTGCTCCAATGCATCTCAAATGAAAAATAAAAAAAACTGAATAGTATCTACCACGAAAGTCTTAGGGCATGTTCAGACATGTTGGAATTTTTCCGCTGCAAATGTTGGTGCAAATTTGGGGCAATTACGCAACGAATCTGCACCAACATTTGCATATTTGACAGGTAATTCAGACGTTGCAGAAATCACAGCGGACTTGCTACAGATTTCAGTTTTTGCATTGCAAAGGCTGAAATCTGCAGTGAAATTCCACTTCTTCTCCGCAACATAATGAGCGTGCTGCGGAGGGAAAAATCTGCACCGCAGCCTAATTTTCGCAAAGTAATTTTCTGCAACGTCTGAACTAACTTTCCTAAAATTGTATAGAAACAAATGAACAAAAACGGCCTCTGGAGAACTCCACTGCGGACTGTCCGCAGCGGAATTCCGCAGCAATTCCGACACGTCTGAACGTGCCCTTACACATACAGTATGTACAGTGAGACATCACCCTGATTCTAAAGCCCCATTCACTAACCTGCACAACTCACGTCTGAGTATACCCTTTTTTAATGACAAAAAATAAATAAAAATTATTATACACAACAGGGGAGGACTGACCATATGGTATTAGAGCAGTACTAAGTGTGGACCCAAAACTCCTTACTCAGTTAGGCTGGGTTCACACACCCTATTTACGGACGTAATTCGGGCGTTTTAACCTCGAATTACGTCCGAAAATACGGCTAAAATGCGCAGGCAAACATCTGCCCATTCATTTGTTCTGTGCCGACGGTCATTTTTTTTACATAAAAAAGACGCCCGCGTCAAAGAAGTGCCTGTCACTTCTTGAGACGTAATTGGAGCTGTTTTCCATTGACACAATGGAAAAACAGCTCCAATTACGTCCGTAATGGACGCAGCGAAAAGTGCCTGCACATGCCATTACATCTGAAATTCCGGAGCTGTTTTCTCCTGAAAACAGCTCCGTAATTTCAGCCGTAACGGAGGCTGCCGTGTGAACATACTCTTAGGCTATGTTCACACAGAGTATTTTGGGGGAGGAATATCTGCCTCAAAGTTCCAAACGGAATTTTGAGGCAGATATTCCTCCCCCAAAATACTCCGTGTGAACAGCAATTATCGCGCCGTTTTTCGCCCGCGGCCATTGAGCGCCGCGGGCATAAAACACGCTTTCTCCTGCCTCCCATTGAAGTCAATGGGAGGTCGGAGGCGGAAGCGCCCGAAGATAGGGCATGTCGCTTCTTTTTCCCGCGAGGCAGTTTTACTGCTCGCGGGAAAAAGACGCCGACGCCTCCCATTGAAATCAATGGGAGGCGTTCTCGGGCCGTTTCTGCCGAGTTTTGCGACGCGGTTTCCGCGTCAAAAAACTCGGCAAAAGACCCCGTGTGAACATAGCCTTAGAGAGCTCCTTAAAGGAGTATTCCAACAATAGACATTTAATGTCATGTTTCTAGCATATGACCCAAATTTGTGATAGGTGAGTGTCCCACAGATGGGACCCCACATTAGAACGAGGGTCACATGTCGCCAGATGTGCCTATGAGGTCAGAAGAACTCAACAGCAAAAGAAGAGGAGAGGGTGCCCACTCTAAATTATCCATGGATTCATAATCTATTATAATAGAATTTGTTAACCCGACCCAGGTATATCATGTCTCTAGTGGTTGGTAAGGGGCCATTACCTTTAATGCCCAATGCCTAGACTTATCTCACTCCGCCATTGATACACAATACCCCAGTCCGTTGGTCACATTGGGCAAAACAAAATCCCACTGTGTATATATGACAATACTTCAATCCAAAGGTAAGATATAAGCAATATTCACTATATATTACCAAAAAGCCAAATGTAAAAAAAAAAAATTAAAAAAATTCTAGTTTCGAAGAACAGGTGTATTGAATAATAATAGATAAGTACTAGAATCACTGACGGTTGGTCTTTATGTACCAATATTTATGGTATATAATAAATGGTTATTGACACAATTGAATGCTAGGGATGTGCGCGCACAACAGAGGACGTCACAGTTAATGGATTCATCCTAATAAACAACACTCATTGAAATTGCCATTGTCATTCATTTAGAGCTGGGTATGTTTTACTGTACATGACTCTTTCTATGAATGGTACATCTACACAGCCGTAACTACATACTGAGTGACCTACATCTAGAGTCACCTATAAGTGAATGATGATTTCACATTACATGTCACTAAATGACATATATACATATCTTTTAATGACATATATTCTGAGTTACATAACCATTAGCGAAATCCATTTGAAGTTACATCTCAATTGATAGATAGAAACGGACTTAATGGCATCCTAAGCAGGGGATAACTGTTTGAGTGGTCCACACAGCTTTCATTGTATTGCAATTGAAAGTTTCTATACACCATCTGAATGTATAATGAGGAGAAAAATATTCTAATAACAATCTGGAATTCAATGTCACTGGTGAGATTGCAGCCTTAGACGTGAATTATGTCGACTTATTAATCATAGGAAGTATAGAATTACCTCGGGATAGCACTGCATGTTTGTAAGGCAGAAACAACATAAAACTGTATGTACTGTATGGTGAATTAACATTAGGTTGTACCATCAGGAGCGTTAAAGTTACCTTACCAGACAGATATGAGGACAATCATTTGGATAGATCGTGAATATTTAATTCTCTAGACATAAAATAAAAAGGTATACTCACCTCTTCACTTCTCCCCACGGGGCCACCTCAGGCTCTCACTGCGAACTGCAGCTCATACAAGGGCCTGACGCCGGGCGGCGTCAGGACGTTGTATGTGATGCAGTACTCAGGACGTTAAGTGCTGCATCACATTTAAGTTCCTTGTATGAGCCGCAGCATCTTGAGGGACCAGATGGGGAGAAGCGAAGAGGAGCGGTGAGGTGAGCATAACTTTTTTTATTATATGTCTGATGGGGGGGCGGCCGCAGTCATTACACTACAATTGTGGTGCATGGTCATTTGAAAAATGTCACACATTAATTAAGAGACGTGCGCCTCTTAATAAATGTGTTGCAACTTACTCAAATGAATTGTTTATTAAGACTGTCGTATGAAATGCTAGTCTTACTAAATCTTTTTTATAGCTGTAAAGGATCTGCCAGGCACAACTTCTGTGTATACGCCCACAGGTAATCAGTCTGCACCTGAGTCTATGTCTCTGAGACTGACTCCAGCTTCCACCACTCAGGATGGCAGGCTTAGGAATGGGAGAGCCTATCGCAGCCTGGCCAGACGGAGCTAGCTCCCGCCCTCTGTCTATTTATACCTGCCTTTCCTGTTCCTCTTTTGCTTGTGATTCTTCTCGTGTGGTTTCCTGGCCCAGCTACAGCTTCTGACTATTTGATCCTGCTCCATACTGACCCTGGGTTTCTGACTACTCTCCTGCTCTGCGTTTGGTACCTCGTGCACTCCTGGTTTGACTCGGCTCGTTCACCACTCTTGTTGCTCACGGTGTTGCCGTGGGCAACTGCCCTATTTCCCTTTGCTTTGTGTTCCCTTGTCTGTTTGTCTCTTGCACTTACTGAGTGTAGGGACCGCCGCCCAGTTGTACCCCGTCGTCTAGGGTGGGTCGTTGCAAGTAGGCAGGGACAGAGTGGCGGGTAGATTAGGGCTCACTTGTCCGTTTCCCTACCCCCGTCATTACAATAGCGTCTTCTATTTTTGCAAACTATAACACAGATATAACATTGTTTTCAATTATTACTGAATTTATTCAAGGAACAAAGATATCCAATATCCATATCATCCATGTGAACAAGTAACTGCCTCCTGACGTGGTCTTCTTTGGACAGTCCCTTTTTGTTAGAAATTGGTAATCACATGTTTTCCCACTACTGAAACTACCAGCGATCAGCGGTGATCTGCAGGAAATCCTGGCAGAAAGTCTCCAATTTCCCTGCAGCATCACTACAGGAGAGATGAAGCATTACATGGTGAACACTAAAATGAATGGGTTGTTCAGGTAATGAATGCACAGCCTGGGTTCTCCAGAAAAAAAAAGACACTTTTTGAAGCCAATATCCATTTCAGCTAACTGATAAAGGTCCTTAATGTGTGACTCCCTTTTAATAATTGCCCTGACAAATGGGTTTTGTAAACCAGACAACTTAAACTTATAGTTGATGTCTATTTGGGGGCTTAACCTTTATACCTTTTTATAATTCTTACCTAGATAGTAGGTTAAAAAAATAAAGTCCATCAATTTCAAAACTTTATACACACAAACCCTATTTGACTAAGAAGTCACATTTAGCGGGTTATTACCATCCAAGACATTTACGGCATAGCCACGGGAGAGCTTTGTATTACATGGTCGTCTATTAATTTACAGTGGTAGTGTGCAGACCTAGCTTCCCCCAGTAAAAGCATTTGATCACTAGAGGTTAAAGAAGCTGGACCCAAGGTGGCCAGTTGATTGCTGGGATAGTTTAATTCTGTTTAAAGGGGCTTTACCACCAAAAATATTTATTTTAATTCGAATCCTCCTGTAAAATATAGCATATAACAAAAACAGAAAAGCCGCCCTCCAGTGTCAGAAATCCAGGATGATACTGTGATACAGGCACAACTCTGTCTAGCGCTAGTAAGGTGAATAGTCTTCCAGTGAAGGTGTAACTGCTCCAGCCTGAAGATCTCTGGACACGAGATCACCAAACAATGTTAGACAGGGAGGAGGAAAATGCAGGATTTCAAATGGGTGCTGACAACGCAGTAGTAAAAAAGTATAAAAAGATTTATTTGATATACAACGCATTTATCTGGTCTATTTATCAGGTACATAAAATTTATTGCAAAGCAACTCAATAACCGGAAGTTAAAACAGGAAATTACATTATATTCTCCAAACAAAAAGTAAATATCTCAGAGGTTGGCTCTCAAAACTCAAGAGGGAAAGATAATCCGGACTGGATCACACCTATAGTAAGTAGTTCAAGAGTACATCAGAAGTACCTGATCATCACGATCAGGTATATCTATAAGCAGGGGTCTTAATCACGCGGCCCGCGGGACACAGAGCCACTGGTATAGGCTCTGCTCCGGGACTCTGTGGAATTCCCTAACATCACTGTCCATATATGGACAGTGTTGTCAGGGTCTTCCCCAGAGCCGGAGTCCCGGGCAGAGCGCTAGTATAGGCTCTGCTCCGGGACTCTGTAGAATCCCCTGACATCGCTGTCCACATATGGACAGCGATGTCTAGGGCTTCATCAGAGCTGGACAGTGATGTCAGGAGCACAACTGGAGTCCCAGTAGGAGCGCGCTACTAGCGCTCTGCCCGGGACTCCAGCTCTGGGGTTGCCCTGCCCTGACATCTCTGTCCATATATGAACAGTGATGTCAGGAGCAGAGCTGGAATGCCAGGCAGAGTGCTAGAAGCGGCTCTGCTCCGGGACTCCAGCTCTGGGGAAGCCCTTGACATCACTGTCCATATATGGAAACTGATGTCAGTGGCTTACCCAGACTTCCGGAGCACAGCCTATACTAGTGCTCCACTCTGGGACACCGGCTCTGGGGTTGCCCCTGACATCACATTCCGGTCAAGGAGGATCCCCTGACGTCACTGTGTATGGACAGTGACATAAGGGGCTCCCCCAGCAGAGGAATCCCTGGCCAAAGCTGTAAAGGATTTGCCTGACACAGCTTCTGTGTCGACGCCCGTGGTTAATCAGCCTGCATCTGTTCCTAAGTCTGCTAGAGTGACTCGATCTGCTACCACTCAGGCTGGTAGGCTGAGGAGTGGGAGAGCCTATCGCAGCCTGGCTAGACGGTTCTAGCTCTCGCCCTTGGTCTACTTATACCTTCATTTGCTGCTTGTCCTTTGCCTGTGATTCTCCTGTTTCCTGGCTCTGCTGTTTCTGCTGTTACCATTGACCTCTGCTTTATATTGACCCTGACTTGACTGACTATTCTCCTGCTCTGCATTTGTTACCACGTACACTCCTGGTTTGACTCGACTCGTCCACTACTCTGTTGCTCACGGTGTTGCCGTGGGCAACTTCCCCACTTCCCTTGCTTCTGTGTACCCTGTCTTATTTTGTCTGTCGTGCACATATTCAGCGTAGGGACCGTCGCCCAGTTGTACGCCGTCGCCTAAGACGGGCTGTGCAAGTAGGCAGGGACTGAGTGGCGGGTAGATTAGGGCTCACCTGTCTGTCTCCCCATCCTGACATTACAAAAGCGTTGCCAACGCTCTGGCTGGAGATTCCACTCCTAGAGGGAGCCCCAATGGAGCTATCTGCTGGGGGTGTGTGTGGCACTATCTACAAGGGGTGTGTGTTGCATTATCTACAGAGGGCACTGTGGCAGCATCTACAGAGGGCACTGTGGCAGCATCTACAGAGGGCACTGTGGCAGCATCTACAGGGGCAGGGTGGCAGCATCTACAAAGGACACAGTGGCAGCATCTACAAAGGGCACAGTGGCAGCATCTACAGAGGCCACTGTGGAATTATCTACAGAGGCTACTATGGAATTATCTACAGAGGGCACTGTGGCAATAACTATGGGTGGGTGGGTGGCAGTATCTACAGATGACACTGTGGCATTATCTAGAAGTGTGTGGCATTATCTACAGAGGGCACTGTGGCATTATCTACAGAGGGCTCTGTGGCACTATAAAGTGGCTGCCCCATCTTGACATTTGTGTGACTGCCAACTAAGCCGCCGGACTGCATTTAGCGACACTTAAACTGGAAAACTGGATTGTTGAAATAAGCAAATCTCCATTAAGTTTCAAACTAGTGGTATTATTATAGTAATGTCGTATTGTTATAGTAATGTAGTATTCTTATAGTAATGTAATATTATTATAGTAATGTAGTATAATTATAGTAATGTAGTATTATTATTATTATAGTAATGTAGTATTGTTAGAATAATGTAGTATTTTTATAGTAATGTAGTATTATAGTAATGTAGTAGTGTTATAGTAATGTAGTGTTATAGTAATGTAGTATTGTTATAGTAATGTAGTATTATAGTAATGTAGTATTGTTATAGTAATGTAGTATTATTATAATAATGTAGTATTATTATTATTATAGTAATGTAGTATTGTTATAATAATGTAGTATTTTTATAGTAATGTAGTATTATAGTAATGTAGTAGTGTTATAGTAATGTAGTATTATTATAGTAATGTAGTATTGTTATAGTAATGTAGTGTTATAGTAATGTAGCATTGTTATAGTAATGTAGTATTATAGTAATGTAGTATTGTTATAGTAATGTAGTATTATTATTATAATAATGTAGTATTGTTATAGTATTGCAGTATTTTTATAGCAATGTAGTATTATTATAGTAATGTAATATTACAGTAATGTAGTATTGTCATAGTAATGTAGTATTATAGTAATGTAGTATTGTTATAGTAATGTAGTATTATTATAGTAATGTAGTATTGTTATAGTAATGTAGTATAGTAATGTAGTATTGTTATAGTAATGTAGTATTATTATAGTAATGTAGTATTGTTATAGTATTGTAGTATTCTTATAGTAATGTAGTATTATTATTATTATAGTTATGTAGTATTAGTAATGCGGTGTTGCTATCAGTGTGTGAAGAGTGGGAGAAGAGGGTTGCATTGACAATCCAACACAATGGGCAGCACTTTGAACACATTTTATAAGTGGTCAGAAACTTGTAAATAACTCATGAAAGAATAAAGTAACGTTAAAACCAACCACACCATTGTTTTTCTTGTGAAATTCTCGATAAGTTTGATGTGTCACATGACCCTCTTTCCATTGAAAAAAACTAAAGTTGGATACAAAATGTCCGACTTCAAAATGGCCGCCATGGTCAACACCCAGCTTGAAAAGTTTCCCCCCTCCCATATACTAATGTGCCACAAACAGGAAGTTAATATCACCAACCATTCCCATTTTATTTAGGTGTATCCATATAAATGGCCCACCCTGTATATTGATGAACAATAATTTTGTATTGTATTAAAATTGAAAGTAATGCGGCCCGTCAACTTCACATTTTTTCTATATGTGACCCACTTACCACCCCTGATCTATAGGATGTGATCCAGTTCGGTTTTTCTTCCGCTCTTGAGATGTGATGGTTATCTGTAAAAATTCAGTAATCTTTTATGCTACTTAGTTGTATCTTGTATGATAAACTTTTAGTGTGGAGAATATAATGTCATTTCCTGTTTTAACACCCAGATTTGGGGTTTAAATACCTTGGTTTGTAAGTCTTCGTTCACATATCAGTTAGGGCTCTAATCTGAGGTTCCGTCTGAGGTTTCCGTCAGAATAGAGCCCTGACTGACACAAACAGGTTTCCGTTACCATTGATTTCAATGGTGACGGATCCAGTGCTAATGGTTTTGGTTGGTCTCAGTCGTAGTTTTGATGGAATCAATAGTGTAATTCGACTACATTGAAACTCATGGTTTTCGTTTGTGTCAGTCAGGGCTCTATTCTGACGGAAAACTCAGATGGAACGTCGGAATAGAGCCCTAACGGATATGTGAACGAACCCTAATTTAGTTTTATGTACTTGATGAAGAGACCGAATCGGTCTCAAAATGCGTTGTATATCTAATAAATCTTTTTATACTTTTTTATTACTGCGGTGTCAACGCCCATTTAAAATCCTGCTTTTTCCTCCTCCTGTAAAATAAAGTATATTTGTCATGTACATCATGTGAAAATAATACTTGTGGCAAAAGATGCCTTACATTGGCGTCAGTAGTAGCACCCCCTATCGTTTCTTCTTTCCCAGAAATGTTTGTCCCCCTTCTGTATTTGCCTGTGCAGTAGCTTTCTCTCTCCCCAGAGATGACCAACAGATATTATCCTTAAAGGGGTTGTATAGTTCATTAAAAAAAAAAAAACAGTTTTATATACCCTACTAGATAATGCTGAGCTAATAGAGAGGGGTCCTCTGTTCAGGATAATTATCTCTTGGCCAGAGTAGAGACTGTTTACAAAGAGTGTCTCTTGATCTGGAGGACCTGCCCTGTTCAGCATTACACAGACAACCAACCGATTTAAATGTGCACTGTGTAATGCTTCATTCCTCCTGTGGTGGTGCTGGAGGGAAATTGAAAACTTAACTGCCAGGTTTCCCCACAGGTTACAGCTAATTGCTAGAGCCTGATCAGGAGGACAACTTGATGATCAGCTTTTTGTCAAAGAATACTTCTAAGTATGGATTGACCAAAGTGGACAACCCCTTTAAGATTTTTTTTCTGGTACATTGCAGAATTTCATTCTGTGGATATGTGATGTATTTGCTTTAAAACACAAATAAGTGTTCCATGTTTGATTCTTCTGTCCAGAGAATGTGATTCCAAATGTCTTGGGGACAGTTCTGGTAGTGATTTCCCTTTTATTCATTTATTTTTGGCAACGGTGAAATGAGAAATGATTTTATTCTAATATGGCAGTGAAATCTGCCTGATATTCTCCTATGATTCTAATTTTTACCTAGTCTTTCTTATTTTAGCGTCATAACTTTAACATGTTACACAGGCGTACAGTTCTTTTGATGTTCTCTTGGGATGTTACTATTCCTAAATGACTTCTTGTTGTGAACTTGGAGTTTGTCCAGCCACGCATTTCAGGGAAGTTTCACCTCTGTTCCAAGTCTACTTCCTATCATGAAAGGAAGTGCTGTCATGGAGATGCTGGTGCAAGAAGCTGCAGGCTTTGAGCCTTTAATGCAACACAAAAATAAAGTACTACAATTTTTGTTGACATTAATGCAACAACTTCAGTTCTAAATAAAGTGATGACAGATCCATTTTCAAACGAATTCCCAACAAATCCTTCACTTGACTTGTAATGGTTTCCTCAGGTTTCCGTCTGGGTTCCAAAATCTTTCATGGCAAGAATAGCACTGCAGACTATTCATGTTGTCAAAAAGAAACAAAAAATATAGCTTCATAGACATATACAGTACTGTGCAAAAGTTTTAGGCAGTTGTGTAAAAATGCTCCAAAGTAAGAATGCTTTCAAAAATAGAAGTGTTAATAGATATTTTTTTTTATCAATTAACAAAATACAAAGTGAATGAACAGAAGAGAAATCTAAATCAAATCAATATTTGATGTGACCACCATTTGCCTTCAAAACAGCATCAATTCTTCTAGGTACACTTGCACACAGTTTTTGAAGAAACACGGCAGGGAGGTTGTTAAAAAAAAAATCTGAACTAACCACAGATCTTCTGTGGATGTAGGCGTCCTCAAATTCTCTTCATGTAGTCCCCGACAGACTCGGTGATGTTGAAATCAGGGCTCTGTGGGGTCATATCATCACTTCTAGGGATCCCTGTTCTTTACGCTGAAGATAGTTTTTAATGACGTTGGCTGTATATTTGGTGTCATTGTCCTGCTGCAGAATACATTTGAAGCCAATCAGACGCCTCCCTGATCTTATTGCATGATGGAGAAGTATCTGCCTGTATTTCTCAGCATTGGGGACACCATTAATCCTGACCAAATCCCCAACTCCATTTGCTGAAATGCAGACCCAAACGTGCAAGGAACCTACATTAATCTTCACTGTTGCCTGCACCGCTCTTCAGCCCTTCGGCAAACAAACTGCCTTCTGTTACAGCCACATATTTCAACTCATCGGTCCAGAGCACCTGCTGACATTTTTTTGCACCCCAGTTCGTATATTCTCGTGTATAGTTGAGTCGCTTGGCCTTGTTTCCACGTCAAAAGTTATGGCTTTTTGGCCTCAATTCTTCCATGAAAACCACTTCTGCCAATACTTCTCCGAACAGAAGATAGGTTTACCTGGGTCCCACTAGTTTCTGCCAGTTCTGAGCTGATGGCACTGCTGGACATCTTCGAAGGATAGTAAGCATGATGTTTCTTTGATATGCTGAACTGCAATTTCTTGACTGACCACTGCGTTTACAGTCGTCAACGTTGCCCATTTATTTGTGTTTCTTCAAACGAGTTTGAACAGCACATCTTGAAACCCCAGTCTGCTTTGAAAACTTTGCCTGGGAGAAACTTGCTGATGCAGTATAACTACCTTGTGACTTGTTGCAGTGCTCAGTCTTGCCATAGTGGACATGTAACTGTCTTCCACAACCTCACCTTTGTAGCAAGTATGGCTGTTCCTCACGAAGTTTTAAGCCTCCTACACAGCTGTTTTTGCTACAGTTAATGACTGTGTTTCAACCTACCTATCAAAATGATGATCATTATCACCTGTTTTGTATAATTAATTAATCATACACCTGACTATAATCCTACAAAATCCATCACTTTGTGCAAGTGTACCTAGAAGAATTGATGCTGTTTTGAAGGCATAGGTTGGTGACACCAAATATTGATTTGATTTAGCTTTCTCTTCTGTTCATTCATTTTGGATTTTTTTAATTGATAAAATGAAACTATTAACACTTCTATTTTTGAAAGCATTATTACTTTACACCATTTTTCCACAACTGCCTAAAACTTTTGCACAGTAGAGTATATATTATTTATTTGGTTAACTTAAATTAATTGCATTACTTATATGGTAATCCTAAATTACAGCCTGTATTTTAATCCAAATCTGCTTGGGAACTAGTTACTGAGGCAGTATGCAAAGTTTAAGGCCCCCGGGCGCCATAATGACCATTGGCACCCTGCAATCGCGTCACTAGCTGCCCCCTGATTTTAACAATTGAAATGTCGAGGTCAAAATTAACCGTGGCATTTAACGGGTTGAAGGAGCATAATCAATGTGATCTTTGATTCCAGCCGTTGCAGTGAGGTGTCGGCTGTATTACACAGCCGTCACCAGCTAAGTATGGAGCTAGCTCAGCAGCTCGATAATTCCCCTTAATGGCTGCCACCTACATTTACGTGGTATGTCGTTAAGGGGTTAATATTTGCAGATGATACTAACCTCTATAAAGCTATCAATACAGAGGAGGATTATATTATAGAGGGATTTGGGGAAGCTGGAGTCTTTCGCGGAAAAATAGCAGTTGAAGTCCATTGTTGATAAATTTAAGGTTATGCACTTGGACCTGGAAAATAAATTTTCCAATTTTGTATTAGTAAAGCACTGGGTAAAACTGCCACTGAAAGGCACTTGGGGATGTTGGTGGACAGTCAACTTAAAGAGGCTCTGTCACCACATTATAAGTGCCCTATCTCCTATATAAGGAGATCGGCGCTGTAATGTAGGTGACAGTAATGGTTTTTATTTAGAAAAACTATCTATTTGAAATCACTTTATGAGCGATTTTTAGCTTTATGCTAATAAGTTTCTTAATGCCCAGGTGGGCGTGTTTTACATTAGACCAAGTGGGCGTTGTACAGAGGAGTGTATGACGCTGACCAATCAGTGACCAATCAGCGTCATGCACTTCCCTCCATTCATTTACACTGCACCAGCGATATAGTTATATCATTATGTGCAGCCACATACACAAGCCCTAACATTACTACAGTGTCCTGATAATGAATATACATCACTACCAGCCTGGACGTGATGTTTATTCAGAATCCTGACACTTCTGAATCTTTTCTGTGAGATTCCAGCAAGGCAAGCGTAATCTCGTTTGAAATGACAGGTTACATCGTAATCTCACGAGATTACGCTTGCCTTGCTGGAATCTCACAGAGACGCTACAGACATGTCAGAATTCTGAATAAACATCACGTCCAGGCTGGTAGTGATGTATATTCATTATCAGGACACTGCAGTAATGTTAGTGTTTGTGTAAGTGACTGCACATAACGATATAACTATATCACTAGTGCAGTGCAAATGAATGGAGAGAAGTGCATGACGCTGATTGGTCAGCGTCATACACTCCTCTGTACAACGCCCACTTGGTCTAAAGTAAAACACGCGTCTAGAGGAAAGAAAGTTTTACCATTATCACAGACGGGATTCTTTACTGTAAATCAGTAAGATTATGGAACTTTCTGCCAAAAGATTTTGTGATGTTGATTTGTTGAAGGAGCCTGGATGTCTTTTTTGAAAGTAATAATATTAGGGTATGTGCGCACACAAAATAAAAAACGTCTGAATATACAGAGCTGCTTTCAATGGAAAACAGCTCCTGATTTTCAGACATTTTTTTATTCAAAGTCGCGTTTTTCGCTGCGTTTTTAACGGCCGTTTTTGTAGCTGTTTTTCTATAGAGTCTATGAAAAATGGCTCCAAATACAGCTGAAGAAGTTCACATGCACTTCTTTTTCGTGGCCATTTTTTTACGCGGCCGTTTTTAAAAATCGCCGTGTAAAAAACACCCCTTCGGAATAGAACGCCGTTTTTCCCATTAAAATCAATGGGCAGATGTTTGGTGTCGTTCTGCTTCCGATTTTTCAGCTGTTTTTCGGAACGTTTACGGCCCGAAAAAAGTCTGAAAACACTACGTGTGCACATACCCTTACAAGTTAAGAGTACTAGATTCCTGGAGATGGGTTGTTGATCAAGGGATTTATTGTGATTGTCCAGATTAGGAGTCTGGAAGAATTTTTTCTTTTAATATGGGGCAATTGGCAACTTCCACATTTTGCCTTCCTCTGAATCAGCACTGTAGTATTATAGAATGGACTTGATAGACCCATATCTATTTTTCAACCTTATCAACTATATAAATTTGTACACCCCCCCCCCCCCTCCCCAGGCACAACATTAGGAATAACAGTGTATAAGTTTTGTCCAGAGTGTTGGCTTAACCTTTATAAAAATAAAGCAAGAGGAGCCACTTTACTTAGACTTTGGTATACTATAAGGCTATGTTCACACGGAGTATTTTGGGGGAGGAATATCTGCCTCAAAATTCCGTTTGGAACTTTGAGGCAGATTTTCCTCTCCCTGCACGCCGATTTTCGCGGCGATTTTCGCGCCGTTTTTCGCCCGCGGCCATTGAGCGCCGCGGGCATAAAACAGCGCGAAATACGCTTTCTCTGCCTCCCATTGAAGTCAATGGGAGGTCAGAGGCGGAAGCGCCCGAAGATAGGGCATGTCGCTTCTTTTTCCCGCGAGGCAGTTTTACTGCTCGTGGGAAAAAGACGCCGTCGCCTCCCATTGAAATCAATGGGAGGCATTTTCGGCCCGTTTTTGCCGAGCTTTGCGACGCGGTTTCCGCGTCAAAGAACTCAGCAAAATACCCCGTGTGAACATAGCCTAAGGTATATTGATAAATGCTTACCAAAAGATGCTTTCTAAAATAAATATAGAAATATTATTAACTAAAAAAACATCTCTCTACACTTATACTTGTGTTTGCTTTGCTGTAAGCTTTATGCCCATACCAGAATCACTTGAAAAGTCTTTAGAGATTTTATGTAGCTATGTAGCATCTAGTGGTAGAGGAGGTGTACTACATTCCTGAAGAGTTCCAATTAAGGGGCTATTTGGTCATGATCCGTTATTTCTTTGTATATTTGCAAAGAGCAAAGAGCTCTAATATAAACACCAATTTTGTCCCAAACCAGCGCTTCATTTGAAAAACATTTTGTGAAGTTAATAAAATGTTCTGGAGTTAAATATTGCAAAAGCTACTTCTTAATCCGGTTGCCACTTATCAAATGTAATGAAAAAAAAAGAGAGCGTGGTTAGGAAGCAGGGACGAGGCCATCGTCGGTCCGAGACATTAACTTTAATTTACGTTAGAAATTAGCATAAATTATAGAGCAAATCTACGCCTGCTCATTTGGCACTTTTCACGTCGGTGTAGTTTAGTTGAAGATTGGCGTATAAAAATCCAGTTTTAATAAATTTCCCCCTTTGTTTTCTTGACTGTTGTTATTATGGGGCTGATTGGGAACTGTGTCTTTGTCACTACTGTTAGCCGCTTTATCATTAGAAAATTTGTTTCTACAACGCAATCTAAATTCATTTGTTAATTCAATGAGCGGCATCTGCCCTGGGTGCATTTAAGAGTGAGGGTAGGGGGGGCACCGATCCTGTCCACACACAGACAGTGCTGGGAAGAAAAGCCTGAGTAAGGCCCCATGCACACGACCGTAATTACGGGCCCATAGACTTCTATTGGCCACGGGTACCTTGCCGTATGCTTACGGGAAGGTGCCCGGGCCGTTGAAAAATATAGAACATGTCCTATTTCAGGCCGTAATTACGGCACCGGCAGGCAGATAGAAGTCTATGGGGCTCCCGTAATTACGGGAGAGTTGCTAGGCGACGGTCAGGGGATTAAAATTTTTGAATAAAGAGAAGCAGAGAAAATGGTGTCTGAGCAATCATGTGACCCTTTACGGGTCCGTAAATACGGGTGAAATACGGATGACAACGGACCCGTATTTACGGGCACGGGTCCATAAATACGGATTAAATACGGGTTAAAAACGTGTGACAAAGGACCCGTATTTACAGCCAGTATTTACGGGAGAGAAAAAATACGGTCGTATGAATGGGGCCTGAGTGCCCTCTTACACGGCCCGGCGTGGACCGTGTAATCGAGCGCCGATCTACGAGATCAGCTCTCGTTTGCTCCTGTCACAAAGAGCTATGTATGGGGATGAGCGCTCGTTACTCCGATCAGTCATCCCCATACATTTCTATCATGTGGGCAGCACATTTCTCTGTTTACACAGGGAGATGTCCTGCTGCCAACGATATTTTAGGCTTGCGGAAACGATACAATCAGCCGATGAAAGAGCGTTCTATAAAACAATGTAAGAAAAACATATTCTGTAACTTAATTGGTATGGGTGAGGGTGTGCGCCAAACAGAGTCAAGCTTCATTTAGGAAGGGGCATCAAATTGAATCTTTGCCCAGGGTGCAGGAAAACCTAGCTTCACCTCTAAATTCAGCTATAAAACATAAAATAATTTAGCAAAGTCATTTCCTGACAAAACTTTACACCCTGAAAAGTCCCAATCAGGATGTGAGGAAAAGACAATTTCCAAATTAGTGAATAAACCTCAGAATATATTATCAAAGTGAACATTCAACTTTAAACAGCATTTCATAGTTTACATATACATAGGGTGGCCGCCAGGCTGGAAGACCACAAGCCCGGCCAGTGTTTTCACTGGAAGGCCGGTAAAAGTCAAATATTTTTACAGACAACACCAAAATTGCCGTATTTTTGCATGTGCAGTCAGGTTACATCTTATTTGGATTTGATGCTCCTTCTTTGCCAGGCCACCCAGCCCTAGGTAAGTGAGCAGCATCAGGACTTGGTCAAGTGTGAGATTGGCGCTAGTGGGAGATTGCAGCAGGCACTACTCTAGGCTTGAGTGACATTGGTCTATAGTGGCATAACATCAATTTCCCTAAGGCTTAAGGGGGGATTTATCAGCCTTTTGACACCAGTTTTCTGGAGTAGAAAAGTCGCAAAAGGGCCCAAAATTCGCAATTTTCAACTTTTAGCCTTTTTAAGCCACCCTCACCACTTTTTTGGAAAGGGGGCTTGGCTTCCTAAAAGGGGTCAGAGCCACAGCGGCCCAACAAATTTATTATAATTTATGGCAGAAAACTGGCGTAAATTAAGTGGAATTTATAATGGAATTATAGTGGATTTCTCTCTGTGGGGCATAGCAAGATAGAGGTGTGTGCAGAACCCCATACCGTATCCTCTCCTATTGGACTACTCCCCTTTCAGATTTACTTCAGCGCTCCTCTTCTCCGCTCCAGCTCCCCCAGCATGCAGTGGCCTATACAAGGTCCTGACGGTGGGCAGCGGAACAAGGACGTTGTATATGATGGAGGACTGATGATGTTGAGTGCTGCATTACATAAAAGGTTCTGATGCTGCTCTGCGTCAGGAACTTGGATGAGCTGCCACACACTGAGGTTGCCTGAGAGGGCCTGGAGGGGAGAATTGGAGTGGTGAGGTTAGTATAATAATTTTTTGTTTACTGTCCGATGAGGAAACGGATGCCGAAAAGCTGCGGTCGTTGCGCCAAAATGGTGGTGCACAACCACGGTTGTTGCGCCACATGGCCAGCGGGAAGATGCGACAGATTTATTAAGAAGCGTGTGCCCTTTAATAAATCTGTTGCATCTTACTCCAGCGGAGCAGATAGCTAAGACTAGCATATACGAAATGCCAGTTTTAGTAGATTTGTCGCTTAGATGTCCCATCGCGCGGCACCAGAAATTAATTTTAGCAGTAACTATATTAACCCTTTAGAGACCAGCCTATTTTTAAAAATTATATTTTTCATTTTTCAGAAACAAACATTAATGAATATACTTTCAAGTACAACATTGAAAAATATCAGATAACGAGGTAGCAGAAGAGAAAAGGTAAGGGAAGGAAAGAGAACATAAAAGTACCTGAGCACAAAAACTTAAAAATAAATCAGCACATCAATATCAGTATCAATCAAAAAGCAAAATCGGTCACTTTAGTTGACAATTAGAAACTTCTATAAAACCAGTATACAAAATATATATATACGGTGACAAATATACCACGAATTAACATAAAATACTATGAAAAGACAATAGCTTGAAAAAGGGTCCATAGTAACCAAATAGACATATTGGAGCGACCTCCAGGGAATCCGGCACAATATACTGTAACTGCTCCATCTTGCAAGAATGAATGACTGACCAGCCTATTTTGAGCCCTAATGACCAAGCAATTTTTTCAGTTTTTTAATTATCGCATTCCAAGAGCCATAACTTTTTTCTTTTTCCAGCGATATAGCCGTGTGTGGGCTTGTTTTTTGCGGGACAAGTTGTATTTTTGAATAGCACTTTTTTGGGGAAAAATGGAAAAAAAACAGACATTTCTCATTCTTTTTGGGGTTTTGAATTTATGACGTTTACCGTGTGATATAAATAACATATTAACTTTATTATTTGGGTTGTTACGATTATGAAGATACCACATTTATATATATTTTTTATGTTTGACAACTTTTGCTAAATAAAACAATAACCCCTCCCGCCGCAGCCACTTTTTTATTTTTCCGTTGTTAAAGCCATATGGGGGCTTGAATTTTGCAGGACGAGTTGTAGTTTTTAATGGCACCATTTATTGTACTAAACTATGATCTAGGGAACTGGAAAAAAATTATTTGCGGGGTGGAATAAAAAACACGCGATTCCTCCATTTCATGGGGGGTTTTATTTCTACGGTGTTCACCGTGCGGTAAAAATGAAATGTTCTACTGTATGGGTGCAGCTATGGGGACATTATACTGTATGGGGGAAGTCATAGGGGCATTATGCTGTATGGGGCATTATGCTGTATGGGGCAGCAATGGGGAATTATACTGTATAAGGGCAGCTATGGGGGCATTATACTGTATGGGGCAGCTGTGGGGGCATTATACTGTATGGGGCAGCAATGGGGAATTATACTGTATAAGGGCAGCTATGGGGGCATTATACTGTATGGGGGCATTATGCTGTATGTGGGCAGCTATAGGACATTATACTGTATGGGGCAGCTATGGGGGCATTATACTGTATGGGGCATCTGTGTGGGAATAATACTGCATGGGGCAGCTATGGGGACATACCGTATTGGGGCATTATGCTGTATGGGGGCAGCTTTGGGGAAATTTGTTTGGGCATTATACAGAATGGGGGCATCTGTGTGGGCATTATACTGCACGGAGGCATCTGTGTTGGCTTTATACTGTATGGGTGTATCTATGGGGGCATTATACTGTCTGGTGGCAGCTATGGGGCATTATACTGTATGGTGGCAGCTATGGGGCATTATACTGTATGGTGGCAGCTAGAGGGCATTATACTGTGTGGGAGCAGCTAGAGGGCATTATACAGTGTGGGGCAGCTATTTGGCATTATACTTTGTAGGAGGCACTATGGGAGCATGATACTGTGTGGGCTGAACTGGATGTGTATAGGTGGGAATTGGGTGGAATTAGAGGCATGGATTAAAAGTAAAATAATTCGGTTGGGAGGTATTTTCTTACTACTTTCGCAAGAAAAAACGTAATTGTTAAAAAATAAAATTAGTTGTGTCGCCATATTTTGAAAGCCATAATATTTTAATTTTTCCGTTGGTTGAGCGGTATGAGGGCTTATTTATTTTTTATTATTATTATTATTATTATTATTATTATTATTAGTACCATTCTGGGGTACACGATTGTTTTTGATCACTTTTTATTCAATTTTTTGTAGAATATAAGGTAACTAAAAACAGTGTTTTTTTTAACGGTGTTCACCGTACGGACGCAGTACCAGTTATGCTGATTTATATTTTTGCTTACATTGCATTTGGGGGGAAATGGGAAAAGGGGGGCTTTTTGACCCTTTTAATATATATATTGATACAACTTTATTCAAAGGGTAACTAAACGTTCAGCAAACTTCTGACAAGTCATAGTGATATGTCAGAAGTTTTGATTGATGAGGGTCCGAGCACTGAGACCCCCACCAATTGCTAAAACCAAGCATCAGAAGTGCTCATGTGAGCGCTCAGCTGCTTTGTTTCTGTACGTTTTATTCCGGAAATCAATTTATCGGAGTATGGACTCAATAGAAAGTCTATGAGCCCGGACCCCGCTACAATGGCTTTCCGGAAAGAGCCAAACAGAAATTAAGCGGCTCAGCTCACACTTCTGCCACTTTGTTTTAGCGATTGGTGGGGGTCTCAGTGCTCGGACCCCCACCAATCAAAACTTCTGACATGTCACTATGACATGTCAGAAGTTTGTTGAACGTTTAGTTACCCTTTAACTGTTTTTTAACTAATCATTGGATCACTTATACAATATACTGCAATACTAATGTATTTCAGTATATCAAGATTCTGACAGACACACCTCCGACAGTGTTTAATAGGAGTACCTAGATGGCAGAAATAGGGGCCCCACGCTGCCATAATTGCCATCATCACTCCTCAGCGATCGCTTTGTGGGGATGCCAATGACACCTCAGAGGGGTGTGCCACCCTCATCCTAACGACTTAAATGCCACGGTCGCTATTGACTGCAACCTCTAAAGGGTTAAACAAGCGGGATACCACACAATACACTGAAGTGTCTGCGACGCACTCGTTCCATGGAGCGGGCTCAGCGTGTGAACCTACTCCATACTCCCTCACCCGACTTTTGCCATATATATATGGCAGATGTCAGGAAGATAAGCTATAGGTTATAAGTATTTGTTTTTGTGTCACCATATTCTAAAAGCCATAACATTTTTATTTTTCCGTCATAGCTGTATGAGGGCTTATTTTTTTCGGGACAACTTTTTATTGGTACAATTTTGGGGAATATACCGCTTTTTGAACGCTTTTTATTATGTTTTTTGGAAGGCGGGATGAACAGAAAACAGCAATTCTGGCATTGATTTTTTTTAGAGCCTTCACTGTGCAAGATAAATAACATGAAAGTTTAATAGTTTGGGTTGTTACGAATGCAGTGATACTAATTTTGTTTAGCTTTTTTAAAATGTTCAGTTTTTTTTCTTAATAAAGCTTTTTGTAAAGCATTTTTTATTATAAACTTTAATGATCAATTTTTTTAAGATTTTGTTTTTTATCCCACTATGGGACTTCATTATGCGATTGTTTCATCGCTTTTATAGTACACTGCAATACTTCTGTATGGCAGTGTATTATGCCTGTGAGTTCAAAACTGAAAGGCATTCTATTAGGCTCTGCCTCTGGCATACACTGTTGGCAGACCTGGGGGCCTCTGGCACCCAGTATTCACGTCACAGGGGTGATGGGGTGACAAATGGAGCCCCCTCGCTCTTAAAACACTTAGATGCCTCGGTCGCTATTGACCAAGGGCTTAAACGGATGGATTCATAGGTAACCTCAATTCTGGTTGTTAGAGCAGGAGCCCCGCTGTCATTAGACAGCCCGGTTCCCGCTCTATCCAGCACAGGTCACCCGTGCCTGGTTTATGAGACAGCTCCATTTAGAAAAAAGCATATTAGCGGTGATTCAGCAGTTAAGGTATCTTATTTCTTACAAGTTTGGGCTATTTTATGGACACTTTCTTTACGTTAAAGGGGTTAAGTTTTTCATTTACTACTAGGTTTTTGTACTACATAAACATGGGAATCACTTGCAAATTGTCCTGAATGGTTAATCTGCCTAGCAAAGCAGCAATACTAGAAGGCAGGGTATATATCACTGGCAGTCCTGCCATTCCGGAAAGTCGCTTAAAAACATCAGATATTTTATTGGCCTCATACCAAACTATGTGAAACGTTCAAACAGAGACTAGTGAAGAATTTGGATGCAGCCAAAGGATGACCCTTCATGTCAATGAGTAGAATAGGGATTTGGTGCTCGACACCAACAAAATGTATCCTGTTTTGTAGCTTTCTGCGGACAAAGTGCCAAACCAGTATCTAGGAGGTCAAAGGGAAATGTTCTCAGCACACAGCTTTTTAGCCCAGGTTTGCAGTTATTTTCTTTTTCTGACATCCATCAGTCACTTAAGTACAGCATGGTCATGACTAAGAGTTTTTTAATGTGGTCCCAGAGGAGGGATAAAGCAACTTGTGTGGTAGGATGGTAGGAGCAGTGTCTCTTTTGTTATGCATGGACACATTCTTTTTAGTTATTACACCTCCAGGGCTTCCATGATGAGGGTTGTCTTATTTTTATTTGAGAATCAATCACCTTTGCCCTCTAGGAACAAATCTGCAAAGTAGACATTTTCTTTTAAAATGATTACACTAAAACTTTAAAACTAAAATAAAAAATATTCTCAGTAATTACAAGTCGTAAATATTCCTTTCAGCCATTTCTAAAGCAGGCCATAGATGTAAACAAGACAGTTCCTATTCAATGACAACTACCAGAAATCTTGAAATGGTGTAGATTGGAAACACAAAGCACATAGGAAGTTGCATAGTTTTTCATTATTAGGCACACGCTTAACAAAAAACGGCTGAAAATACGGAGCTGTTTTCAAGGGAAAACAGCCTCTGATTATCAGCCGTTTTTAAGCAGCTTGCGTTTTTATGGCCGTTTTTGGAGTCTATTGAGTCAATGAAAAACGGCTCCAAAAACGGCTCAAGAAGGGACATGCACTTCTTTTTACGAGGAGTTTTTTTTACACACCCGATTATAAAAACGTCCGCCTAAAAAACGCCCTGTGGGAAAGGAACACCGTTTTTCCCATCAAAATCAATGGGCGGATGTTTGGAGGCATTCAGCCCCCGCATTTTTAGCCGTGTTTTGGGGCGTTTACGGCCCGAAAAACAGCTGAATATAGCCTGTATGAACATACCTTACAATTGCATAGGACGCCAATAAATTTACCAATATATTTTTGTAAGTATAGGAGGAAACCAAAGCCCAGGGAGAACATACAAAGTTCAGGCAGATGTCGCCTCCTGGTTGGATTAATACCCAGGACCTATGCTAACCACTGGGCCAAAATACTGTATTATTATATATTTGGAGTTTAGTTATGCACTTTCCTTATTGGAGGTTGAAATATGTATTCACTCTCTATGCAGTGAATATATCTTTGATCTAAAGAGGACCTGTGAGATTTCCTGACATGTTTATTTTAGTAAATACGTGCATTCCCTATTAAATAATCAATGCTAGAAGAAATGTTCTTAAAATTTTGAGTTGAACCATTCCTATGTTACTCCTCCTGGAAATATATGAATAACGAGACACCTGGGTGTTACTATTCCCGTAACCAATCAGTGTTGACACTGGGTAGGGACAAGGTGAATGGTAACACCCACTTGCATTCATACATTTCCAAAAAGAAGGAACGGCACAACCCAGAGTTGTAAGAATAGATTCCCCAGAATTTTTATTTCATGGAGAATGCGATGGTTTACTAAATCAGACATGTCAGGAGACATATATCTTGCACCCACAGAGTGCTGCGGCATCTTTTCGTTTGTTACTGCATTGCAGTCACAGCAGATTTGCACCTGTCCATTTATTTCACTTTGTTAGAAGGTGGTGACTTCGTCTTTTGCAATATCAAGAGAGCTGTCTGGTTCTCTTTAAATAAAGGCTGTATGTATACAACATGAAAAAGGTTGTCAGCAAAAGGAAACCAACGGTTGAATTTACTAGTTTACACTCCCGATCAACAAGTCCAATAATACATTGTACTGGTGAAATGAAGAAAGGCTATATAAACCTTTTAATGGCATTCAGGTACAACTGCTTTGTATTCTCTATACAGAACAGCTGTATCATTCGCTAAATCACTGACGGCTTCAGTGAAAGCAGGTCTTACGCAGGATCCATCTGTTATCCATCACATCTAAATTCATAACTTAGATGTGATAGATTACAGGTGGATCCTGCGTGTCAGAGACCCGCCGACACTGAACCCGTCAGGTCCACGGGACTGACGGATTCAGGTCATAGCGAACTATACAGCTGCTCTGTATACAGGATACAGAGCAACTGTAACTCAAAAAGTAAAAAATTATTTTTAAGAAAAACTATTTATAAAGTTGCACCAATCACACTGATTAACTTTTTTATTGAAACAAAATATGCCATTCAAAGGTTTAAATGATAAATTGTCCTTGTCTGAAAACTAAGTATAGACCTGGAGGTATACATTACTGAATATTAAATACATCCACATCAATATAGTAAAATATAACGGTTCTCACCGGTTTGTTTGTGGATCCTCGGTGTTGTCCGGGAGATGGTGCTTGGAACCCAGGCAACGCTTGGCACAGCGGGTAGAGGCGGTCGGATGGAAAGGCAGAAGTCAGGACAGGCAGCAGACGTCGTAATGGGTATGGAAGCAATAGGTCAAGGCAGGCGGCGTAACGGGTATGGATAGCAATAGATCAAGGCAGGCGGCAGGCAAGGATAGTCAAGTTCAGGCAGAGGTCAGCAACGGGAAATCCAGACAAAGAAGGAAACAGAGAACCAGGGCACAGGGAAACTCACGGGGAACTTGGTTGAACAAGCATGGATGAACGGAAGGAGGAACATTAAATAGGAAGTCTTTAAAATTAAGGCGCGCACTGGCCCTTTAAGACAGAACGAATCAGCGCGCGCGCCCTCTAGTGACTGCAGCCACACATCGAGGATGACGGCCGCGGAGGGAGGTAAGGGATGCACTCACCTGACGCCACCCAGGGCCAGCAGAGCATCCGGATCGGGTAAGTGGAGCTTGGGATGAGCATTCGGTAATAGAGGGCGCAGGAACCGGAGCAGAGGCTGTGGGGAAGCCTGTGAACGGCGCGGCAGCCATTACAGTACCCCCCCCCCCCCCTTTACGCCCCCTCTTTTTTGGTTTGCTTGGAATACTTCGCTCAAAGTCCTTGATGAGAGCTGGGGCGTTGATATTCTCCATGGGCTCCCATGATCTCTCCTCAGGACCATAATCTTTCCAGTCCACTAGGTACCATAATCTCCCCCGTGTTCGTTTGACATCCAGGATCTCTTGAATTTCAAATTCGGCATCAGCCGCAGGCGCAGGATGAATAGGAATTTTTTTTTAAAATCGGTTGAGTATAGTGGGTTTCAGCAGAGAAATGTGGAAGGAATTAGAGATTTTCAGAGCATGAGGAAGGCAAAGTCAGAAAGTTACTGGATTGATTTGCTTTGTTATCTCATAGAGAACCAAAAACCGAGAAGCTAGCTTGTAACAAGGGATCTTCAGATGTATGTACCGGGTGGACAGCCAGACTTTATCCCCAGGAAGGAGCTGCGGCGATATCCTGCGTCTTTTATCCGCTTCTCTCTTAAACTTGGCTACGGCTTTGTGGATGGAGTCCTTGGCCTTCTGCCATATCCGTACAAAGTCACGGTGGACCGTGTTAGCAGCTGGAAACTCAGAAGGCGCAGAGACTGGTAAGGGAATTTCTGGGTGCTGGCCATACACCAAGAAGAAAGGAGAAGAGCGGGTAGATTCCCCCGTATGGTTGTTGTAAGCAAATTTGGCCCATGGAAGTAGACTTGCCCAGTCGTCTTGTCATGGAGACACGAAATTCCTGAGGAAACTTTCAAGTATTTGGTTTATCATTGGATTGAGGATGGTAAGCGGAAGAGAAGTCTAGTTTGACCTCCAGCAGTTTGCACAAGGCTCTTCAGAACTTGGATGTGAACTGAACTCCTCTGTCAGAAACAATATGCTTAGGAAGACCATGAAGGCGAAAGATGTGCTTGATAAACAGCGTTGCCAGTCGGGAAGATGGCGGAAGGCCTGAGAGGGGTACGAAGTGCTCCATCTTGGAAAATTGATCCACTACAACCCAGATCACGGTACACCCAGCAGAACTAGGCAGATCGGTGATGAAGTCCATGGCAATGTGCGACCAGGGAGAGTCAGGCACGGGTAGAGGATGCAAAAAGCCAACAGGTCTTAAATGGGAGACTTTATTCTGAGAGCAGGTGGAGCAGGCTCAAACAAAGTCTTTAATGTCTTGGGACATGGAAAGCCACCAGTACTGACGGCCAATCAAATTGAGAGTCTTTTTGATGCCAGGGTGCCCAGAAACCTGGAGGCATGACGACAACGAAGAACACAATCCCTTTGTTTAGGGGGTACGTAGGTCTTTCCTCTGGGAACGTGTACCACTTCAGCTGGAACAGCGATCACAATACGTTTAGGATCTATAATAAACTGCGGGCTGGGCTCTTGGTCTGTGGGGTCAAAACAGCGAGATAAAGTGTCAGCCTTGGTATTCTTTCCAGCAGGTCTGTAGTGAAGCTGAAAATCGAATCTCGAGAAGAATAATGCCCACCAAGCTTGACGAGAGTTTAGGCGTTGAGCAGTCTGCAAGTATAGGAGGTTCTTATGATCTGTGTAAATGATGATGGGATGTCGTGCACCCTCAAGCAAATGTCTCCATTCCTCCAGGGCTAATTTAATAGCTAAAAGTTCCAATACCAATATCTCCAATACCATTATTTTTTTCAGCGGATGTGAATGATTTGGAGAAAAAAACACAGGCCACCAGTCTCCCTCTACAAGTCTTTTGTGAAAGAATAGCTCCGACTCCCACAGATGAAGCATCGACCTCCAGAACAAAGGGTTTGGTGGAATCCGGTCTATGTAGGACTGAAGCAGAAGAGAAGGCAATTTTAAGGGTTTGGAATGCGGCTTCAGCCTCCGTGGTCCAGTCTTTGGCATTAACCCCCTTTTTGGTCAGTGCAGAAATAGGAGCTGTCAGAGGAGAAATGAGGAATAAACTGGCGGTAAATCCCAGCAGGCGTTGGACAGCTTTGAGTCCTTGCGGACGAGGCCAGTTGAGAATAGAAGATAGCTTGGCTGGATCCATTTGAAGTCCCTGGTCGGAAATGACATACCCCAAGAAAGGCAGGCTGGTTTTCTCGAAGAGCCATTTCTCTAGTTTGGCAAACAGAGTGTTCTCTCGCAGACGCTGTAACACTTAGCGCACATGCACATGATGAGTTTGAAGATTGGGAGAAAAGATTAAAATGTCATCTAGGTATACCACCAACCAGCTGTACAACAGATCCCGAAAAATGTCATTAACAAAAGCCTGAAAAACCGCAGGAGCATTACAAAGTCCAAAGGGCATGATGAGGTATTCGAAATGCCCATCACGAGTGTTGAATGCGGTTTTCCATTAGTCTTCCTTGCGGATACGGATGAGGTTATAAGCTCCACGAAGGTCTAGTTTGGTGAAAATTTTCGCCCCCTGTAAGCGGTCAAAGAGTTCTGAAATCAATGGTAACGAGTACTTGTTTTTTAGCGTGATATTATTAAATCCTCAGTAATCAATACAAGGACGCAGGGAGCCATCTTTTTTCCCTACAAAGAAAAACCCTGCGCCGGCAGGAGAGGAGGACTTACGGATGAATCCTCTCTCTCCAGATTTTCTTGGATATACCGAGACATGGCCTGTGAGGAGGCAGCGATTCAGCTTGTTGTTTGCAGAAAATATCCGAGAAGCTTTTGTATGGAGTAGGAAGTCTTTAGAATTAAGGCGCGCGCTGACCCTTTAAGACAGAACGAGTCAGTGCACGCGCCGTCTTGTGACTGCAGCCACACATCGAGGATGACGGCCGCAGAGGGAGGTAAGGGATGCACTCACCTGACGCCGCCAAGGGCCAGCAGAGCGTCCGGATTGGGTAAGTGGTGCTCGGGATGAGCATGCAGTAATGGAGGGCGCAGGAACCGGAGCAGAGGCCGTGGGGAAGGTGGGGAACGGCGCGGCAGCCGTTACATAAAAATAACTAAATGGGGAAAATTTAAGTGTAAGGCTTTGTTCACATATCCGTCAGGGCTCTATTCTGACGTTCTGTCTGAGCTTTCCGTCAGAATGGAGCCCTGACTGACACTAACCATTGGTTTTCGTTTCCATCAACATTGATTTCAATGGTGACAGATCCGATGCCAATGGTTTCCATTTGTCTTAGTTGTGCAAGGGTTCCGTCGTTGTGATGGAATGAATAGCGCAGTCGACTACGGTATTGACTCCGTCAAAACTGCTGAACCCTTGCACAAACAGGACAGGACAAACGGAAACCATTGGCACAGAAAACCATTGGTTTCCGTTTGTTTAAGTCAGGGCTCCATTCTGACGGAAAGCTCAGACAGAACGTCAGCATAGAGCCCTAACGGATATGTGAACGAAGCCCAATAAGTACTTATTAATCGTTGGCATAGAACTTGGCACATAGTGATTTTATAGGGTAGTTCCTAAAAACCTCTTATGTAAAGTACATATACACACATAAATATCTACTGTTGTGTAGCAAATAGATGTCTGTATTTTTGCATATTTTTTATTTATTTCAATAAATTAAAGGAGTATTCCCAGAATTGACAATTATCACCTATTCACAAAATAGGTGAAAATTGTCTGATCGCTGGGGAGGCCCTCTGCTGGGACATCAACTGATCCTGAGAGAGGGTGGCAAAAAAACCCTGTTCCTTCTGCATGAAAAACAAAAAAATGGAAATGATTATTTTTATTAAGCATAAAAAGCACATACATTATATATCCCCCTAATTGTTACAACCCATTCAATCAATTGAGAACATAATTTAACGTGTTCGGGAATTGACGAGAAAAAAAATAAAACAATGGTGGAATTGAGTTTTTTTACGAAGTCTGCTTAAGAAAAAAATTATTTAAAATTGAACGCAAATTTTTATGGACCAAAACATTATATATATATAAAAAATACAACCTGAAAAAACAAGACTTCACACAGCAATATCAGTGAAGAAATAAAAAAAGGAAGTGCTGAAATATCACAATGGCTCTCAGAGCAGCAAATTGAAAAAAATTACCTGCATCCTGAAGGACAAAACGGCTTGATATATGACATTAAAGGGCTTTTATATAATAAATAGCCTATCCTTAGAAAAGGTCATCAATATAAGATGGGTGGTGGTCAGACTCCCCCACGCCCCATCCGATCAAGTTACTGAAGGGGCTGCAGCGCTCGTCACAGGCACAACACCATACACTTCCATAGCGGCTGTGCCTGGGATTGTAGTTCCGTCCTATTTAAGTGAATGGGACTGAGCTGCAAGCACAGCTGCTACAGAAGTGTACGGCACTGTGCCTGGTAAACACCAAAGATGCCGCGGCACAGAACGCTTCGGGCCCCTACAGTCAACTGATCGGTGGCGGTGACGGGAGTCGGACTCCCTCCGATCTTATATTAATGACCTATTCTAAGGATAAACCATCAAAATAAAAGTCATGGAAAACCCCTTTAATTTGATGTGTTGAGACAAGGGCCATACTACAAGAGCACAAGGTGGCTGACAATAAGCCGGTCAAAGGTTAGGGAAAAGAAAATGCAAACATGGATACAAAGAGTAGACCAGCACAGTACCAGTACCAGGGAAAGAGAATGTGGGCAGGTCAGGAGGCTGAATGCAGCATGAAAGGACTTTGAAAGGACTTTAGAGTAAATAGTTATATATTACTATCAGCGGGTTCTCTCTTATTAAAATCAGATGACCATTAAATTCGAAAATTGAGGGAGCAGGATTTATAGCATTTGGCCGGGTTCACACAGCCGTTATACAGCCACATGTTAGGGTCCGTATTAGGGCCGCAACCTTTATATCTCCTGCGGTTCAAATGAACCAAATTTCAATCACTTTAAAACCTGCAGAACTGATTGCAGTTGTGTAAAATGACCTCTGATATGCAGTGATGTTACCGGCTAATTGCATAACTAGGCAGATTTGCTACTCAGGGTTTAGGGCAACTGGGTAATAGGCTATGTTGGTTCTGTAATGGCCACATACTGGTTGTCATTCAGCTTTCACACAAAGAGATAGACATAAAAAATAGCTGAATAACATTTGCAGCAACTTCTCAGAAGAGGACAGCTTAAAGAGGTTGTCTTCGTGAGACAACTACTTAAAGAGTCACTGCACTTTCCAAACACTTTTAATATGTCAGAAACATATCCAAATTTTTGTTTGGTGGGTTCCGGGTGCTAAGACCCCCACCGTCACTGAAACGAAGGTGCACAAGCGCTCAGATAAATACATTTTTATTGAACGTGTTACCATTGTGATATTTAAGCACTTCCTGAAATTGAAACGCTGGCTTGGCATTTAGGCTGTTTACACTTTTAATAAATTTGATGCTCAGTGATGTGTGTAACTGAAAGAGAACATTCGTGGAATGTGAACTGACGGCAATAAATGACGGCTACACTTACAGATGTCTGTGGAGTATCTACAACACACATAAAAAGCTTTCCATTGCCCTGATAAATACAACATTAGATTGAAAAAGACAACGAACTAATGAAAAAACACATTATTGCAACGTATAATAAAATCTATTTGCAGGCATTGAACAGCTATTGACAAGGCACAAAGTGGACTAGATTAACAGGAAGGCCAAATCACAATTACAATTCCTGATGGTAAGACATCCAGTAAAAAGATCTCCTGTACCAGAATGATATTGGAATCGCAGGGTAATGTAATCATTTCTCGGAGAGTTATTTTCTGAAATCTATGTCTCAGCAGCTCTCTATATACAGGGCTTTGTTTCACGCGCAATAATCTTATACTATGGATATATAGTTCACAGCACAATCTAGAGAAACTTAATTCTGGAACAGTCTGCTTCTATTACTTCTGATAATACCTGAACTAGCAGGATGCTTCCAGAGAAATTGGATCGAAAGGTTTCTAATAAACTAGACCCTATTGGAGTTAATAATGTGTTCTATACAAACTGAGACTGACTTTGGAGCTAATTTGGGTAAATGGAAAAAGAGAATTATCACAATTTATTTTTTTAAAATCTCAGTGGTGTCCTCTCCCCATCTAACTACAGATGATTAGTCCAGTCTTCAAAGGCGTATTCTTATTTCAGACATTTCTGGCATATCCACAGAATACGCCATAAATGTCTGATAGATGAGGGTCTTAACTCTGGGACCCGCACCTATAATGGGAACGGGGGCCACCCAACCCCATCCCGCTTGGTGAGGCGGCCGCTGGCCACCGATTCTGGGTGTGGACTATGTGGAGAGGTGGCCACGTATGCGTGCAGCTCTCTCCATGATGTTCTATGGGAGTTATGGAAACAGCCAGACAACTGTTATAGGGGAGGGCAATGTAACCAAATGTTCTGTGTCGGTCATGCAAAATACATGCTAGAATTGATGTTTTCTGTCCATTTCGCCATCCAAAAAATAAAGATCAATAAGTCGTATGTATCCCAAAATGGTACCAATAAAAACTGCAAATCATCCGACAAATAATGAGTCCTCAGACAGTTACTTAGACGGAACAATAAGAATGCTACGGCTCTTAGAATATAGCAACACAAAAACACTTACTTTTTTTTTAATATATATATAAAAAGTGTTCTTATTGTGCAATAGTAAAACATAAAAAAAAACTATATAAATTTGGTTTCGCCATAATCGTACTGACCCAGAGAATAAAGTTATTATGTTATTTATGCCACACGGTAAACGAATACATTTAAATTAAAAAAAGATTAGTGGAATTGCGGCTTTATTTTTCATTCCCCAAAAAAAGATTAATCAATAAGTGATATGTGGCCTAAAATGGTGTCATTAAAAAATATAACTCGTCCTGTAAAAAATAAAAAAATTAAGTTATGGCTCTTGGAACGCCACGATGAAGAAACAAAAAAATAAATAAATAAATCGTTTGGCCATTAAGGCCCAAAATAGGCTTGTCAATAAAGGGTTAATTTACGTATACAATGTTACTTGATTGGGTCCATTATGTGAAGTCTTGGACGACTGTAATTACTAAGTCTGGTTGTGCAGAATTGTGTCCACACAAAGGTCCATGTCATTCAGTCTTCCTGAAAGAAAGCGAAGAAGAAGACCACACATAATTCATTGTAGAAGGACATGCGGAGACTTTTTCACTAATCATTATTTCTCAAGAAAACAATCTTTATTTGTCTGATAACATGGTGGTGTACCCCTCGGATATACCTAAACAATGCAGGAAATAAATGGCACTTCTTCTCCACATAGAAGGGTCCTATTGTAAAAATGGTCTACATCAATCATTTGTTAATGATTTACAAACATGATTATGGCCTCAGGTTAGACCGGCGGAGGTTAGATCTGAGAGGCAGAGAACGTAGAAGAATAATAGATTATATACTGATGGATACTATAGAGGTATCTCGGTACATTGAAAGCTACACAAGCAAATCATTTTGCAAATACATGAACAATTGTTTTAATTAGAAGAAAAAAATTAAAGAGCCTTTCCTGAACCTAGGTGAAGGGCTCCTAAAACACTAGGAACAGGTAAGAAATGTAATATCATAAAGTCTCTACAGTCAGCCAAAGGCTCCTGGTGAAGGTTAGGTCACTATGGGTGAAATGTCATGACATAGACAACATGCCATAGTGGTCTACAGCAATTGGGCTGGTGACCTAGACATACAGGAAGAATGGATATTAGCGTGGTTGACAGAGGAATTTCAATGGTAAGTTTATTAAGTTTTGTTCTTTCTTATATTTTTTTTTCAGTGTTTTAAATACCTTATAGGGCATATGAACAGGGGACTCAAAGGGGTTATCCGGTTCTTTAAAACTGATGGCCTATCATTAGCGTAGGTCATCAGTAAGAGATTGGTGGGGGTCTGGCTCTCTGCACCTCCACTGGCCCCTTGTGATGATGATACAGACCATACTGCAAAAACTTGATGACAGCATCCATTGGCAGAAAATAATTTATTAACACATCCCAGTAACAGCAGCATTTCGACCCTTGCAGGAGTCTTTTTCAAGCATGCTGTTACTGGGATGTGTTAATTAACACTATTTTCAGCCAATGGATGTGGTCATAATTTTTTGCCGTATGTGGAGGTCTGTGACTGGATTTTTGGACATCTGAATTTTGCATCCAGTCCCTAGTGGATTTTCTCCGGTGAGTGCTGTGGACCCGCTTGGAATTTTACTTTAGATGATACAGCCCATGTGACCACTACAGACTCTGATTGGCTGCAGCAGTCACATGGGGTGAAACATCATCCCAGAAGGCTGCACGAAGAACAACCAAGGAAAAGGAGCCGCCGCTATGACAACGTAGGGGGGGCTTAGTATAGACTTTTTTTAATTAAATTTAAACAAGAACAAGGTTTGTTTTTTCCTTTACAGATTTGCGATTTTTACAGCAGAATCGCAGCTTTTCCACGGTAAAAATCACAACATTTCGGCCTTTACCTCCCCTTTGAACTCAATAGGGAAAAACCATAACAAAAGTGCAATCATTGTGCAGCATAAATTGACATGCTGCGGATAATTTATTCACATTTTCAAAGAGAATTTCAGCAGAGTGTGGCTGGGATTTGTTCAGATCTCATCAACTTTGCTGCTACCGTAATACGCTGCGGATTTTCTGCAATGAAATCCGTTGCAGAAAATCTGTAGCTAATCCACCCAATGTGCATATACCCTTAACGGGACAACTACTTTAAAGAGGCTCTGTCATCACATTATATGTGCCCTATCTTGTACATGATGTGATCGGCGCTGTAATGTAGATTACAGCAGTGGTTTTTATTTAGAAAAACGATCATTTTTGACGGAGTTATGACCTATTTTAGCTTTATGCTAATGAGTTTCTGAATGGACAACTGGGCGTGTTTTACTTTTTGACCAAGTGGGCGTTGTGGAGAGAAGTGTATGACGCTGACCATTCAGTGACCAATCAGCGTCATACACTTCTCCCCATTCATTTACACTGCAGATAGCGATATAGCTTTATCGCTATGTGCAGCCACATAAACACACTACAACATTACTCAAGTGTACTGACAATGAATAGACATTACCTCCAGGCAGGACGTGATGTCTATTCAGAATCCTGTCACTTCTGTAGCGTCTGTGTGAAATTTACAGCAAGGCAAGCGTAATCTCGTTTTAAATGGCAGGTTGCATCGTAATCTTGCGAGATTACGCTTGCCTTGCTGTAAATCTCACAGAAACGATAGCGAAGTGTCAAGATTCTGAAAAGACATCACGTCCTGGCTGGAGGTAATGTATATTCATTGTCAGGACACTGCAGTAACGTCACAGTGTGTGTATGTGGCTGCACATAGCGATATAGCTATATCGCTATGTGCTGTGTCAATGAATGGAGAGAAGTGTATGACGCTGATTGGTCACTGAATGGTCAGCATCATACACTTCTCTTCACAATGCCCACTTGGCCAAAAAGTAAAACACGTCCAGTTGTCTATTAAGAAACTCATTAGCATAAAGCTAATATAGGTCATAACTCCATCAAAAATGATAGTTTTTCTAAATAAAAAAACACTGCTGTAATCTACATTACAGCGCCGATCATATCATGTACAATATAGGCCACTTATAATGTGGTGACAGCCTCTTTAAACCATGAGTAGTAAAATCAGTTTGCAATAAGCAATGTGAGGGTGTTTATATATTGCGGCAAATATTTGTCATAACAAGTGCTGAGCGAGACAAGAAAACTTAATAAATATGCAGACAACTTGGCATTGCGTGGCCGCTGTAAATTATTGCTGCTCGAAAAATTCGAAACCTTCCATCAACATGACATAGAAGTTCAAGGATCTGGGACTCATGACCAGACAACCTTTCCCAAGTCCTCAGTGCTCCAGTTTTAGTGACATTTACAAATTTATTGTCGATGCGCATTACTGCCAAAGAATGCATAGATGCCAGTCAGCACACCATGTGTACTAGGCTGTTACTTACTGACATGTGGATAATTCCCATCAATCTACTATTGCACAAACTACACTCATAAAATGTTTTGCAGATAGTAAAAGCTGCAGCCATAATCATGCCAAAACTGCTCAGATCAGAGTGGAGTAAACACACAAAGTTCTGGGATTTGGATGATGTCAGGGCCATTCATTTTGTCAAAAGGAGCGGGTGTAAAGCGCCTAATAAAGTGCAAACAAATGAATAATGGGGGGGGGGCAGGAACATAACGCTAAACGTGTCCATGGAGCTCCATTTTTAGACAGACGCCAAAAGAGAGTCCTTTTGGCCTTCGTCCGGTATAGGTCAGTAAATTGCAAAAACAAAAGGTATGGAATAGCATAGTAGACTTCACTATTCTTTCCTGCAGTCCAGTAAAAGACGTATACGTTAATATACTTTATATTTACAAGCGAGCCGGACACGTTATAAGCTTTTCATGATGTATCCGTTAAAAGGATGTCATTATAGTCTATGGGTGATGGATGCGTTAAACGGATGCCTAACAGTGGCATCCATCACCATCAGTTTAATGGATACTTAATGAATTCTCATGACCTTTTCATTACATATTCTTTATAGAAGTATTCTGTGCTTACCTTTTGAACTGCTGACTTGTCTGTGCTTTAAAAAACAAAATTGATTTGATTCTTAGATTTCGCCAGCTTTCTCTTCTTCTCTGCTTTGCTATTAATCTCATGATGCTTCAACACAGCATCACATGACCAGCTAAAGACCATGCCATTTCTGCATGCTGGGGGACACGGTGATTATCATTCTCTCTATATTCTCCAAAATAAACTGAGAAACCATAAGTATACAGACAAGGAGGCTGTACTATATTCTACATTATACCTGTGTGACAGGCACCTGACTAAGTATCAGTGGTAGCTGTTGATAGAAGTTTCTGCCCCCCCCCCCCCCCCTGTGCAAAAATAGTGTGGTGCAGGAACTGCTGAAGCCTGTGATGGGTGACACATAGATCTCCATAGACTAAAGTAGAGAAAGCGTGTCACCGAGCCTGATTCACACTGCTGCTAAGCAACCATCCAAGTCTGATATAAAGAAGATAAAAGCAGCAAGAAAAATAACAGGTGACAGGCTGACACATGGAATACCGTAATGGTATTCATGGGAAAGTGTAGCAGTTTTGGCCGGAGTGTCCCTTTAAATAGATACCATTATAGTCTATGGGTGATGGATGCTACCGTTAGGCATCTGCCACAGCCTACGTTTAACATATACGTCAGGAGCTTTTCCCGGCATATATGTCAAACGTAGGCCAAACACTTCATGTGAACAGTCCCTAAGGCATTTTGTTTAGAAAGTCTCCCCCGCTGTATTTTCTGAAGCATGAGTACATGTGATTTTATTGTAGAGTCATTTAAATTTGCAACATAGTTTACATAGCCGAATATACCGGTAACTCTAATATCCTGTTCCCAAGGAGGTTTCATGGCATTGAGAAAGTGTCAGAGGACGCAAAACAGACGTAGGCTGTTCACGTGTTTGTCCCCTTTGTAAATACCTGCACAAAAGAACTGCAATAA
Source organism: Rhinoderma darwinii (assembly GCF_050947455.1). Lineage (NCBI taxonomy): Eukaryota > Metazoa > Chordata > Amphibia > Anura > Rhinodermatidae > Rhinoderma > Rhinoderma darwinii. The sequence continues at coordinate 66,408,168 of NC_134687.1, forward strand.
AGAAGTCCTGCGTTTATTAAATAGTGAGTGCCATGGACTTTTCTCTTTGTACCATGTATTTAAATTACTACTTATAATAGATTTATTCATATAAACTAAGTGAATTTATTATTGAATTTTTACAGACTACCACTAGGGACACAAATTTATTTTTATTTTTTTCTAAAATTATTGCTTTAATCATAAGGGTATGTTCACACGGAGTGTTTTCAGCCATTTTTCGGGCTGTAAACACCCGAAAAACGGGCGAAAAATCAGAAGCAGAACGCCTCCAAACATCTGCCCATTGATTTCAATGGGAAAAACGGCGTTCTGTTCCGACAGGCCGTTTTTTTACGCGGCTGTTATGAAAAACGGCCGCGAAAAAGAAGTGCATGTCACTTCTTGGGACGGTTTTGGAGCTGTTTTTCATAGACTCTATTGTAAACAGCTCCAAAAACGGCCGTAAAAAAACACTGCGAAAATCGTGAGTGGCTTAAAAAACGTCTGAAAATCAGGAGCTGTTTTCCCTTGAAAACAGCTCCATATTTTCAGACGTTTTTAGTCTAGCGTGTGAACATACCCTTAGCGTTACAAAAAAAAAATCATTATTTTGAAATATAAAGTCATGATTATCAGGGGGAAAAAAAGCTGTAATTGGGAGTTAAAACCCTTGAGGACCAGGCCAATTTTTAAATTTTCCCTCTTTGCATTCTGGTGGTCAGAACTTTTTGATTTTTTTTCTTTATGTAGCTGTTTTTTATGGGGCGAGTTGCAGTTTATGTAGGTGCCATTTTTTGGTACATATACTGTATATATATAATGTTTAACTTATATTAATATTTATTTTGGCAGAAAATTCCACGATTTTTTATTTATTTTAATAAATGATGCTATAAATTTATTGTTCAAGTTTTTACGGATGCAACAATACCAAATACGTGTTTATTATTTGGTTTTGGAACTTATATTTAAGTTTATTTTTTATAGTGTGTTTTTGTGTTTGCTGTTTTTTTTTATATTAATTTTAGTTGCCAGTACATTAACCCATTAGAGACCGTCCATACGCCTTTTCACGGCGACCACTAATGGGCTTTATTCCGATGCATACGCCTTTTCACGGCGCTGTATCTGAATAAATAAATAGAGCAGGGAGCCGTTAACCCCTTCGCGCACCCTGACGTGCCATTACGTCCGGGTGCGGGGGTTGAGATTTGGAGCGCACTCCATATGTTGCGGGCGTCAGCTGTATTTTACAGCGGACACACGGGACTAACAGCAGGGAGCAGCGATCGCGCTGTTCCTGGCTGTTTAACCCCTCAAATGCTGCGGTCAATCGTGACCGCAGCATCTGAGGCATTGAAAAGAGGGGGACAGCCCCCTCCAACAGCTCATCACGCCCCTCCCCCCCCCCCCGCAGTGGGATCGGGGGTTGACGACGGTTGTTATGGCAGCCCAGGGGCAATGTTCCCTCCAAGTCTTGGAAGCTCCTGAGCGGGGCACTTAGGGAGCAGGGCGAGTCTTCATCAATGGTGGGCGATCTGATGACCAAAAGTAATACTTCCAGTAAATGCTAATATAGCGACTAAATAAGAGAATAAGAAAACTTATTTTAAATTAGTTTTAATTACTTTTGTAAATACTATATTACAAGCCCACCAGAAAAATAGAAAGTTATAAACACCGATTACAGGCATCAATGAAAGAATCTCTCATTACACCACTGTCCCTGTAGATAGCGCCACACAGACCCCCTGTAGATAGGGCCACACAGATCCCCTCTAGATAGTGCCACACACAGCCATACCTATAGATAGTGCCACACACAGACCCCCCTGTAGATAGTGCCTCACAGACTCCCCTGTAGATGGCGCCACATATCCCATTGTAGATGGCGCCACATACCCCCCCTGTAGATAGCGCCACACAGACCTCCTGTAGATAGCGCCACACACAGACCCCCTGTAGCTAGCGCAACACAGACCCCCCGTAGATCGTGCCACACAGACCACTGTAGAAAGTGCCACACAGACCCCCTGTAGATAGCGCCACACAGACCCCCCTGTAGATACCGCCACACATACCCCGCTGTAGATAGTGTCACACAGACTCCCCTGTATATACTACCACACAGACCTCCATGTAGATAGTGCCACACAGACCCCCTATAGATAGTGCCACACACAGCCCCCATGTATATATAGTGCCACACAGCTCCCTTGTATATATACAGTGAAGGAAATAAGTATTTGATCCCTTGCTGATTTTGTAAGTTTGCCCACTGTCAAAGTCATGAACAGTCTAGAATTTTTAGGCTAGGTTAATTTTACCAGTGAGAGCTAGATTATATTTTAAAAAAAAAACCAGAAAATCACATAGTCAAAATTATATATATTTATTTGCATTGTGCACAGAGAAATAAGTATTTGATCCCCTACCAACCATTAAGAGTTCAGCCTCCTCCAGACCAGTTACACGCTCCAAATCAACTAGGTGCCTTCATTAAAGACAGCTGTCTTACATGGTCACCTGTATAAAAGACTCCTGTCCACAGACTCAATTAATCAGTCTGACTCTAACCTCTACAACATGGGCAAGACCAAAGAGCTTTCTAATGATGTCAGGGACAAGATCATAGACCTGCACAAGGCTGGAATGGGCTACAAAACCATAAGTAAGACGCTGGGTGAGAAGGAGACAACTGTTGGTGCAATAGTAAGAAAATGGAAGTCATACAAAATGACTGTCAATCGACATCGATCTGGGGCTCCATGCAAAATCTCACCTCGTGGGGTATCCTTGATCCTGAGGAAGGTGAGAGCTCAGCCGAAAACTACACGGGGGAAACTTGTTAATGATCTCAAGGCAGCTGGGACCACAGTCACCAAGAAAACCATTGGTAACACATTACGCCGTAATGGATTAAAATCCTGCAGTGCCCGCAAGGTCCCCCTGCTCAAGAAGGCACATGTACAGGCCCGTCTGAAGTTTCCAAATGAACATCTGGATGATTCTGAGAGTGATTGGGAGAAGGTGCTGTGGTCAGATGAGACTACAATTGAGCTCTTTGGCATTAACTCAACTCGCCATGTTTGGAGGAAGAGAAATGCTGCCTATGACCCAAAGAACACTCTCCCCACTGTCAAGCATGGAGGTGGAAACATTATGTTTTGGGGGTGTTTCTCTGCTAAGGGCACAGGACTACTTCACCGCATCAATGGGAGAATGGATGGAGCCATGTACCGTCAAATCCTGAGTGACAACCTCCTTCCCTCCACCAGGACATAAAAAATGGCTCGTGGCTGGGTCTTCAAGCACGACAATGACCCGAAACATACAGCCAAGGCAACAAAGGAGTGGCTCAAAAAGAAGCACATTAAGGTCATGGAGTGGCCTAGCCAGTCTCCAGACCTTAATCCCATCGAAAACTTATGGAGGGAGCTGAAGATCCGAGTTGCCAAGCGACAGCCTCGAAATCTTAATGATTTACAGATGATCTGCAAAGAGGAGTGGGCCAAAATTCCATCTAACATGTGTGCAAACCTCATCATCAACTACAAAAAACTTCTGACTGCTGTGCTTGCCAACAAGGGTTTTGCCACCAAGTATTAAGTCTTGTTTGCCAAAGGGATCAAATACTTATTTCTCTGTGCACAATGCAAATAAATATAATTTTGACAATGTGATTTTCTGTTTTTTTTTTTTATATATAATCTATCTCTCACTGGTAAAATTAACCTAGCCTAAAAATTCTAGACTGTTCATGTCTTTGACAGTGGGCAAACTTACAAAATCAGCAAGGGATCAAATACTTATTTCCTTCACTGTAGTGCCACACAGCCCCCATGTGTATATATAGTGCTACACAGCAATTCCCCCTGTATATAGCACTACACAGCCCCCCTCCACCACAGCTCCTTAAAAAAACAAAAAAGATTGTACTTACCTTGCCCCATTCCCGCGACAGACAGAGCGCTACACTGCCTCTCCGGTGGGACGCATGCGCAGACCGGCGTGACGTGACGTCATCACGCTGCCCTGCACGACTCCCAGCGCCTTATAAGCTGCAGGCTTAACGTGGCCTGCAGCCTATACAGGGGCATAGCTAAAGGCTCATGGGCCCCAATGCAAAGGTTCATCTTGGGCCCCCTCCCCAAACTTCTCATGGCTGATGGCCCGCAGCTTTTAGCTGCATCGCTGGGTCTCCTAAGATCGAACAATGCAGCACTAGCAGCCAGGGATGTCACTAAGGTCTTAAAACATCAGGGGGAATAGCCCCAATACATATGTGGGCCCCCCCCAGCAAAATGTGTGCGTGTATATGTGTGTGTGTGTGTGTGTGTGTGTATATATATATATATGAGCAATACGACCCTATAGCTATTCATAGAATTAGATACAGGGGCTCAGCAGACAGTATCACACATTATAGGGTTAGATACAGTGGCCCAGCATACTATATCACACATGATAGGATTAGATACAGTCGCTCAGCAGACAGTACCACACGATAGGATTAGATATAGGTCTCAGCTCGTTGACATTGCAGCTCCAGTGCTGGACCTAGGAAAGGTAAGTATAAGAATTATTTTCCTTTTTTATGTGTCACTCATTATTTTTGTGTGTTTGTGTTTTTTTACAAGTTCGGTTGTTGGACTACTTCAGATTCGAGGACTACTTGGATAACTGCTTTTTTTATTCTCAATAAAATGGTTAATGAGGGTTGTGTGTGGGATTTTTATTTCAATAAAATATTTTTCCTGTCTTTGTATTATTTAAACTTTATTACTACCCCCTTAGTAATGGCCGCTGGCTGATTGACAACGTCCATTACTAAGGCGAGGCTTAATGTTAGACATGAAGAGGCTATCACTAACCCCCATTATTACCCCAGCACCCACCGCCACCAGGGTTACCAGGAAGAGCCAGGTACGGTCCAATACCTGACCATCTGTAGTGATGGCCGGGCACTGCGGCGGCCACAGGCTGGTACTATTAGGCTGGGAAAGCCCAAAATCAGTGGCCCTTCCCACCCTGGTAATACTACCCTGCTGCTGCTGTGTTGTATCTGGCTGGTTATGAAAATAGGGGAACCCCACATCGTGCTGTCCAATTATTTATTTAAAAAAATGACGTGGGTGTCCCCCCCAATTTTCATAACCAGCCAGATACAACGCAGCAGCAGCCTAGCATTACCAGGGCAGGAAGAGTCACTGTTTTTGTCCTTTCCCAGCCTAATACCAGCCTGCGGCCGCCCCAGTGCCCGACCATCACTACAGATGGTCGGGTACTGGATCGCACCCGGCTCTTCCTGGCACCCCTGGTGGCGGTGGGTACCAGGGTAATAATGGGGGTTATTGTTAGCCTTTTCACCGGCTAACACTAAGCCCCGCTTTAGTAATGGATGCTGTCAATCAGTCAGCGGCCATTAGTAAGGTAGTAGCGATAAAGTTTAAAAAAAATGCAAAGACCTAGAAAAAAAAGATTTATTGAAATAAAAACAAACAAACAACCCTCATTAACCACTTTATTGAGAATAAAAAAGCCATCATATAAGTAGTCCTCGAATCCGACGTAGTCCAGTGACCGAACCTGTAAAAAAAAAACACAAAAAAAAACATTAGTAAGGGCCTGTTCACATCACCGTTGCCCTTCCGTTGAGGGTTCCGTCAGGTTAACCCCTCAACAGAAAGGCAAACTAAAACCTCTGCTTCCGTTTCCCTCACCATTGATCTCAATGGTGACAGAAACGTTGCTAAAGGTTTCCGTTTGTCACCGTTGTGGCAGGGTTCCGTTGTTTTGCATTGTCGACAGCGCTATTGATTCCGCCAAAACAACGGAACCCGTTCACAACCGTGACAAACGGTAACCAATAGCAAAATTTCCATCACCATTGAGATCAATGGTGAGGGAAACGGAAGCTAAGATTGCCTTTCCGTGGAGGCGTTAACCCGACAGGACCTCTTGACGGAAGGGCAGCGGTGATGTGAACAGGGCCTTAGATTCAGGGCCCATGTGCATGTGCGATACGGTTTGTTGGACCCTGTATCTAAGCCTAAGGTAGGCTTAGATACAGGGTCCAGCAGACCGTAATCTTATACAGTATAAGATTACTGTCTGCTGGGGCCCTATATCTAAGCCTAACACACGTTAAAGAAGTTGTCCAGTCCCTAAACATTGATGGCCTATCCTCAGAATAGGCCATCAGTAGTTGATGGGTCGGGGTCCAACTCCCGGGACCCCCGCCAATAAGCTGTTTTGAAGGGGGTGTAGAGCTCGTATGAGCGCTGCTTCCCCTTCATTTCCCTCACTTGCTCACTGTGAATCGCTGACACGTCAGTGTCGGCGATTCAGTGTGAGAAAGTGACCAGAATGAAGGGGAAGTCGGACCTCGACCCATCAGCTACAGCAAGACAGTAATATTAAAGGGGTGTTTCAGCTTCTGACAACTGATGACCTATATACCTGATAGGTCATCAGTACATGATCTGCGGGGCTCAGACACTCGGGCCACGCACAGATCAGCTGGTCCGGTGCCTCTGTGCACCGGACGTAAAAGCTGGAAGAAGTTAGCTCCGGCCACGGAATAGCGACCGAGCTGCAGTACTGCTCCTATTAAAGTGAATGGGAGCAGACCTGCAGCACGGTCGCTATGCTATGTACGGAGCCAACTGCTTCCTTGCTCTGTCCATAGCATTATGTGCCACAACATTCGGTGCCCGCAGGCCACCAGAGCAGCTTATCGGTGCAGGGTCCAGGTGTCGAACCCACACCGATGACATACTGATGATGTAATGACGGGGGTGGGGAGACAGACAAGTGAGCCCTAATCTACCCACCACTCAGTCCCTGCCTACTTGCAACGACCCGCCCTAGGCGACGGGGTACAACTGGGCGACGGTCCCTACGCTCAATAAGTGCACGACAGACAAACAGACAAGGGTACACAGAGCTAGGGGGAGAAAGGGGCAGTTGCCCACGGCAAAACCGTGAGCAACAAGAGAAGTGAACAAGCCGAGTCAAACCAGGAGAGTACGAGGTGCCAAACGCAGAGCAGAAGAGTAGTAAACAAGCCGAGGCAAACCAGGAGTGTACGAGGTACCAAACGCAGAGCAGGAGAGTAGTCAGCAAGCCGGGGTCAATATGAAGCAAGGACAATGGTACAAGAAGCTGCAGCAGGGCCAGGAAACCAAACGAGAAGAATCACAAGCAAAGGAGGAACAGGAAAGGCAGGTATAAATAGGGCGGGAGCTAGCTCCGTCTGGCCAGGCTGTGATAGGTTCTTCCACTCCTAAGCCTGCCACCCTGAGTGGTGGAAGATGGAGTCAGTCTCACAGACATAGAAGCAGGTGCAGACTGATTATCTATGGGCGTTAACCCCGAAGCTGTGCCTGGCAGATCCTTTACAGATGACCTATTCGGTGGATAGGTTAAAATCAATCAGTAGCGCTACTAAAAACCTCTCTGTGAAGCTTTAGAGCTTGTTCACACTTGAACAAATGTCTCTGTTGTTTCACTCCGTGAACGAAAATATCGGAAGCGCCTGTTCCGACGATACCCATTGACTTTAGTGGGTTCCATCAGGTTTGCATGGTTTTACAGGAAACAATAGCACAACGTGCTGCGCTATTGCTTCCAGTACTTTCTGCCGGATGTGTGACAGAGGCCCGTAACGGAGCCTCCAATTTAAATGCAAACAGGCCCTTAGCCTTAAACTCAACACAAGGATGATTAGCGTCATAGCTGACATTACCTCCGTTAATGCGGGAACTAGAGCACAATTTAATAAATACTCCAAAGAATTTCCAGGCTCTGGAGAACTCTCCAATACACAACCAAAAAACCTGGAAATCTTCCTACAAGACCAAAAGAATATTTGACAGTAAGTGTTATCGCCGTTACACGGCCTGGTTATCTGCGTTACTATGGCTGCCACACTGATCTAATTAATATCAAGGGAACCAAAACATCCAGACATTATATCCCCTTATCAATGCCGGATGCTTCTGCGTCAAGAGCCAGCAGGCTTCTACACAAAGAACGGGCTCCAGTGACAGATTCTATTTAACCCCTTAACAACTACCTACAGCAGAGGGGATTTACACTCGGGTGGTAAATGGGTGTCTACTGAGACCATGGAGAGAAGGCTAAAGCTGCTTTATTCTGCTTTTGTCTTTTCTATGATTTTCTACATAGCATTCGATGATCACAGCTCAGAAATGACAAGATGTAGAATAACCTCATCCTATCTCTCTGCCGTAGTCACATGACTGATCACATGATCCCTAGGGAAAGGGGGCTGTGAAAAAAATATAATTATACTGCTTCACAATAGACTATTCTGCCCTGAGGGACAGGAAAATGGGATAGTTAGGAAGGCCCCCGCCTTGAGTGCAGTGTAAGGATGCAGAGACAATTTTCACAAATTATGATTTCTGTAAGATGTATACAGTTCTCAAATGTCATTTCTATGGGGAGCTCAAATGATACCCCCCATACACTGCTCAATTAATGTTGTCATACAGTGCTCCAAAAGTATACAAATAATACTGTCATACTGAGCACAATCCGAGCTCTGCTTCATAAGAGCAGTGCAGGGCAGGACAAAGAGCCTACAAGCAGATAAATGAATGAATGAATTATTTAGGCTAGGAACACACTAGGCGAATACGTTGCGTAGAAGTAGACAGGATATCCGCCCTGGTAGCCGCAGGGAATTCCGTCCGAAAAGGCGTACAAGATTGTAGTGCAGTTTTTCGGGCGGCATGTACGTTTTGGAAAGCCTGCAGGAATAAAAAAAAAAAGTTTATATTAACCTGGCCATAGCGACGCATCTTACTTTTCTGGGCGCAGCCCAGCCCTCCTGGGATGATGCTGTAGTCCATGTGGCCGAGGCAGCCTTTGATTGGCTGCAGCAGTCACATGGGATGAAACGTCTTTACAGGAGGCTCAGAAGAGAGGATCGCGTCGCTATGACTATGGCCGAGGGTAAGGCTATTTTATTCATTTAAAATAAAAAAATACCTTTTTTTTCCATTTGTGATTTTTTGCAGCGGAATTACGACTTTTTACCACCGCAAAACGTAGCTCTTTATTGCGGGTTTTAGCTCGCCATTGAATTCAATGGAGAGGTAAAACACGCAACAGAAGAGCAGCAATTCCGCAGCATAAATTGACAAGATTTTTGGTAGACTTTTTCCGCAGTGTGTGAACGAGATTTGTTCAAATCTCACCCACACTCCTGCTACTGTATTAGGGCTTATTCAGATGAACGGGAAATACGTCCGTGCAACGCGCGTGATTTTCACGCGCGTCGCATGTACCTATATTAGTCTATGGGGCCGTGCAAACAGTTGCGTGATTTTTACTCAGCGTGAGTCCGCTGAAAAAAAGTCACGACATGTCTGTTCTTTGGGTGTTTTTTGCACATCACGCACCCATTGAAGTCAATGGGTGCGTGAAAACCACGCATGCCGCACGGAAGCACCAACATCCAAACGGAGTGTCATAATGATGGTGGCTGCGCGAAAAGCACGCAGCCGAGCATCATATTCTGAGGCCACACGGAGCTGTTATGTGCCTTTTGCGCAGGCAAAATGCCACGTTTTTGCATGCGCAAAAACGCCACGCTCGTGTGAATCCAGCCTTATGCTGCGGATTTTCCGCAATGAAATCCGTTGCGGAAAATCCAGTGTTTCTGCCTTGTGTGTTCCTACCCTTAAAGGGAACCTGTCAGAAGTTTTGAGTTTGCAAAACTGCTGACAGGATAATATAGCGGAGGGGAAGGCACTTTACAAATATCTATTTTCGGTCATGCAACTTGCATGACTGAGAAAATTATGTTTGATTCCCCCGGCACGCCGATCGCAAGTGCCGCTGAGGTGGAACTTAAGTAACGGCTCTAGCGGTTTCCTGATTGGCCACTAGATTCGTCACACGGAGCAGAAAGTGGAAATCGCCACCGCCGCGACAGGGGAATCAAACGTTGGTTTCTCAGTTATGCAACTTGCATGAATGAGAAAAAAGGAGATTTCAAAATTCCCTTCCCCTGCCCTATATCAAAATAAAACACATACCTGACAACTGTATTATTATCCCTAACCCCAAGTTCCCGGTGCACGTTCAGTGGCACACGCAGTAGGGGTTTCCAGTTGCCTGGAGTATCCCGTGACCAAGACCAGGAAGCCCTCACACACAATTGGGACGCGGATACATTTGACATCTTCTTCTGATGCAGATGTTATCATGCTGCTTTCGCCGTTCCGCTGGATCAAGCCCGGTCAGAAGAGACTAAGCTTGCATCGCTGGAGGACGACATGGGAACGTGGAAAGGTGAGTGCGGCACTAAGTACATCTGTGGCATTATCTACAGGGCACTGTGGCAATATCTAAGGGGGCAGTGCATGACACTATCTACAGGTAGCCGTGTGAGGCACTATCTACAGGGAGCAGTGTGTGGCGCTATCTACAGGGGGCGCTGTGGAACTATCTACAGGGAGCAGTGTGTGGCGCTATCTACAGGGGGCGCTGTGGCACTATCTACAGGGAACAGTGTATGGCACTATTTACAGGGGGAATTGTAGCACTATCGCCAGGGGACACTATCTGCAGGGGGCAGTGTGGGACACTATCTACAGGGTTTGCATTTGCAAACCCCCCCCCCCCTTTAAAAACCCTGTGTTTGCCCCTGACGTTAACCTAGTGTCATTTAAGTCACACGGTGAACGCCATAAAAAATAAAAATAAAAATTTTAAAGTAATAATGTGATCAAAAAGGGGTATGTACCAAAACATGGTACCGATAAAAACTACAGCTCGTCCCGCAAAAAATAATCCCTCACACCGCGTAATCGACAAAAAAAATCAAAAAGTTATGACTCTTGGAATGTGGTGAAACAAAACAATTATTTTTTTTAAGGAAAGTTTTTTTTGCTTTTTTTTTTAAGTAGTAAAATATAAAAAAAAACTATCAATTTGGTTTCACCGTAATCACCGTAATCGTATTGAGCCACAGAATAAGGTTAAGTTGTCATTTTTACCGCACGGTGAAAGCCGTAAAAACGAAACCCAAAAAAACAATGGAGGAATCACATTTTTTTTCCAATTTCAGCCTGCAAAGAATTTTTTTGCAGTTTCCCAGTACATTATATGGTACTTTAACTCCTTCCCGACATTTGTCGTAAGTATACGACATGGAAAGCCAGTGCTTCCCGCAAAATGTCGTATACTTACGCCAAATGCTTGGCACCGGCTCAGAAGCTGAGTCGTTGCCATCATCCCCGGACGTAAGCTGTATCTGACGGCTGACATCCTGCTGTAACGGCGGGGACCGAAGTTAGTTTCGATCCCTGCCATTAACCCCTTAAATGCAGCCGTCAAAACTGATCGCTACATTTAAGGTGTTTGAAGCTCATCTACACCCCAGCAATGAAATCACCGCGGTGTCGGTGGCTGCAATGGCAACCGGAGGCCTAATACTGGCCTCCTGGTGTGCCTAGCACGGAAAACTTCCAGTCCCTGCCCGGAGGCGGGGGCCTGAAAGGCTTCCGTAGCCGCCGGCAAGATGGCGCCAGCTCAGGAGATGAGCCGATGTCATCAGCGGTGGATATCAGCTGTATGTTACAGCTGACATCCACCTGTAATGGCAGGAACCGGAGCTAACTCCGATCCCTGCCATTAACCCCTCAGATGCAGCGATTGGATGCGATCGCTGCATCTTTGTGGTTGGTAGCAGATCGCCAGCTGTGCCCTGCAATCGCACGACTGCCGACTGCTATTATGACACCAGGAGACCTAACAATGGCCTCCTGTTTGCCATTACGGAAGCCGATTAGGCCCCGCTCGGAGGCGGAGCCTAATCGGCTTGCTGTCAGTGAATGACTGACAGATCTAATACATTGCACTACGTAGGTAGTGAAATGTATTAGAAAAAAAATCTGACAGTTGGACCTTCAAGTCCCCTAGTGGGACTAAAGTAAAATGTAAAAAAAAGTGGAAAAAAAAAGTGAAAAAAAGTTTTAAAAAACATAATAAAAGTTTTAAGTAATAAAATAAAACACAATCGCCCTTTTTCCTTTATCAAGTCCTTTATTATTGAAAAAAAACAAAAACATACATATTTGGTATCGCCGCGACCGTAACGGCCTAATCTATTTAAATATTATGTTGTTTATTCCACGCGGTGAACGGTGTAAAAAAAAACTTTAAAAATGCCAGAATTTCTGTTTTTTGGTCACTTTGCCCTACAAAAATTTAAATAAAAAGTGATCAAAAAGTCGCATTTATCCAAAAATGGTGCCTATAAAAACTATAGCTCGTCTCGCAAAAAACAAGCCCTCATACAGCTCCGTCGATGAAAAAATTAAAAAGTTATAGTTCTCACAACTTGGCGACAGAAAAAATACATTCTTTTTACAAAAGTAATTTTATTGTGCAAAAAGTTGTAAAACATAAAAAAGTTCTATAAATTAGGTATCGCCGGAATCGTACGGACCCGCAGAATAAAGTTAATATGTAATTTATAACGCGTGGTGGACGGAGTATAAAAAACCCCTAAAAAACTATGGCAGATTTGCAGTTTTTTGGTCACCTTGCCTCTCAAAAAATAGGATAAAAAGTGATCAAAAAGTCGCATGTACCCCAAAATGGTACCAATAATAACTACAGCTCGTCCCGCAAAAAGACATACCACTACGTCTATGAAAAAATAAAATCAGTTAAGGCTCCAATAAGTCAGGAAATAAAAAATATGCAGTTGTGCAGATCAGAGGGGAACATTTCGTCTGTTTCAAGAGGCGATTTATCGGGTCCTAAAATTAGGGAATCAGGAAGGGGGGGGCCAAACATATCTGACGGAAGCGAGGGCGCCCGTATTATACCAGGACAACACTTCCTAGCAAAATTCCCCAAACTGCAAAGGTGCGGAGAGTGGACCAAATGGGGGATAAGTAAAGACCATTTATCAGTGCGACATCGGCCTGTGCAGAAATGATTGCTTCACACATCTATGGATTATTTTACCCCATTATTATACCAACTGACTATGCCCCTGATGTACTCCGCACAGTTTACATTTACCCTCACATTATAAACTGAAACACCAGTAATACTCCAAACAAAACTACCATCAAGGAAAATCCACGCTCCAAAAGCCAAATGGCGCTCCCACCCATCTGAGCCCTACAGTGTGCCCAAACAGCCGTTTACTTCCACATATATGGCACCGCTATATAGCCTGGAGAACCCTTTTAACAATTTTTGGGATGTGCGTCTCCAGTGGCATAAGCTGGGCACGACATACTTGCCACTGAATTGGCAATTCTTGGGAAAAATGTTAATTTTTACTTTGCACCATACGCAGCACATTTATTTATAGAAAAGACCTGTGGGGTGAAAATACTCACTACACCCCTTAATAAATGCCTTGAGGGGTGCAGTTTCTAAAATGGGGTAACTTCTAGGGCGTTTCTTTTATTATTTCCCATCAGATCCTCTGCAATTGTGAACCAATTCTGTGTAAATCGCCAAATTAGCCCTCAATTTCGCATGGCACTCTCTCATTCCTGAGCCCTGTCAAATGTCCAGGCAAAAGATTAGTGCCCCATGTAGGGTGATTCTAAAACCGGGAAACACCGAATCATAATTAGAGAGCTGTCTTGTTATGGTGGCACAAGCTGGGCACCACATAGTGGATATCTATTGAAAAATCCCATTTTTACTCTGCAATATCGAGTGCACACTAATTTATGCAAAACACCTGCGGGGTTAACATGCTCACTACACCCCTAGGTGAATACCTTGAGGGGTGTAGTTTCCAATATGGGGGTCACTTTTGGGGTTTTCCACTGTTTTGGACCAGAAACCAATCCAGCAAAATCTGCAGTCCGAAAGCCAAATGGCACTCCTTCCCTTCTGAGCGCTGCCGTGTGCCCAAAAATTTGTTTATAACCACATATGGGGTATTGCCATACTCGGGAGAAATTGCTTAACAAATGTTGGGGTTCTTTTTCTGCTTTATTGTTTGAGAAAATGAAAAATTTTGGATTAAAGCTACGTCTTATTGGAAAAAAAATGTAATTTTTATTTTCACTGCACAATAAAATCTATGAAACAGCTGTGGAGTCAAAATGCTCACTACACCCCTAGATTAATTCCTCAAGGGGTGTAGTATCACAAATGGAGTCCCTTTTGGGTAGTTTCCACTGTACTGGTACCTTAGGGGCTTTGCAAAAGCGACATGGTGTCAAGAAACCAATCCAGCAAAATCTGTGCTCCAAAAGCCAAATGCTGCTCCTTCTCTTCTGAGCCCTGCCGTGTGCCCAAACAGCAGTTTATGACCACATATGGGGTATTGCCGTACTCGGGAGAAGTTGCTTTACAAATGTTGGGGTTCTTTTTTTCCTTTATTTGTTGAGAAAATGAAAAAATTTGAGCTAAAGCTACATCTTATTGAAGAAAAAGGATTGTTTTTATGTTCACTGCTCACTTCTAATAAATTCTATGAAACACCTGTGGGGTCAAAATGATCACTACACCTGTAGATGAATTCTTCAAGGGGTGTAGTTTCCAAAATGGGGTCACTTTTTGTGCGTTTTCATTGTTTTGTCCCCTCAGGGGCTCTGCAAATGTGACATGGCCTCCGCAAACCATTCCTGCTAAATTTGAGCCCTTGTGGAAATTAGAAAAAATTTGCAAAACCTACATTTTCTTTGAAAGAATGTAGATTTTCATTTTCACGGCCTACTTCCAATAATTTCTGCAAAAAACCTGTGGCGTCAAAATGCTCACTATACCCCTAGATAATTTCCTCAAGGGGTGCAGTTTCCAAAATGGGGCCACTTGTGGGGGGTTTCCACTGTTTTGGTCCCTCAGGGGCTTTGCAAATGCGACAAAGCAGACACATATAAATTTAGAAAAATGCTGATTTTTGCAATTTTTCGCTAAATTTTGGTGTTTTTCACATTTAAATACTGAATGTATCGAGCAAATTTTGCCAGTAACATAAAGTCCAATGTGTCACGAGAAAACAATCTCAGAATCGCTTGGATAGGTGAAAGCATTCCGGAGTTATTACCACATAAAGTGACACATGTCAGATTTGAAAAATGAGGCTCTGTCAGGAAGGTCAGAAGTGGCCACAGCGGGAAGGGGTTAAATGATGTCAATAGAAACTGAAACATAAAAAAGTTATGGCTCTTGGAAGGCGGGGAGTGAAAAACTAATGGCTCAGTCCTGGAGGGGTTAAATATGAAACCTATTTACCAAGCTATTATAGGGACACTTTACCTGATTTGACTTCTGTCTGCTTTATCCCTCACAAAAATCAAACCTTATTTGTATAATGGTATAAATGTAAAGAGCTGCCCAGCCCCCAGCTTGTCAATAATTTACTACATCGCGGCTTTCTACCGCCCACCCCTTTCCGGAAGTGGTATATCCCTTCCCATTCCCAGCGCTAACATATTACGCAAGCCCGGGGCACCATTCACTAGCCCAACCAGTTAACCCACCCCGCGCCTGACCGCATCCAGTGTGCAGAACATTCTAGAACTGTCATTCTTTGCATCTCTCTCATTGGCTTCTTAACCCGCCAATCACCTGACGTTTTTAGTTTTGCGACAGGTCCCGCCCCATTGCTGCTATGCATCCACGCCTCTTTTCGGCTTTCATTGCAGTCATTGGCGGAAGTATTGACTGACGTCATTGGGTTGCTGTCGTTGCCGGAGGAAGAGGGTGTCCGGTACAGGGGTCTCTGTGCGGTGAGGACTGACAACGGGGTCCCGGGTGAGGGGGATGGGCACAGAAGACCGACGGGGTGTATCGTGGTGTAGTTAGTTACCGGGCACTATGGCGCTGGGGGATGGCATTGTGCCATCATGTAGAATGAATGGACTGCTAGCCATGATACAGGAGGCCTGGGCTGTGACTTCTGTCTGTATCTGGTGTGCTGGCTGTATGAAGCGTCTCCCGTGTGCGCTGTTTACCTGTTGTTACTGTGCAGTCTGTGTCTACAATGTATCACTTGATACACAGTGTCTTTCATTGTGGAGCGGCTACATTGTGTTATACTGGTGATTTCTCACCCATATTCTACATTGAAGTGCCAGGAAGAGCCGCCTGTCACTGATAATAGCCCAGAAAAAAATCCAGTGTCGCCAAAACCATCCAACATCCGTTCAACAGATTGTTCATGTCAGAACATAAAGATGTCACAAAAGTGGAATTTGTTCATTACAACGAATACAAAGAGATGTTCCAGCAGTGGGCAGTATGTGCCCACCTGGCATCTGAAACCCATGATGCACACGTGAAGTGCCGATACAGCAAAATGAATGGCCGACCACATAATCGGTGGTAGATCCCCGTGTGGCAAGGCACTCTGTTAGTCCACTCTGACCAATCGAGGGTGGTCTCATCCATATTCCCTGAGAGTGGCAATGCTGGATCTCCACGAGAATAATCAACTTTAGGCCTTGTTCACACAGTGCAGTTTTTTTTTTTTGTTTTTTTTTTTTGTTTTTTTAAGCCAGGAAGCAACCTAAGAGAATACATATATAAAGGAAGGCCTTATAGCTCTGCTCTCCTGGATCTAATTCTGGTTTTGGCTTTAAAAATGCACGCAAAGCCTGCTACGCATCTGCACTGTGTGACCAAGGCCCAAATGTAACGTTTATGGGCAGCATAGACGTTTCCTGTCAAGATCAAGCTTCACCTGGCACAACTGATCCTGTTATATGCTGCCCGCTAGTTACAACACAGGGATTCTCTGGTCTGTTTTCTGTCCTGGTCTACCCCCTCAGGACCTGCAGGAGGCATCAGAGTGTATAAGTTTTACCTGGAGTGGTCCTTTAGATCGGGACATCTACATATGGAAGGTCACAGAGGATTTGGGGAAATTGGTCGCTGTTTCGGCTATACAGATGACTTTGTCATCAGGGGGGCACAGCATCAGTGGGGCTTTGTTTGCGCCCCATGGCCATTTATCATCAACAAGAAGACTCAATGAAATGATCTGCACAGATTGGCTGCTGAACTCTCCTCCTACTGCGCTGCTCTAGAAATGAATGTACAGCCGGGGGCTACATGATGGTTGTTTATGGCGCCACTGATCTTTATCTTGTAGATGCCCCTGATTACAGTGCACTTGTCTAATAGCAGGTGCCCCATAAAGGGATTCTCCTGGTCTTAAATCCTTAGGATAGGCGATGAATGTTTGATTGGTGGGGTCCAGCCACTTGGACCCCTGCGAATTAGCCCAAAGAAAGGGCTTGTACCTACAGGTGGCTATTTATAGTCCTGCAGCTCATCCCATTTACTTCAAAGGGACTGAGGTGTCGCTACCCCTTTAGGCCGGGATCACACACACAGGTTTGGTACAGTTTTTGACTGCTTTGAGTAAAACAAAGGAGTTGACAGAAAAAGTAGAGAAGTATGAGGCCGGGTTAACATGTGCGTTTTGCGTGTGCAAAAGGCACTTAACAGCTCCGTGTGTCAGCCCTGTTTTAATGCGCGGCTGCGTGATTTTCGCGCAGCCGCCATCATTATGACACTCCGTTTGGATGTTTGTAAACAGAAAAGCACGTGCTTTTCTGTTTTCATTCATCCTTTTCAGTGCTGTTGCGCGAATCACGCGCGTCCCACGGAAGTGCTTCCGTGCGCACAAAGATGGAACAGGTCGTGAGTTTTTTGCAATGGACTCACGTTGCACAAAAATCACGGACTGTCTGCACGGCCCCATAGACTATTATAGGTCCGTAGGACACGCGCGAAAATCACATGCGTCGCACGGACGAATAACACGCTAGTGTAAACGAGGCCTAAAGGAAAGACTGATCTGTCGCCTCACATTTGTATCCATTCCTGTATTTGGTTCAGAAAACTTCCACAAAAACTGCATGTGTGATTCCAGCCATAGGCCATGTTCACACAGCAGATTTTTCAAGTGGAAAAATTCGAAGTGGATTTGGCTGAGAATCCACAGCAGTAATCCGAAGTTTTGTAGCGGATGAGCGGTGTTATCTGCTGCAGATGCGCACGCACATTAGACCCATCCAATGGAACTAACCCACGTGTGACTACTCGGCGAAAACCATAGACTTTGACTGGAGCGGCAGTGCACGTGCTCGACCACCATTTCATTCAATGTCCTCACTGCAGTAAGGAGGAGCAGGGGGTTTGGGCCCCTCATTCTTGTGATCGGTAGGGGTCCCAGTGGATAGGTGATAATTGTCTATTCCGGAATACCCCTTTAACATGAATGTCTAGTTGGGCAGTCACTTTGGATATGATGTCAGCTAAATTCAGCCCTGATTTTATTTCATTTATAGGAGTGTGCTAGCCGCTTAAAGAGGCTCTGTCACCAGATTATCAAATCCCTATCTCCTATTGCAGCAGATCGGCGCTGCAATGTAGATTACAGTAACGTTTTGTTTTTTTAAAAACGAGCGTTTTTGGCCAAGTTATGACCATTTTTATATTTATGCAAATGAGGCTTTCTAAAGTCCAAGTGGGCGTGTTTTGTGTATGTACATCTGGGCGTTTTTACTTGTTTTACTAGCTGGGCGTTGTGAATAGAAGCGTATGATGTTGACGAATCCGCATCATCCACTTCTCTTCGTTACCACCCAGCTTCTGGCAGTGCACAGACACACAGCGTGTCCTCGAGAGATCACGCTGTGACGTCACTCACTTCCTGCCCCAGGTCCTGCATCGTGTCGGACCAGCGAGGACACATCGGCACCAGGCGACAGAGGCTACAGTTGATTCTGCAGCAGCATCAGCGTTTGCAGGTAAGTCGATGTAGCCTCACGCTGCGTAAAAATCACGCAACTGTCTGCACGGCCCCATAGACTAATATAGGTCCGTGCGACACGCGTGAAAATCACGCACGTTGCACGGATGTATATCCCGTTCGTCTGAATAAGCCCTAAGAGCTATAACTTTTTTTTATTTTTCCGTCGACATAGCTGTATAAGGTCTTGTTTTTTGCGGGACAAGTTGTAATTTTTAATGGCACCATTTTGGGGTACATAGAATTTATTGATTAACTACCGTATATATCGGCGTACAAGACGACTTTTTACACCCTTAAAAAAATGTCAAAAGTGTGGGGTCGTCTTATATGCCGGATATTGTCTACATTAGGGATGCACGTTGCAGCCGCACAGCTCAGTATAGTACACATGACTATGAGAGCGGGGCTGCGGCTGTGTAATTCAGCCACAGCCCCGCTCCTGAGTCATGATAAGTTCGCGGGGTCAGGATGATGCAATGCGGCCAGCGCTGCACTATTGAGCGGCGGCACTGGAGACAGAACATGGCGGGCGCGCTACAAAACACCCCCATGTTCTGTCTTCAGTGCCTGAACTGCCGCTCATTAGTGCAGCGCCGGCCGCATCACCTCATGCTGACCGCGCGCGCACTTCCTGTCAGGAGCGGGGCAATGGCTGTATTACACAGCCGCAGCCCCGCTCTATAACGGCGGAGATCAGAGAAACCGCTCATCTCCGCCGTTATTCCCCTGAATGCTGCGATCACAGCTGACTGCAGCATTCAGGGGAAAGTGAGAAGGGGGGATGCCCCTGGATCGCGTCACAGGCAATTCCTGTGACGCGATCGAGGGCCATACCATATATGGGCAGACAGCCCAGGGTCTATTGACGGACCCCAGGGCTGTCTGACCATATCTCTTGTTGTTAGGATATACCCAAGTATGTCCTAACAACTGCCTGTGTATTATCCATCCACAGGTTAATGTACTGGCACATATCTGATATATGTCAGTACATTAAAGTTTAAAAATAAAGTAAAAACAAAGTATTGTTAAATTTTTAAAAAAATACACCTTCACCTTTTTTACAATAAACATTAAAATAAGTCTCAATACATAAAATACACACATTCAGTAATGGCGCGGACAACAATTTTTTTGCATAATTTCTGATGTGTACGCTGTAAAAAAAATGAAATAAACACGGCTTTCATTCACTTAGTAATGTGAGGCGCGAGGTGCGATGAATTTACCCTCCATGTTCCTCACATTAATAGTAATTAACCCCATCATGTACCTCGCACATTAACCCAATATGACTGAGAAACATGATGGGATTAATTACTATTAATGTGAGGCGCGTTCAAAATTCATCACACGTCGCGCCTCACATCAGAAAACGGAAGATTTTTTTTTTTTATTACTGTTGGCAAAAGTATCGAAATTGGTATCGAAATCGCAATACTAAACGAAGTATCGGTATCGAAGTCCAAATTCTGGTATCGTGACATCCCTAGTCTACATATTGTCTACAAACAGGTTGTGTGTTACCTTGTGAGCCTGCAGTCCGGTACACAGGCTCCCGGGATGCACGGAATCCGCCACGGATCTGAGGGAAGCCGGTATTAGCCGCCAGGGAACATCTCTAAGATCCTCTGGCCCGCCCTTTCCTCTCATTCCCTGCCTCTCAGATCTCGCACGATGAAGCAGCCTATCTGCGCATGCGAGAGTTCAAAGAGACAGAGAGTCCTGGGTCCTGCCGCCGATGGCCATAGTGAAGCGCTCCTGCACGAAATGGTGAGTATATCTTAAATTCTATATTTTAAGGGTAAAAGTTGGGGGTCATCTTATACGCCGACATATACGGTATTAACTTTTTTTTTTTTTTGGAAGGAATAGAAAAAAAACAGCAGTTTCGCCACACTTTTTTGCATCCTAACTTTATTCCATTTACCGTGTGATGTAAATAACACTAAATTTATTCAGCGGGTTGTTACGATTGCAACGATACCAAATTTGTATAGTTTTTGTATGTTTTACTACTTTTACACAGTAAAAACACTTTTTTTTTTCAAAATTATTTGTTTTTGTGTCTCCATATTTGAAGAGCCATAACTTTTTTTTGTTTTTTCGCCGATGCAGTTGTATGAGGTTTTTTTTTTTTTGCGGGAAGACTTGTAGTTTTTATTGGTACCGTTTTGGTGTAGATGCGACTTTTTGATCACTTTTTATAAAAAAAATTTTTAGGCAGGGTTCAAAGATAACAGCAATTTTTGCATTGTTTTTTATTTTATGTTTTACGACGTTCACCGTGTGGGTTAAATGATATAATAACTTTATAGTTGGGGTCGTTACGGACCCGGCGATACCAAATGTGTAACTGTTTTACTTTATTTTATTGGTTGTTTTTTTTTAGCAATAAAGCATTTTGTAAGGGGGAGAAAGTGTTGTGTTTTTTTTACTAGTCCCACTAGGGGGACTTCACTCCGATCACATTTATAATACACTGCAATACCTCTGGCAGCTGAGCACAGGGAGATTTAACGGCTCCCTGCTCTATTTATTCCGATGCAGCGCTGTAAAAAGGCTATTGCATCGGAATAAAGCCCGTCAGTGGCCGCCGTAAAAACACTAAGGGGCGGTCACTAACGGGTTAATAAAGGTTATTTTCATTATTCGGAATTATGTGAATAGAACAATTCAATACCTTGTTAGTCGTGTGGTAAATAGGGTTAGGGCCTGTTCACATCAGCATTTGGTTTCCGTTCATCGGTTCCCTTCAGCCTTTCCGTCGAAGGAACCGATGAACGGAAACCTGAACAGAAAATATAGCTTCTGTTTGCATTACCATTCGTTTGACTGGTAATGCTTCAGTTGATTTCCGTTTTTTTTTGTTATGTAAAGTTAGCATTTTTTTCACGAAACCAATGGCATAGTCGACTACGCTATTGTTTCCGTGAAAGAAACTGAATGTTTTCGGGTTCCTTCGACGGAAAGGTTGAACGGAAACCAAGTGCTGATGTGAACAGGCACTCAGTTGCCTAATGGTGCCTATCAAAAATGTACCTGCCACCCACAAGGGCAAATATTTTTGTTTTAGTTTATTGTATTAGAGCTTCTAATCTACAGAACCCACTTGGCATTTGTATGGGCAGTCACTCAAATGGTATGATGAAATGACCCAATATAAAGTGCATAATCCAGACAGATATTACAAATGTTTGTTAAAAGTGTTGCCCAGTTCCAAAAAATTGATGGCCTATCCTCCGCATAGGCCATCAATATGTGATCGGTGGGGATCCAACACCCTTGTAGTGGCGGTTAACAGTATTACAACCTTTTCCTATTGAAGTGAATGGGATACCGGGGACTGCCGCTACAAGTGTGTTGGCAATTGACCGTGTGAGCGGTAAAGAAAATAACTTGCTCAAAAATGATCGTTTTTCAAAATACAAAAGATAAAACACCAAAAGTTTATATAGTTTTCCCAAAGGAAAAATAAAATACTTTTTTTTAAAAAAAAATTTTATTACTACTACTGGTGATGTCATCGGTGAATGATTTGTTTCAAGTGTTTACTTTTTTGGGTCCTTTTACGCCTTTCCTGAACTGATAAGATAAATACATTCTGTATGTAATACTAGAAATAAACCTGACATTTTTGAATAGGAGTGAGTCCATGTCATTCAAGAACCTCACAGAAACATGAACCCTATGTTAGAGAATGTTTTATGAAAAATGTATCTTAAATGACTTAAAAGTATAATAATAATTTTCTAGGGACCGGTCAGAAGTTGTCATTGTTGGGGCTTTAGACACCGAGACCCCCCCCCCCCCCCTCGCACACCAATCTCTGTAACCTCAGGAAAAACAAATCATGCCAAAGAAGCCCCCTATAGTGATCGGTGGGGCTTTTGGCTCCTGGACCTCAACCATTAACAACATCTGACATGTCCATGTCAGACATGAGTTCACTTTAAATTCGAATAATTTCTTTTTAAAGTGGTGGAGCAGGGGCACACCGCATCCTACTAGTATTTACCATAATCCTCTGGTCGCTGTTGATATATTATTACTAATGTTGCCTTTTTATGTTTCTTTCCTGTCTCTTTCAGATTTAGCAGACATGGCGGACTCCGTCCCTAACAGTGCTCCTCAGCTGGGAGTTGTGGTGAGTAGATCTATCAAATGATCTGTGGTCTTTTCCGCAGTTACTGGTGTGTCCTGGTCAGAATAGCACTCCAGTGTATTGAAGGGGTATTCCGGTTACAACAAGTTACCCCCTATCCGTAGGGTAAGGGGTAACTTGCTCATCGGTGGATGTCTGACAGTTCGGACCCCGAAGTTGACCGAATCCCTCGTTTGAACTGATCCACAAGTCGCTCGTGCGCTCCGCCGCTCCATTTATTATCTATGGGTGCGCTGGAGATAGCCAAATGCAGTGTTTGGCTTTTTCCGGCACTGCCATGGGGCATGAATGGAGCAGCAGTGCGCATAAATGACCTGCGGCCCGCTTCAAACGAGAGTTTCGAGCAGCTATGGGGTTCTCGTAAACGGTGGGGGGGTAACCTGTAACCGGAATACCCCTTTAAGTAATTTATGGACACACAGCCTTGAATTGTATGAGGACAAAAAAAAAGAGCATAATGCTTGCCTTTTACAAGTTTCGAAAGCCGCCATTTTTTTCAAGATTTAGGCCTCATGCACACAACGGTATCCGTGTACACGGTCTGTGATTCAGGCACGGACGGGCCGAGGAGTGTCATCAGCGGGCCATCCTCCGTCACGGACCGTTCACACACAAGACTTCAAGGAGCCTGGAAACCACGGTCATGTAAATTGGCCCAAAGCCCATAGACTATCCGCATCTGCGGAAAATATGCGACGGCCGTGTGCACGACGCCTTATGTCTTTTCTTGGATGTAACCGTTGCAACTAGAATAAAATGCATCCATTATATTACTGGCTGCATTCAGAGAACTGGCGAACAGTGGAAAATAGAAATAAGGTTTAAAAAAATAAATAAATAAACTCCCGCACAGGCGTTGTATGATAAAGCTTTTTTTTTAAATTTTATTTTTAAACTATTGTAGTCCGTCAATCAGACTGGTTAGAAAAGTAAGTCGGGTGGAGGTCTGAGGGCCTCAAATTTCCCTCTCTCGGTCAGAGAAAGGACAAGCATGTTCTGTACCTCTCCGTAGAGATGAATGGGGGCATCGAAAACAGCGAGTACATGCTCGTCCTGTTCTCCAGCCCAGAAATCCAGAGATTACCGAACTTCCTTTTGAAATATATTAGATTTACAAATTATAAAAGTAAAAAAAAAACTTCATTGTACAAACCCTTTAGGGATATATATGGCAGGCAAGTGTATCACAATCCAGCAATGCTAGAAAAACTCCATGTAATATAATTTATTAAGACTGGCAAGTCTTAATCTCAAGAAAGTTGGCGTAAAATGGGCCTAATTTATTGAGAGACACAACTCTTAGTAAATATGGCGCCTCTCTGGCCACCCGTGCGCCAGAAAGTCCAATCTACTTCAGCTATAAGCTGGAGTAGATTTGCGCCATAATTTACGCCAGTTTTCTGATTAAATGATAGTGAGCGCTTTCACTTGTCTTTTAAAATGCCAGAAGCGGCGTAAAACTAAAAAAAGGCACAAAATTCTTGCCGTAATTCGACTGTCTGGATCGTGGGATTTGTCCATCCCTGGTGCAGTCCTCACCTAGGGTGCCTCTTTTATGGAAGTCGGTCCTCATGCACACGACAGAGCTGTGCACATAAAGCCTGTACGTCTCTGCAGCTTATACTGCGGAGCTGTTGGCTCTCCGCGTGCTGCCATATGGTGCTGTATCTCGGATATATTCCCCGGGGGAAGCAATGTCTTTAGGGAAGAATATCTCCTTTTTTAAAAGGGTTGTCTAATGAAGGTAATACCGGGAATACGCCTGTGTGCATAAAGGGGCTGAGTTTACAATTGCGTTTTTTACAGTGTGTTTTTTCCTTCCAACAGATCTAAATTGATCACACATAGTATTCCGTTTCCATCAGTTTGTCCAGTCCCATTGACTTTACTGCGCTCCAGTAGCTGTAGTCATTTTGAGGCTTGTTAGTTCATATCTCTTTAATAAAGTCGTGCCATAACTTATGGGGGAAAGTGGTCATATAATGTTTGCCTTTTCAGTTCAATAATATAAAATTGTAATATGATTGGTTATTGTCGACACTACCCAAAACGAGCTGTTATGGGGGAATATGTCGCCAGGACAGACCCAGTTAACTAAGGTCATGCTGCAGGGAAACCTGGCTGAATCCACAGCATCTTTCAAACTGAAATGTCATGGATGCTGCCATGTGGTAACATTGGGCCAAATGGCACGCTCAATTAAAATCGTACAATGACTAGTCTAGCTCGGTTGTTGGATCGTGTTTGTGCCACGCTTGGAAACTTTTGAGGGAAAGGTTACAAAACTGAGCCTCAAAGCGATGGTCAGTGAGTTGGACTTTACTATCAATGTTGCAATTAAACCACATTAACAATTAATGTTCACATTCTAACACCAGTTCATTTTTAGATTCAACATTATTAACCCTTCCACTGCCATGACAATTTTTACACATTTAAAATATGCAAATAATACTGGATTTATAAAAAAAAAATTAAAAAAATATTATCCCCCTAGGCCCTATTCACACGACAGGGTTTTCCGGCCGTTCAAAAAACGTCCGTCACACAGTCGCAGTAGGAACGATAGACCCTAAATGGGGCTATACACACGACCGATTTTTTTATTTTAACGGCCCGGGAAACCGGGCCGTCAAAAGATGAGACGTACCCTATTTTCGGCCATTCTCCCGGCTCCCATAGAGGTCTATGGGGCCGGGTAATAAACGGGCATCACTGGGATGTGTTCGGAGTGACGGCCGTGTCTTCCGTCGCTCGCGCTCTCCTCCTCCTCACAGTGCGAAGTGCACAGGAGGAGGAGGGTCAGGGTATTTTGGCCGGGGATTGGGGATTCCGCACCAGGAGAAGTGCCTGACTTCACTGTCCATTTATGGACACAGTGACGTCAGGGACTTCTGAAGCGGGGATCGTGGCGCTATCATACAGAAAGGTAGGGGGGGGTGCCATCTATGGGAGGGGGTGCTATGTAAAGGGGTCCTGTGTAGAACTACTTATGGGCGGGGCTGTGTGGCATTACCTATGGCGAGGCCATGTGGCATCACCTGTGGGGGGGGAGGGGGGCGGTGTGGCATCACCTACGAAGGGGGCGCGGTGTGGCATCACCTACGGGGGGGCGCGGTGTGGCATCACCTACGGGGGGGCGGTGTGGCATTACCTACGGGGGGCTGTGTGGAACTGCTTAAAGGGGGGCTGTGTGGCATTACCTACGGGGGGGCTCTGTGGCATTACATATAGAGCTCTGTGGCACTACCTACGGGGGGGCCGTGGCATTATCTACAAAGGGAAGTGCGTGGCAAAAAATTGACAAATGAAATTCATCCGTTTTTAAAACGGACCGGGAATAAAATCACTGCAAAACTGGTCAAAATCGGCCGTTAAAAGCAGAAGCCCGGAACGGAAACAAAACGGATGCAAAACAGCAGAGAGAAACTGACCAAAACGTCCGTTTTTATCGGCCGACACTCGGACCCTGTCATGTGAATAGAGCCTAAGTACCCATGGTGTTTTTTTTTAAAAAGTGGACACCTTACACATTGTAAAAATCCCACCCAGATTTTTTTTACACTTATGGACTCCATCATGCAATTTTTCATCAAAGCGTAACATTGTTTGTGGCTAAAAATCTGCCCCCTGTAAATAAAAGTTGATGCTGTGCAGAGTAATCACCAGTACAAAAAAGACCAAAAATCTCTGCTCCAGATACTGGTAAACATCCCAGTCACAAACCACATAATGCTCTATTCTTGATGTCCTATGCAGTAAGCTCTTATTCTCCTCCTAGTGGTCGCTGTTGTAGCATATAGAATTTCATCTTATGGCTGTACCAGGGGGATTGGCGCTCTGTATCAGAAAATCAGTGCTCCAATTCCTATAAAGGTATATTGTATGTGTGTGTGTGTGTGTGTGTATATATATATATATATATATATATAACACCATTTTTTTTCCTCCTATTAAGATTTTAAAAAAAGTGGACATTCACTTGAAGATCTTCGTAACTAAACTGAACCGATCACGTAGAATAGACTCTTTGTATGCTATGAGTGATTAAAGTTATTTTCCTTTTCTTCCCTTAGCAATTCCTGATGGCAAATAAACTTGACACCGCTATGTGGCTATCTCGGTGGTTCACCGTATACTGTTCCGCATTATTTATTCTTCCTATTTTAGGGTAAGTTATTTTTATTGTATGCGAGTACTGCATAAGATCTATTAGAGTATGATAATTGTCAGAGTGTAGGAGGAATGTATTGTTTTTTCGTTGGTGAACATGTGTGTATATTGAGGGACGGCATGTACAGCTCTTATTAGAATCCCCTGTTCATGAGCGGCAGGGATAGGACAAGATCGTTCCAGGGAAATCAAATTGTCCAAAATTGCTTCGTAAGCCATATACAAGGCGCTGTTTGCTACAGCCTGTGTTCGACCTGTGGCACCACATGCATGTGCAACCGGAAAGCTGCTGTGCTTCTGTGGGTAAACTCCATCTTGTACATAGCAGTATGTTTCCTAATACACAGTATATGATTGGAGGAGGTCGGAGGCAGATGGCTCCAGTCACAGTATAGCAGCTCTGCTCCTATTCAAGTGAAAGTTGCAGCATGGCCGCTATACAGTGTACGGAGCCATCTGCTTCCAACACCGGCCACTGCATAACATCCGGTGCCCGGAGGCAGCCGGAACAGCTCATCGGTGCAGTCTCATGCCCAGACAACCCCTTAAACTTACAGTGCCTTGCGAAAGTGTCCCCTCTACCCCAGCCTCCCACCCCCCTTTGTGGTTTTTCCTGTTTTTGTTGCATTACAACCGTAAATTAAAATGGATATTGTATCGTGTCACAGTAAAAAATATTTTGCATCTTCAAACAGTAATTAAGACAAAAAGCAGAACTTTAACCGCTTCCCGACCGCCCACTGTATATTCACATTGGCACTTGCTGGGCTCTGTGCAGTGCCGACGTGAATTCACGGTGGGTGTTAAAAGCACGATCCGGGTGTCTCAGAGTAGCGCTGACACCCGGATCGCGCTGTTATCACCTGCCTCTGGTCCCGGAGACATGACCGGGACCTAATTGGTTCAGGTCCCGGTCATGTGATCGCAGGGAAAGTGTGTTGTAGCAACGAACTGGAAAGTTTGTTGCTACAACAAACTTTCCCGGGGACCGATTGCGGTTGCTGCAGTCGGTTATAAGGCAGAACCGGAGACCATACAACGGCCCCCGGGTCTGCCATGCACAGCAGCCTATGAGAACCAGCCGGAGGCAGGTCCTCATAAGCTTCCTGTCAGTGTGACTCCCAGCGTCACACTGACAGTTTATATATGCTTTGCATATGCGACAGGATACCCGAAAACCATTCCAGCTAAATTTGGGCTCCAAAAGCAAAATATTGTTCCTTCCCTTCGGAGTCCTGCCGTGTGTCCAAACAGCAGTTTATTACCACATATGGTGTATTGCTGAAATCAAGACAAATTGCTTTACAAATTTTGGGGTGATTTTTCTACTTTATTCATTGTAAAAATTAAACATTTCTATGTTTTTTCCGAAAAAAGATTTTCATTTTCACGGCCTAATTCCACTAGATTCAGCAAAAAAACTGTGGGGTCAAAATGCTAACTATACCCCTAGAAAAATTCCTTGAGGGGTGTAGTCTTCAAAATGGGGTCAGTTTTGGGGGGATTCCACTGTTTTGCTCCCTCCAGGGCG
The DNA here is from genome assembly GCF_050947455.1 of Rhinoderma darwinii. NCBI lineage: Eukaryota > Metazoa > Chordata > Amphibia > Anura > Rhinodermatidae > Rhinoderma > Rhinoderma darwinii. Next base: position 66,436,809 of record NC_134687.1, read on the forward strand.
TTGCAAACGCGACATGGCACTGAAAACCAATCCAGCAAAATCTGCACTTCAAAATCCAAATGGCGCTCCTTCCCTTCTGAGCTCTGCCGTGGGTCCAAACAGCAGTTTAGTACCACATATGGGGTATTGGCGTAATCGGGAGAAGTAGCTTTACACGTTTTGGGGTGCTTTTTAATCTTTATTCCTTGCAAATATTTTTTCAGAAAAAAAGTAGATTTTCACTTTCACAGACATACTCCAATAAATATAGCAAAAGACCTGTGGGGTCAAGATGCTAACTATACCCCTAGATAAATTCCTTGAGGTGTGTAGTTTCCAAAACCGTCTCACTTTTGTGGAATTTCCACTGTTTTGGCACCACAAGACCTCTTCAAACCTGACATGGTGCCTAAAATATATTCTAAAAAAAGGAGGCCCCAAAATCCACTAGGTGCTCCTTTGCTTCTGAGGCCGGTGTTTCAGTAAATTAGCACACTAGGGCCACATGTGGGATATTTCTAAAAACTGCAGAATCTGGGCAATAAATATTGAGTTGTATTTCTCTGGTAAAACCTTCTGTGTTACAGAAAAAAATGTATTACAAATGAATTTCAGCAAAAAAATGAAAATTTGTAAATTTCACCTGTACTTTGCTTTAATTCCTGTGAAGCGCCTAAAGGGTTAAGAAACTTTCTGAATGCTGTTTTGAATACTTTGAGGGGTGCAGTTTTTAATATGGGGTGATTTATGGGATCTATCTAGTACATAAGGCCCTCAAAGCCGCTTCTGAACTGAACTGGTCCCTGTAAAAATAGCCTTTTGAAATTTTCTTGAAAATGTGAGAAATTGCTGCTAAAGTTCTAAGCCATGTAACGTCCTAGAAAAATAAAATAATGTTCAAAAAACAAAGCAAATATAAAGTAGACATATGGAATATGTGAAATAGTAACTATTTTGTGTGGTATTACGATCTGTTTTACAAGCAGATACATTTAAAATGAGAAAAATCATAATTTTTGCAAATTTTCTCTACATTTTGGTGTTTTTCACAAATAAGCAATGAATTTATTGATCAAATTTTTCCACTAACATAAAGTACAATATGTCACGAGAAAACAATCTCAGAATCGCTTGGATAGGCAAAAGCATTCCAGAGTTATTAACACATAAATTGACACATGGGGCTGGTCATGAAGGTCAAAATGAGCTCGGTCTTGAAAGGGTTAATGTGCACAAGTATTCACTCTTGAAAGTCTATACTTTGTGGAGCACCTTTTGCTGCACTTACCCCAGGAGACTTGTATCTGTATGTCTGTTAGCTTAGCACATCTAGACACTGGGATTTTTGTTCATTCTTAGGCCGGATGTACACGAGCGTGTGCGTTTTGCGCGCGCAAAAAACGCCGCGTTTTGCGCGCACAAAATGTACTTAACAGCTCCGTGTGTCATCAGCATATGATGCGTGGCCGCCATCATTATGACAGAAAGAGCACGGACAGTCTGCACGGCCCCATAGACTAATATAGGTCCGTGCGAGGCGCGTGAAAATCACCCACGTTGCACGGACCTAATATACGTTCGTCTAAATAAGCCCTTACAGGAAAAACTGCTCAGACTCCTTCAGGTTAGATGGTTGTGTTGTGTCCGGCCGTCTTCATGTCATGCCACAGATTCTCAATTGTAATGAGGTCGGGGCTTTGACTAGGCCATTCCAAGACATTTACATTTTTCCCATTAAACCTCCCAGTGTAGATTTAGCTGTATGTTTGGGGTCATTGTCCTGCAGGAAGGGGAATCTCCGTCCTAGTCTCAAATCTCTGGCAGACTGAAAAGAATTGTCCTGTATTTACTGCCGTCCATCTTCCCTTCAGTCCTGACCAGTTTTCCAGTCCCTGCCACCACCATGCTTCGCTGTGGGAATGGTGTTCTTGGGGTGATGGGAAGTGTTGGGCTTGCACCACACACAGAATTTCCCATGATGGCCAAAAAGTTCAATAATGGTCTTATCTGGCCGGAGAACCTTCTTCTATGTTTGGGGAGTCTGCCACATACTGTTTAGCGAGCTCAAACGTAAGTCTTTCTTTAAGCAATGTCTCTTTCTGGGACACTTCCATAAAAACCCATCCATCTCCGATGTTGATCTTTGGAGCTCCTTCTGTGTTATCGTTGGTTTCTTTGTTGAATCTCTGATTAATGCCCTCCTTGCCCGGTCTGTGAGTTGTGGTGGGCGGCCTTCTCTTGTCAGGCTTGTAGTTGTACCGTGTGATTTCCATTTTGTTATAATGTATTTAATGGCGCTCAATGGGATGTTCAAAAGTTTCCTAGCAAAGAAGGTATTGGTATTTTTTTACCATTTTTTATTTTTTTTTATTTTTTTTTATATTCCACCAAATATTAAACTGAATTAGCCTTAAGACATTCAAGATTTTCTTGTATCACCTGCAGTTGATATGTTTGTTGTTTTTTTTTCCTTTACAGCTTACATGAAGCTGCCAGTTTTTATCAGCGTGCCTTGCTGGCCAATGCTCTCACCAGTGCCCTGCGGTTACACCAGAGGTTACCACACTTCCAGCTGAGTCGGGCGTTCTTGAGCCAGGCTCTGTTAGAGGACAGCTGTCACTACCTATTGTATTCACTCATCTTTGTCAATTCATACCCTGTCACAAGTATCCTTTTCTAGCTGCTGTTTATAATGGTTCCATGTAAGGGTGTCAATGAATAAGGTGTCAGTACATTGGGGCCCCCAGGGACCTAACATTTCCCACCAATCTTGTCGATAGGTGATAAGTGTTTATTGTACAAAAAAATCTCTTTGAAGGGAACCTGTCAGCAGTTTTGAGGCCTCAAAACTGCTGACAGGGTGATAAAGGGGAGGTCATTTTAAACTTTCATGTATGAGAAACTGAAATGTGATTCCCCCAGCGAGGCGGTAAACTGGGAATGTGCTGCCGACATGTGCAAACAAATGTGGATGAGCGATCAAAGTAACCATCATTCGTCCCCATACTCCCATCATTGCTCTGTTTTAAGGAAGCAATGCGAGCGCCGATCGACAAGCTGTATTGTTGATTGGCATTCGTTTTAAAGGTGGTTAAAAAGGGTGATTTCTGTCCATGTAAAACACTTTAAAGGGGTTTTCCATGACCAGACAACTGCTGACATATCCACAGGTCATCAGTATATGATCGGTGAGGGTCCAACACCCGGACCCCGCACCGATCAGCTGTTCCGGCTGCCTTTGTGCACCGGATGTCCATGCGGGAAGCAGATGGTGCCGGTCCCTGAATAGCTGCAGTTCTGCAGAATGGCCGCTATGGAGTAATAGGAGCCATCTGCTTCTGGCTCCATCTACTGCATACCGCTCAAAACAGCTGCTGATCAGTGTGGGGTCCGGGTGTCTGACCCGCACCGATCATATACTGATGACCTGTGGATAGGTCACCCATTGTCCGGTTGTGGAAAACCTCTTAAATTTCTCCTGTTTTCATCCTCTTGTAGCTTGTATCTATATCTATTGTGTCCACAAAGACAATCCTACTGAGGCAAATGAATACATTGATGAAGACCTTTCAGCACAGAATGATAAACACATTGCGCCATCATATGGTGTAAGATCTGTGCTTGCTTTTCCATGACATGCAGTAATATTCAGTGTATGTTGAATTCTCTACATTACTGCAGGATAGAAAAAAATTAATGTCAGCTGAATATATATCCCTATGTAATGACCTCATATTACAGCTACGGGTCCGTACTCCTAGTATCCAAAACAGAATTAGTGTGGATAATCGGAGTAATGAAAGAATACAGCGGACTGGTAGTTATATATTCATGAGGCGACTGCTCCCCCTGCACTGTATTAGATGTACATGTATTCGCATACCCAAAATTAGATGCAAGACAATTGTTGTAAATGAAATGGCTTTCCTGACAAGTCCGGTCAATTATTTAAGATTGATGATCAGCAATGGCGGAACTGTATTTAGGACCATGTCTATTTGGAGGACAATTCTTTCCCCACCCCAAACAAAAGAAAATCGAATAACCCATAAGGTCGATCTGGGTTTCAGACGAGAACATATAAAGTCAATGATTTGTTTTCCTTAATGTTTCTCAGTGAGCGTATTCCCTGTATTGCTGTTCTCATTGCTTCATGCATCAACATATACAAAGAAGGTCTTGGATGTAAGTGTTCTGGTGTCTCACAACGTTGTATTATGTGATGTGCTTGGCACATTTGAATGCACATTGCCAATTCTGTGGGCGCTTTAGGGTGTTTAATTTACGATCACTTCTATTTTTATAGGTATGATGAAGAGAATAGTAGGGACCATTATTATCACTTTGCTGACCTACACTACTGTCTGCACTGGACTGTGGCTGCCTTGTGGGGTCTGCTGTAGGAACTACAGGTGGAACAATTTAGGGGCACCTTTGGTGTCAATAGTTCTTGGTATTCAGAGAAAACATCATCTACAACCATGTTGGCTTTAGAAGTCTGACCACGATACGAAGTGGTAGGGCAGGGCTTACATGTGAAACGTTTGCTGTGGCATTTACTTCTCTGCTTCTTTGAGGCTTTTGAACATTAAAGAGGCTCTGTCACCACATTATAAGTGACCTATCTTGTACATGATGTGATCGGCGCTGTAATGTAGATTACAGCCGTGTTTTTTATTTAGAAAAACTATCATTTTTGACGGAGTTATGACCTATATTAGCTTTATGCTAATGATTTTCTTAATGGACAACTGGGCGTGTTTTACTTTTTGACCAAGTGGGCGTTGTACAGAGGAGTGTATGACGTTGACCAATCAGCGTCATACACTTGTCCCCATTCATATACACAGCACATAGCGATATAGCTATATCGCTATGTGCAGCCACATAAACACACACTAACATTACTCAAGTGTCCTGACAGTGAATATACATTACCTCCAGCCAGGACGTGATGTGTATTCAGAATCCTGCACTTACAGCAAGGCAAGCGTAATCTAGTTTTTAATGACAGTTTGCAGCGTAATCTCGCGAGATTACTCTTGCTTTGCTGTAAATCTCACACAAACGTTACCGAGGTCTCTGGATTCTGAATAGAAATCACGTCCTGGCTGGAAGTAATGTATATTCATTGTCAGGACACTGCAGTAACATTAATGTGTGTGTATGTGGCTGTACATAGCGATATAGCTATATCGCTATCTGCAGTGTAAATGAATAGGGAGAAGTGTATGACGCTGATTGGTCACTGATTGGTCAGCGTCATACACTTCTCCCCACAACGCCCACTTGGCCAAAAAGTAAAACACGCCCAGTTGTCCATTAAGAAACTCATTAGCATAAAGCTAATATAGGTCATAACTCAGTCAAAAATGATCGTTTTTATAAATAAAAAACACTTCTGTAATCTACATTACAGCGCCGATCACATTAGGTACAAGATAGGCTCTGTAACCACATTATAAATGCCCTCTTTAAGGTTCCCAAAGGAAAGTAAGCCAGCCTCCCCGCTATGAATATACACAGAATTCTGGCCTTGGCGTTCCTGTGGCCTGCCACATCCTTAGGGTATGTTCACACGGCCTATTTACGGACGTAATTCGGGCGTTTTTGCCCCGAATTACGTCTGAAAATAGCGCCTCAATAGCGCTGACAAACATCTGCCCATTGAAAGCAATGGGCAGACGTTTGTCTGTTCACACGAGGCGTATATTTACGCGCCGCTGTCAAATGACGGCGCGCAAATAGACGCCCGCGTAGAAGAAGTGACCTGTCACTTCTTTGGCCGTAATTGGAGCCGCTATTCATTGACTCCAATGAATAGCAGCGCTAATTACGGCCGTAATTGACGCGGCGTTCAAGCGCCTGCACATGCCGGTACGGCTGAAATTACGGGGATGTTTTCAGGCTGAAACATCCCCGTAATTTCAGCCGTTACGGACCCCCGCCGTGTGAACATACCCTAACAACACCCCTGCTATATATGCGGAGCGCTAAACATACAGGATCCTTGTAAGATTTCTAAAATCTAGATGACTTGCTGATATTAACACAATTTTTGGGAAACCTTTAAACTGGATTTTTATTCCTTCTGCTTATTTTCAATTCAGGCCAAGGGAGCAAATAGTTTGCCATTTGTGAGGTCTCTTCTGGAGAAACTGAATGCAAATCAGCAAAATATTCTGAAGTTCATCGCTTGCAATGAGATCTTCCTAATGCCGGCTACAGTCTTCATGCTGCTCAGGTATTAATTTGTAATAGAAATATGGACTTAATATATATCCATGTACAAGTATCACGGTAAGGCTCGGGTAGTGTACACTTTTTTTTAGATACGTGTTGGCCTATCCCGCTAATTTTAATTTAAAGCAATTTGTCAACTAATTGCTTTATAAATTATGATGACAGGTCTGTTCTCCTATAGCCCAAATGGCACAAAAATATATTGTGCCATTTGGCCTATAGGAGCTATCAAAGAATACATCGGACTCCGTTATTTGATCCACAATATTTATTTGGGCTAATAGGAGGGTGGACCTGTCCCCACACTGTGCTGCCCGTAGGCTCTGTCCACGTAGCGTTTGTAAACTATGTTCAGCATATGTGTCAGAAAGGCTTTTTCACCTGGCATATGCCAAAAGGGTGGCCTTTTTAAAATCCGCCAGGCCAGTATGCATTAGCGTACTTTTTTTTTAATTTTTTCTCTGTATAGCATAGTAGATTCCACTAGCCTATACAGGGGCATACATTGGAAAAAAATAAGTATACCGCACAGTATATAAGGTTTTTATTCCTATGGAAGCCTGTTGCCATTGTTTGCCACTGTAGTCCTATGCGTCTGGAAATCTTCTCAACATATACCTCCAATGTAAGGCTAAATGCTGTGTGAACAGAGCCTGAGGGCAGCATTGTTTGATGACCGATCTGCTTTAATTCACATGGGGCAGCCTGATGATGGCCACTGTGGGAAACCAGGATCAAGCATGTTGGATTTCTGCAGCCCAGGTTGTTCTTTTCCTGGTAGATTAGTGGCTTTTCCTACTATCCCTGCTAAAATAAACACACGCTTGCTTGGGGGAAGACTCTGTTTTTGTCTTGTGCATGGCAAGTCTTCGCTTTGTTTTGAGCGTACAGTTGGGGTAATTCCCCTCTTACCCAGAAATATATACTTGAGAGCTTATTCAGACGAGCGTCTGACTGTCGTTAAAAAAACGCATGTATTTTAATTGGGCCGTTGTTTGAACGGACCGTGTGAAGGGTCCTTGGAAAAATAGGACCTGTCCTATTTTCGGCCGTTTTCATGGATCCCTCAATAGACTCAACTCTGAGGGATCTGTGAAAACGGGTGCTGCCCGGACATGAAAAACTGGAGTTTTTCACATCAGAGTTTGCACTTGTTCGTGTGAATCGGTCCTTACTGTAAAAAACCCCAGATCTTATGAGCTGCTTGTCTCATTCTAATCACTATCTGGTTACAGTAAACTCTAATTACGTATAGAATTGTTGCTCCATGTGTATTTTTACATTTATTTTACAGTGGTCAAGGGAGCTTGTTGCAGCCTTTTATTTACTACAGATTCCTGACACTGCGTTATTCCTCCAGAAGAAATCCCTACTGCCGGTAAGAGTCATAATATGAAGCTCTGAAATTTTCCTGCTCCTTAAATTCATCTGTTGACTTGTCGGAAGATAACGTGAGGTGTCCATAGAGTTGGATACTTGCCGATTGCTAAAATAGTGCACGGCTTTATAGAGCTGAACACCCACTTTGCTGCCTTCTGATTTCCATCGACAGAATTTTAAACCCGCACCATGTGAAATCACCGAGAAGCATTCTATTGGGGACTGGTTGGGTCTGACCTCGTTGACCCCCAGAATGTTCTCTTCTAATGTCTATTGGGGACTGGTTGGGTCTGACCTCGTTGACCCCCAGAATGTTCTCTTCTAATGTCTGAAGATTAGTTTAGTTGGACGCCGTATGGCCGACACAATCCTGTGAGGTTGTGGCCCTTTGAGTTACATTGAACCACACAATAGGGCAGGTTTATAAAAAGCGTCTTTTTGACAACAGTTTGTTGGCACAGGTGCCACAATTTGCAGTTCATAGGGGGGGGGGGGGATAAAATGGTGCAATTATGTATATGAATTTGGAGAGAGAATTGTTTCTTCTAAAAACACCTTCTCTAGCCTACGCCAGGTATGATTTGTATAGAAAATTTTGGTTGTGCTTTTATCATTTGGCAACAGGCCACCAAGCAAGCTGCAATATGCCCACCACTTTCATGAACTGGGCACCCGGGCTCGTAGCTAATGCTGCCGTTCGTCTGTATGTGCCCCTGTAGTTCCGTTTTTTTTATTTGAACAGTAGTATACAATTTCAGAGAAATTAAGTGGGCCGTCCGCTAATCCAAAATCTGTTTAATCCCCCGCTTTCTAGGACTTTGTTCACAGAGCTGAGGATTATCTTGGAGCACCTTGTAATGAAACCAGCATGTCCAGACTTTGTCAGAAGACTGTGCCTCAGCAGCATTGCCTTTGTAAGCCGACTAGCCCCAACCGTTGCATAAGTTATTCTGTAATTAAATTATACAATCTGTATGTAAATGAGCGTCAGCAGCTGGTTATTTCTGCTCTCTGTATGATATCCGGATGGTTTACAATTATGATGTCATCCAAACCGATCCATGAAAATCATGCTGAATTCTCTTCTGCCTTTTTATACATCACTTGTTACAATTTCTTAGCGTGATCCCTGTGACTCGTTCCCCATAGGTGAATGTAAGACTGATTTGCTATACACGGCTCGTACATACTTGTATGAGTTACTGGCCGGAATCTCCTCTCCAGTGATCGTCTTAGAAAGTTGCAGCATGGGGTTTTTAATACATAAGCTGCAAAAAAAAAAAAAGCATGCACAGAGTTTGTCTGAGAATTTGTACGAGAAAATACAGTGATCTCTAAATGTTCTAGTTTCAGCTTTCCGGGAACAGAGTAGTTTGAACATTGTACAAATTAAACAAATGTTACTTTACGGTTCTGAGATGTTTCTTTCTGGTTCTATAATCTTGGTATGAAGATTATTATTGAAATGTACATAGCATAAAATAATGAAGTGATTTTACAGCATTTTTTTCAGATATGTAGGTTCTTAAAGTGTCTAAGCGTTTTTTTTTGTTTTTTTTTTAGTTTTCTTTTTTTTATTTTGTGTCTTTCAACGTTGTACACATTAAAAAGATGCAATAAAATTCCTACCTGCACCAATACAACCAAATACTGGTGTGTAGTACATTGAATGTCGTGTGCTGTCCTGGATCAAGAAAGACGTCAAGTGGATACACAACTTTTAAGTCACCACCTTGATTTTTAGATTTCTCTGCTTTCTCTTCTTCTGTACCACCAAACCCGTGATCCATCATCCACGCCTGATGAAGACCGTGTTATTCTCCCCTTGATATTCTTTCTGGTGACTCTTTTTTTATTTTTTTGCTTTATTTAGTGTAATGTGAACAGCTATATTTCCTGGCGTTTTTGAAGTCCTATAGAAAAGCCTATTGAAAAATCGCCAAACCTAGAGCATGCTGCGTTAAAAAAAAAAAAAAAAAAAAAAAAAAAAGGTGCCACGGCTGCCAAAAACACCACAAGCCAAAGCGCTATCTATAAAGGCTTTAAAGTAATGTCAGACCGAAGCAGTTTTTTTTAGGGAAAAAAGACAGAATATGCTGTGTGTAAATAAAGCCTGATGAGTTGCTGCCCCCCCCCCCCCTCCCCCTCTAGTGCCTTTATGAAAGAGTCCATGCAATTTTATGACCCTGGAAGTTCTGGTGTCTGTGTGAGTGTTACAGGATTATACCCATTCACTCAAGCAGGAAAAGTGTCTCAAGTCTGATTCAAACAGCCCCAGTGTGATATTTAGTTATCTAAGCAGCGAGAAAAGAACAGGTAAGAGACTGACACATGGAGTTCCTCAATGGAACACATGAGATATTTAAGTTTTGTGCGGAGCTTCCTTTGAAGATATTGATTAGAAATGTCCTGTTTATAAAAAAAAAAAAGTAGGCCATTCACCTACATAGTGGCAGGTCCGCCCATACATTCCAAGTACAGAAGGCTCCGTAAAGTGCACTAATCCTGTAAGGACCGCTTCCTCTAATGTGGCAATTTTTTTTGTATCCGTTGCTTTCCGTTTGTCTCCATTCGCTAGGTTTACGTTTTTTTGTTTTTTTTTAATGGAAACAAAAAGTGCAGGCTGCAAAACTTTTGTTTCTGGTCAAAAAAAACGGAGACAAACGGAAAGCAACTTATACAAAACAATTACCATTGAAATCAATGGTAATTCTAACGGAACCGTTGCTTTCTTTTTAATGTATCAATCCTCGCTTCCTCTGATGGAGGAGAGGTAAACTCATAATAACGGTAGCGTGAAAGAAGCCACTTATTAGAAGGGATTGAACGTATTGAGGGGGGATCAGATTGACACACAGCAGAGCTTTACTGTACACGTAGACAAATTTTAGTGGTCATAAATAAAACATTCCAGATTTCTTAGGCCTCATGCACACGACCGTAGTGGTGTGCACGAGCTGCGATTTGTGGCCGCCCACATGGCCGTGTGCATTCATTTCAACAAGCCTGGACTGCAAAATGCGGCCGTAATAAGACACGTCCTATCATTTTGCAGTCCAGGCTCCTGGGCAATGCACGGGCTGTGGAAACCACGGGCGGGTGCATGGGCCCATAGAAATGAATGGGACCACAATTCACCCGCAGATTTGCGGCTGAATTGCGGCCGCAAAAACATGTTCATGTGCATGGGGCCTTCCAGTTGCAGACCATGATTGATGGTGGCGATACCAAATGCCTTCTTCATGAATACTGCAAATAAAGTATTGCATTGAAAGGTCTTGTAGGGACTGAGAAGTTTGTGTTTTTCTAAATCGTACTGGAGGGATGTTGTGTATCTCCCCTCATCAATGCCCAGGCCACGGTGCACATTTTTGGAAATTTTCTAAATTTTAAAGCTCTGTAAATTAGAGAAAACATTTGATTAATTTTTTTCTGGATTTAAGGAGAAGAGAACTTGATCAACTGGAAAAGATCATCATGGTATTGGCCTCCCTGGTGTGTCACAAACCATATCGCTGTAGGCTTTTGGTTGTATATTTTGAAAAGATACTGGGTTTGAGAACAGAGGATCCTGAGAGGAATGTAAAGATCCCCATCTCCATTTTATGTTACACCAACGTATTTGTCGTTACAGCTTCGTTTTTACTGGGCTGAGGCGTAAAATAAACCATGTGTGGGAAATCAAACTGAATGGCCACATTTTTGCCAGCAGTGCCCATGCACTTACATAGTTCGACGTTTGTTCAGGCAATCTTTAATCCCTTTCCGACATTTGACGCACATGTATGTTCTAGTCGGGAGGGGAGTATGGCGCAGGCTCAGCTCGTGAGTGGGTGTCAGTCGTATATTATATTGGACACCTTGCTTCAAAGGCCAGGATCTCATTTGCAACTGGCATCTAAGCCAATAGCCAGAGGGTGAAGTCCCCCGGGTCTGCCACGTTAGTTCTCCTATTAAGCCCTGCCAGCGGAGGACATAAAATCCATAATACACTGCGATACAGAAGTATTACAATGTATTGTGCAAACGATTTAATAATCTGTTACACTGAGGGCTCTTAAAGGGAATGTTTCGCTAGAAATTATTTTTTTCTTCCAGTTAAACAATTAGTATTTGTGTGATTACACATTGTTTTAATTTTTTTACGAGTCAGGAAATATTATAAATTAGATTCTAATTTATAACATTTCCATGTGCTGGGCACTAGAGGGAGCAATTCCCAAAATTGCAGCATGGTCACTGTGGTAAATCAACCTCATTGATTTATGCTGCAGATTTGGGGTGGACACACTCTCCTCTCGTGTCCTCACACAATCCCCCCCCCTCCCTTCCTCTGGCTAGTGCCAGGAGAATGAGGGGTTTGAAGGTCTTCAAACCTCTTACACTGTGCTGCCATTTTCTGAGTGACTGCATAGTGCTAGGAGGATTAGATACAGGGCTCAGCAGACAGTATCACACGAACATAATACACACATCATACATGAACATAAATTACCTGCTCCTGCCGCCGTCTACGCTCCTCTTCCTCCTCTTGCGGATTTAAGTACCACACCACATGTCAATTTCTGGACATTTTCACAGCTGATTTTTTTTTTTCTACAGCGTGCGCATGAGATTTGTTCAAATCTCATCCACTTTGAAGCTACTGTAAATGCGGATTTTCTGCACAGAATTCCGTTGAGGAAGTTCTGCAGCATTTACGCTATGTGGGAACCCGGCCTTAGGCCTCATGCACACGACCGTAGCCATGTGCGCGGCCTGGATTTTCGGGTCGGTCGGCTGCGGACTGTCAACCGCGAGCCGCCCACAATTCGCGGGCCATGCACATGGCCGTGACCATTATTTTCAATGAGCCCGGACCGCAGAAGACGCCCGTAATAAGGCATGTCCGTTCTTTCTGCGGTGTGTGCTCCCGGGCCATGGATGGACCGTAATATCTACGGTCGTATGCATGGCCCCATAGAAATGAATGGGGCCGCAATTCTCCTGTGGATTTTCGGGGGAATTGCGTCTGCAAAAGCACGTTCGTGTGCATGGGGTCTTATGGTTAAAGTAATCACATGCTTGAGCAGCACAGATTCCCCCAATCAAATTGCCTTACACATCTTAAGCATATAGTTGCGGAGGTATTATATCACACACATATTCTACATCCAGCTAGTTATAAGAAGCTCGGTTTACGTGGCCTTGCAACTACAGAGAACATTGCAGATGGAAGAGTATGAAATGCAGTCTGGCTTTTACAAAACAATGGAAGGAGTCATAACCACAACTATATATAATATATAAGCAAGAGTCACACTCTTAGTGTATATTATTAACTCCATTATACTACACAATTGCACGGTCACGTACCCTCAGAAATAAAATGCTGTTTGGGAATAAATGGAATAAAAAGTGATCAAAAGTTGTATCTACTCCAATATAAACGACCGCTTTCCCCGCAAAAATCATCGCCGCAGCCCCTCCAAACAGCTAATCAGTGATGACGTTAAGAGTCGAACCTCCACTGATCTAATATTGATAGCCTATCCAAGGCTGTAAATTTTAAAGAACCAGAAAACCCCTTTAGGGTATGTTCACACGGCAGCGTACGTTACGGCTGAAATTACGGGGCTGTTTTCAGGAGAAAACAGCTCCGTAATTTCAGCTGTCATGGCATGTTGAGGCACTTTTTCGCTGTGTCAATTACGGACGTAAATGGAGCTGTTTTTCCATGGAGTCAATGGAAAACGGCTCCATTTAACGTCTAAAGAAGTGACAGGCACTTCTTTGACGCGGGCCTCTATTTACGCGCCGTCTTTTGACAGCGACGCGTAAATTTACGCCTCGTGGGAACAGACCAACGTAAAACCCATTGCTTTCAATGGGCAGATGTTTGCCGACACTATCGAGCCGCATTTTCGGACGTAAATCGAGGCGGAAAACGCCCGAATTACGTCCGTAAATAAGCCGTGTGAACCCAGCCTTAAAGTCTATGGGCACATCCGCGTATATGTTAGATTTACCTGGTATATATTCTGATGCACGACAGATATGCTGTGAATTGAACCTCAAGGTGACCATCTAATGTGTACGAATCTTCCCCGACGTCAGATGTCATGGGACAGAAGGGTCGGGCCTGTTGGATTCCAACAGGCCTGATGTTTTTACTCCTTCCCCCTATCGAGAATGCATGTGTATGGAGTAGCTGGGAGGAATAGCCGTCCGCCAAACGATCATTTGTCCGACAGCTATCTGAAAAGTACGGCTTGCCTTACTCCTTTTCCCCCAACTGTGCCATTGTGCCAGGGACCATACAGCAGCGTAACCACCGTCAGCCCGCACAATGTTGAAATAGATTGAAACGCTTATTGTTGTTTTCTATTCAGGGACTGAGGCGCAGAAATGCTAATGCAAGACTCCAGGGGAAATAAAACTCTCCTGCATATTTGAGAAAATGTGAAGCCCATTCAGTGAAATCTAATAAACGTAATAATCACAGGTTGCTGACACCAAAGAAAAAGGACCTCATTCGACTTTTCTTTTTTTGCAGCGATTTACTGGTCCCCACTGATTGTAAAATTGGATCAGAGCCGTAAATTATCCATACCACTAGCCGGTAACGTAAGTTCAGGGATCCATATCTGAGGAGCGTTCTGCTTAAATCAGCAAAAATGATACATTTGACGGAACAAAATTGGAAATATCAGGGGCTTTCTGGTGTGATTGAGGTAAACAACGGCTTTACTTGCAATTTGGAGTTGCCCTTTTTCACAACATTTGCTTTGTATGGTAAATAATATTTCAAGACAAATTCAATTGCTTTGTTTCTCTGCTGGGCAGTTGTACGCAGGATTTATTGATGTCGAGAAAATGAAACTGCTTAATGTAATTTCTGTTTATATTTTGGGGTGGTTTATTGACATTTATTTACCGAGGTTTTTATCTATGTAAAAAGTTAATGCTGACAAGTTAAAATATTTCTGTGTAACATAAATTGTATTATTTATTATAGTGTTTTATTTGATTTCTACAAGGCTGGTTCTCCAACGTGATTTAAGGTGTCATGAATATGCCACTTTTTTTTTGCATTTTTGTGACCCCCAAATCTAAAACACATGAAACAGCTTATACACATCCAATTTCATGCGACCCCATAAGTTAACATTTGCATTAATAATACTCAATATCGCACTGACTTCTATCACAAGTCCAACCCTAAGAAATACCAATCAGTCATGCAAGTACTGTAACTCCCTAACGAAACCGAGAATGAGGGCTGTAGTTATAATTTAGCTGAGAGTCAGTATTAAAGCGGACCTGTCATCTGAATAAGCATGTTTGGCTGGGTTCACACCTGCGTTGGTGGGTTCCGTTTTCTGCTCTGTCAGAGAAGCAGAACAAGGGAATAACGGAACCAACGTTTACGTTGCACAACGAATACCATCGGTTGCCGATGGAACCCATTGACTTTAATGGTTTCCGTCAGGGTGTCCGTGATTCTACCGGACACAATAGTGCAGCATGCTGCGCTATTGTCTCGGGTAAACTCTGCCCAAACCTCCCGGATCTCCGACGGAGGCCCCTAACAGAGCCTCCGACGCAGATGTGAACATAGCCTTACAGGGACAGGTCCTCTCTTATTCCAAACGGCCCAAAATAAATATTGTACCTAACAAAAAACACAGCAGACTAATTTTGTTGTGTGTGCTGTTTTGACTAACAGTAATGTGCTGTTCTTAAAAAGGTTGTCACCTTTGAATTCCTAAAATAGTAAGAAAAACACAAACTTAATATAGAAATCAATATACACTATATTGACAAAAGTATTGGGACACCTACACATTAAAGGAGCTTTTTTGACATTCCATTCTAAATCCGTAGGCAATAATATGGAGTTTTAATATGGAGTTGGTCCCCCCCTTTACAGCTAAAACAGCTACTGCTCTTCTGGGAAGGCTTTCTACAAGATTTTGGAGTGTATCTGTGGGAATTTTTGCCCATTCATCCAGTAGAGCATTTGTAAGATCAGACACAGATATTGGAGGAGAGGCCCTGGCTCATAAACTTCGTTCTAGTTCATCCCAAATGTGTTGGAAGGGGTTGAGGTCAGGGCTCTGTGCGGCCAGTCAAGTTATTTCACACTAAACTCACCCACCCAGCCTTTATGGACCTTACTTTATGTACTGGGGCACAGTCATGCTGGAACAGAAAAGGACTGAACCTCAAACTATTCCCACAAAGTTAATAGCATACAGTTGTCCAAAATGTCTTGGTATGCTGAAGCATTAAGATTTCCCTTCACTGGAACTAAGAGGCCTAGGCCAACCCCTGAAAAACAACCCTATAGCATTATCTCTCCTCTACCAAACTCTACAGTTCGCACAATGCAGTCAGGCAGGTAATGTTCTCCTGGTATTCGCCAAACCCAGACTCGGCTATCAGACTCCTGAAAAACAACCCCACAGCACGGAATTGCAGGCCCCATAATAATAACCATAAATTCTAATCTTATATCTGCAATAAAGAAATACACAAGTATTATGGTGAAATTAGGCAACAGTGTTCATTATGGGTAAATGATACATTCAGTTTGGCAATATATATCAAGACCAATATCATAAATCCATCAATAATATAACCATTTTATCAAATACCCATCCATAAATTCAGCCAAACTGCAATTCCACATGGGCGACTGACTCCCAACAATAAATGTCCATCACAAGGGAGGGATGTTCAGTTAGGTGGCTGAGTGCTGAAGCAGTGAACAGGGGAATTTATAAACCTCTGTAGACTCCCACTCAAAAGGAACTGTCCAATCATCTTCTTTCTCCCCAGAACCTAGAAACAGCCAGAATCTTCTGGAAGCCCAGGTATGTCCACCTGTGAGGCAATAAAAAAAAGGGGGACGACGACAAACAAAGGACTTGTAAAGTGCTGTGGAATATGTTGGCGCTAAATAAATAAAGATTATTATTAAAGGTACCAAGGTCCAAAAGCCCCATAAAACAGTAAAAAATAAGGGAGAAGGGTGGAAGTGCTACAATTCCATGTCCCCCCTTGCTTTACAGAAAGGGGGAGCCCCCTACAATATCCCTCCTCCACGTTACAGTTCGCACAATGCAGTCAGGCAGGTAGCAGTCTCCTGGCATTCCCCAAACCCAGACTTGTCCATCAGACTGAGAGATAGAGAGGGGTGATTCATCAGTCCACGGAACACATTTCTACTGCTCCAGAGTCCAGTGGTGGCGTGCTTTACACCACTCCATCCAATGCTTTGGTGATGTAAGGGTATGTGCACACGGCCTATATACGGACGTAAATCGGGCGTTTTTGCCCCGAATTACGCCCGAAAATAGCGCCTCAATAGCGCTGACAAACATCTGCCCATTGAAAGCAATGGGCAGACGTTTGTCTGTTCACACGAGGCGTATATTTACGCGCCGCTGTCAAATGACGGCGCGTAAATAGACGCCCGCGTAGAAGAAGTGACCTGTCACTTCTTTGGCCGTAATTGGAGCCGCTATTCATTGACTCCAATGAATAGCAGCGCTAATTACGGCCGTAATTGACGCGGCGTTTAAGCGCCTGCACATGCCGGTACGGCTGAAATTACGGGGATGTTTTCAGGCTGAAACATCCCCGTAATTTCAGCCGTAACGGACGCCCTCGTGTGAACATACCCTAAGGCTTGCATGCAGCTGCCCGGCCATGGACAGCCATGCCATGAAGCACCCGACACACAGTTTTTGTGAGGATGTGAATGGCAGAGGAGGTATGGAGCTCTGTAGTTATTGAGTCAGTGGAACGTTGTCGACTCTTATACACTATGTGCCTCAGCGACCCTACTCAATAACTTTTTGTGGTCTCCCCTTCATGGTTGAGTTGCTGTGGTACCTCAACAACACCACTTACAATAATACCACTTACAGTTGATCGTGGAATATCTAGGAGGGAAGAAATTTCACGGACTGACCTATTACAATGGTGACATCAGTGGCGTAACTACCGCGGTAGCAGCAGTATCGGCTGCTACGGGGCCCGGGGTTTGAGGGGGCCCGTGCCGCCAGCCGACACGCACACCCAAATGCCCGGTGGTGCCGCTAGCAGCCGTTATGGCTGCTACAGCGGTAGCGCCGCTACTGTGGGGCCCGCGACGCCAAGCCTTACACAGGCCCTCTCATGCCTGTAGGTGTCGCTAGCACCGGAGGGGGCCCCAGTGCTAGCGGCAGCCAAATACATGTATTAGCACTGAATGGCCGGGCATGTTCCGTGCCTGACCATCCAGTGCCTTACAATGACACTGATTGGCTAGCGGCGCGATGACATCATCGCGCCGCTTCCATGCTTGGAAGGTGCTGATTGGCGGGGCAAGTCATTCTGCCCCGCCAATCAGCGTCATTGGAGGATGCTCGTTCAGCTCCTGCAGACATGCTCAGAAGAGAGCATGTCTGCATCGCCAGTGAACAGCGTGGGAACGGGATCATGTGAGTATGGCAATTTTTTTTTCCCCCTCATAAAAATGTGAAAGGCATTATCTATAGTGGGGGGGGGGGGGGGGTCGTCTTTATGTGGGCTATTATATATAGGGGGTCTATATGTGGGGCAGTAGCTACAGGGGGGTCTATATGTGGGCCAGTAGCTACAGGGGGGTCTATATGTGGGGGTGTGGGCCATTATATACAGGGGGCTCTATATGTGGGCCATTATATACAGGGGGGTCTATATGTGGGGGTGTGGGCCACTATATACAGGAGGCTCTATACGTGGGCCATTATATACAGGGGGCTCTATGTGGGCCATTATATACAGGGGGCTCTATATGTGGGCCATTGTATACAGGGGGCTCTATATGTGGGCCATTATATACAGGGGGGTCTATATGTGGGGGTGTGGGCCACTATATACAGGGGGATCTATATGTGGGCCATTATATACAGGGGCTCTATATGTGGGCCATTATATACAGGGGGGTCTATATGTGGGCCACTATATACAGGGGGGTCTATATGTGGGGCACTATATACAGGGGTGGGCTATATGTAGAACACTATAGGGGAGCTATTTTTTAGGGTGCTTTCTATAGGGGTGGGCTATGTGTGGGACACTATATACAGGGGTGGGTTACCTGTGGGGCACTAGCAACAGGGTGGCTATATGTAGTGCACAGTCTAAAGGGGTGGGCTATATGTGGGACACTATATACAGGGGGAGCTATATGTGAGACACTATCTACAGAGGTGGGCTATACGTGGAGCACTAACTATAGGGGAAGCTATATGTAGGGCAGCACGGTGGCTCAGTGGTTAGCACTATTGCCTTGCAGCTCTGGAGTCCATATGTGGGCACTATCTACAGGGGCTTCTATGTAGGTCACTATCTACAGGGGGCACGGTGTGTGTGTGTGTGTGTGTGACCGTTATATTTAGATGTGTTGAGAATTTTAACTTTGTTTATAGGTGCAGAAATGAGAAGCTGAAGACATCTAAACGGAAAACTGCAGAAATGGGTCATGGCCGGGAGAAATCCATCATAGATGTCTGAACCGGAGGGAGAAGAAAAGAACTAGAATCTGAGACGTCACCGGTGAGTCACTTAATGTAAATGTTTATTCTGCCTCTAATCAGTATTGTAGTCACTGTATGATCTGCAGCGAGATGATGGTGATAGGATTTTTTTTGTGAAACCGCATCTCCCAGCATATCATTACCATTGTTCCGGCCATGCTGGGAGCTGTAGTTTTACGCCGTACAAACCTATACGCAGTGGCGTAACTACCGCTATAGCAGCCGTAGCGACTTCTACAGGGCCTGCAGCATGAGGGAGCCCGTGGCACCCGCCGGCACGGCCCCCTCCGATGGCCGCAGGCTCCGCTAGCAGCCGCTATGGCTGCTACAGCGCGACGCCACTGAAAGGGTTGTTCCTACAAAAGACATGCATCCCCTATCCACAGGATAGGGGATACATGTGGGATCGCTGGGATGAGGAGAACGGGGGACCGAAAGTCCCCCCTAAGTTCTCCATGACAAACCTCGGACTTCCGGGGTCTGTGTCGGCAGCTCCATAGAAATGTATGGAGCGCCGGTCGCGCTTGTGCGCATGCGTGACCAGCGTTCCTTTCATTTTTATTGAACTGCGCAGACGCCGGAAGTCCGAGGTTTGTCATGGAGAACTTAGGGGGGACTTTCGGTCCCCCGTTCTCCTTATCGCTGCCAGCGATCACACATGTATCCCCTATCCTGTGGATAGGGGATGCATGTCTTTTGTAGGACAAACTATAGGCCGTTTTTTTTTTTTTTTTTGGGGGGGGGGGGGCTGTATGGCGTTATCTACAGAGGGGTTCTGTATGGCGTTATCTACAGGGGGGCTGTATGGCGTCATCTACAGGGGGCTGTGTATGGTGCTATCTATAGGGGGGCGCTGTGTGGTGGAATCTATAGGGAGGCACTATCTACAAGGGGGGGGTGGTTGTGTGATTCCCAGCAGAGGGGGGGCCCCAGTCAAAAGTTTGCTATGGGGCCCAGTCTTTCCTAGTTACGCCCCTGGGTGACATCCTACTACATTACCACGCTGAAATTCAGTGATCTCTTTAGAATTACCCATTTTATCACAAATGCTTGTAAAGGCGACTGCATGGCTAGGTGCTGGATTTTATACACTTGTGGTAATGGGACTGAATTAAACACCTGAATTCAATGATTAAGTGTCCCAATACTTTTGTCCATATAGTGTAGAATATTTTGTTAGACAACAAAAACAGGTTAATGACATTTAAAAAGAGCAATAATGTGATGAAAAACCATGTGAAAGTACATTGATGAAGTCAAATAATAACTACATAAATGACATGACAAAATGCTAAAGATATGTAAATTGCCCACATAATAATCCCCTTAAATTTGTGCTTTTCTATCTGTTGAGGTGTCCCTCACTTGTTGGTGAGGGGTCCCCCAGTTGTTGATGAGGCATCTCCCAGTTGTTGATGCGGCGGCCCCCAGTTATTGATGAGGCGTCTCCCAGTTTTTGATGCGGCATCCCCCAGTTGTTGGTGAGGTGTTCCCGTTATTGGTGAGGGGTCCCCCAGTTGTTGAGGTGTCACCAGTTGTTGGTTAGGCATCCCCCCAGTTTTTGATGAGGCATCCCCAGTTGTTGGTGAGGTGTTCCCGTTATTGGTGAGGGGTCCCCCAGTTGTTGGTGAGGGGTCTCCCAGTTGTTGATGAGGCGTCTCCCAGTTGTTGGTGAGGTGTTCCCCAGTTGTTGGTGAGGCGTCCCACCAGTTGTTGATGAGGCATCCCCCAGATTTTGATGAGGCATCCCCCAGTTTTTGATGAGGCATCCCCCAGTTTTTGATGCGGCATCCCCCAGTTGTTGGTGAGGTGTTCCCGTTATTGGTGAGGGGTCCCCCAGTTGTTGAGGTGTCCCCAGTTGTTGGTGAGGCATCCCCCCAGTTTTTGATGAGGCATCCCCAGTTGTTGGTGAGGTGTTCCCGTTATTGGTGAGGGGTCCCCCAGTTGTTGAGGTGTCCCCAGTTGTTGGTGAGGCATCCCCCCAGTTTTTGATGAGGCATCCCCAGTTGTTGGTGAGGTGTTCCCGTTATTGGTGAGGGGTCCCCTAGTTGTTGATGAGGCATCTCCCAGTTGTTGATGCGTCATACCCCAGTTGTTGATGAGGCGTCCCCCAGTTGTTGATGAGGCGTCCCCCAGTTATTGATGAGGTGTCCCCCATTTTTTTTATGAGGCGTCTCCAGTTGTTGGTGAGGTGTTCGCCTGTTGTTGGTGAGGGGTCCCCCAGTTGTTGGTGAGGGGTCCCCCAGTTGTTGGTGAGGCATCCCCAGGTGATGGTGGAGAGTTCCCCAGTTATTGGTGAGGCGTTCCCAAGTTGTTGGTGAGGGGTCCCCCAGTTGTTGGTGAGGGGTCCCCCAGTTGTTGGTGAGGCGCAGCTGGGGAGACAGATTTTAGAAAAGTGATTATAAGCAGCCCACCTTTCTCTGCCTGCAGCCATCTCTGGTTTAGTAACATAACTGAGTACTCTGTGCTTATTTTATTGTTTTACTGGATTTGGGGAACAGACAATGACCAATAGTGAGGCCCAAATATCAACATGTTGTGGCTGGTGAGACCCCAGTAAAAAAAATTGAGAAACCATGCCGTAAATGATGCTGTTACTATCTACTGTACAGGAAGACATATATTAAAAGAGCAAAATGAAGTAATGAATGAAAAATCCCCTATTATTATTGATCACTTACCAACACTTGAATTCCAAATTGTAGGTCATATGTGTAGCCACACAAACTACCAGAAAGGCCAATTTTAAAGCGTAACTTCACTTATAGTTAAAAACTATTATAGTGCAGGAGTGTATAGAATTCTATTGCGCTAATGGTCGTTCTGGATTTGGGAGCCATGGAGACAAGCAGGACCCTCTGTCTCCTATTGCAAAGTTATGAGCAGCCGCAGCATGGACTTAACACAGTCCGTGCTGCTGCTAGAAGCAGTAAAACAAGTTATTTATAAAAACGACAATAGTTCATACTCCTGCACTATAATAGTTTTTGACTGAAAGGTATGCTTTAATGCAAATTTGCATAAACCAAACGAGTGTTGGCAGGTATATAATGGGCAAAGGGAACATGAGTAAACACACAAATAAACCATACCTCCCAACTTTCAAGTATGGCAAAGTGGGACAACCAATGTGGCACGCGCCTCTAACCCCGCCAAAACACCCAGTTCAGCCCACACAGTATCACGCGCCCATAATGCCTCCCCACAGTATCATGCCTCCATAGAACCCCCCCCCCCACACAGTGCAATGACCATATAGCTGCCCAGACAGTATCATGTCCCATAATTCCACCTACACAGTATCATGCTCACATAGTGCCTCCCCAATGTAAAATGCCCCCATAGAACCCCCACACAATATGTTGCCCCTATAACTGCCCCCCATACAGTGTAATGCAAAATAGCTCTTAGGGTGTGGGTGTTCTTGCCATCATAAACAGTCCTTACTCAGGATTTGGCAAACAACGCTCGTATTTATTTTGAGCAAATACAAAATAAAACAACAACAACAAACAGGTACATTAGGGGTTGAATTGCAGCTGCCTTCATATCGAGCAGCACCCCAATCCTCAGCTCACATGCTCTGAACTGAACCTGTCCCACCCTCCTCTGGGTGCATTTAAATACACAATATTCTAGTTCCCAGAATTCTACAGTCTTAAAGGGACACACACATTTGTGTTTAAATTTCAAACACATACATATTATACCTAAACCACATATTATACATATTCCATACTTCATGTCTCCTTTTAAAAAGAAAAGGAGCTTACAATCTCTATACACATAACCAAATCATACAAAAGAAAAATACATATACTTTGTGTGGCTGCAGCTCTGCCTCACCTGGCATTAATCAAGTGCCTCCTATATAAACCCACCACACCCTCCATTCAGGTTTGATCACATAAGATGGAGGTAATGCTGTGTGTTATTGGGGAATGCTGAATCAGCTTGTCTGTAGAAATAATAGTGGACAGAGACAAAGGTTTTCTGGCCAGCAGGTGAGAGAGATACAGATACACAGACAAGCTAATTCACTATTCACCCCTCAACAGTCGCTTTCCACAGTGAATGCTGAAGCAGTGAGCTGACGACTCCCTGCTACAGCATTGGATTTAACTGTATATGCAGAAACAGTTAAAACCAGCACACACACCGCCAGCCGCCCGGGACAGCGAGACACCGCCCGGAATTCGGGACTGTCCTGCTGAATCTGGGACGGTTGGGCGGTATGAATAAAGTGTTTACGTTTTTAAGGCATCACCCTAATCTTGCTACCTAACTCGGATTAGTGCTCCCCAAGCCCTTCATCCATAAAGCCATGGTTTCCATATCTTGCACTGGTGAGGTCTAATAAGCCTGAAACAGCAGTATACAAGTTGGAATAAATGTCCTTTTTAAACTGTATCTGTGCCATAAACCAGCGATTCTGGATCCATATTTGTCCACTGGGGCAGAAAGAAACAATTTGAATGTCCTTACCCAGAATCCCAAAATGAGGATCCATTTCTTTATTGTGTGGATATGTGATAGACGTGAGCATGTGATTACCTTCTGCTTTATAAAAGCCTTGGTGTATGCAAAATTGCTTTGATCCCTTTTAGCCCTCCTCGCCCCAGCTTTGCTCCCTAATACAGCATTATCTTGCACTGATATTACCATGCCATATACTGGATTTTCTCAATACACAACACACTATACCTTGAGCAATACAGAGCTGGATCTGACCTCCAACCCCCTCACTACTGTCTTACATACCTACATGCGCTCCCTCCACAAATCAGAGGCCATAGGCAGCAAGGAGAATTATACTGTTGCCTACTTTTGATACATGCTGTAACCCCTTTAGGATACAGCTAGTTTGGGCATTCAGGACTCAGCGATTTGTTACATTTTTTATCACTGCATTCCAAGGGCGATAACTTTTATTTGTAGACATACTGTAGCCGTATAAGGCCCCATGCACACGACCGTAGAATTCGTCTGAAATTAGGGACAGTAATTACGGTCCGCAACTACGGACCAATTCACTTCTACTGACCACAGAGCCGTAGAAAACCTCCGCAAAAGATAGGACATGTCATATATTTTGCTTTTTATGGACTGTGCTCCCATACTTTGTATGGAAGCACAGGCCGAAAATGCAGATGGATGTCCGCAGCCGACACCGGCCGGCCATGCCCGTAATCGCGGAGAGTGATTACGGGCATGGCCATGTGCATGAGGCCTTAGGGACTGTTTTTTTTCTGACTTAGACGTATTTTTGATGGCACTATTGTGGGGTACATATAAAAACACTTTTTTTTTATTTTTAAAGAGGCTCTGTCACCACATTATAAGTGGCCTATATTGTACACGATGTGATTGGCGCTGTAATGTAGATTACAGCAGTGGTTTTTATTTAGAAAAATTATCATTTTTGACGGAGTTATGACCTATATTAGATTTATGCTAATGACTTTCTTAATGAACAACTGGGCGTGTTTTACTTTTTGGCCAAGTTGGCGTTGTACAGAGGAGTGTATGACGCTGACCAATCAGCGTCATACACTTCTCCCCATTCATTTACACAGCACATAGCGATATAGCTATATCGCTATGTGCAGACACATAAACACACTGTAACGTTACTGCAGTGTCCTGACAATGAATATACATTACCTCCAGCCAGGACGTGATTTGTATTCAGAATTCTGACACTTCGCTAACAGAATCCTGACACTACAGCCCAGCAAGCGTAATCTCGTTTGAAATGACAGTTTACAGCGTAATCTCGCGAGATTACGCTTGCTGTGCTGTAGTGTCGGGATTGTGTTAGCGAAGTGTCAGGATTCTGAATACACATCACGTCCTGGCTGGAGGTAATGTATATTCATTGTCAGGACACTGCAGTAACATTACAGTGTCTTTATGTGGCTGCACATAGCGATAAAGCTATATCGCTATGTGCTGTATAAATGAATGGGAGAAGTGTATGACGCTGATTGGTCACTGATTGGTCAGCGTCATACACTTTTCTCCACAACGCCCACTTGGCCAAAAAGTAAAACACGCCCAGTTGTTCATTAAGAAACTCATTAGCATAAAGCTAAAAAAGGTCATAACTCCATTAAAAAATGATCGTTTTTCTAAATAAAAAACACGGCTGTAATCTACATTACAGCGCCGATCACATCATGTACAATATAGGCCACTTATAATGTGGTGACAGAACCTGTTTAAATTAGTTTGTTTTTGTGTGGCCACATTCTTCTTTTTTTGCGGGACAAGTTGTATTTTATAATAGCACTATTTTTGGGTACATATAACTTCAATTATACATACAACTAAGAATTCCCCATTGTTTCTAGGGTTTTTACATGTACGGAGTTCACTGTATGGCACAAATAACGTCTTACCTTTATTCTCTGGGTCGACATGATTACGGCGATACCAAATATGTATGGTTTTTTTTCAAAGTTTGCTAGTTTATCACAATAACAGCACATTTAATGGGAAATAAAATGTTTTTTATGTTGTCGCATTCCAAGAGCCATAACTTTTGCTGTTCATGTTTTTCTTTGTGCGGGTCAAGACCTTTTTAAATAGAACCATTTTGGGGTACATATAAATAATTGATACATTTTGGGGGGGAAAGATGGAAAAAACAGCAATTTTGCCATTGCTTTTTGTCATTCCTTGTGCAGTTTAAATACCATGTTACGGTATTATGTGGGTGGTTACAATCGCTGCCATACCATATATGTGTATTTTTATCTTAACACTTTTGCAAAACAATTTGTATTATTTTTACTTAGAATTTTTTTTTATTTTAATAAAAACACAGCCTAAAGAAATTCCAGGATGCAAGGAATAGAAGGCTGCTCTTCTGTCTGCCCCTTGGACTTGCAACAATTCTGGAAGATGTTCTTTATACAAGCAAACGGAGAGTTCCTACTACCGACTTTAATGGACCTCTGTCTATCAGTAAAGGGCCGCCAACATCCAGGCAGCCATCTGAAGGGTTGTTAACTCGCGGCAGACTGAGGAATCAATCGTAATTTCCACCACTGGACCTGGCTCATTTGTAACAGCAGTGAAAAACAAATTACTTTGGACCAGACAGGTGTGATGGTTATGACCTTACTTGTCCTTATTTTTGTGAGGACTTTTAAGATTACAGGTATTGGGGGAAACACATACACCAGGAGAAGTCTCCATTCGATCAAAAAGGATTGTCTGCTATTGGCTGGCCCTCGCTGTACGGTCAGCAGGATCTTTTTTTTGTTTTTGCATTGTTGTGCGCTGCCATTAGATTCACATTACCTGTTGGTAATTTCTAGAAAAATCTTGTGTTTCAGGTATCACTCACCTGGGAGACTTTGCCCTATGGCTAGTTGGTCTACAAAAATATTTGTGGAGCCCTTCACATGAACCGTCAGCAAGGCCAGGAGTTGTTATGTCGTTGGCGATTCTAAATTTATATAGTTTTTTTTATGTTTTACCATTTTTTCACAATGTGCTTGTATGTGAGTTTTAGGTGCAAATGTATGATTAAATGCAATTATCTGCTTATAAGAAAAATATAGGGTTGGGGGTGCACTCACTTTCAAAGGTGTGTAATACCTGTATTTTAAAAATTATTACTTTTTTAAAATTTCTAATTTAAAATCAGATTTTTGGTCTCTCCAATTCCAGTGATTTTAAGAAGATATGTGCATGTAGACATAGGCATAAGTGACATGTAAGAACGCTGCACATCTAGAACTTTTATTTTTAGGATGTTGTGCGTCTTATTTTCTCTCTTTGGCCACAATTTAAGCTACAAATATGAATTCTTATGAACTTTATATATGAAAAAGTACATGTTAATGCAAAAGGTGCCTGTGTGTATAAAGTACTGAGTGTCATTTTGACAAAGTGCCATATTGGCTACCTGAGGTGCAAATTGTCAAAAAATCCCTGACAGCGAAAGTGTTAAACAGGCCAGGGGAGGACATACCATATGTTCAACCTATGCAGCTGCACAGGCGCCCAGTAGATAAGGGGGCACGCTGCCACCTTATGAACAGCTTCTTACTGTATATTAGATTGCATGTAAGAGAGTGAGCTTGTGAATTTCATGGTTCACAATTACTGATGGAGAGCAAAAGGCCCATATACTGTTCTTGCACGGGGGGGTCTCGGCTGTTTGTGTTTGCCCATGAAACAGGTGTTCCTACCTTTGGCATCAAGCCAGTGGAGAGGAAGACATGGCTACAGCTAGGGTTTTTCAAAAGGTATCTGGCGCCAAAAATGGGATGACGCGTGGAGACATAACTCTTTGCACCGAGCAATCTTATAGGGGTTGTCCAAAAATTAAATGTTATCCCCTAACCACAGGATAAGTGATAACATGCTGATCGGTGGGGGTCTGCCCGCTGGGACCCCCACGGATCACAAAAAAGGGGGTCCCGTTCCTCCAAATGAATGGAGCGGCAGGTCGAGCATGCACCCTACTGCTCCATTCATTCTCTATGGCACGACCAGGAGATAGCCGAGAGCTGTACTCGGCTATCTCCAGCAGTCCCATATACAGTGAATGGAGCGTCAGTGCGCATGCTCCATTCATTCGGAGGAAGGGGAACCCCCGTCCTTGTGATCGGTGGGGGTCCCAGCTGTCGGACCCCCCATGATCAGCATGTTATCACCTATCCTGTGGTTAGGGGATAACATTTAATCTTGGAACAACACCTTAAAATGGCCGCCGAGAAGTTTTAGGCTGGTTTCACACTGTGTATTTTTGCTGCGTTTATTTTTTTTGTGTTGGTTGATGAACTTCCATTGAGAGACACAGGTGTTTATCTACCAAAAAAAAACAAAAAACGCTTGTTAAAAATGCAACGGAATGCAGTGTGAACCAAGCCTTAATGGATTGCCTAGCAACATAAAGTCCGTACAGTCACAATACTTACCTAGTCATTCACCACTGGTTCTACCAGAGGTAACAAGAAAAAAGGGCGGTATATATAACAAACTTCTACCTACTAAGACCTCTCCTAACTTATTCTAGGGGAGGGTCTAAACTCTAATATTTTGTGCTGCTGCAGGACGTAAGGGAAATTTCTAGTGGCTAAAACCCTTTGTGGGTGGATTCACATGCGGCAGATTTTATTGCCGAAATTTCTGCGACTAAAAAGAATTTTTCTCCATCTGAATGGAACTTGCATATGAATGGAACATATTTTTAATCGCAGAAATTTCTGCAGCAAAATCTGCCACGTGTGACTGCACCAAAAATATGATAACTAGTTGGACCATCCACCTTTAGCAGTAATGATTGAAACAAAATGCTCCCTCTAATTTATGATCAGTCTTTCATGTACTAGTTCAGGAACTTTAGCTCGTTTCTTTGCAGCTTTAACTCATTATTCATTTTGGTGCATGATTTGCTCATGTTTTAGGTCCTGCCACAGCAACTCTTTTAATTTTTGGTTAAGACTAGATCAGTCCAAAAGTTTTGTTTCTCCGCAGCCAATCATATTAAGACGTGTGTTTTTTCTTTAAAAATGAGTTGCTTCAAATAACCCATCAGTATGTCAGCGCCAGCTTCCAAACAGACATTTTGGTTAAAATTTATGTAAACCTTTTCGGGGGGCATATTTTTTTAAATAAATCTACACACTTATTGATAAAAAATATATTTGTAATTTACTTTTATTAAAAATTGTGTCAACTTTTCGAGATGCAGCTTATATACATTCACTATATATACCATACCTCCCAACCATCCTGGATTCAGCGGGACAGTCCCGGATTATGGACGGTGTCCGAGGCGGCCGGAGGTATGTCCCGCTGTCAACTGTATCTGCGCCTTCAGGATGCAGATACAGTTGAACCCAATGCTGAAGCAGGGAACTGTGAGCTCCCTGCTTCAGCATTAGTTCAGAGCGGAGGAGCAGAGGGAGCTCCCCCGCTCGCCGAGGACTCCCTGGGCACAGCGCTACTTTATGTGCTGAGCCCGGGGAGCCCTTGAGGTCACTGTCCATCAGGGCCGGCGTCAGAACCCGGGCAAGTGCCGGGGGCCCACTACCCTTCGGGGGGCCCTCTCGGCTGCTGGGTGTAGATGCTGTCATCGTCACGGCATCACTGTCCATATATGGACAGTGATGTCAGGAAGAGAGGAGTCCCAGGCAGAGCACTAGAAGCGGCTCTGCTCTAGGACTCCATCTCTGGGCAAGCCCCTGACTGTCACAGGCTTCCCTGGAGACGGAGTGCTGGAGCAGAGCCGCTTCTAGCGCTCTGCCTGGGACTCCTCTCCTCCTGTTTCACTGTCCATATATGGACAGTGATGTCAGGAGGAGAGAAGGCATCCCAGGCAGAGCGCTAGAAGCGGCTCTGCCCCAGGACCCCATCTCTGGGGAAGCCCCTGACATCACTGTCAATATATGGACAGTGTTGTCAGGAGCAGAGCAGTGTCCCAGGCAGAGTGCTAGTAGCGCTCTGCCCGGGACTTTGGCTCTGGGGTTGCCCCTGACATCACTACCTGTATATGGACAGTGATGTCAGGGGCTTCTACTGAAGCGGAATCCCCAGCCGGGGCGTCGGCAATGCTCTGGCTGGGGATTCCACTCCTAGAGGGAATCCTAAAGGTGCTACCTACAGGGAGGGGCTGTGTGGCACTACCAGGGATGGAGGCTGTGTGTCTCTACCAGGGAGGGTGGCTGTGTGGCACTACCTGGGAGGAGGGGGCTGTGTGGCACTACCTTGGAGGAGGGGACTGTGTGGCACTACCTGGGAGGGGGGCTGTGTGGCACTCCCTGGGGGTGCTGTATGGCACTACCTGGGAGGGGGGGCTGTGTGGCACTACCTGGGAGGGGGCTGTGTGGCACTATCTACAGAGGGCACTCAATTTATGGGGGTACAAACTGGGGGCCTAACTTCTATATGGGGGGCATAAACAGGGCCTAACGTCTATATGGGGGCACAAAGTGATGTTTTCTGCCATTTTACTGCCACTGTGAGTTCCCCCGCAAAGGGGCCTACTAAGTCTGTGTCGCTCAGGGCCCACATAAACCTGGAGCCGGCCCTGCTGTCCATATATGGACAGTGACATCAGTGGCTCCTCCAGGAGCGGAATTTCCTGCCAGAGCGTTGCCGACGCTCTGGCCAGGGATTCCACTCCTAGAAGGAACTCCTGACGTCACTGTCCATGTGTCACGAAGGGTCTGTGGACCCACTGGGCCATACCGCCTTGGCGGTAAGGCAGCTGGCCGACAGGGAGCAGGTGAGAGTCTATAGTTCTATAGGTACCTGTGGCAGCTCAGACAGCGGCAGGGCAGGCTCGGCTGGGACTAGGTAGCAGGCGGACGTCAGGCGAGGTGAAGCAGGTCAGACGTGGATGCAGCACGACACGACTTTGGAACAGCTCAGTGCTAAACCGGGAATGTATGGAATGCTAGGAGTAGGTACAGGTACAGAACAGGTAACACACTAGGAGGCCATCACAAAGACAAACTAGGGAACACAACAACGCTCAGGCAACGAACCAGGGGGCTGGACCCCTTTTACAGTCCAGGGTACTCACATGTCAAAGTTCATCCACAATGTCCGATGCGCGTGCTGCCCCCCCAAGAGCGTACACAAGCGTGCGCGCGCACCCCACGGGGTCCGGCCGAGGTGAGCGGACGCGAGCGTCGGCGTCTCCCGAGGAGGAGGCTGGGGCCAGCGCCCGCCGACCCGCGGCTGTGGCCGTCAGGGGAAGGCTGGAGCCGACGGCCCGCAGCCCCGGACATTACACCATGTATGGACAGTGACATCAGGGGCTACTCCTGGAGTGGTATCCACTGCCAGAGCGTTGCCGTCGCTCTGGCCAGGGATTACACTCCTAGAGTGAACCCCTGATGTCACTGTCCATATATGGACAGTGACGTCAGGGTCTACTCCTGGAGCGAATTGCCTGCAAGAGCGTTGCCGACTCTCTGGCCAGGGATTCCGCTGCTAGAGGGAACCCCTCCCATCACTGTCCATATATGGATAGTAATGTCAGCGGCTCCTCCCGGAGCAAAATCCCCGGCCAGGGCGTCGGTAACGCCCTGGCAGGGAATTCCGCACAAGAAGTAGCCCCTGACGTCACTGTCCATATGGACAGTGAGGTCAGGGCTTCCCTCTAGGAGCGGAATCCCCGGCCTATGCTCTGGCTGGGGACTCCGCTCCTAGAGGAGTCCCAATGGCGCTATTTACAGCGGGCTAGCACTATCTGCAATGGGGTGGCACTATCTACATGGGCACTGTGGCACTATATAGGGGCACCATCTACAGGGGACAATGTGGCGCTATCTATATGGCACTGTGTGTGGCACTATCTGCATGAGCACTGTGGCACTATCTACATGGGCACTGGCACTTGTAAGTGCTGGCACTAGTGACAACTAATGGGGCATTATACTGTTTGGGGGCAGCTAAGATGGCAATATACTGTATGGGGGCAGCTAAGGCGGCATTATACACTATGGGGCAGCTAAGGGGGCATTATACCGTATGGAGCAGCTATGAGGGCATTATACTGTATGGGGGGCAGATATGGGGGCATAATACTGTATGGGAGCTCAGGGAGTTAAATGCATGGCTGAAGTCTTGGTGTAGAGGAGAAGGATTTGGGTTCCTAGAGCACTGGGCTGACTTTTCATTGGGGTACAAACTGTATTCTGCAGATGATTTGCACCTAAATGGAAGGGGGTCCGCTGTGCTGGGGGAGAGAATTCTAGCTGGGGTGGCGGAGTATTTAAACTAGGGCTGAGGAGGGAGGTCAATGTAGAAAAAAAAGGGGTAGCCAGGTTAGAGAGGGGTCAGACTATATTGGTGGGGGGAGAAACAGAATGTGGGGAGAGGACTAGACAACAAGATAAGGAGATCCTTTCGTTACAAAACATCAGTGTAAATAAAAAGGCCCGATTAATGTCAAATCACATTTCTGATAATAAAAGTGAAAAACTGACAGGCAAGTTAAAGTGTATGTTCACAAATGCCAGAAGTCTAGCAAGCAAAATGGGGGAGCTGGAGGCCTTGATACTGGAAGAAAATATAGATATAGTTGGTG
Source organism: Rhinoderma darwinii (assembly GCF_050947455.1). Taxonomy (NCBI): domain Eukaryota; kingdom Metazoa; phylum Chordata; class Amphibia; order Anura; family Rhinodermatidae; genus Rhinoderma; species Rhinoderma darwinii. Next base: position 66,469,023 of record NC_134687.1, read on the forward strand.
TTGCTGAAACATGGCTGGACTCTTCACATGACTGGGCTGTAAATCTACAGGGTTTTACACTTTTTCGTAAAGACAGGACAAATAGGAAAGGTGGTGGTGTATCTCTGTATGTGAGAAATGATATGAAGGCGAGTGTGAAAGAGACAATAGTGGGTGAATACTGTGAGGAGGTTGAAACCTTGTGGGTGGAACTAGAAAGGGAGGTAAACACTGAAAAAATTACTTTTGGTGTAATCTATAGACGCCCCCAATATAACTGAGGAGATGAATGTTCAGCTATATAAACAGATGGAGCGGGCTGCACAGGCGGGTACTGTAGTGATAATGGGAGATTTTAATTACTGGGATATTAATTGGTGTCATGGTTCGGCTTCAACTGCAAAGGGGAGACATTTCCTCAACCTGTTGCAGGAAAATGTTATGGGCCAGTTTGTGGAAGACCCGACTAGAGGTGAAGCTCTGTTGGATCTGGTCATTTCTAATAATGCAGAGCTTGTTGGGAATGTCAATGTTCGTGAAAACCTCGGTACCAGTGATCATAATATAGTTACATTTTACCTATTCTGTAAAAAACAAACGCAGGCTGGGAGGGCAAAAACATTTAATTTTAAGAAAGCCAATTTCCCCAGGATGAGGGCTGCAATTCAGCATATTGACTGGGAAGAACTAATGTCAAATAATGGGACAAATGATAAATGGGAGATTTTCAAATCTACTTTGGGTAATTATAGTGCAAAATTTATTCCTATAGGTAACAAGTATAAACGACTCAAATTAAACCCCACATGGCTTACACCTTCTGTGAAAGGGGCAATACATGACAAAAAAAGGGCATTTAAAAAATACAAATCTGATGGTACAGCTGTAGCCTTTGTAAAATATAAAGAGCTTAATAAAATCTGTAAGAATGTAATAAAATTAGCAAAAATACAAAATGAAAGGCAGGTGGCCAAGGATAGTAAAACAAATCCTAAAAAATTCTTCAAGTATATAAATGCTAAAAAGCCAAGGTCTGAACATGTAGGACCCCTAGATAATGGTAATGGGGAGTTGGTCACAGGGGATCAAGAGAAGGCAGAGTTACTAAATGGGTTCTTTAGCTCTGTATATACAACAGAAGAAAGAGCAGCTGATGTAGCCGGTGCCAGTGCTGTTAATATATCAGTTAATATACTGAATTGGATGAATGTAGAGATGGTCCAAGCTAAATTAAATAAAATAAATGTGCACAAGGCCCCGGGACCAGATGGGTTACACCCTAGAATTCTTAAAGAGCTTAGTTCAGTTATTTCTGTCCCCCTTTTCATAATATTCAGAGAATCTCTAGTGACTGGAATAGTGCCAAGGGACTGGCGCAGCGCAAATGTGGTGCCTATTTTCAAAAAGGGCTCTAGGTCTTCCCCGGGTAATTATAGACCAGTAAGCTTAACATCCATCGTGGGGAAAATGTTTGAGGGGCTATTGAGGGACTATATACAGGATTATGTGACAATAAATAGCATTATAAGTGACAGCCAGCACGGTTTTACTAAGGACAGAAGTTGTCAAACCAACCTAATCTGTTTTTATGAAGAGGTGAGCAGAAGTCTAGACAGAGGGGCCGCTGTGGATTTAGTGTTTTTGGACTTTGCAAAGGCATTTGACACTGTCCCCCATAGACGCCTAATGGGTAAATTAAGGACTATAGGTTTAGAAAGTATAGTTTGTAATTGGATTGAGAATTGGCTCAAGGACCGTATCCAGAGAGTTGTGGTCAATGATTCCTTCTCTGAATGGTCCCCGGTAATAAGTGGTGTACCCCAGGGTTCAGTGCTGGGACCACTATTATTCAACTTATTTATTAATGATATAGAGGATGGGATTAATAGCACTATTTCTATTTTTGCAGATGACACCAAGCTATGTAATATAGTTCAGTCTATGGAAGATGTTCATGAATTGCAGGCAGATTTAAACAAACTAAGTGTTTGGGCGTCCACTTGGCAGATGAAGTTTAATGTAGATAAATGTAAAGTTATGCATCTGGGTACCAACAACCTGCATGCATCATATGTCCTAGGGGGAGCTACACTGGCGGATTCACTTGTTGAGAAGGATCTGGGTGTTCTTGTAAATCATAAACTCAATAACAGCATGCAGTGTCAATCAGCTGCTTCAAAGGCCAGCAGGATACTGTCGTGTATTAAAAGAGGCATGGACTCGCGGGACAGGGATGTAATATTACCACTTTACAAAGCATTAGTGAGGCCTCATCTAGAATATGCAGTTCAGTTCTGGGCTCCAGTTCATAGAAAGGATGCCTTGGAGTTGGAAAAAATACAAAGAAGAGCAACGAAGCTAATAAGGGGCATGGAGAATCTAAGTTATGAGGAAAGATTAAAAGTATTAAACCTATTTAGCCTTGAAAAAAGACGACTAAGGGGGGACATGATTAATTTATATAAATATATTAATGGCACATACAAAAAATATGGTGAAATCCTGTTCCATGTAAAACCCCCTCAAAAAACTAGGGGGCACTCCCTCCGTCTGGAGAAAAAAAGGTTCAACCTGCAGAGGCGACAAGCCTTCTTTACAGTGAGAACTGTGAATTTATGGAATAGCCTACCGCAGGAGCTGGTCACAGCAGGGACAGTGGATGGCTTTAAAAAAGGCTTAGATAATTTCCTAGAACAAAAAAATATTAGCTCCTATGTGTAGAAATTTTTCCTTCCCTTTTCTCTTCCCTTGGTTGAACTTGATGGACATGTGTCTTTTTTCAGCCGTACTAACTATGTAACTATGGGACATTCTACTGTATAAGGGCAGCTATGGGGCATTGTACTGTATGGGGGTAGCTATGGGTGCATTATGCTGTATGGGGAAATTTGTTTGGGCATTATATTGCATGGGGGCATCTATGTGGGCATTATACTGTTTAGTATATGTTATACTGTACATTATACTGCATGGGGGCATCTGTATGGGCACTATACTGTATGGGGGCATCTGTGTGGGCATTATACTGTTTAGTATATGTTATACTGTACATTATACTGTATGGTGGCAGCTGGAGGGCATTACAAGGTGTGGGGCAGCTATTTGGCATTATACTGTGTGGGAGGCACTATGGGAGCATGATACTGTGTGGGCTGAACCGGGTGTGTGTGGGTGGGAATTGGGCGGAATTAGAGGCGAGGCTTAAAAAAAATTACCGCGACGCATCGGTTGTCTCTCGTTGTGATACTTGAAAGTTGGGAGGTATGTATATATAGAAGCCACGTCTTGGTGCTTTCAGCTGCCTCCGTCAGTGAACCGCAGTGACGGCTCACAGCGCTTATTGTGTCCCCCTGATGTCTTCTATAACCCTATTATCAAAGGCATGGTTGTTGTGGATGAACCTAACTGCACAGAGCCCTGACCTCAACCCCATCCAATAGCTTTGGGATGAACTAGAACAAAGTTTACGAGCCAGGCCCTCTCCTCCAACATCAGTGTCTGACCTCACAAATGCTCTACTGGATGAATGGGAAAAAATTGCCAGGAGCTCCGAAATCTTATAGAAAATCTTCCCAGAAGAGTGGAGGATGTTGTAACTGCAAAAGGGACCAATTCCATATTAATGCCTATGGATTTAGAATGGGATGTCATAAAAGCTAAGAAATAATTACATGTTTATGTTATGGCACATTTGCAGCATATACTTCTCACATCGCGCTGTATTGTCTGTTCTGATATAAATAAAGCTGTATTGTTGTAAAATAGCGGCATCCCTGTGTATCTACCGATAGATGGCGCTATTACGCAGCGTGTCGCTGCTTCTCTATGTCATATTACATGTACACAAACCAAAATCGTAATACCAGCACAACGTATTTCCACTTAGTCCTCCCTGCCATTTTCTTAAAGACGATTTGCATTGCAACCAATGGCGGTATCTACAACAAAATGGCTGTTGGACTAAAGACACACATGTATCCTTCCTGTTCTTGCTCTAGTGACAGGATTACTGACAGGTACACAAACTGCTAAATGAGCTGTGTCTGCCGCCGGAAAGAAGCAGGAGTGCACTATGGCGGGGGTGACTGCCCAGAGCCGGGGCTGGTCCTCACTCTGCAGGCTTTACCTGCGTGTTCATGCCGTACCGCCGATCTGCGTCCGGGTCTGTCATGGTAAGTATCTAAGAATGGGCTCGGGGGAGGTGGTCAGACACAAATCTCCCTCCACAGGTTATCACTTCTCTTGACTGGATTTTACTTGTCTGTACTGGAGCATAGAGTAAAGATTTCCCCTCCTTATATTCTACGTATATGTGTCCTGGGGGGTGACATCATTGTGTGGAGACCCCCATTACCGCAACCTATGTCCCTGTGCACACCAGCACATACAGGAGCAGCATGTTCTTGGTTTAGGGATTTTTTTCAGACCGCAATTCAGCACTTCACAGGAAATCCTGGTAATCCAGCAGCCAGAAATAGTTGTAGTGTCAGATTAGCAAGAAATGACCTGACTGTCTGGGGTTGTTTTATCCGTTCAGTGATCCCCTTCACGTTACTGATCTGGATCATTAGATGTATGGAGACGGGGGACAGGGGGGTGTAAAGTCATTAGATGTATAAAGACGGGGAGATCAGGCATTTTGGGGGAAAATTTGAGATATTTGTCTTCGAGCTGAAGAAGATCACAGGATCTTCTTGGTGTAAAGTCGCTGTCTAGGATATTGTTGGACTGGCACCCCCATGGTCACCCCCGTACTGACTCCTCTCTCTTTCTTCTATGTGTGTTTTCAGGGGTTTCTGGTTTTACGTTAATAAAGGGGTTGTCCGCTTTGGACAGCAGCGGCTTATGTTATGGGTCCTCCAACAATGAGCTGATCATGTGGGAGCCCACTGTAGCATGTAAAAAAATTTTTTTTTAGCACCATTTTCAACATCTGTGCTTGCTGTCAGTTAATAGAAACATTCTAGTTTACTAGGTGAGACCTAAAGAGGACCAGTCAAATCTCCTGACATGTCTATTTTAGTAACTTAATTGTATTCCCCATGAAATAATTCTGGAACGTATTTTATTAGAACTGTGCATTGTTCCATTCTTCTGTTTTTCCTTCTAGAAATTCATTAATAAATTCACAACTGGGTGTTACCAATCCCCTTGTCAAGGGGGCGTGTCCCTACACAGTCTCACTCTGTCAGCTCTGATTGGACATTGTCAGTCTGTGTAGGGACACACCCCCAACTGGTAACTCCCAGTTGTCAATTTATTCATACATTTCTAGGAGGAATAACAGAGGAACTGCACAACGTAGAGTAATAAAAGATTCTCCAGAATTGTTATTTCATGGGGAATACAAGTATTTACTGAATCGGGGTGTCAGGAGAGGTGACAGGTCCTCTTTAAAACCTGTATAGACCTAGTCCTTCTCACAGCAGAGCGGTGGATACAATTGGCTTCATACATAGAAGAAGTTTAGTTATTCTGAGCATCATAATCAGATTCTGGATCTATTCCCAGCACTTATTTTAAAATAAAAGATGAGGTAATGTGATTGGTTGGTGTGGACAACACACACACTTTACTAGAATTTTTATGCATGAGATTTATTCTATCCGGCATAAGGCGTCATGCACATGACCACAGGTTTCAGGCGCATACTATCCGAAATTGTGGAACCACAATCGCGGATAGTATAGAACACATGCTTTCCTATGGGCCAATGCACACGGTCGTGGTTTCCAGGGTCTGTGTATTGTCCAGAGCCTGGACCGCAAAAAAACTAGGACCTGTTATTATACGGTTCGGGCATATTGAAATGAATGCACATCTTGTGCGCGTGCAGTCCGTGATTGCGGTTGACACTCCGTGGCCTGTACGTGCTGTAATTACAGGCCGTGCACACATCTACGGCCGGGTGCCGGGGGCCTAAGAAATCCTCTGTGAGCTGAATCAGCAGCACTCTATTATTATGTTACATTATGTATCAGTGTAGGTGAGATGTATCGCTCTGGAGCTCAGTTACTTAAAGGTTAACTAAATGTTTGGACAAACGTCTGACATGTCATAGTGACACGTCAGAAGTTTGGATCGGTGGGGGTCCGAGCACTGAGACCCCCACCAATCGCTAGAACGAAGCCGCTGAAGAGCTCGTGTGAGCGCTCGGCCGCTTTGTGTCTGTTCGGCTTTTTCCGGAAATCAATGTATTGGTGTACGGACTCAATAGAAAGTCTATGAGCCCGTACTCCGATACATCGGCTTTCCGGAAAAAGCCGAGCAGAAACGAAGCGGCTGAGCGCTCTCACAAGCACTTCTGCCGCTTTGTTTTAGCGATTGGTGGGGGTCTCAGTGCTCGGACCCCGACCAATCCAAACTTCTGACGTGTCACTATGACATGTCAGACGTTTGTTGAATGTTTAGTTACCCTTTAACCCCTAAATGACCAAGCTATTTTTACGTTTTTCCATCGTCGTATTCCAAGAGCTATAACTTATATTTTTATTTTTGCGACGACATAGCTGTATAACGTCTTGTTTTTTGTGGGACAAGTTGTATTTTTTTTAATAGCACCATTTTTGGGTACATAGAATTTATTAACTTTTTTGGGGGGTAATGGGGAAAAAAACCCCATAAATTTCGCCACTCTTTTTTGCGTCTGAGGGCTTGTTTTTTGCGGGACGACTTCTAGTTTTTATTGGTATTTTTGGAGTATATGTGACTTTTTGTTCACTTTTTTTTATCACATTTTTTTGAAGGCAGGATGAACAGAAAACAACATTTCTGGCATTGTTTTTTATTTTATTTTTTTACGGTGTTCACCGTGCGGGTTAAATAACATAATAACATAATGGCTTTATAGGTGGGGTCATTACGGATGATACCAAATATGTGTAATGGTTTACATTTTTTTTATTTTTTCATATTAAAGTATTTTATAAGGGAAAAAGTGTTTGTTTTTTTTTATCTGGGATTTTTATTTATTTATTAACTTTATTAAACTTTTTGATAACTTTTTATTTTTAGTCCCACTAGGGGAGTTCACTATGCGATCGTCTGATCGCTTTTATAATACACTGCTTCTGTATTGCATATTACCTGTCGGTGTAAGGTCGGATTTAGAAGAACGTGTAATACGTCCGTGCAAAGCGCGTGTTTTTCACGCGCGTCGCACGGACCTATGCTAATCTATGGGGCAGTGCAGACTGTCAGTGATTTTTGCGCAGCGTGAGTCCGCTGCGTAAAACTCACGACAGGTCCTATATTTCTGCGTTTTTCACACATCACGCACCCATTGAAGTCAATGGGTGCGTGAAAATCACGCGCACCACACGGAAGCACTTCCTTGGGACGCGCATGATTCGCGCAACAGCAGTCAAAAGTATGTTTGCAAACAGAAAAGCACCACATGCTTTTCTGTTTACAAACATCCAGAGTGTCATAATGATGGCGGCTGAGCGAAAATCACGCAGCCGCACATCCTACGTGATGACACACGGAGCTGTTAAGTGCCTTTTGCACACGCTCGTGTAAATCCGCCCTTAAACTGACAGGCACCTGCTAGGTCAATCCTCAGGCATCCACTACAGGCAGACCTGGGGGCCTTTGTTAGTCCCCGGCTGCCGTAGAAGCCATCAGCACCCCGCGATTGCAATTGCAGGGTGCCGATGGGGTGAGGGAGGGAGCACCCTCCCTCCAAAACCACTTGGTATAAACGGGTGAAATCCGATGTTGAAATCGATCCCGCCCGTTACAGCAGGTGCCCAGCTGTCTTTAGACCGCCCGACCCCCGTGCCGGGCTTATGACCCCCGTGCCGGGCTTATGACCCCCGTGCCGGGCTTATGACCCCCGTGCCGGGCTTATGACCGCGCCGTGAAAGGGCGGCACTCCGGCACAAGTGTCCTTAACGGCCACTGTGGAGAATTGGCGGTCGTTAAGGGGTTAAACTGGATACTTGTCTCAGTGGTTTGTTTGTTTTTTTGATCCCTCCTGCATTGGCCAATTTTTTAAAAAACTCTGAAAACCCCTATAAGACCCTATTACACCGGCCAATGATCGAGCAAATGAGCGTTTTTAAACAGGTCAATGATGAGACGATGAACAAGTAAATATTCGCAGTTCCAGTGAAATATTCCGGAAGAAATAGTTCGGTAAGACAACGGCCGCCCAAATAGAAACCCGACAGAATCCATTAAAGTGATTGAGTTCCGTCAGGCGTCATGAGTGTCTGTGATGCAATGGCTCCGCCACTTCAGTTTTTTGGTTCCTTTGACGAAATACAAGAACGTAAAAGCTTGGTGCAGATGTGAACAAAGTCCAAGGTCCCTAGGGGTTTTTAACCCCCTGGATTTAAAGGGGTTTTCCGAGTTCGTCTAAAAAAAAAATGGCTGTGGTAAGAGGGAGGCACTAAAAAAAAAAAAGTCATTACTCACCTCACAGATTCCTTGGTGTTCCAGCGTCTCCGTTACTACCTGCCCCGCTGTTTGCCATAGCTGCAGCGATAACGTGCCCGTATACCCACCTGATTGCTTCAGCCAATCATTGGTCTCAGTGGGTAAATGGCAAAGAATCGCTGAGGCCAGTGATTGGCTGCAGCGATCAAATAGGTATACGGACGCATCAAAACAGCGGTAAGAAGGACCGTATCGGTAGCGCTGGAACGCCAAGGAACTTTAACGTGAGTAATGGCTCTTCCTCCTTCTTTTTTTTTTTTTTTTTTTTTTTTTTAATGCTTCCTTCCTACCCCTGCCACTTTTTGTAATAACTCAGAAAAGCCTTCAAGGGGTTTTACAATTCTTTGCTGACATCTACTCTCTGGGACCGCATTGCCACACTTGATAATGATAATAATCGTGATATAAAGTCTGGGTACGCACAGTGTTTTCTTCAGTAATCTTTCTTTCCTGCGCCCGGGGCCTCTGGTAATTGGAAGCCGCATTAGACTTTATCACAATCCTCCGTTGTTCTGCTCTGCTGTAGGACTCGTGGACTGTAATGAATGAGTTCCCTGGTCAGATGATTCTGGATCATACATGGTCTCCAGAAGATTAACACAATGCTGCATAGTGGTCCCGGCTTTGTTTTATAGTCACGTGCGTTTTCATTCAGCACAAGATTATGAGGTTTGCACGTGACGTTCCCTTTGGTTGTTTTTTTGCTGTACTTTTTTTTTTTTATTATTATTATTATTTTGGGCCACAGTTATACAAAATGTCAATTTGCCGACCGTTTGTAAAAATGGAGCAATTTGTTTTATACGTGTGCAAATTGAGTAATTTGGTACTAAGATTGTCATAATACCAGAATTTGGACTACAAAATATCATTACTGGGGTTATGAAATCGGACAACCCCTTATACGAGCCGGAGTTGTTTGCTTTCAGCTGATCATTTCCCCGGCAGTATTACATGGTGGCCATTCAGATGAGTAGCCACAAAAGTAATACATGGACATCCGAGTCCAGCAAAGCTGTTATCGGCTCTCAGCTCTGACTCATAAAGGGGACCTTCTAGGGCATATGGGCAGCGGTTATCCTCGTGGGGAAGCCCTTTAGGATGTGATGTCACCAGAGGCCCCCTTTTTCATGTGTATAATGTCCTGTTTATGCCCACATAACATATAGTTAGGGACCTAGGTGGTGGCTCTGACCCCCTGAGTAAATGGGTCCCAGCACTTTCTCTACTGCGAGATTACTATCCACGTTTCTTTACCGGTTTACATATTTCCTATAATATTCTGGAGAATTGCGAACAAGAACCGTGGGTCTGGATCTGCCATCTCCCTATAAATGGACAAGCTCAGGCGGCTTCTCCACTTCGGACTAGAGACTACCGGTCGCAGCCGGTATTTGTGGGCGATTGTGTAATGACTTTTACGATATATTGTCAGATGCTGGACGCTCCGTACTGTGCGGTGTGTTATCTGTAAACTGTGTGGCCGTCTGTACTACTAGATCTTCATGCCGGGATGTGAAGGCTGCAATATTGACACTGAATTGTTATGGAGAGAGATTTACTTTTTCCCTTCCTTTACATATGGGATGCCACAAAAGTAAAGGGAATTCTGGGAAATGCCATATTTCAGTCCTTGCGGGAGATAAATCGGGACTGGCACACCGCATAGCTGTACACCAGGCTGAAAGAGTAGTATGACCCAACAAGGGACATGGGTGTATCTTCCATTATACTTCGCCGGTTTTGTCATTAGAAAAGTTTTCGTTCTCCGCTATTCTGAGCTCTATAAAGATGCATTATAAATTATTTGGCGCAGAATCTTGGATCTATTTAGAATAGTACACCTGGTATTGGCTGTTCAGCTTTCCATAGAATGGTGTAATAAGGACGTACACACATGTAGATGTAAATTAAAAACCACAGCATAAGGGCTTGTCCACACGTAACAAAATTGCTGCGGAAGATTTCTGCAGCAATTCCGTTGAAAGTTGCAGACTTTCCGCTGCGGCAAAAGCCGCACCATTTCCTGTGTTTTTGACTGCAGAAAACGGTGCGTATTTTGCTGCGTTTTTCTCAAAGATGTGAGATGGTGACATCTCAGAGAAACGCAGAAATTCACTCCACTTTCTGCAGCAGAAATTGACATGCTGCAGTCCGAAAAATACGCACCGCAGGTGAATTTCTGGTCAGAATTTTTATGCAGCACGTGGGTGAGATTTGTTAAATCTCACCCACTTTGCTGCTACTGTATTCTCCTGCGTAATTTTCGTCCGCAATTCTGGACGGAAAATACGCAGCAATTCCGCTACGTGTGGATGAGCCATGATACACAAAGTGGATGAGATTTGAACAAATCTTATTCACATGCTGCGTAAATGAGTGGAAAAAATGCTCAGAAATTGACCTGCGGTATGTTTTTTTTAATCCGCAGCTTTTCAATTGTATTAGCGCAATCACTGCTTTTTTGTTGCATGTTCTCCCTATTGAATTTAATGGGGAGGTAAAACCTGTGATAAAAAGCAGATGTTGCGATTTTTTTTTTGCGGTGGAAATTTTTTTTCCTATACTTACTCAGAATTCTCTGCTTCTTCATCCAGGCCGGCCTCCTGGGATGACGTTTCTTCCCATGTGACCGCTGCATCCAATCACAGGCTGCAGCGGTCACATGGGTAGAAACATCATCTCAGGAGGCCGGCCTGCAGTATGGCAGAGAGATGTGTCGCCATGTCTTTGTAAGTATGGCACTTTTTTTTTCTTTTTATTATGTGCAGTTTTTCGCAACGTTCATTCAAGCCAAAAAACTGCAGCACAATTTGTTGTGGTTTTTCGTCCAGAATTCCCTGCAGCCGCCCGGGAAGAATATGCTGTGTACTTTTCCCGCAGAGTAGCCGCCCTGTGTGAGCATAGCCTTAATCTTGATAGATGCAAACTTGTTAATGCAGAGAAGACCTGTGTATAATTTAGAGCAGGGGTCTCAAGCATGACGGCCCCCTCAACACAGCTGATTGGTGGGGGTCCTGGCAGGGACTGGACAACCCGGCCCCAACAGACAGTAACAGTTTACTTACCCTCCTCTTCGCCTCCGGCGGAGGTCATGATTCCTTCCAGCGTCGTGATGTCATGATCCTCCGCTGCACTCCGGAATGAGGAGGGTAAGTATGCTGTCAGTTACTATAGTAACGGGCATGGGGAGTTTATTACATAGGCCCCAGGTACTATGGTAACTTTTTATAGATGTGGTGCGGGGGACCCTGGGCCCCCCTGGCTTCCGGGTCTGGTCGCAATTGCGACCGCTGTGACCCCCATAGCTACGCCACTGGCTGTGCAAAAGTATATTGCTAAGGCTTCGTAAGTGTATCATTTAGAGCAGGGGTCGCAAGCATGCGGCCCGCAGGCTGCGTGCGGCCCCTGGAGCTGTCATCTGCGGCCCGCGGGACACAGCCCCTAGTACAGGCTCTGCTCCGGGACTCTGGAATTCCCTGACATCGCTGTCCACATATGGACCGTGTTGTCAGGGTCTTTCCCAGAGCGGAGTTCCGGGAAGACCGCTAGTATAGGCTCTGTTCCGGAACTCTGTGGAATCCTCTGACATTGCTGTCCACATATGGACATCAATGTCTGGGGCTTCCCCAGAGCTGGAGTCCTGGGCAGAGCGCTAGTATAGGCTCTGCTCCGGAACTCTGGGGAAGCCTCTGACATCTCTGTCCATACATCGACAGTGATGTCAGGGGCTTCCCCAGAGCAGGAGTCCCAGTGATGTCAGGAGCACAGCTTGAGTCTCAGGAAGAGCCTACTAGTGCTCTGCCGGGGACTCCAGCTCTGGGGTTGCCCCTGACATCCATGTCCATATATGGACAGTGATGTCAGGAGCAGAGCTGGTATCCCAGGCAGAGTGCTAGAAGTGGCTCTGCTCCGGGACACCGGGTCTGGGGTTGCCCCTGATATCACATTCCGGTCCAGGAGGGTCCCCTGACGTCACAGTGTATGGACAGTGACGTCAGGGGCTCCAACAGCAGAGGAATCCCCAGCCAAAGCGTCAGCAACGCTCTGGCTGGGGATTCCACTCCTAGAGGGAGCCCCAATGGAGATATCTACGGAGGGCACTGTGGCAGCATCTACAAGTGGGTGTGTGGCATTATCTACAGAGGGCACTGTGGCACTATCTAAAAAGGGACTTCCCAATCTTGACGTGTGTCTGCCAAACGCTGCCAACAGAGCCGCCGGACTGCATTTAGCGACACTTAAAGAGGCTCTGTCACCAGATTCTCAAATCCCTATCTCCTATTGCATGTGATCGGCGCTGCAATGTAGATAACAGTAACGTGTTTTTTTTTTAAAAAACGTTCATTTTTGGCCAAGTTATGAGCTATTTTATATATATATATATATATATATATATATATATATATATATATATATATATATATATATATATATGCAAATGAGCTTTGAAATGGACAATTGGGCGTTTTTTTTTCGTTATGTCCAACTGGGCGTATATTGTGTTTTTAACTGGGCGTGTTTACGTGTATGACGCTGACCAATCAGTGACCAGTCAGCATCATACACTCATCTCCATTGATTTACACAGCAGCGATGTGCAGCCACATAAACAGAGATTAACGTTAATCGAGTGTCCTGATAATGAATACACATGACCATCCAGCCTGGACATCATGTGTATTCAGAATCCTGACACTTTTGAATCTTTTCTGTGAGATTTCCAGCAAGGGAAACGAAATCTCGCGAGATTACCATGTAAACAAGATTATTTCCCTTGCTGGAAATCTCACAGAAAAGAGTCAGACGTGTCAGGATTCTGAATACACATGACGTCCAGGCTGGAGGTCATGTGTATTCATTATCAGGACACTCGATTAACGTTAATCTCTGTGTATGCGGCTGCACATCGCTGCAGTGTAAATCAATGGAGATGAGTGTATGATGCTGACTGGATTTCATGTGTATTTATTATCAGGACACTTGTGTATCTGGCTGCACATCGTTCTAGTAAGAACGCTGTGCTGCTTGTAAATGAATGGAGATGAGTGTATGATGCTGACTGGTCACTGATTGGTCAGTGTCATACACATAAACACGCCCAGTTAAAAACACAATACACGCCCAGTTGGACATAACGAAAAAAAAACGCCCAGTTGTCCATTTCAAAGCTCATTTGCATATATATATATATATATATATATATATATATATATATATATATAAAATAGCTCATAACTTGGCCAAAAGTGAACGTTTTAAAAAAAACTAAAACGTTACTGTTCTCTACATTGCAGCGCCGATCACATGCAATAGGAGAAAGGGATTTGAGAATCTGGTGACAGAGCCTCTTTAAACTGGAAAATTGTTAAAATAAGCACGTGGAGAATTCTCTCAAATTTTAAACCTAGCGGTATTATTATAGTAATGTAGTATTATAATGTATAAGCCAGGTTCATAAGGCCTAAACAACGCCTACACGTGGTGGAGAATGGCTGCACGATTAACCGGCCAAATTGTGCGGACGTTCGTTTTACATGTGGGCGTGATTTCGGGCAATGTGCCTTCATGTTTGCCCCACTTTCCATAATTGTAGCTTTAAGGCTATATTCATGTGGAAAAATCTGTTGTGTATTTGATTAAGAATTTGCAGCAGAAAACTGAGGCTGACCCTCAGATTTTTGCCGCAGTTTTGCAATGAAAACTGCCATGATTAGGGTATGTTCAAACGGCTTATTTTTGGCCATTTTTCGAGCCGTAATAGGCCGGAAAATCGGAAGCAGAACGCCTCCAAACATCTGCCCATTGATTTCAATGGGAGAAACGGCGTTTTGTTCCAACAGAGCGTTTTTTTTAAGTGGGCGTTTTGAAAAACAGGCACGTAAAAAAAAGTTTGCGAAAAATAAGTGCATGTCACTTCGTGAGTAGTTTTTGGAGCATTTTTTCATTGCTTAAAAAACGGCTGAAAATCAGGAGCTTTTTTTCCCTTGAAAACAGCTCCGTATTTTCAGACGTTTTTTATTCAGTGTGTGAACATACCCTTAGCATTCAATGGGGCTAATCTGCATGGGGCTATACAATGCTGTCTTCAGTTGGAATGCCCCGCGGAAACTGCATCATGAAACAACATGTCCCTTCTTTTTTTCAGCGAGGCTGTTTTCTGCCCCGTATAAACAATGGGGCGGTTTCCCTTGAACACAATGGGATACTTTTTACAAGTGGAATTCACTCTGATTCCAATATGGAAAATGAGTCGGCGTGAATTTTCTGCTGTGTGAACGAGGACTAATTGCCGTGAAATCTCTGGCAGCAGCTGTCTCGACTTGGTCCCCTTCTTCAGAACATTAATATAATTCCCATCATACACTGGTCAGTGCAGGGAAAAGGCTGGGGCCCCAGATTTCCAAAAAGGGACCCCTGGTAACCGAGCAGCTGTTAAAGGGGATGACGGTCAGGAGGATAGAGTTTCCACCCAATTCTGGACAATTTTTAATTGAAGACACACACCTATACTACTGGGGTGCTAGACCGCTGCTTCTGCTCGTGTGTTGTACGTATTTGCAGGTTTTGTGCCGTTTTTTTGCCGCAATTATCGCTTAATTGTTGTAAAACACCATGGTTATTGGTAGAAATGTCCAAAGGGTTAGATCAGAAAAAGGGGCAGGTGCCGTGCCACAACCGCTGTAGCTTGCAAAGCTTTAATTTTTGGACGTCTCTGTGATGGTCTTGTCAATATAACCATTTAAATGCCTGATTTTTCCTTTTTTCTTTTTTTTCCTCCAGGATGGCAGCACTCTGTGAAGAGTAGAGGGCACTTGTGTTTAGTGCCATCTAGTCACCTGCCAGTGCAGGCACAAATCCGGCTTTATTCTTCTGAGCCCAGGGAAGGAGGTGGAACAACTGAACGCAATGCCGCAAGCTCAACCGATAAATCTACAGCAGGTAAGAACTTTACATATGGAAAATGACTGTAGAATATTCTTTGCCACAGTGAGCTCCATTGTCATGGATTTAGAGATGAGTGAATCCATTCAACATGAATTTCCCAAAAGTTCTGGATTACTGAATCGCAAAAGTTTCAGATTCTTTAAAATCCAGAACGATGTACTGCTACTGCTTGTATATAGAGTAGAGCGGGGCCGGTCACATGACGAAGAGTCGTAATGTCATGAAGGAAGGCTGTGCAGCTAGACTTCTGGTCTCCCGCCGGTGCTATATAAATCTATGAAAATCTCAATCAGCGCGACGGGGGACCGGAATGTATATTAGCGAGTGTACTCACATACTGCGGTGACTACATTGCTAACACGTTTCGCTCCCCACATAATCCCTTTAAACTACTATAAGGGCTTATTCAGACGACGGAAAGTCGTTTTGTTTTTTTTAACAGACCATGTGAACGACCCGGGAAAAAATAGGACGTCCTATTTTTGCCCGTTTTTCCGCATTCAAGTCTGAGGGATCTGTGAAAACAGGTCCCACACTGTCACGAAGAGCTAGCAATCTGATTTTTAGAACTTTTTTTTCTTAAATCATGCATGTTTCCTTTTTCCTCATTTTTATACACATCCTTTTTGATCATTTAGAATTTTTAGGCCAAGGGTATGTTCACACGCTTAACCAAAAACGTCTGAAAATACAGAGCTGTATTCAAGGGAAAACAGCTCCTGATTTTCAGCCGTTTTTTTTTTTTAGCAATTCGCTTTTTTACGGCCGTTTTTGGAGCTGTTTTTCTATAGATTCTATGATAAACGGCTGTAGAAGTGGCATGCACTTCTTTTTCACGGCCGTTTTTCAAAACGGCTGCGTAAAAACACGGCCCGTCGGAACAGAACGCCGTTTTTTCATTGCAATCAATGGGCAGATGTTTGGAGGCGTTCTGCTTCCGATTTCTCTGCCATTTTGGGACGTTTGCAGCCCCGAAAAACGGCTGAAAATAAGCTGTGTGAACATACCCTGATGGTTTGAAAATAATAGCAAAAGAAATATGTTTTTTTACTTTTTCAGCCAATTTTTTCTGGTAATATAGTTTTACCCATAAAATAGACCTTTTATTTGTGATAATCATTGTCTACAGTAATATTTTATATATAATGTCTATTTTAGGGTAATTGGGTCAGGGCTAGCGTTATGAACATGATTGGGTTGCGGAGCATTTTTTTTTTTGGGTGTGTATTTTATGTGTATTTATTTTTATTTTTTTATTTTACACAATATTTATCCACTGTAGCTGGGACTGCACAGCAGCCCCAGATACAAGGGAGATCAGCCCTGCTATAGTGACTATTGTCACTGAGGAGTCTAGTTAGACCTAGCAGCAGTCTTCCACTACTGGCACCCCGGCGATCACAGCGCTCATTGACACCACTTCTATCTTCTCTCCAGGGTGCTTGGCAATCTCTGACTGCCGGGCACATGATATATAGCTGCCCAATCACTCGGGCAGCCAGCTAAAACCTGCGCCGTAGATATACTACGGCATAGGTTTATGGGAAATTCGCTCATCTCTACTTTTCTGTGATGAACACATTATCCACATAAAATGCTTATCACCGTTCTATGGGGTACTTCTGACTGCCTGATGGGAGTTAAGTAGGGTTGTCACGTTACCAGAATTTGGACTTCGATATCGATACTTCGTGTAGTATTGCGATACTCATTACCAAAACGATACTTTGTCAACAATAATAATAAGTAAAAAAAAAGTTCTTCATTTTTCTGATGTGAGGCACGTAGTGCATCACATTAATAGTAATTAACCCCATCATGTTCCTCGCAGTCATAAAGGACAACATTGGATTAATGTGTGAGGTACATGACGGGGTTAATTACTATTAATGTGAGGCATGTTAATAAGTGAAATCAGTTTTTATTTATTTCTAAACCGCATAAACTTCATAGATGACGCTATAAATTTGTTATTACTGTCGCAACGATACCGCATGTTTGTATTTTATGTATTGAGACTAATTTTAATGTTTATTTAAAACCATGTGTTTTTTTTTATTTTTATATTTAACATTACTCTATTTTATTTTTTACGTTTCTTTATTGTTAAGCTTTAATGTACTGGCATGTATCTATATGCCAGTAACGTAGATTAGCCTGTGTACTAATAGGTACGTCCTAACAACTGCCTGGGTGTGAAGTATGCCCCAACAACAGGAAATATGGTCAGACAGCCCTGGGGTCCTTCAATAGACCCTGGGTTGTCTGCCCATATATGGTATGTCCCTCGATTGCTTCACAGGGGTTCCCTTTGATGCGATCCAAAGGTCATCGCCCTTCTCATTTTCTCCTTGAGTCCTGCGGTCAGCTTTGATCGCAGCATTCAAGGGAGTAGCGGCAGAGATGAGAGGTTTCTCTGATCTCCACCGTTAGAGCAGTGCTGCGACTGTGTAATGCAATGTTTTAGACAGCCGCAGCCCAGCTCTGACTAAATTCATGTGTTATAATACTAAGCTGTGCGGCCGCTCAGCTTAGTAGCGATATACATGCATTAATGGTATTGAATCGTTTGAGGGTGCACAGCATCAAAATAGTATCAATATTTCGATGCATAGTGCAACCCTTGAGTGAATGCTGCATTTCCAGCCGTAAAGTTTATGTGCACCTTTGCAACAATTTTTTTTTTATTGCTCCAATGCATCTAAAATGAAAAATTACACACTTTATTGCAAATTGTTATTTTTTTAATGAAAAACTATCTACTGTTTAGCATATGCATCTCCTGTAAAGACCTGTACGTCTCCATGGTTACAGACTATAAACAAATCTGTGTGTAGTGAGATTCTGTAGTCCTACTCGGTTCCATCTGCACCCACCACACCTCTTAGGGTGCAGTCACACGTGGCGTAATTGCCTTTTACGTCGTCCAATGAAAAAATATTCCGCAAATGAGAGATTTCTTGAGTTATGTAATATTTTTCCCCTCTGCTAACATTGTAGAGTTTTTTTGCCGTGTATTGTTACGCTGCAGAAATACAAGGCAAATCCACCACGTGTGAGTTCGCCATTACGGACCGTCAGTAGCTGGAAGAGGAGGCAGATGGTAACATATGTGGATGTAACACATGCAGATTTTGTGGAAAACAGACTCCGCTGTGTCTGCACCCGGCCTTCAGATCTGTGTACAATTGAAACCTAACGTTATTAGTAAGTGACTAATGTCTCAGTTCAAACTTTGTGGCTCTTATTTTTGTATGTTTTTTATTTAGTCAACACCAGCAGTGCCGCTTATAGGGAAGTATAATTCATAGTTTTAAAGAGTACCTCCACTTTCTGTGAAAAACGATAATAATGTAGGAGTGTGCACTATAATAATTTTTCTTAATCACTTGTATTAGAAATCTTGCGTCTAGCAGTAGCACTGGCTGTGTAAAGTCCGTGCTGCCGGCTGCTCGTTATTCTGCAGCGGGAGACCGAGCGTTCTGCTTGGCTCCCGTATCCGGAACATCCGCCAGCGCTATAGGATTCTATATTTTTAAAACCTCTTTTATGGATTGTTTCTTAGGCCTCATGCCCACTTCAGTTATTTTCTTCAGGGTGCTATCTGTTTTTTTTAAGTGATAGCACCCTGACACATTCATTTCAATGAGGCCATGCACACTTCTGTTTTAATGGAACCGTGCGGCCGTTCCATCAAAAATAGGACAGGTCCTACTCCTGTCCGTTTTGGACGGAATAGTCTCGGCCTTTTCATTGATTTGGTCCATGAAACAATGGACTGCACATGGAAGCCGTCCGTGTTTCACGGATATGTCATTAGCGGCTGTACCACGGCCGACGGAAGTGGGCATGAGGCTTAGGCTACATTCACACAATGAAAAATTGGCCATTAAAAACTGATCAACTGTCAGATTTTCATGGCCATTGTGCATCAGTGTGTCTCAAAATCTTCATCCATTTCCAGTCCGTCTGTCCGTTTTTAATGGCCGTTTGCCATCCATTTTTCATGGCCGTTATAAAAAAGGATGGATTTCATTTGTCCGTTTTTTTTCTTTATCCCAACCCCCTGAAAACACTACAGTGCCCTGTGTAGATAGTTCCGCAATGTCCTTGTAGATAGTGGGCACTGTGGCCACTGTAGATAATGCCCACATAGTGCCACAGTGCCCACTGTAGATAGTGCCACAGTGCCCACTGTAGATAGTGCCACAGTGCCCACTGTAGATAGTGCCACAGTGCCCACTGTAGATAGTGCCACAGTGCCCACTGTAGATAGTGCCACAGTGCCCACTGTAGATAGTGCCACAGTGCCCACTGTAGATAGTGCCACAGTGCCCACTGTAGATAGTGCCACAGTGCCCACTGTAGATAGTGCCACAGTGCCCACTGTAGATAGTGCCACAGTGCCCACTGTAGATAGTGCCACAGTGCCCACTGTAGATAGTGCCACAGTGCCCACTGTAGATAGTGCCACAGTGCCCACTGTAGATAGTGCCACAGTGCCCACTGTAGATAGTGCCCACTGTAGATAGTGCCACAGTGCCCACCTAGTACCATAGTGTCCACATATAGTGACATATTGCCCACATGTAGAGTGCCACAGTGCCCATTGTAGATGGTGCCTCAGTGCCCAAGTAGATAGCGCCACAATGTCCACTGTAGATAGCGCCACCCCTCCTCTCCTGTAGATAGCGCCTCTAGCTCACTGTAGGAGCGGAATCCCTCTGGCTGGGGATTCAGCCCATAGAGAAGCCCCTGACATCTCTGGACAGTTACGTCAGGAGAGCGGAATCCCCTGCCAGAGCGGGCCTGGGATTCTGCTCCGGGAGTAACCCCTTATATGGATAGTGACGCCGGGGGCTTCTCCAGGAGTGGAATCCACTGCCAGAGTGGGATCTGGCCGCCGGGTATTTTTGCTCCTTCAGGGATCTACAGTGGTGGTATCTATGGGGGGTGGTGGGGGTTTGCAATCTTCAGGCAGGGGGGTGCTATCTACATGAAGGTGTGCTATCTACAAGACTGGAGTCCCCGGACAGAGATCGCAATGTTCTGGCCAGGTATTCCATTGTTGAAAGCCCGATGTCACTGTCCTTATATGGATGGTAATGTCAAAGGCTTCCCCGAGCTCAGCGCTCAAAGTACCTTTGTGTGCGGGGAGTCCTCGGCCAGGATCAGTCTTTACCGGCCGTTACAAGGATTGTTTCTTGAAAAACTGCTGGTAAAAACTGATACATTGCCTTCTATGGTAGCCATCTGGCCGAGAAAACGGCCAAAAATAGGACATGTCCTAGTTTTTGACGGCCGATGTTCACGGGCCGTTAAAAAAAATGGTCATGTGAATACATCTATAGAACTTCATTGTTCTGAAAATGGCCGTGTGACGGTCGTGTGACTGTAGCCTTAAAAAAAAATTAACACGCTCTGACATTTAATTCCCTTATTACATACATATTTTTTAAAAACTTTCCAACTCCTTTAACCCCTTAATGACCAGCCTATTTTAAACCTTAATGACCAAGCCATTTTTTACGTTTTTCCATCGTCGCATTCCAAGAGTTATAACCTTCTTTATTTTTGCGTCGACATAGCTGTATAACGTCTTGTTTTTTGCGTGACATGTTGTATTTTTTAATAGCACCATTTTGGGGGACATATTATTTATTGATTAACTTTTTTATTAACTTTTTTTTGGGGGGGAATAGAAAAAAACCTGAAATTTCGCGCCTCTTTTTCGCGTCTTAAATCTACGCCGTTTACCGTGTGACATAAATAACACAATAACTTTATTCAGCGGGTTGTTACGATTGCAACGATATCAAATTTGTATAGTTTTTGTATGTTTTACTACTTTTACACAGTAAAACCGCTTTTTTTTCCAAAATTATTTGTTTTTGTGTCTCCATATTTGAAGAGCCGTAACGTTTTTATTTTTTCGCCGATGCGGTTGTGTGAGGGCTTTTTTTTTTGCGGGAAGACTTGTAGTTTTTCTTGGTACCATTTTGGAGTAGATGCGACTTTTTGATCACTTTTGATCACATTTTTTTTAAGTCAGGATTCACAGAAAACAGCCATTTTTCCATAGGTTTTTATTACATTTTTTACGGCGTTCACCGTGCGGGTTAAATAATGTAATAGATTTATAGTCGGGGTCGTTACGGACGCGGCGATACCAAATATGTGTTAATTTTTTACTTTATTTTGTTTTTTTAATAGTAAAGCAGTTTGTAAGGGGAAAAGCTGGGTTTTTCATTTTTTTTTTTCAAATTTTTTTTCAAATTAACTTTATGAAACTTTTTTTTTAAACTTTTTTACTAGTCCCATTAGGGGACTTTAATATGCGATTCTCCGATCGCTATTATAATACACTGCAATACTTTTGTATTGCAGTGTATTATGCCTGTCCGTTTAAAACGGACAGGCATCTGCTAGGTCATGCCTCCGGCATGATATAGCAGGCATTCGCTCCAGGCAGACCTGGG
Source organism: Rhinoderma darwinii (assembly GCF_050947455.1). Classification (NCBI taxonomy): domain Eukaryota; kingdom Metazoa; phylum Chordata; class Amphibia; order Anura; family Rhinodermatidae; genus Rhinoderma; species Rhinoderma darwinii. Next base: position 66,490,871 of record NC_134687.1, read on the forward strand.
GGCCTTTATTAGGCCCCCGACTGCCATTAGAGACACAGACACTCGGCGATCGTATCGCCGGGTGTCGGTGGGAGAGAGAGGGAGCTCCCTCCCTCTCTCCAAAACCACTCAGATGCGGTGCACGCTATTGTGCACCGCATCGGAGGGGTTAAACGGGTGAGATCGATACTAATATCGATCTCGCCTGGCAGAGCAGGGACGCCCCCAGCCCTCAGCTGCCTCTAGCAGCTGAGAGCAGGGAGATTTGACGCTCCCTGCTCTGTTTACTTTATCCTGATGCAGTGCCGTAAAAAGGCATATGCATCAGAATAAAGCCCGTTAGTGGCCGCCGTTAAAAGGCGTATTGGCGGTCACTAACGGGTTAACTGGTTGCCGACACAGAACGAGAATGCTCGTCCTGAGCGGCGGGTAGTTCGCGCATTAGGACGAGCATTCTCGTCCTGTGAGACAGCCGTCTCTGCGGGCGATGGAGAGCGGGGCAACGGCTGTAATACACAGCCACGGCCCCTCTCTGACAGCGGAGAGGAGAGAAACATCTTCTCTCTGCCGTTAACCCTTTGAACGCCGCGATGAATGGTGATCGCGGCGTTCAAGTAGGGGGGACTGCACATTGATCGCGTCACAGAAGATAACTGTGACGCGATCAAAGCCCACAACTCATATGGCCAGACAGCCGAGGGTCCATTGAAGGACCCCAGGGCTGTCTGAACATATTTCCTGTTGTTAGGGCATACTGAGGTATGTCCTAACAACTGCCTGTGTACAATCAGTAACAGGCTAATGTACTGGCATATAGATCTATGCCAGTACATTGCAGTTACAAAATAAAAATGATAAATCCCTTTTGTGGGATTAAAAAAAAAAGTTAAATGAATGTAAAAAAAAATTAATGATAAATAAATAAAAAGTTACAAAATACACACACACATTTTTTTTATAATAAATAAACTTTTTAAAAATATAAGTCCCAAAACATGAAATAATAGACATATTTGGTATTGCCACGACCGTAAGGACCTGTACAACAAATGTATAACAATATTTATGATCGGTGTATGGTGTAAAAAAATAAATATTAAAACTGCTGCGGAACTGCTTTTTTTTCTGCAATTTCGCCAAAATAAAAATGTATAGAATTGAAACGATAATGTATTTGTACCAAAAAATGGTACCTATATAAAGTACAACTTGTCCCGCAAAAAACAAAGTCTCATACAACTACGTCGTACTAAAAATAAGGGTATGTGCACACGATGAGAGGCTTTTACATCTGAAAAGACACTGTTTTCAGGAGAAAACAGCTGTCTCGTTTCAGCCGTAAAAGCTCCTCCTCGCATTATGCGAGGCGTCTGTGACGCTCTTAAATCTTGAGCTGCTCTTCATTGAGTTCCTGCACTTCTTTGCCGAGGCAGTCAATTTACGCGTCGTCGTTTGACAGCTGTCAAACGACGACGCGTAAATTACAGGTCGTCTGCACAATACGTCGGCAAACCCATTCAAATGAATGGGCAGATGTTTGCCGACGTATTGTAGCCCTATTTTCAGGCATAAATCGAGGCATAATACGCCTCGTTTACGTCTGAAAATAGGTCGTGTGAACCCAGCCTAAGAGTTATGAGCGTCGGGATGCAAAGAGGGAAATCTAAAAAAATTGCTCTGTCCTCAAGGCCAAAATTGGCCGTGTCCTTAAGAGGTTAAGTACTTTTGAATATATTTGTGTAATCGATCATCCACATGTATAGGCCTAGTAGTAAGCCGCTACCACAGGGGCTGCGGCTGCTTCAGAATTGCTTTGACCTCTGTGCAGGATTGTGATGTGTAATACAGACCTGAAAAGTCATTGTTTTTCTGCAGAAAGGTGTGAGCTGAATCTAGTAAATTATTACCTGTTGTGTCATAGTGTAAAACAAAGGGCTCAGGCTAAAGGAACCGTATTAGTAAAGTCTCTATTTAAAGGTTTAAATATAAATGATCACCAACATTCTTCAGCAAAAATAATATATTCTTTAGCACTGAATCTGATGCATCTCGCTACTGCTCCTCTATTAGCCATTCTTGAGTTAAAGCAGCAGACCGGGAATTTCTTTGGTCTTTGCCTCCATTTCTAAAGTACGGTATAGCCGGTAAATGGTAGCACAGGTAGTTTCATTTCTAGGTGCTTTGTTGACGAATAATCAGTTCGGTTCCAGTCCGCTGTTATATCACGTGACAAACACTGACTCTGACTCCTACAGCATCTTCTGTGTGTACCGGAAATCATTTTCTCTATGCATTCCTATGGAATTCACATCGAGAGACTCATAGCCTGGCGTAGAGGTACTGACTTCCGTTCCACACAGAAGACGCTGTAGGATTCGGCCAGCCAAAGTGCGGGTCCCTTGACATAACGGGACCAGAACAGAGTGGAGAATTCAGCAATAAAGCTCCCATTAAGAAAATTACCTGCACTACCTTTTTTTTTTTTTTTTTTTTTTTTTTTTGGAAATTCTTTCTTTATTTGCTTTTTCAAACAAGGAACATATCAAGGAAGGGAACAAAAAAGAAAAACGGGGACAAGGGCACATAGGCCTAAGATATTGTTTCAAACAATTTACAAAATCATATATGTGACTTTAGGGACAGAGGAGGGGTAAGGACAGGGGAGAGAAAGGAATGGAGGAGGGGGGAACACATAGGTACATGATCCAGAATACAATTGAAAAACGTCCGAAATTTCAGCCGGCCATGATGGTCTGATATTCTGGAGAGTCCTGACAGACAATCCAATGGGACCAAGTCTTGGAGAAGCTGCCAGGTCTGTTAGTCAACTGAGATGTAAGGTCTTCCATGCGCTTAATTTCCTCTATTTTATGAAACCAGAGTCTGAGAGAAGGAGGTTCCGTACTTTTCCACAGAACAGGTATACAAGCTCGAGCACTGTTAACTAAGTGTCGAATAATAGACTTTTTTTGTTTATTGGAAAAAGAATGTCGCTGAGATGAAGCAGAAAAAAGGCCGGAGTAAAAGGTATGGTGTGGTCAGAGAAAGAGGAGGTTATTCTCCAGACTTCCTGCCAGAAATGAGACAACACTGAACAATCCCAGAAGGTATGGAGAAGGGTCCCTTCAGAAGACCCTCAGCGCCAGCAAAGAGAAGAGACATTGGGGAACATAACATGGAGTCTAGACGGAACATAGTACCATCGAGATAAAAGTTTATATCCTGCCTCTTGGATACGACTAGAAAATGACGATCCATGAGTTAAATCATAAATCCTGGTCAATTGGGAGTCAGAAAGTGATAAATTCAAATCCCGCTCCCACTTGTCCACAAAATGAACCGGCGGCTGCGTCGAAGAGGAGCCCAACATGGCATAGATAGCGGAAAGGGCATGTCGCACCGAGCCCGTTCCCGAGCAAAGGGTTTCCAATGGGGTGATGAAACGGGACAGGGTGGCGTGGGGGTGGGAGGGAGACAAGGAAATTATTGGTTGGTTTGCCTTCCAGAATCCCAAAACCTGCACTACCTTTTACCTGATGCACTTTACAAACTGAGGCAAAGAAAAAAAAATCCGGAGTTCTTCCTTCTTCCTGCTGGCTTTGGCAACTGCATCAAAAATTTCTTGTGTGCATCCAGCCTAATAGTGACCATATTACCCAATTTTTCCAGAACATATTTAGAAGAGGACAATTTCCTACAACGAGAAATCGTTAGTAAATTCTGAAATATTGGATAGATAGACAATGACGGAGAGTAGTTTTTATTGAGTGTATGATAAATAGGATAAGCTACCACAGGTCTTCCTGGAAACCTGCACAGGAAATTACAAATTCAACAGTCCTAGAGCTGATCAATACTCCATCATGTATTCCCGTATAAGAGGTCCTTACTAAATCTGAGTATGCTCTAGAAAAGTGAAAATGGGGAGTGGGATAAAAGAGAAAAAGGAATGGCGCTCCTCTAAGGTAACGTCTGGGTACAGTTATAATGTACTTTTTGAGTTGTGCAGGTTCATCTGCACAACTCTATTTTGATGTGTGATGAGTCTTTGACTCTATGGCCCATAGTGTGCTAGCCCTTGGAGTTTATAACGGGTTTGGCTTGGCAGAGCTCCCCGTCATCAAGGCAGATCCAGTGAAAACAAAAAAAGGATGCATTTTGGGCGTTCCTGTGTTCACAATGATCCAGTGTGGCTTTCTTTTTTTTTTTTGGGGATCTGTAATCATGTTTTCAGTACGGGACAGTAATTCCACAGAGAGGCAGGGACTCCTAGTGTCGTACATAATTATGATGCTAGGAGCCCGGCTCCCTGCAGTGTGTTAGGTCCGGGACTTGCGGCCGAAATACGTTCCGTCCTTTACGGACCGAACATGCTCGTGTGAACCCAGCCTTACGCTCAATATTTAGTGACTTTCAGTGCAGCCCTGTCATAAATGCCAACTTTCCATCACAACAAATTTGTTGCCCTCTATCCTCGGTCAACTGTAATGCCTCATGCGCACGACTGTGCGCCGGCCGAGTCCCGTCAGTGATCCATGGAAAGCCAGGACATGTCCTATCTTTCCACGGATTGGAGAATCTGATCAGTTTTCACGGGCCCGATTCACCCGCTAAAGTGAATGGGTTCGTGAAGACTATCGGGTGCCACTCGGATGCTATTAAAAATGGCCCGAGTGGCACATCAGTTGTGTGCAACTGGCATAAGTGTTGTAATTGTGAAGTGGAAATATTTTTGTGCAATCTTGCAACTCTGTGGTTTGGCCAGTAGTTCACAGGCAAAGCATGTGATATATAAGTGTCATCTGCCCTTCAGCACAAGAACTGCTCACTATTCCTTTTAGAAATTTAGCGAAAAGCCGCACTCCATCCTGTGCTAACCAGACACACAGCTCGAGCGGTGTAACCACCAATCCAAGAGGCTCTCTAACAAAGGAAAGTGTTCTCTGGTGTGATGAACGATGCTCCGCCGTCTGGTTGTCTGATAAATCTGGGTTTGACAGTTGCAAAGAGATTACTCGCATCCAAAATTGTTCCAAAATGATGTAAAACGACTTCACAGAAGAGTAGAGGTTGCGAAAGGGTCACCAACGCCATTTTAACGTCCATGGTTTAAGAGTGAGATGTTCTACAAGCACATATGGGTGGGATATTCACGTTACTCACACTCCTCATTTCAATCAAACTTCGTTTATAAAATCCTAGAACCCCATCAAGATGAGTATCAAATATTCTTTATTTCCGAGTATATAAGGTGGTTAAAATCATTACATTCTGCCCACGTCGAGAAGTAGTTTAAAGCAACAAACTAGTCACTTATTACAAATCCTGAATATCTAAGCAGCAATACGTCAAGCTCCATCTCCCCCGCATAAGATTTATAAGACAAAAACATCTGCCGTCATTAGCAAAACAAACGGATATTAATTTCCCTGAAATCCATCAGTTGTTTGCATTTTCGGAGAAGTTTTGTTCTTTTTATGTGATGGTTCGTGATAAATGTATGTGTTTAGAATTCTTTATTGTGTGCTTTCTGTCAGTGTGTATCGTCCTGAGCTTTATGATGAAAAAAAACAAATCGGATTTTCAATCTTTGGCTTGGAGCCAAGTTTGATGGAGCCAATTTTTCTGCGGCTATTTACTGATATTAATACCCTGTTTTGTTTAGCAGCCGATGCCGTAGAACAGAAGGGTGTTTATTAGTATACAAAGACGGTCTGGTGGAAACCGGAGTATTGGGGCGATGGCAGATCTGGGTACTTGTGTTTTGTATGTGAAGTTGGCAGAAGACTTCGATATTGGCCAGAATCAGGGAAAAAGTTTCAATGTATATTATAGGAATATTCGCTTTCAAATCAGGCAAGTTTTGCTTGGATCTGTAGGATTTCTTGGGAAAATTGCTCCATCACAGTAAAAAAAAAAAAAAATCACAGGTGAACATTTGCATTGTTAGACACTCCCCAAGAAAACAGATTTTTATTGGTAGGAAGTAATTGTTTTGTTCCGTAGAAGTACCGAATTTTATATTCCTGGTTGGTTTTCTTGGATGAATTATTGGTGCGTGGCAATCGTGACCGCCGGTTTGAACTGAAGCCGGCCCAGCGATCTGCTTGTTGCAGCGTCTATATTCTCTGATGCCGCTAACAGTCATCTGCGATCACCTGGGAAGTCGCAGCCAGGCATACATTTTCCCTGCAGCGGCCGTCATTTAACCCTTTCTCTGATGAGGAATACATAATGACTTGAAACGCTTGCCACGGCTAGACTATAAGGACTAGAGCTTCGAACTTGGTATCATATTAAAGCCCAGAATCTTAGCTCTTAAATGATACTTCAATATATTAGGTGCAATATTTGGGGTGTAGAACTCGTTTGATGTCGGAGCAGTATGAAAAGTTTTACTTCCTAGCTTTATGTCGGAGTAAGGGACAGGGGAAGCTGCAAGTGACAGCAGGAGGAAACATCACGGCCTGGTGCAGTCCCCTCTCCATCCAGTGATCCCTGCGGGGGGGGGGGGGGGGAGGAAATACAGGAACTTTTCCTTATGTTGTCACCCGTATTACCAATGAGAGAGGGCATGGGCTCGCTTATAGTAACATTTAATAGGGTCTTTACAGGGGTGAGAAGATGAGCAGTTACATATCTAATCCTCTCCGGTGCATAATTAGAATTTTGGCGACTTTGCGACGCGAATGTATACGGCATCTGGATCGCAGAGATTTTTGGTGTATTCAGTTCCGATGTTTATGTGAAGAAATTGACATGTAGATGAAGGCAGAAGTAGCATAAATGAGCTCTGCACATCTTGCACTTTTATTCTTAGAAGGTTTTTGCCTCTTAGGATCTGCTTGGGTCAGACATTTAGCTATAAACCTTGAATGTTTACGCATTTATTTATTTTTATTTTTATTTTTTCTCCTACAAAATGTTATGCTTTGCAAAATTGCATGAAGGCGCCCGTGAGTGTTAAGTGCTGGGTGGCTTTTTTTGTTTTAAACATACTTTAAGAAAATGTGGATGGTGGTATGTTTTTTTTTTTTTTTTTTAATGTTTTATAATTCCGATTTTTATTTTCATTTGCCAAGTGACCTGTTTGTAAAATAGTAATACATACAGTGCCTTGCAATAGTATTCACCCCCTTGGTCCAAAATATTACAGTGGAATCAAATTAAAAATAACTTGTTAAAAAAAATAATAAATAACTAAAAACTGAATTTGTGAGTGTACATGTATTCAGTCTTTCTTCTATGAAACCCCTCCGTAAAGTCACACAATTAGTTAAATAAGATCCCCCTGTGCACAAAGTGTCACCTGATGTCAGTATAAATTCACCTGTTCTGAAAGACCCCCAGTCTGTAACACCACTAAGAAACCAGAAGACCGTAGAGCTCTCCAAACAGCTCATAGACAAAGATGTGGAGAAGTATAGATCAGGGTTGGGTTATAGAAAAACTAAAATAAAATATCCCAATCTTGAACATCTCACTGAGCACCATAAAATCCTTTATAACAAAATGGAAAAAAACATGGCACAACTACCAACCTGACGAGAAGGCCGCCCACCAAAACCAGACCGGGCAAGGAGGGAATTAATCAGAGATTCAATAAAGACACCAACGATGACTCTGAAGGAGCTCCAAAGATCCACAGCAAAGATGGATGTATCCATCCATAGGATCACTAGAAGCCGTACACTCCACAGAGTGGGGTTTTATGGGAGAGTAGACAGAAAAAAAGCCATTGCTTAAAGAAACGCAGAAGAAAACCTGTTTTCCATTTGTTTTTTGGCAAATTTAAGACTACCCAAACACATGGAAGAAGGTCCTCGGGTTAGATGAGACCAAACTTGAACTTTTTGGTCATAACCGGAAACTTTATGTGTGGTTCATCTTTCCATCATTCCAAGAACGCCATTCCCACAGTGAAGCAGGGACTGGAAAACTAGTCCGGATTGAAGGGAAGATGGACGGCAGTAAATACAGGGCAATTCTTTTCAGTCTGCCAGAGATTTGAGACTAGGACGGAGATTCCCCTTCCAAACATACAGCTAAATCTACACTGGAGAGGTTTAATGGGAAACATTTAACTGACTTGGAAAGGCCTAGTCAAAGCCTCGACCTCATTACAGTTGAGAATCTGTGGCATGACGTGAAGACGGCCGGACACAACACGACCATCTAACCTGAAGCAGTCTGAGCAGTTTTGCCTGGAAGAATGAACAAAAATCCCAGTGTCTAGATGTGATAATCCGGCTGCCCAAGAGACTTGTATCTGAAAGTGCAGCAAAAGGCTCCATGAAGTATTGACTTTCAGGGTGTGAATACTTATGCAAATTAAAGTTCTGTGTTTTTTTTGTCTCTCTATTTTTTAATGTGACACAAAAATTAATTTTCTGCACCTTCAAAGTGGTAGGCATGTTGTGTAAATAGAAATGTTACAAACCCCCTAAAAATCCATTTTATTTCAAGGTTGTAATGCAACAAAACAGGAAAAGCAACAATGGGGGGGGGGGGTGTGAATATTTTTGCAAGACACTGTATGTTTACAAACACATAAAATTCTGTTTTTTGGCTTTCCGATCCAGCACTTTAGAGCGTGCCTATCATTACATGAACATTTTCCTTCTATGCGGTTCAGTTTTTTGACCCTTTTGTACAGGGTAATGTTCGTCTCTTCCTCTACGCTCATGCTTGTTGTTGCCTCTTCTAGGTGAACATCTGTTTACTCCAAATCATTTAGGCCTCATGCACAAGACCGTAGCCATGTGCACGGCTGTGATTTTCGGGTCGGCCGGGGGCAGAGTGTCACCTGCGAGCTGCCCGTAAATTGCGGGCCGTGCACATGGCCGCGGCGATTATTTCCTATGAGCCTGGACCGCAGAACACGGCCGTAATAAGACATGCCCGTTCTTTCTGCGGTCCAGGCTCCTGGGCAATGCACGGACTGTGGAAACCACAGCCGTGTGCATGGCCCTATAGGAATGAATGGGTCCACAATTCTCCCGTGGATTTTTGGGGGAATTGCGGCCGCAAAAGCATGTTCATGTGCATGGCGCCTTATGCTGCTGATTTCTTACCATAGGTAACACTTTAACCTATATTCACATTTCTAATCCTAAAAGTCCATGTTCTGTCTGTATGAAGTACATGCAATGTGAGGCCTGTTTTAGGATGGGGTTGTATGAAACGCCCAGGAGATCACGGATTTCCATGATGTTGCACAATGTCAAGGTGAGGGTTAGCCGCTGTTATTTCTTCTCATCATGCCAGCAAATCTGGACGCTCTCATGGGCAATAGACCGACAATTAATTGAAGGGTACTTTTGATTAAGATCCTCTGGAGCAGCGCCCTTTATACGTTTCTCTATAAATGTAATTCTGATTTAGATCTAAAGAACTTTGTTATTCTCCATAGATCATTTTAGTCGTGGCTAAATAGTTTTTTTTTTTTTTTAATTATTGCGAAATAAAGAAAAACAAAATGAACATAAGGGACAGTGTAGCATGTAGGTTTGGTTAGGAGGGGAACTCTAAGGCTATGTTCACACGGAGTATTTTGGGGGAGGAATATCTGCCTCAAAGCTCCAAACGGAATTTTGAGGCAGATATTCCTCCCCCAAAATACTCCGTGTGAATAGCAATGATCGCGCCGTTTTTCGCCCGCGGCCATTGAGCGCCGCGGGCAGAAAACACGCTTTCTCCTGCCTCCCATTGAAGTCAATGGGAGGTCGGAGGCGGAAGCGCCCGAAGATAGGGCATGTCGCTTCTTTTTCCCGCGAGGCAGTTTTCCTGCTCGCGGGAAAAAGACGCCGACGCCTCCCATTGAAATCAATGGGAGGCGTTCTCGGGCCGTTTCTGCCGAGTTTTGCGACGCGGTTTCCGCGTCAAAAAACTCGGCAAAAGACCCCGTGTGAACATAGCCTAAAAGGTGACCTCAAGGATTGGGACTCAGGGAAAGTGGTGTGCTTTTTTTTTTTTTTTTTTTTTTTTTGCTTTTTTTTTTAAAGAGGTATTGCGGCCAAACAAGTTAGAAATGGGCTGTAAATTGAGAGCTAAGACACTTGCGGTTAGAAACTTATTGAAGATTTTGCCCTGGGTCACCTCCTGTGGAAAATATACAAAAATAATCTAGCCGTGACCTGTCGTCCATATTTTTGTATGGCCTCTGCTTTTCCACACGGAGGCCCTGAGCATAATCTGTAATACTTTTCTATTGGTAAATGTCCGATTTTCGGAGGAGGTAGACTAGATGAGTGGTTTCCATGGCTATGTCCATTTCTTAATGAAGATATCACAATATAGAGTGAGCTATGAACTAAGGCTGGGTTCACACGGTGCGGTCAAAATGCACGGTGGTGGCAAAAAAAACAAACCAACTGCGTTTTAACCACATCATCTGAACCCAGCCTAAGGGTGTGTTCACACAGCGTTTTTTGTCAAGCAGAAAAAATCTGCCTCTAAATTTCCTTCAGGATATTGGAGGCAGTTTCCAAAATGCAGGCGGCTTTTAAGGCGTTTTTTTGAGGCAGACTCTATTAGGCGTTTTTTTTTTAGTTGGGAACCTTAGTCTGGTCAAAAAAAGCTTTATCCCCTTAATGACCAGCCCCTTCTGCGTGTTAATGACCAAAGATTACTTTTTGTTTTTTCATTGTTGCATTCTAAGAGTCGTAACTTTTTTTTTTTTTTTGTTCAGTCAACATAGCCGTGTAAGGGCTTGTTTTTTGCAGGACGAGTTGTATTTTTTAATTGCACCATTTTTGGGTGCATATAATATATTGATTAACTCTTATTAACGTTATTTTAGGAAAGAATTTAAAATAAACCGCTAATCCAGCATTGATTTTCACGTTTATAAATTTACGCCCTTCACTATGCGGCATAAATAACATATTACCTTTTATTCTATGGGTCGGCACGGTTACACGGATCCCAATTATGTAAAGGTTTTGTGTTTTCCTTGTTTGCAAAATAAAAATAAATATACTTGTTTTTGCATCGCCGCATTCCAAGAGCCGTAACTTTATTTTTCCATCGCTGTAGCCATATGTGGGCTTGTTTTTTGTGGGACAAGGTGTAGTTTTCATTGGCAGCAATTGGGTACATGGGACTTATTGATTATCTTTTATGTTATTTTTTTATGGGGGAAATGGGAGAAAACCAGGAAATTTGGCGTTGTTGTTGTTTTTTTTTTTTTTTTTTTTTTTACGCCGTTCATCCAGCTGTTTAATGTGTTCATTTTATTGTTTGAGTTGTTACAATCGTGGTAATACCATGTATGTGTTTTTTATAATTTTTTTTTATACTTTCACTAAATAAAATCACTTTTTGCAGGAAAAAGTGGTTTTATTTTATTTTTACTGTAATCTGTTTTTTTTCCATAAACCTTTTATTTAACTTTTTTACAATTAATTTTTTTTTTTGTCCCACCAGGGGACTTCACCATGCGGTCTGCTGATCGCTTATATAATTCTTTGGTATACTTAGTATACCAAAGCATTATTGCCTGTCAGTGTAAAACTGACAGGCATTCTATTAGGCCTAATAGGCAGTTGCTGAAGGCAGACCTTTTGTTAGGCCTCCGGCTGCCATGGAAACCCAACGGCACCCATCGGGGGCGCCAATGGGTTGACAGAGGAAGCTCCCTCCCTCTGTCAAACACATTAGATGCCGCTATTGACAGTGGCATCTAATGGGTTAAACTGACGGAATCGGAGCGCGCTTCGATTCCGGTAGTTGTGGCAGGACCCAGGCTGTGTATAACAGCCGTGCTCCTGCCGCTGATCGCGTGGGTACACTGGCTCTGCGATCAGAGCGATGGATGTATTCGCCGCTATGCAGGAACTAACACCTGCTTGTGACGGATATATTCGTCGCTCATCGTTAAGGGGTTAAAACCATACATTTTTTTTTTATTTTAATTTTTTTCAGCGAGCAGAAAAAAAATCTGTCCTTTGGAAAAAAACAAAAAACAATGCCTCCAATTCTTATTGAAATCCATGGGAGGCAGATTTGGGGCGTATTTTTTTTTAATGCTGATTCCATTGCGGAAAACGTGTCAATCCGCGTACAAAACCTCCTGTGTGAACAATTTACTGAACCGAAATTTACATTTAAACGACATTTACAGTTAATTGAATGAAAAAACAAAAACCCCTTCTCTACTCCATGTTAAAGTCTTGCTATGATTGGACAGATTTTCTGTCCGGACCTTCTTTCCGGACCTGGTCCGTTGACCCAAATGGGAAGTTTTCTTATCCAATTACATTTGGGCAAATTAAACCGCTTTACATTGGGCTAATATAACTGAATTGGCACCAAAAATTTGTACCGTGTTTTTCTGACTAAAAGACACACATTTTAGCAAGAGTAAACGCTGCTAGAAAGTCCCTGCGTCTTTTATATTCGGCGGTCAATGGGACCCGGCTGCGCCAGACGTCATGGAGCGGGGGGGGGGGGGGGTGATGTTTGGAGCTCAATACACTGCAGGTGTCAGCTGTGTTTTACAGCTGACCTGCTGCTCTAACGGCCAGGAACAGCGATCGCGCTGTTTCTGGCTATATAACTAGTTAAATGCCGTGGTTAATAGCGACTGCGGCATTTAAACCGGTAGGAGGGGGACAGCCCCCCCAACAGCCCAACGCCCCCACCCCCTGCAACGTGATCGGGGGGGCGCCAATGGTGGTCATGGCAGCCCGGGGGCTTAATGGTCTGCCGCTGCAGGGCTTAGCAGAACCCTGTAGAAATTACAATATACTGCAATACAAACATCGCCGGTTCAAGTCCCTAGCGGAACTAATAAAATGTTAGATATGTTTTCAGGAGTGTAAAAAAAGTTAAAAAAAACCAAAACACACCTTTTCCCATTTTTCCCCAAGCACAACACCAGCATCATTGTTTTTTTTTCACCTTTAGCGCTAAAAAATGTTTTAATAAAGTGATCAAAAAATGGTGTCAATAAAAACTACAGCTTGTCCCACAAAAAATAAGCCCTCTCACCGCTCAATCGACTAAATATATTAAAGTTATGGCTCCTAGAATGTGGTGAAACGGAACAATTTTTTTTAAATTTTTTTTTATTAATCGGTTTTTTGTTTGGAAAAGTAGTAAAATATGAAATTATTATTTTTGTCCCTATTTTCTGTTGTCTAAAACCTGGGTGCATCTTATAGTCTGAAAAATACGGTAGCTATTTCTCTGACTTTTGCATTGCAGTCTGATATCTTCTCTGGTCACATTAAATAATGTATTTTAGAAGTACCTCCAGTTGAGGCATCTCCTTTCCTCGGTTAAATGTATAGTTATAGCTACTGGTCCTATCACCAGCTATGAACAATTCTTCTATAACCCTAAAATAATAACTAAAAGTATATCTAAAGCCTACGAGGCCATCCATCAGTATGAATTTTCTCTGTCTGCCCTTTAATTTTATACAAAAATGGGAACTGGAATTGGGGAGGTCATTTAGTGTTAAGCAGTGGGAGACGGCGTTTCTAATTTGTTTTAAGGAAATTGCTTTACAGATGGTACATGACTCCATACCGCTTATCTCAAATGTTCCCTAATGTATCTCCTAACTGTTGGCGATGTCAAGCCTCTACCGGTTCTTTACTACATATCTGGTGGAGATGTATTTCTGTCCAAAAGGAAGCTATAAGATTACAACACTTGTTGACCAGTATAATCGGTTTCCCGGTCCCCTGGGGACCGGAAGTAGCGTTGCTTTCTTTGACCTTAGAGTATATAGGCACTGAAAACAATACGATTATGACCCATGTGTTGACTGTAGCTAGAACGAGTATAGCCCAGAGATGGAAAAGTGCTTCTATCCCGACTAAAGAAGAGATTCTGCGTAAAGTCCAGTATAACTGTGTCATGGAACATTTAATTTCTACCAGTTTACATAGGTCACAGGTATTCACCCATAAATGGTCTAAATGGCTTGCTTTTAGTGGGCTACAACTACCTTTATAGATAGACTGTAACTATCTAGAAGCGTATTAGGGTTAGGCCCCATGCACACGACCGGACTGCATGGGGCCTGAATCTGTATATTTTTAAACTCATGAAGGAGGGATATTATGTTTGTTCAGTTCTGTTTATCAAAATATTGTTTTTGTATGCCCTTTTTTTTTAATTTTTGAATATTGGATTTTTGCAATCTGGTGAAATTATAATGCTGGATATTATGCCTTATGTTGTAAATGATCTTAATACTCTGGTTGCATTACTAATTACCGGTACTATACTTATTTCCTTTTGTATCTAGGGTTTCTCGAATTTACATATATGTATATTGATTTAGCAATTTTTGGTTTTTTGCTTTCGTGATCTTCTATCTTTGTAAAATTCAAGAATTCTGTTTTATTTTTGTATAATTTTGAAAACCCTTCAATAAAAAATTTGTCTCAAAAATAATTTTTTAAGAAAAATTAATATTTTATATGAAACCTGTAATACATTTCTTCCAGCCTGAGATGACGATGACTTTGGGTAAAGTCTATGATTACTAATTTCTTGTGTCTTCATCAGGACTGGATCCTGGCAAATCTGAATTTAAAAGCACTTTACCTCCAGATCCTATTCAAGTGAAAGGTTTGTGATCGTTTTTACTACATAATTTTTTTTAATTATTTTTTTATATGTTGGGCTTTGTTCACACTAGCACCATGGCTTTCATTCTTGACGGAGCCATGACGGCTGGATACGTTTTCAAACCGATCACAGTGAAAATTGATAGATCCTATTGGCTTATAATGGAGTGTATCGGGTTTCCATTAGACTTCTGGTGTTTTTGGCGTCAAGAATATTACTACAAACTTTGCTATTCCCAGTCAAAAACACCGAAGCCCCTATGGAACCGAACCCCTTTATCTTCACTTATTGCCCGTCTTTCTCGAAGGATCTCTGCGGTGCCGACATCTGCTATGTATACTGAAGTGCAATGTAATTGTTGATTTCCTGGGTGAGCTAAGATGATGGCAGAGATTTTGCGTTACGTCTGTCGTATATTCTTTTAACCCCTTAGTGACCAGGCCTGAAAGTGCCTTAATGACCATGCCAAATTTTGAAAATCTGGCATGTGTAACTTTATCCGATAGTAACGCTGCAATAGTTTTGCACATTCAAGTAATTCTGACATTTTGTTTTTTCGTCACATGTACTTTATTTAGGTGGTAAAATTAAAATTTTCTTTGATTTTGAACTGCAATATGTCACATCTGTACACACGTACTGTACACTTTTTTTTTTTATTAAATATATATTTACAGCTCTTTACTCTATTTTAGCAGCACTTTTGAAAAAAAAAGTAACTTTTTCCACAAATGTATTATTTTAAAGACAGATTTCTTTGTAAAGCGAAAATGAAGAAATACACCCCAAAATCTATCGCCCTGTTTCTCCTGTGTTCAAAAATACCCCCATTGTGGCCCTAATGTGCTGCCTGAACACACGGCAGGGCCCAAAATGAAGGGAGCACACTTTGGGTTTCAGGACACACAATGTTTTAGGCCCCGCTGCACATTTGGAGAGGCTTTGAGCTGCCTGTATGATAGAAATCCCCCATAAATTACCCCATTTAAAAAAAAAAAAACTAGACACCTTAAAGTATTTATCTAGGGTGTAGAGATACACAACGCAAAAAGGAGGAATTAAAGGGAATTATCTCCGATAATATGGGTATATATTGTTTTCTTCAAATTTTTAAAACATTTTCAAATGAGGTGATCGAAAAATCTATCTGTGTAAATCGGCTGCTGTTGGAAATATATTGCATTCTTATCTTGGGCGGCCATAAAGAAGAAAAGCGACGCTATTTTATAATGTGCCTAGAAATGCATTTGACTGTCTATATGACTGTCTTGCTAACAAAGCAGTTGTCCCACATTTGTTTCATTCTGATACCGTTGTGAACAGCATTCTGGTCCGATGTGTAACAAATTATAGCGGAAAAAAATAATCCTGTACTGGATTGAAGGGCAATCTATACAAATGGAGGAAAATGTATCCAGCTATGTGGCAAACTAGAGTTCGTTCACAAGATAAAAGAACACTGGCAGGGCTGTCATGACCAGCTTTTTTTTATTCCAGTGACTGGTTGTAAAACGTCTCTTTAGCCCCATCAATCCCTATATGAGGGACGAACGTGCCAAGCGACGCGGTACACCATAAGGCTGGGATCACACGACCTATTTTCAGGCGTAGACGAGGCGTATTATGCCTCGTTTTACGCCTGAAAATAGGGCTACAATACGACGGCAAACATCTGCCCATTCATTTGAATGGGTTTGCCGACGTATTGTGCAGACGACCTGTAATTTACGCGTCGTCGTTTGACAGCTGTCAAACGACGACGCGTAAATTGACTGCCTCGGCAAAGAAGTGCAGGGCACTTCTTTGCAACGTAATTTGAGCCGTTCTTCATTGAACACAGTCTCAGAATCGCTTGGATAGGCAAAAGCATTCCGGAGTTACCACATAAAGTGACACGTCAGATTTGCAAAAATCGGCTGTGCCACAAGGCCAAAACAGGCTGTGTCCTTAAGGGGTTAAAAATCAGTTTTGAAATTGCCCTTTATCTAATATTCTAATTTTCTGAGACTCCAAATTTGGGGTTTTCATTAACTGTTACCATAATGTAGATAACAGTAACGTTTTTCTTTTTCAAAAACGAGCATTTTTGGCCAAGTTATGAGCATTTTTATATTTATGCAAATGAGCCTTTCTTATGAACAACTGGGCGTTTTTAATCTTATTTCCAAGTGGGCGTGTAATCAGCATCATCCACTTCTCTTCGTTACCACCCAGCTTCTGGCAGTTCACAGACACACAGCGTGTCCTCGCTCGTCCGACGCGATGAAGTTCCTGTGTGAGGAAGTGAGTGACGTCACAGCGTGATCTCGCGAGGACACGCTGTGTGTCTGTGCACTGCCAGAAGCTGGGTGGTAACGAAGAGAAGTGGATGATGCTGATTCGTCAGCATCATACACTTCTATTCACAACGCCCAGCTAGTAAAACAAGTAAACACACCCAGATGTAACACACAATACACGCCCAGTTGGAAATAAGAGAAAACACGCCCAGTTGTCCATAAGAAAGGCTCATTTGCATAAATATAAAAATGCTCATAACTTGGCCAAAAATGCTCGTTTTTGAAAAAGAAAAACGTTACTGTTATCTACATTGCAGCGCCGATCTGCTGCAATAGGATATAGGGATTTGAAAATCTGGTGACAGAGCCTCTTTAAGCTACCATCGCCGGCCTGCTACACGATAGCGGCCGGCGTTGGTGAATATGGCAACCGGACACCTAACAATGGCGTCCGGCTATGCCATCGACAAAGTCAGGACCCGCTATGCTTGCTGTCAGTGAGTAGCTGACAGCTCTAATACACTGCACTACGCATGTAGTGCAGTGTATTAGAATAGCGATCAGGGCCTCCTGCCCCCAAGTCCCCTAGTGGGACAAAGTAATAAAGTTAAAAAAAGATATGTAAAAATAAGCAAATTAAAAGTAAAAATCCCCCTTTTTCCCTTATCAGTCGTTTATTTGTTTGTTTTATATATTTCTATTAATAATAAACTATACATAATTGGTATCGCCGCGTCCGTAACGGCCTGAACTACAAAATTATATTGTTATTTAACCTGCACGGTGAACGCCGTAGAAGAAAATAATAATAAACCGTACCACAATCACAATTGTTTTGTCACTTCACCTCTCAAAAAATGGAATAAAAAGAGATCAAAAAGTCGCATGTACCTAAAAATGGTGCTGATCGAAACTACAGTTCGTTACGCAAAAAATAAGTCCTCGCACGGCTTTATTGATTGAAAAAGAAAAAAGTTATGGCTCTTAGAATAAGGCAACACAAAAAGTGAATGATTTTTTACAAAAAGTATTTATTTTATTGTGCAAACGCCATAAGACAAAAAAAATAAATCTAAACATCTGGTATCGCCGTAATCGTATCGCCCCGCAGAATAAAGTGAATGTCATTGATAGCGCACGGTAAACGCTGTAAAAAAACAATCGTAGAATTGCTGTTTTTTTAGTCACCACGCCACCTAAAAATAGAATAAAAACTGATCAAAAAGTCGCATGCACCCCATGAAAACGGCAATGAATTCCTCAAGGGGTCTAGTTTCCAAAATAGGGTCACTTTTGGGGGGTTTCCACTGTTTTGTCACCACAAGACCTCTTCAAATCGGACATGGTGCGTAATAAAAAAGGAGGGTTCAAAATCCACTAGGTGCTCCTTTGCTTCGGAGGCCGGTGCTTCAGTCCATTATCGCTCGAGGGCCACATGTGGGATATTTCTCTAAACTGCAGAATCTGGGCAATAAGTATTAAGTTGCGTATCTCTGGTAAAACCTTTTGTGTTATAAAAAAAAAAAAATGGTATAAAAAGGATTTTCTGACAAAAAAATAATAAAATGTCAATTTCACCTCTACTTTGCTCTAAATTCCCGTGAAACACCTAAAGGGTTCATAAACTTTCTAAATGCTGTTGTGAATACTTTGAGGGGTCTAGTTTCTAAAATGGGGTGTTTCATAGGGGTTTCTAATATATAGGCCCCTCAAAGCAACTTCAGAACTGAACTGGAACCCAAAAAAATAAATACGGCAATACTTTGCTTCTAATGAGCAGTGCCTCCAGTTTTGACCGTTTGTATAAACGGAGACCCCTATTAGACCGTTTCAGTGCCCGATTTCCCAAGCATACACCCCCGAGAATTGAATTGTATTTCTATTGAGTCCTTGGTACGTTTTAAAGGGAGGCTTAAATTCCGCCAGTACCTGCCGGGTAAGAAGGCAAGGTATGACGTGAAGATGTATAAGCTGTGCGAGAGTGCATCAGGGTATACCTACAAATTTAGGATATATGAAGGGAAGGACACCAGTATTCAGCCCCCAGAATGCCCCCCCCTTACTGGGAGTTAATGCAAAAATTGTGTGGGATTTGGTGCACCCACTGCTGGACCAGGGTCACCACCTCTACCTGGATAATCTTTATACCAGCGTCCCACTCTTCAACTGCCTCGCTTCCAGTCCTGCGGCATGCGGCACTGCTAGAAGAAATCCGAGAAGCCTCCCTAAGACTCTGATTGGGCAAACAAGAAGGGGTGAGAGTAGGGCACGTTCTAGCAGCAACATATTTTGTGTCAAGTACAAGACAAGAGAGATGTCCTTGTATTGACAACAATACATGGCCACACCAGTACCCATGTACCAGTACAGAGACCCCCAAACCAGACCTCATCCTGGACTACAATAGGTACATGGGAGGGATGGACTTGTCAAATCAAGTCCTGAAGCCCTACAGCGCCATGCGGTGTGGTATAAGAAGCTGGCCGGGCACATCATACAGATGGCATTGTACAATGCGTACATGCTACGTTGATGTGCAGTCCAGAGGAGAACTTTCCTGGAATTTCAAGAGGTGGTTATCAAAAATCTAATCTTTAGGGACCAGGAAGGGGGGAGCACCCAGTACTTCTGGAAGCGAGGCCACACGCATCGTACCAGGGCAACACTTTCCAAGAGAAGTTCCCCAATCTGCCAAGAAGGGAAAAAGTCAAAAGAGGTGCAAAGTCTGCTATAAGAGGGGGATAAGGAAGGACACAATATATCAATGTGACAAGTGTCCCGAAAAACGAAGGCTCTGTATGAAAGAGTGTTTTAAAATGTACCATACATCCCTTGATTTTTAATCGACTCCAGTTTTACTTACCCTGATGCACTCCGCACAGCTTATCCCCCCTCGTCTTTCCCCTCTGGGCCCTCTTGCGTACCCAGGCAGCTGATAACCGCCACATTGAGGGTATTGCCATACCCGTGAGAACCCACATTACAGTCTATGGGGTGTAGGTCTCCGGTCAAAATTCTCGCTACACCTCTAGATGAATGCCTTAAGGGTGTAGTTTTTAAAACGGGGTCACTTCTTGGGGTTTTCAACTGTACTTGTTCCTCAGGGGCTTCTGCATACATGACTTTGCACCAGAAAATCCCCATTAGGCCAAATGGTGGTCCTTTACTTCTGAGCCCTCCCATGGGCCCAAACGGCAGTTTATCACCACAAATGGGGTATTGCCGCACTCAGGACAAATTGGGCAACAAAATGGGGTATTTTATTTCTTGCGAAAAATTAGAAATTTTCAGCCAAAACTAAATATTATTGGAAAAATATTTTTTTTTTTAAATTCCCAGCCCAATTCAAATAACTTCTGTGAAGAAACTATGGGGTCTAAATGGTCACATTACCCATAAATAAATACTTTGAGGGGAGTAGTTTCCAAAATGGGGTCATTTCTGGTGGGTTTCCATTACTTTGATACCTCTGGGGCTCTGCAAATGCGACATGGCACCCGAAAACCAATCCAGCAAAATCTGCACTTCAAAGAACACACAGCGCTCCTTCCCTTCTGAGGCCTCCCATGGGCCTAAACGGCAGTTTATCGCCACAAATGGGGTATTGCTGCACTCAAGAGAAATTGGGCAAGAAAATGGGGTATTTTGTTCCCTGTGAAAATAAGAAATTGTGATGAAATCACATCTTATTGGAAAAAAATGTCTTTTTTTAAAAAAAAATTCACAGCCCAATTCAAATACGTGCCGTGTAAAAACTGTGGGGTCAAAATGGTAACAACAACCATAAATTAATTCCTTGAGAGGTGTAGTTTCCGAAATGGGGTCACTTTTAGGGGAGTCCTACTGTTTTTGCACCTCAACACCTCTTCAAACCTGGCATGCTGCCTAAAATATATTCTAATAAAAAAGAGGCCTCAAAATGCACTAGGTGCTCCTTTTTGCTTCTGGGGCTTGTGTTTTAGTCCACGAGCGCAGTAGAGACACATGTGGGACATTTCTAAAAACTGCAGAATCTGGACAATACATATTTAGGAGTGTTTCTCTGGTAAAACTTTCTGTGTTACAGAAAAAAAATGAATACAATTGAATTTCAGAAAAAAAAAATTAAATTTGCAAATTTCACCTCTACTTTGCTTTAATTCCTGTGAAATGCCTAAAGGGTTAAATAAACTTTCTAAATGCTGTTTTGAATACTTTGAGGGGTCTAGTTTTCAAAATGGGGTGTTTTATGGGGGTTTCTAATACATAAGTCCCTCAAAGCCACTTTGGAACCGAACAGGTACCTTAAAAAAAAGACTTTTGAAATTTTCTTAAAAATATGAGAAATTGCTGTTTATGTTCTAAGCCTTGTAACGTCCAAGAAAAATAAAAGAATGTTCAAAAAACGATGCCAATCTAAAGTAGACATATGGGAAATGTGAACTAGTAACTATTTTTGGTGGTATAACCGTCTGTTTTACAAGCAGATGCATTTAAATTCAGAAAAATGCTATTTTTTTTATAAATTTTCTCTAAATTTTGCAAATTTTCACCAATAAACACTGAATATAGCGTCCAAATTTTACCACTAACATAAAGGGAAAACATTCTCAGAATCGCTTGGATAGGTTTAAGCATACCGACGTTATTACCACATGAAGTGAAATATATCAGATTTCAAAAATGGGCTCTGAGCCTTAAGGCCAAAACAAGGCTGTGTCCTTAACCCCTTCCCGCGATTGGGCGTAACTGTACGTTCGAAATCAAAGTGATTTCCCGCAGACGGGCGTACAGTTACGCCCTGCAGATACAGCGAGCACAGGAGCTGTGCGCGTTTTATCTTCAGCGGCTGTCAGCTGTTATACACAGCTGACATGCCGCTGCGATGGCTGTTACCGCCGATCGCAGCCATTTAACCCCTTCAATGCGGCTGTCAATGACGTCCGCCGCATTGAAGTGGTTTACAGAGGGAGGGAGCTCCCTCTGTAACCCCCGGGCACCCCCCCGTGGTGGATCGCGGGTGGCGATTGTTGCTATAGCAACCAGGAAGCCGTTACTAGGCTTCCTGGTTGCCCAGGTACGGTAGCCTATTAGGTCCTGCCCGAGGCAGGACCTAATACGCTAACTGTCAAATGAATAAATGACCGTTACGATCCACTGCACTACATAAGTACATACATAAGTAGTGCAATGCATCGTACCGGGGATCAGAAGACCAGATCTTCAAGTCCCCAGGTCAGTGTAAAAGAAAAAGAATAAATAATAAAAACACTTGTCCGGTTTCCCTGATCAACCCCTTTATTATTAAAAAAACATGAAAATATGAAAAAAAAACTATACATAGGTATCGCCGCGTTCGGAACGGCCTGATCTATAAAAATATCACATTATTTTTACCGCACGGTGAACACCGTAAAAATTTGTAATAAAAAACAATGACCGCATTTTATTTTTTGGTCATCTTGTCTCAAAAAAAATGTAATAAAAAAGTGATCAAAAAGTTGCAAGTAACGCAAAATGGTACCAATACAACTACAGTTCGCCACGCATAAAACAAGCCCTCCCGCAGCGATATCAACGAAAAAATAAAAAAGTTACGGCTATCAGAAAATGGCGACACTAAAACATGATTTTTTTAGAAGAGAATTTTTATTGTGGGATCGTACTGAAACGTAAAAAAACGATATAAATTTGGTGTCGCTGTAATCGTATCGCCCCGCAGAATAACGTTAACATGTTGTTTATACTGCACGGTGAACACTGTCAAAAAAAACAAAAAAGACATGTGCTGGAATGGCTGTTTTTTGGTTTCCTCAGCTCCCAAAAAATGGAATAAATAGTGATAAAAAAATCGCATGTCTCCCAAAATGGAACCAATAAAAATTACAGCTCGTTCCACAAAAAACGCGCCCTCACACAGCTCCGTCACCGGAAAAATAACACGTTATGACTCTCAAAACGCAATGATGCAAAATGACGGCCCAGACTCATTTTTAGGTCCAGTAGAATTTCACTAAATACCCCACATCATTATTTGCTGGACCCCACAGGTGGACCCTGTAGACGCAGCGGAGATGAGGAAACTTTAGGGCCTTGTGCGGCTTATAGGGCTAGTGAAGAAGTCCAATATAAGGCAACGCTGGAGCGCAGATATTTTGTATAATACCCAATAAACCCGGCCTGTGTATAAAGGATTGGTTCCAAGCGACCACACCAATCCATGGATTCTTCATTCACCCCATTTATTATATCATCCTATTATGACCTGTTGCACTCCGCCCAGCTTACATATACCCTGTTGCACTCCGCCCAGCTTACATATACCCTGATGTACTCCGCCCAGCTTACATATACCCTGATGTACTCCGCACAGCTTACATATACCCTGATGTACTCTGCACAGCTTACATATACCCTGATGTACTCCGCCCAGCTTACATATACCCTGATGTACTCCGCCCAGCTTACATATACCCTGATGTACTCCTCACAGCTTACATATACCCTGATGTACTCCGCCCAGCTTACATATACCCTGATGTACTCTGCTCAGCTTATATATACCCTGATGTACTCCGCTCAGCTTATATATACCCTGATGTACTCCGCACAGCTTACATATACCCTGATGTACTCCGCACAGCTTACATATAGCCTGATGTACTCCGCACGGCTTACATATAGCCTGATGTACTCCTCCCAGCTTACATATACCCTGATGTACTCCTCCCAGCTTACATATAGCCTGATGTACTCCGCACAGCTTACAAATAGCCTGATGTACCCGCACATAATACATATACCCTGATGTACTCCACAGTTTACATATACCCTGATGCACTCCGCACAGCTTACATATACCCTGATGTACTCAGCACAGATTACATATACCCGGATGTACTCCGCACAGCTTACATATAGCCTGATGTACTCCGCACAGCTTACATATAGCCTGATGTACTCCGCACAGCTTACATATACCCTGATGTACTCCTCCCAGCTTACATATACCCTGATGTACTCCTCCCAGCTTACATATAGCCTGATGTACTCCGCACAGCTTACAAATAGCCTGATGTACCCGCACATAAATACATATACCCTGATGTACTCCACAGTTTACATATACCCTGATGCACTCCGCCCAGCTTACATATACCCTGATGTACTCCGCCCAGTTTACATATACCCTGATGTACCCGCACATATTACATATACCCTGATGTACTCCACTCAGCTTACATATACTCTGATGTACCCGCACATATTACATATACCCTGATGTACTCCACAGATTACATATATCTTGATGTACTACGCACAGCTTACATATACCCTGATGCACTCCGCCCAGCTTACATATACCCTGATGTACTCCGCCCAGCTCACATATGCCCCCACATTATAAGCTGAAATACCACTAATACACCAAGAAAAATCTGCGCTTCAAAAGCCAAATGGTGGTCCAACTGAGCCTGGCAGTGTACCCAAACGGCAATTTATGACCACATATGGGGTATTACTGTATTCTGGAGAACCCGCTTAACAATTTATGGCATGTGTGTCTACGGTGGTGCAAGCTGGGCACAACACATTGGGCACTGAAATGGCATATTTGTGGAAAACAGCAATTTTCAATCTGCAACATCTATTGTTTACTCATTTTTGCAAAACACTTGTGCGGTCAAAATGCTCACTACACCCCTAGATCAATTCTTTGAGGGATCTAGTTTCCAAAATGGGGTAATTTTTTTGGGGGGTACCACGTACTGGTACTATAGCTCAATGCAACATGGTGTCAAAAAACGAATCTTATAAAATCTCCACTCCAAATACTAAATGGCGCTCCTTCCCTTTAGAGCCTTGCTGTTTGTCCAAATAGCAGTTTATGACCACGTGTGGGGTATTTCCCTACTCTGAAGAAGTTGCTTTACAAATGTTACGGTGCTTTTTCTCCTTTATTTGTTGAGAAAATGAACAATTTTTAACTAATGCTGCGTCTTATTGGAAAATAATGTAATTTTTAATTTTCACTGCCCATTTCTAATAAAATCTATGAGACACCTGTGGGGTCAAAATGCTCACTACACCCCTAGATGAATTCCTCAATGGGTGTAGTTTGCCAAATGGAGTCACTTTTGGGGAGTTTCCACTGTACTGCTACCTAAGGGGCTTTGCAAAAGCGACATGGTGCAGAAAAACCAATCCAGCAAAATCTGCTCTCCAAAAGCCAAATGGCGCTCCTTCCCTTCTGAGCCCTGATGTGTATTCCTACAGTACTTTATTACCACATATGGGGTATTTCCGTACTCTGGAGAAGTTGCTTTACAAATGTTACGGTGATTTTTCTCCTTTATTTGATGAGAAAATGAAACATTTTTACCTAAAGCTACGTCTTAGTGGAAAAAAAATGAAATTTTTCATGTTTACTGCCCAATTCTAATGAAATCTATGAAACACCTGGGGGTCAAAATGCTCACTACACCCCTAGATGAATTCCTCAAGGGGTGTAGTTTCCTAAATGGAGTCACTTTTGGGGGGGGGTTTCACTGTACTGGTACCTCACGGGATTTACAAATGCGACATGGTGCAGAGAAATGAATCCAGCAAAATCAGCGCTCCAAAAGCTAAATGGCGTGCCTTCCCTTCCGAGTCCTGCCGCTTGCCCAAACAACCGTTTATGACCACATGTTTGGTATTTCCGTACTCTGGAGAAGTTGCTTTACAAATGTTGGGGTGCTTTTCCTCATTAATTGTTGAAAAAATAAAAAAATTTGAGGTAAAAATACATGGTATTGGAAAATAATGTAATTTTTCATTTTCACTGCCCATTTCTAATGAAATCTATGAGACATCTGTGGGGTCAAAATGCTCACTACACCCCTAGATGAATTCCTCAAGGAGTTTAGTTTCCAAAATGGGGTATTTTTTGGGGTGTTTCCTTTGTTTAGGCACCACAAGACCTCTTCTAACCTGACGTGGTGCCTGAAATATAATTTAAGAAAAGGAAGGCCCAAAAATCCTCTAGGTGCTCCTTTGCTTCTGAGGCCGGTATTTCAGTCCAGTAGCGCACTAGGGCCAGATGTGGAATATTTCTAAAAACTGCAGAATCAGGGCAATAAATATTCAGTTGTGCTTCTCCGGTAAAAACCTTCAGTATTACAGGAAAAATGGATTCAAATGGAATTTCTGCCAGAAAAATGAAATTTGTAGATTTCCCCGCTACATTGCTATAATTCCTGTGAAATGCCTAAAGGGTTTAAAAAACTTTCTGAATGCTGTTTTGAATACTTTGAGGGGTGAAGTTTTTAAAGTGGGGTGATTTGTGGGGGTTTCTAATATATAAGGCCCTCAAAGCCACTTAACAACTGAACTGTTCCCTAAAAAAATGGGCTTTTGAAATTTTCTTGAAAATGTGAGAAATTGCTGCTAAAGTTATAAGCCTTGTAATGTCCTAGAAAAATAAAAGGATGTTCAAAAAATGATGGCAATCTAAAGTAGACATATGGGAAATGTTAGCTAGTAACTATTTTGTGTGGTATAACTTTCTGTTTTACAAGCAGATACATTTGAATTTAGAAAATGCTAATTTTTTGCAAATTTTCTCTAAATTTTGGTGTTTTTCACACAAAAATATTGAATATATCGACCAAATTTTTTCACTAACATAAAGTACAATATGTCACGAGAAAACAATCTCAGAATCGCTTGGATAGGTAAAAGCATTCCCGAGTTATTACCACATAAAGTAACACACGTCAGATTTAAAAAAATGAGGCTCTGTCATTTGGTCCAAAAGTGGCTCAGTCCTGAAGGGGTTAAAGAGGCTCTGTCACTAGATTCTCAAATCCCTATCTCCTATTGCATGTGATCGGCGCTGCAATGTACAGTAAAGTTTTGTTTTTTTTTAAAACGTTCATTTTTGGCCAAGTTATGAGCTATTTTATATATATATATATATATATATATATATATATATATATATATGCAAATGAGCTTTGAAATGGACAACTGGGCGTTTTTTTTTCGTTATGTCCAACTGGGCGTGTTTATGTGTATGACGCTGACCAATCAGTGACCAGTCAGCGTCATACACTCATCTCAATTCATTTACAAGCAGCACAGCGTTCTTACTAGAACTATGTGCAGCCACATACACAAGTGTCCTGATAATGAATACACATGAAATCCAGCCTGGATGTCATGTGTATTCAGAATCCTGACACTTCTGACTCTTTTCTGTGAGATTGCAGCAAGCCACTCGTAATCTCGCGAGATTACGGAGGTGAACGAGATTTTGTTTCTCTTGCGAGTCAGAAGTGTCAGGATTCTCAATACACATGACGTCCAGGCTGGATGGTCATGTGTATTCATTATCAGGACACTAGATTAACGTTAATCAAGTGTCCTGATAATGAATACACATGACCATCCAGCCTGGACGTCATGTGTATTGAGAATCCTGACACTTCTGACTCTTTTCTCTGAGATTTCCAGCAAGGGAAACTAAATCTTGTTTACCTCCGTAATCTCGCGAGATTACGAGTGGCTTGCTGCAATCTCACAGAAGCTAGTCAGAAGTGTCAGGATTCTGAATACACATGACGTCCAGGCTGGAGGTCATGTATATTCATTATCAGGACACTTGTGTATGTGGCTGCACATCGTTCTAGTAAGAACGCTGTGCTGCTTGTAAATGAATGGAGATGAGTGTATGACGCTGACTGGTCACGGATTGGTCAGCGTCATACACATAAGCACGCCCAGTTAAAAACACAATACACGCCCAGTTGGACATAACGAAAAAAACACGCCCAGTTGTCCATTTCAAAGCTCATTTGCATATATATAAAATAGCTCATAACTTGGCCAAAAATTAACGTTTTAAAAAAAAACTAAAACGTTACCGTTATCTGCATTGCAGCGCCGATCACATGCAATAGGAGATAGGGATTTGAGAATCTGGTGACAGAGCCTCTTTAAGGGGTTAAACATCCAATTTCTGTCTGTACTAATCAATACGAAGTTTGGTTTTCAGGTAACAGGCTCAGAAGATAAAATGTTAATTTTTTTAATTTAAATGTAATTTTTTTACCTTTTTTTTTTACCTTTTTTTTTTTTTTTTTTTTTTTTCTTTTTTCATTCTTACCTCGTTGTGTTTTTTTACTTTAAAGGAGTACTAAGGGTATGTCCACACGCCCTATTTACGGACGTAATTAATTCGTTTTACGCCTGGAATTACACCCGAAAATATGGCTCCAAAGCGTCGGCAAAACATCTGCCCTGTTCTGTGTGCAGACAGGCTATTTTTTTACGCCCCGCTGTCCAAAGACGGCCACCTCAAAGAAGTGCATGTCACTTCTTGGGACGTAATTGGAGCCGTTTTTCATTGACTTCATTGAAAAACAGCTCCAATTACGTCCGTAATGGACACCGTGAAAAACGCGAGTACAAGCAATTACGTCTGAAATTCAGGAGCTGGTTTCTCCTGAAAACAGCTCTGTAATTTCAGACGTATTTTACGTTTGCGTGTGAACATACCCTAATTATATCCAAAGACATTTAGTATACATGAGAAATGTCCGTCAGCTGCAACATTTGGGTGCATTCGTTTGTCACTGTTTTGCAGCAACATGTGAATATGCATTTACTATGGCAACTGCTATACTATTCCTATTAAGTGAAAATACCAAATTAGGCCTCATGCACACGAATGTATTTTTTTCCTCCGTAAATACGGGTTCTTTTGTCACACATATTCGACCCGTATTTACGTACCCGTTTTCTCTGCCCTAATCGGCAGACCCTTCTCTCTATCAGTGCTGGAAAGAGGGAAGGGACAGCCCTTTCGGGCAGAGTTTCCGCTGCGATTGTAAGCAAAGAAGTTCATACGTACCGTTGTCTTGGTGACGCGTCCCCCTTTTGACATCCAGTCCGACCTCCCTGGATGACGCGGCATTCCATTTGACCGCTGCAGCCTGTGTTTGGCCTGTGATTGGCTGCAGCGGTCACATGGGATGAAACGTCATCCCGGGAGGCCGGACTGGAGGAACAAGCAGGTAACTTTTAATACTAATAATGTGGTGACAAAGCCTCTTTAACCACTTAATGACCGCCGATAAGCCTTTTCACGGCGGTCATTAATGGGCTTTATTCTAGAGCGCCGCCATTCCACGGCGCTGCATTAGAATAAAGTAAACAGAGCAGTCAGATCTCCCTGCTCTCAGCTGCCAGACGAAGCTGAGAGCAGGGGGCGTCCCTCCTCTGCCGGGTGAGATCGATATTCGTATCGATCTCACCCGTTTAACCCTTCAGATGCGGTGCACAATAGCGTGCACCGCATCTGAGTGGTTTTGGAGAGAGGGAGGGAGCTCCCTCTCTCTCCCACCGACACCCGGCGATTAAAATCGCCGAGTGTCTGTGTCTTCTATGGCAGCCGGGGGTCTAATAAAGGCCCCCAGGTCTGCCTGCAGTGAATGCCTGCTAGATCATGCCAGAGGCATGACCTAGCAGATGCCTGTCCGTTTTAAACAGACAGGCAGTAATACACTGCAATACAAAAGTATTGCAGGGTATTATAATAGCGATCGGAGGATAGTGAAGTCCCCTAATGGGACTAGTATAAAAGTAAAAAAAAGTTGACTAAAGTTAATTTAAAAAAAAAGTGAAAAAAAATAAAATGAAAAACCCACTTTTTCCCCTTACAAAATGCTTTACTATTATAAAAAACTACAATAAAGCAAAAAAGTTACACATATTTGGTATCGCCGCGTCCGTAACGACCCCGACTATAAAGCTGTTACATTATTTAACCCGCACTGTGAACGCCGTAAAAAATAAAATAAAAAACAATGGAAAAATTGCTGTTTTCTGTTAATCACATCTACTCTCAAATGGTACCAATAAAAACTGCAAGTCGTCCCGCAAAAAACAAGACCTTATACAGCTATGCTGACGCAAAAATAAAAAAGTTATAGCTCTTCGAATGTAAAAAAATGGCTTGGACATTAGGGCCCAGAATGCAAGCAGGGGGAAGGGGTTATAAGTGCCCTATCTCCTACATAAGGAGATGGGCGCTATAATGTAGGTGACAGTAATGCTTTTTATTTAAAAAAACCGATCTATTTTCACCACTTTATTAGCGATTTTAGATTTATGCTAATGAGTTGCTTAATGCCCAAGTGGGCATGTTTTTACTTTGGTCAGCGTCATACACTCCTCTATACAACGCTTACTTGGTCTAGTCACAGTCATGCACTCCTCTCCATTCATTTAGTTAGCGCATAGGGATCCTTTTAGATCTCTATGTGCTGTCTTATACTTAGGCCTGATTTACACGAGCATGTGCGTTTTGCGCAAGCAAAAAACGCTGCATTTTGCGTGCGCAAAAGGCACTTAACAGCTCCGTGTGTCATCAGTGTATGATGCGCGGCTGCGAGATTTTCTCGCAGCCGCCATCATTTTGACACTCCGTTTGGGTGTTTGTAAACAGAAAAGCACGTGTTTACATTCAGAGTTTGACAGCTGTTGCGCGAACCACGCAGTTTGCACGGAAGTGCTTCCGTGCGACCTGCGTGGTTTTCACGCACCCACTGACTTCAATGGGTGCGTGATGCGTGAAAAACGGGGAAATATAGAACATGTCGTGAGTTTTACGCAGCGCACTCACGCTGCGCAAAACTCACGGACTGTCTGCACTGCCCCATAGAGTAATATAGGTGCATATATTACGCTCGTCTAAATGATGCCTAACACATTAACAATACTGAAGTGTTTAGACAGTGAATAGACATTCCACGGGATGTCTATTCACAATCTCGGCACTTCGTTACTCTGTCTATGGTAGTTACAGCAGAGCAAGCGTAATCTCGCGAGATTACGCTGTAGATGACAGGTACGACGAGATTACGCTTTCTCTGCTGTAACTACCACAGGAACCGTAACGAAGTGCAGAGATTATGAATAGACATCCCGTGGAATGTCTATTCAGTGTCTAAACACTTCAGTATTGTTAATGTGTTAGTATAAGACAGCACATAGCGATCTAAGGCTATGTGCACACACACTAATTACGTCCGTAATTGACGGACGTATTTCGGCCGCAAGTACCGGGCCGAACACAGTGCAGGGAGCCGGGCTCCTAGCATCATAGTTCTATACGATGCTAGGAGTCCCTGCCTCGCTGCAGGACAACTGTCCCATACTGAAAACATGATTACAGTACGGGACAGTTGTCCTGCAGCGAGGCAGGGACTCCTAGCATCGTACATAAGTATGATGCTAGGAGCCCGGCTCCCTGCACTGTGTTCGGTCCGGTACTTGCGGCCGAAATACGTCCGTCAATTACGGACGTAATTAGTGTGTGTGCACATACCCTTAAAGGATCCCTATGCGCTGCCTAAATGAATGGAGAGGAGTGCATGATGCTGATTGGTCAGCGTCATACACTCCTCTGTACAACGCCCACTTGGTCTAAAGTAAAAACACGCCCACTTGGGCATTAAGCAACTCATTAGCATAAATCTAAAATCGCTAATAAAGTGGTGAAAACAGATCGTTTTTTAAAATAAAAAGCATTACTGTGACCTACATTATAGCGCCGATCTCCTTATGTAGGAGATAGGGCACTTATAATGTGGTGACAGAGCCTCTTTAACTCCAGCGGTAGTCACTGTCCCGGGTGCTGAAACAGTTACTGCTGATCAGTTAACTCTTTCAGCACCCTGGACAGTGACTATCCCCTGACGTTGCCTAGCAATGCTCCCGTAATTACAGCTGCGCACACGTAGCCACCCCTAATTACGGGAGCCCAATAGACTTCTATGGGCCTGCCTGTGCCGTTTTTACAGCCTGAAATAGGACTTGTTCCATATTTTTCAACGGCACGGGTGCCTTCCTGTAAGCATACTAGAAGTCTATGGGGCCGTAATTACGGGCGTTTTTACGTTTGTGCGCAAATCTGTCTTCTGGTAGGTCCACTTCATTTCACAGTAAATTTGTTTCCCACTATACCACGTCCTGTTTTTCTTTAAACCATAGACCTACAGATGATTTCTGGAGATTGTGATATCTGGAAATGCCAATTATATTCCGTGTCTATGGTTCGCTCAAGACCTGCTTTTAGGATTCTTTACAGACTTGACTTTCATATGGCAAGGATAATGAAAAAGCCTAAGGCTGGGTTCACTCAGAGTTTTTTGCAGGCAGAAAATCTGACTCAAAAATTGGAATTTTGAGGCAGATTTTACGCTGCCTGCATGCCGACTATCACGGCGTTTTTCGCCATTGAGCCATAAAAAGTCTATGAGCCCGTACACTGCTCACTCTGTTTCTGATCAGCTTTCCTTGGAAAGCAAAGTGGCACAGCGCTCACCCAGGCACGTCAGCTGCTTCGTTCTAGCGATCGGTGGGGATCGCCGTGCTCTGACCCCCACCGATCAAAACTTCTGACAAGTCAGTATAACATGTCAAAAGTTTTTTGAAAGTTTAGTTACCCTTTTAAAGGGGTTTTCCAGGAATACGTATTGATTCATACCCAAGCAGGATGAAGCATGTTGAGCTGCTTTGCCTGGAGAAACCTTGAAGGGACTGACGCGG
Source organism: Rhinoderma darwinii (assembly GCF_050947455.1). Classification (NCBI taxonomy): domain Eukaryota; kingdom Metazoa; phylum Chordata; class Amphibia; order Anura; family Rhinodermatidae; genus Rhinoderma; species Rhinoderma darwinii. Next base: position 66,523,294 of record NC_134687.1, read on the forward strand.
CCTCCGCGTTATGATTGGTGGAGGTCCCAGGGATAAGCCATCAATTTGCATTCTCAGAAAAGCATTTTATGGTTTTGTGAAGTTTTGCTGCACTGACCATTATATAACATGGCAACATTTCCCTTTTTCTAATTGTATGTTATGCAGTAAGACGAATCTATTGAATCTAACAAAATCTGACTTCTCTACCTTTTACCTGTCCTTGTATATCTGTTCCAGTTAAAGCAGTGCTGAAAAAGAGAGACTATGGAAGCAAATACATGAAGAATAACTTCATCACTGCAGTACGAGCTATGAATGAATTCTACCTTAAACCCAGGTATTCATGTTTTTCTAAAAGAAGGAATATATGGTGGATCTACAGAATTGTATGTCTATTGTCTTACCCCTTAAAGAGGGGTCACCACATTATAATTGCCCCATCTCCTACATAAGGAGATCGGCGCTAATAAATAAAACGATCTGTTTTCACCACTTTAGTAGCGATTTTAGCTTTATGCTAATGAGTTGCTTAATGCCCAGGTGGGCGTATTTTTACTTTAGACCAAGTTGGCGTTGTACAGAGGAGTGTATGACGCTGACCAATCAGTGTCATGCACTCCTCTCCATTCATTTACACAGCGCATAGGGATCCTGCTAGATCCTTCTGTGCTGTCTTATACTAACACATTAACAATACTGAAGTGTTGGGATGTCTATTCACAATCACTGCACTTCGTTACTATTTCTGTGGTAGTTACAAGCGTAATCTCACTGTAACCTGTCATTTACAGCTACTTCTCGCGGGATTACGCTTCCTCTGCTGTAACTACCACAGAAACAGTAACGAAGTGCAGGGATTGTGAATAGACATCCTGTGGAATGTCTATTCACTGTCTAAACACTTCAGTATCGTTAATGTGTTAGTATAAGACAGCACATAGCGATCTCTCCGGCTTTTTCCGGAAATCAATGTATCGGGGTACATGAGCCCGCACTCCGATACATCGGCTTTCCGAAAAAAGTTGAACAGAAACGAAGCGGCTCGGCCCTCGCATGAGAACTTCTGCAGCTTCGTTTTAGTGATTGGTGGGGGTCTCAGTGCTCGGACCCCCACCAATCAAAATTTCTGACGTGTCACTGGGACATGTCAGAATTTGGTAAACATTTATTTACCCTTTAGGGACAAATTTCTGCCTCCCTACATTCTGACAGTCGTCATCTTCTTTTTGTTTTTTGTTTTTTCGCTGATGTTGCTGTGTAAGGTCTTCCTTTTTATGTTACGGGTATGTTTTTTGTTTTTTTTTTTCTATAATTTTTAGCATTTAAGATTTTTATAAGTGGTTATGTGCAAAAAGAATCTATTCCACCATTGTTTTTTGTTATTTTTCTTTTCCATAGTTCTCCGAACACCTTAAATCACATTTTACATTTAATTTAGGGGTTGTAATAATTAAGGGGATGTATGATATATGTATTTTCTGTAGTATGATTTTTATTTTGGGGCCATTTTATTGCATTGCATTGCCTGTATTATGGGCTAAAAAAAAATACTTTTTTACATTTTGTCTTCGATTAAAACTTTTGCTCCGTTCGGCTTCTGCAGCCAACATGTATTCTAGTATATAGCAGGATACAGAATGCCATTCACAGTCATATTTGTCAGATTGGTTTTCTGCAGCTGGTTCTCTAGCCTCTTTCTCTCTCTTTCTGAACGATATTCTAAGCTGATTTATGACCAAATCAAAGTTCAGAAGACGGGAGAAAAGAGATAAAGAAAGAGCCGTCAAAAGCATAAAAGTTATTTTTAGCCCATAATGCAGCCAATTTAAAAAAATAAATAAATAAATTGTCCCCAGAGGTGTCTATAACATTTTAAAAAAAGAATAATAATAAAAATGTAATAAAAAAATAGAAATAAATAAATATCTAATATAGAATTTTTTTATTTTTTTTTCTCCTTAACTTAAAAATAATAGTGTTTTATTCTTTTTTGTGTTTTGGGGTTTCTTTTACTTTTTTTATTGTGATGCATTAAAATTCCTATGTAGCATTACTGCCTGTTCATGTAAAATACACGGACCGCCCGATTCCCACAGGAAAGCCCATGGGCTCGTTTGTTAGGCCAAGGAGTGACCCTTAAAATTGTCATGGGGCACACGTGCTGACGATCACGGGGCAAAGGGAGTTTTGACTAATCCTGGCCATTGCTGGGTGATGGAGGCTGTCCGTCAGCCACCTTACCTTACTGGGAGATCACAGCATTGTGCGCTATGTACAGGCTCCCAGCGCTGTACACTTATGGGGCTTGGTGTCAAGGGGTTAAATGCGAATACCACCTTTAGAGACATGTCACGTGATAACTGGATGGTGAAATCCGTTGTACTTCCATAGAAGCAAAGTGTTGGAGATTATGGATGGTGGAAATCATGAACTAGTACCAAAGAGGTTTGGCTGCTCTACTGAGCATTGCGGACCCTTCCTTCTGGGAATTTTTGGTGGTGCCATCATGTGAACCCCACTAATGTAGTCCTCTGACATGTCTCCATGACCTATTAGAAAAGAACTGAAAAGGGTGGGCCAGTCTTGTGTAAAAAATAATAAAAAATCCATCTTTACTAGTAGTAGTTTTAGCAAATCCTTATGGAATGAGAGAAAATTGTCTTACGCCCCATGCACACGACCGTAAAAAATCTCCGTAATTGCGGACCGCAATTATGGACCTGCCTGGTTCTATTGGCCGCGGACACCTTTCCGATTCGCTGTGGACAGGTGTCTGTGCCGTAGAACCGTGCTGGGAATTATGGAGTATGTCTTACTTTTCTTGCCGTGCTACCATACTTAGTAGGGGAGCACGGCCCTAAAATGCGGCCAGCCGTGCCCGCGGGCCGTGATTATGGGCACGGTCATGTGCATGAGGCCTCACAGTGATTTTAGATTGGACCGGTTCAACTCTAATAATGGGTTACGTTGGAGAGACACTGGGATAACGGGTGATTTGTTACATATTTGGAGCGGGTGTGGAAAATTGAAAGACCTTTTTTCTCCGAAGTTTCTCAAATTATTGGAAAAAGTTTAGAAATTCTTACAAATTAGAATTGGCTTTATAAAATATGAGTGAATCTAATCGCCAAAGTAAACAGATGGGTCTGTTGCAGAATTTTAGATACAGCCTGAAATATAATTGCGTTCAACTGGAAAACAAATAAAATTCCTTGTATTACTGAAGTAATAAACAAAGTAAATACATATTTTCAGTATGAGGAAGTCCTAGGATTAGATTGGGAGGTGGGAAAGTATTTATTCCAGGAAAGACGGATGCCCTGGATAAGAAATCAACGCTTTTCAAACCTATAGGTTGTTGTTCTATTAAGGGGCTAGTCCTACAGCTTTTTCTTTTTTCAATTTCTTTCTAACTTTTTTTTTTTCTTTTCCTCTATTACTTCTATTGCTTTATGGATGTAAAAATCTTTGTTATTATAAATTGTATATCTATAAACTTGTTAAAAAAATAAATAAAATAAGAAATAGTTTGGACCGGACAACTCTTAAGGCATGGTGGCTCAGCAGGGCTCCGGGCTAAAATAAAATGAAAAAAATTCTTGGGCACCTTTCGCTTCGAAGTCTAAAAATTAGAGATTCAACTTTATTTTTTGTTTGGCAAACAAAAATTCTAACACTATGACATGTAAGTAAGACTGAGTATGTCTGGGTTTGGGACGGGGCGGACAGGAACTGATGTGAATAATGACAATCTCTGTGCAGAGCGGCAGAATATGGTGGCGTTATATAACCAATGGGAAATAAATACGTTTGAATATCCCCTTACTCTCGGCTTGGGCAGCAATAATAAAGTGGTATTTTGGATATGGTGACATCGGAGGAGCACAGAATGAAAATAAAAAAGCTTTGTTAATATATTGGCATTAAAGGCCAGATCACCTTCCAATTTAGTTATGTTCTGTCCAAAAGAAATCCAGTTTCTCCGCATTAACCCCGTTATTTCTCCCTTCGTTTCATCAGTGACCTGGAGTCACTACGGAAGATTAGACGAAGAAGTCCACATGATGACTCTGAATCATTTACTGTGTTCCTGAGATCAGATGTAGAAGTAAAGTAAGTACATTGCAACATCGCTTCTCCAAATGAGTTTTATTAAGAACTACTCTGTATCTGCCTGTTATAACTTCTAAGAAATTGGACAGGTTGATGTGGTAGGATGAAAGCCACCAAATAACCCTCCTCTGAAAGACGGACATCCTAGTAGAAGGTAACGGCTTGTCAGCCCTTCCATGACATATGTCCCAGAAACAAGGGGTTCACTATTGATTTTACGCTATATTTACACACTCCAGTATAGATCTAAAACATCACATATGACCCTCAGGTGCTCACTCTGTGACCCCCCTGGTTCCATCTGTCTGCTATACTATCCATACAGTACGCATAAGAGACTACATACCATAGGGGCAGCCCATGTGGCTGCTATGAGCCCCTTGGATATAGGGGGCCCAGCCCTGGTTGTATGAGTCACTTTTATTGTGTGGTTAGAACATGTGCAGAGATCCCCCTCTTCACAGGCCTTAGGCTCGGTTCACACAGAGTTTTTTTGACGCGGAAACCGCATCCGAAAACGCGCCATAAAATATCCGAAAATGCCTTCCATCGATTTCAATGAGAGGCGGAGGCATTTTTTTCTATCTTCGGGCGTTTACGCCTCTGACCTCCCATTGACCTCAATGGGAGCCAGAGAAAGCGTATTTCGCGGCTTTTTTTGCTTGCGGCGCTCAATGGCCGCGGGCGAAAAAAACGCCGCGAAAATCGGCGTGCAGGGAGAGGAATATCTGCCTCAAAATTCCAAACAGAATTTTGAGGCAGATTTTCCTCCTGCAAAAAACTCTGTGTGAACCCAGCCCTACATTGCTAGAAAACAAGGGAGGTGTGAGCTAGTACCATATGGGGGGCACCATTTTAATCTATGCTATGGGGGCACTGAATACACCGCTTTATCCGCAGACTGCTTTCCTGCGTTTATGATTTATTCTCTGCTTTGTGCTATAAATATTTGATAGCTTGGAGTGTAACCTCTGGAACCCTGACAAACCCCCAGTACTGGGGCCCCGTGTCCCCGATTTTCAGCAGAGAAGTTGGCAGACCTGCAAGGTCACCCTCCATTATAGTAAATAGGAGATACAGAAAGAACATGGCAGTCCAGTCTACTGTTTTCGTATCTCCCTTAGACTATAAGAAGAGTGGCTGTGCATCAGTGGCCACCTCTGATGCGACAGAAGGTTAAATATTACTTGTAGCCCGCAGATGGAGTGAGGATTGCCTCGAAGGTCCCATTATGTGGACAGTTGACCACCATTGGTCTAAAAACACAATGTCCAATAATAATCAATCGTCTAAAGATGATTGCTCCTTTATTCTTCTTACCTCAGAAAGAACTCTCATCCTAGCTTGTAAATACCCGAAACCTACAGTGATGAAGTCAGGCCGGGTGAAATTTTACCTCCATTGGCCGTCTTAGAGGAAACCTGAGAAAACCCAGAATGATCGATTAGCAATTGTGTTATTCTGGATTAAAGAATAAGCCTCATCGGGAGTTCATAATTGTTGTAACGCATTCTTCATGTCCATTTGGCCCATGTCAATATAATTTTCTTATATGTCATTCAGGTCCTCAAAACTACAGGGTAGGGATAGTGGGGGCAGACACTTTCTGGTTTCCTTTGCTGAAACTATAGTCCTCCTCTCCTCCGACTAAAATGGACATTTACAGACAACCGTTTTCCACCTTATGTAGACAAGATAGACTTTAGGTTTAGTGTCCCTTTAAAAAAGGAGTGGTCCGCTGTTCTTACATGTCTGTTTTAGTAAATACTTGTAGCATTTTTTTTCTTAGAACTCTGTTGTGTCGATACTCCGTTCTTCCTCCTGGAAATGTATGAATAAACTGTTACCACTCCCTTACTCCAATGGGACTTGTCGCTAAACACACTGACACTGTCAGCACTGATTGGACAGTGACCAGTCTATGTGGAGATGCACTCTATTGACAGGAGGAATGGTAACTCCCAGTTTCCAATTTATTTATACATTTCCAGGAGGAATAACAGGGGGACGACACAATACAGTGCTCACAAGTTTTTAGTTTTTTTTAAATCTTTTATAGAGAATACAAGTATTTTAACAAAACACTTCAGGAGAGTTGACCGTTTCTCCTAAACCTTCAGTTTGTAATAGTGTTTTGTTTTTATTCCACAACTACATATCGCAATACATTGTAATTAATCTGAAAATGTTTCTGTACATTTCAAGAGCTAGTGGGGATAATCTTGGAGACACTCTGTATCCAGAAATGCTGTACGTTGATGAACATGGGTTTATTTTGTAGATAACACTGATTCTTTACACAGAGCTTTGGAAGTTTGGGGGAGTCCTGAAGCCATTTTCAGGGAACGGAAATTAAAGAAAGAGGAGGAAATTGCTTACAAAGAAAGTAGGTTGAAATATAGATTTACTACAACGGCAGCATAAAATGGTTGTGGTGAATTATAAATTGCTGTGTACTTTATAACTGGTGATCGCCTGAAAACGGGGAGCAGTTTTATTTGAAAATTCATAAGCCGCTTGAAAAAATTAAGAATTGAAAAAAATGGAAAGATACCTCTAGTCTATGTATACTTTCACTACGTAAATGACTGCAGATGTCAGGTCATGAACTTCTGGGTAGGTGTATCCTGCGATCTCAGGTGTCCTTCAGGCACCCCCAATAGCAGCATCCAAACTCAGAACGCCAGATCTTGCTGGTTATAGTGGGATGTCACGTTCTCTCCCAAATCGTGCTGACTGCTGTATTCATATAGCTCTTCTCAATCGGTAAGGGTTAATACAGCAGTTCGCGCTCTTTGAAACCAGCGAGCTCTCTCTTACAGAGCTTGGATGCTGCCATGGGGGATGCCGGGATATCCCTACTTGACCGTTCAAGACTCGAGATCTGACTGACATTTTTTTTTTTTTTAAATGTATTTTTGAATAGAGCAGGTCTTCCTTTACAGGTGATGGGTACACTTGAATTAAGATTTTACATAGATTTTAAATGGCTAAATGTTGTCCAAAGAGAGAATACTTTAAGACGTAAATGCAATCTATCATCAGAAAAGGACCTATTGTTTAAATCCATGTATAATATAGTTCTAGAGGTAATTTTCTGACTAAGGTTTCGCGTGTCCACGTGGCTGCTGTAAAGCAAATATCTCGAACTGCCATTCACATCTCCGAGCTGCAGCTCAGGCAATATGTCGGTCACCATCATCGAGTACAGAAAATAGAATAAAAATATTACACATTCAGGAGATTAGAGAAGAAAAGATTAGAAAGAGTTAATACATTCCCTTTAAAGGGCTTGGCCACGGCCGGACAGCTGATGACCTATCCACAGGACAGGTCATCAATATGTGATCGGCGTGGGTCAATCAGCCGTCAGCTGTTCCGGGCACCGGATGTTTTGAACGGTATGCTGGAGCTGGATGCAGATGGCTTGAATAGGAGCAGAGCTGTAGTTCTGCAGAATGGCAGATATGCAGTTGTTGGAGCCAACGGCTTCCGACTCCAACTACTGCATACCGTTCAAAACATCCGGTGCCCGGAGGCAGCCAAAACAGCTGAGGGGTCCGGGTGTTGGAGCCGCACCGATCTGACAACTCATGACCTATCCACAAGCTAGGTCATCAGTATATGGTCATGGATAGCCCCTTGGAGCAAATTTCCACCTAAAACGCAATTGGTTATATAAAAAAAATTGGAAATCAGAAAGTAAAGCAATAGCCATAGTTTGGCAATTCTATTTCTCTTACAGAGACCTGGACATTTTTCTATTCTGTTCATGTGGCCGCTTTTGCTAAAGTAACAAAAGGAAGTGCAGCCATTTTGGGTGTCACTTTGGAATTTGCTTCTTTAATTTTGTCATTTGTTTCTGAGAAGTTGTATTAGAAGGATTGTATTTAAAGAGGCTCTGTCACCAGATTTTGCAACCCCTATCTGCTATTG